>NC_036444.1:0-602500 GCF_002775205.1 Xiphophorus maculatus | reverse complement strand
GGTAAAGAGAGAGAGAGAGGTAGAGAGAGAGAGAGAGGTAGAGAGAGAGAGAGAGGTAAAGAGAGAGAGAGAGGTAGAGAGAGAGAGAGGTAAAGAGAGAGAGAGAGGTAGAGAGAGAGAGAGAGGTAAAGAGAGAGAGAGGGAGGTAAAGATGAAATCTGCCCAGTAACAATCGCAGCGCGTCGGCGCAGAGCCGCAGAGCTATTGGCTAAGCTAACAGCTTCACTGGGAGGAGAAGCAGAAAACTTGACTCGGCTGCGAAGACAAAGTTTAAAGAGACATTTCCTCTGGTTGCTCCCGCGTCCCGCAGCCTGCATGGATGGAGCTGAGCGGTTCTGGTCCGTTCCTCTGGCCGCGGTGGGTCAGAATGGATCAGCATCTGAAAGCAGAGCCGCTCAGTCATTCTGACATTTATTGGTTTTAATCATCACTTTCCACCTGCTCGTCTCTCAACGTGACAGAGTCAGAAATAATAGTTTGGTTTGGAGCAGGAACCGGTTCAGTGAGCCTCAGACGGAACAGAACCGAACCTTTCTGTGTTATCTGTCTGCAGGAGGAGATAATGCAGCAAAAAGAACGAAAAAAAAATTCTGCTGCTTAAATTTCCTAGAAAGTTATCAGATAAACCACAAGTTGTTGGTGGCTTCTATAAAAAAGCAGCACGTAAGACCATGTGTCCGCGCGCGCGCCCGTGTGTGTGTGTGTGTGTGTGTGTGTGTGTGTGTGTGTGTGTGTGTGTGTGTGTGTGTGTGTGTGTGTGTGTGTGTGTGTGTGTGTGTGTGTGTGTGTGTGTGTGTGTGTGTCCTCTCATCGCGCTCTTTCATGCCTCTCAGTTTAACATGCATGAAGCAGAAAGTTCTGCTGAGGAACAAAAACCTTCCAGCCTGATTCGGTTCTCATGAAGCAAAGTTCGGTTCTGTTGTCACAACAAACTATCTGGTTAAATTCAAGCATTTAAGAATTAAAATCTGACTTCCGACATGAATCTTTATGTTGTATTAACTTTTCTAAATGGTCATTCTGGCTTTGGCAGATAGACGTTCAGATTGTTTATTTGCGCAGCGTTTGCGGTTTTGCGCAGCAGGACGGGCAGAAAGAGGGACAACAGGACGTTGTTGCATCTGCTTCACGCAGGCAGGCGGAATCATTGCGTCAGTGGCGCACGCAGGGCAGGCTTGTGCGCTCGGCGGATGAGGCGCAGAGGAGAGAGAGGAAAAAGTTTGTGCGGATCGGAGCGGAGCGGCGGGACGACGCGCATTCTACACTTTATTTGAAGAAGTTCGGCTGGAAGATTCCCCCACCCTCCTTCCGCCCCAACACAATGGAACTGCTCTGCCTCGAAATGGACACCAGCATACGAGCCCGTCCGGACCCGAACCTCCTGCGCGATGACAGAGTTCTGCAGAGACTGCTGACCATCGAGGAGAGATTCCTGCCGCAGTATTCTTATTTCAAAGGCGTCCAGAAAGACATTCAGCCCTTCATGAGGAGGATGGTCGCTACTTGGATGTTGGAGGTACCGACCCAGTTCTGGCTCGGTTCGGTTCGGCTCTTATTTCCGTGCTCTTCTCAAAAGCTTCTGCTCGCTGTCGCCACGAACCTTCTGGGCCGTGTTGAGGTTTCTGAAGCTGCTCGTTGTTCCGACACTCGGTTCCTTTTGTTGGCCCAACATGTCGGTCCATTTTCCAGTCCGACCATCCGGACCGCCGCCTGCCGAACCGGGCCCTGGTCCGGATTGCCCGGCTGTTTTCCCGGGACCCCGGAGGTTCCTGAGATGTTGCTTTTATTTCAGATGACATGAATGTTTCCATGCACACGTAGCACTGCTGCTGCTCCCATCGCCATGTTGCTTTTCAGGGGAGCGCCTGCTGCTTTTAAAGCTCGCTTCCAGAACCACGGCGGGATAACAGCGGCCGGCTCGGTTCGGTTCTGGCAGCGGAGACGCTGAGGTGTCCGCCGGGTCCAGTCTGGAGCCCGGAAAGCGGCGCAGACTTTCGGGTTTTCTGTTTAAAATGTCGGAAGGGGCGAGGGCCCTGGCGGCTCTGCGGCGCTTTGTCAGGAAACAAGTTGGATTCGTGGAAAATGTTTCCATATTTCTGACCAACATCTGCGTGGAAACCAAGCCGAGCCGTGGAGCTTTATTTTCATGTGAATATTGTCACGATGCGACCTGCTGGAGATTTTTAATTAATTTTTGAAATAATGAAATCGGCTCCGGGGCGGCGCACTTCGGAGCTGCCAGTCGCGACTCGCTTCTGATTTTGACGTTTTAATCACATTTATCGGAACCGGATCCGGATCGGAATGGTCGGCTCTGGCGTGGAAGAACCCCCAGAAGATTATCGCGTGAAGAAACGGAGTCCGGATAATTTATTTGTATTTTTAAATATTTTATGAAAATATGACGACTGAGGAAAAAGCCCGTTTCCGTGTGCTGCGCCGTCGGGGAGTTTTTTTGGCTCGACTCTTTGCGACTTGAATTCATTTGTTGCTGAATGAATTGCTGGAATGTGGTTCCGTTGACTGTATGGATCCGACACTTTCTGCTGCTTTGTAAGGAAATTGATTTGGAATTAATGCCTGATGTCGCAACCGGTTTGGGTTGGGCCAGATTCTTGGCCGGGCCCCAGCTGTGTGTGTCACTGAAATTATATTCTGTCTTCATGTGATGAATCTCTGATTTAGTTTTGATATAAAAGTTGAATATTGGTGCGATCTAGAAGCTCATCACCTGCATGCTCTCTTCTTCAGGTCTGCGAGGAGCAGAAGTGCGAGGAAGAAGTTTTTCCTCTGGCCATGAACTACCTGGACAGATTTTTAGCGATGGAGCCGATCAAGAAATGCAACCTGCAGCTGCTGGGCGCAGTCTGCATGTTCCTGGCCTCCAAGCTGAAGGAGACGCGGCCATTAACGGCAGAGAAGCTCTGCATCTACACAGATAACTCCATCAGGCCGCAGGAGCTGCTGGTGAGCTGCAGCTGCTGCACATCACCTCTAATGTTCCTCTGCTTGCGTCATAATCAACTGCATTAAGACAGAAAAGTCTGCACGTTTTTCTACATAGTCTTATTTTCTTGTTCACTGCATTAATTTAGCTTCTGCAGAGCTTAATGCCATTTTAATAATGTGCTAATAATCTGCGCCGTTTCTCCATCTGATGCGCATAAAACGCTGAAGTTCCGCAGTGAATTGTTGCAGCGGCTCAGTTTCTACTGTAGAGCCTCCAGCTGCTACTGTACTGAGCAGGAAGTGACGCGGTCTCTACCGCCACCTGGCGGCAGATATTTGCACAGATCAACGGGGTCAGCCAAAATGGGACAGAGGGACACACACACACACACACACACACACAGTTGTAGTCCTCGTCCTCATCAGCTTCTGTTTTCATATTTCTGTCTTTAATGAGTCGTTCATCTGGTGGCTCTGCGGCTGCATCAGGTTCTGGTTCTACCCACTGAGCCCGTCTCCATGGTTCTGATTTTGGTTCTGTCGCTGGTTTGTGTTGAACTGGGCAGAGAAATGCAGAAAGTTTCTGGTTCTCTGGTTTCCAGCAGCAGGAGCGCCGAGTCCTTGAACTGCTTCTGTTTCTGTATAAGGCAGCAGTTTGGCTGCCATGCTCACACAGGAAGCAGAGATCAGCTGCTCAGGCCATGTGATCGCTGCGCCGCCGCCGCCGCCCGTGCGCCGCTTGTCTTTAGTAACTGTTTCTTGTAAAGGAACCAGAATGTTGCACAGAAGGTGTGACCAGAGGAAGGCAGAAGCAGAAGGAAGTGGCTGCCTGCTGGCTGCTGCCACTCTGTCAGCATCCAGTCTGTGTTGCAAGGCTGCTGCAGATGCTGCAGATGCTGCATCTTTCCATCTGACATGCAGAGGAAGGATTTCTGATGCTCAGGTTCTCTGGAGGAATTACTTTGCTGCTTCCCTTCAGGTTTCCTCAGCTGAGGCGCTGCAGGTTGGCTGCAGTCGCATTGAATCGTCGCATGACTCAGTCCATGCGGTTTGAAACCAGCTACAGTCACAAGGCTGCGGCGCTGCAGAGACAAACCAAGATTTAATCCCTCAGATTACTCACCAACTCCTCATGAGTCACCTCTTTCAGGAAGTGAAAGGAACAATGAAAGCAGCTCTCACACACACACACACACACACGCAGGCAGGCAGGCAGGCCCGTCCGGCTCTGGGTTCGGGTCGGCAGCGTTCTGAATGTCGTTCCTCTCTCTGCAGGAATGGGAGCTGGTGGTTTTGGGGAAGTTGAAGTGGAACTTGGCGGCGGTGACGCCGAACGATTTCATCGAGCACATCGTGCGGAGGCTGCCGCTGGCCGACGACAAGCTGGTTCTGATCCGGAAACACGTCCAGACCTTCATCGCCCTCTGCGCCACAGGTAGGAGGAGAACTGAAGATGGTTTGTCTGTGGGCTGCGTCCAATCGGCATGTTAGCGTGCAGCATGCTAATGTGCATCAGAGGTGAGGATGAGGAAGATCCATGATGAATCTGTTGGTACCAGCAGGTTCTGGTAGCAGAACCTGCTGGGATTTTAACCCACAACCTCTCAGGTTTATAGAGAACGATCTGAAGAAGACAAAAGTCCAGAGAGCTGCGGCTGATTGGAGGAAATGTCCTGAGGTCAGAGGTCACAGGTGAACGGGTCGGCTGGTTCCAGATGATAGAAAGGAACCAGGAGCCCAGAAGGTTCTGACCCGGTTCTGCAGGTTTTATCTGATTAATTAATTAATTGTCAGAATTATCCATAAAATAATCTCTATCTGCGTCATAAAATCTCACCAGAATCGGTAGTGGCGGTATCATGCTGTGGGGTGCAGTAAGTTTATGGGTCGACCGGGTTCTGGAGGTCTGGAATCGCACTTTGTTTCTTCTGGCTTCAGTTTTAAAGCTTTCCATCATTTCCTTTTTTTTTTTTTTCTCTCAAGAGTTTTTGCGGCGCCAGCGGCTCGTATTTTTTCTACAGTAGGCCGACAGGAAGGATGGCGAGGAGAGGGGGGAGGACATGCGGCAAAGGTCGCCGGGACCGGGAGTCGAACCCACGACGAGGCCTCCAAACGTGGGGCGTGCTAACCCGCTGCGCCACCACAGCATGCCCCCATCATTTCCATTTTTACCATCGCAATGAGTGGGGCAGGAGCCCAGGGGGAGGGGCAGGAGCCCAGGGGCAGCGGGGTTAGACTGTACGAGGTTCCTGGGGCAGAAAGATGGGGACCTTGAGCCAAACACAGTTTATGCTCAGCAAGAACATCAGTGGGGGCAAAAAGGCGATAACTGCCCCCTCCCCTCCCGGTCTGCTGTGGTGCTCTACAGACCCGGCCTGTCTGGGTGACAAATCAGGCAGCTGCCGGCCGCACAGAGCTGCATCTGTGCTCTGTGTGTTTCTTGACTGCAGCCTTACAGTAAATCCATGCATGGCTTTATGCGCTCCCTCCTCTTGGAGGGGTGATGTAATGCTGTGTGTGTGTGTGTGTGTGTGTGTGTGTGTGTGTGTGTGTGTGTGTGTGTGTGTGTGTGTGTGTGTGTGTGTGTGTGGTGTGGTGTATAATAAGGTCATTTATTTGTCAACACTGGGCCACCAGATGAGAGAGCGGCTGGTGGATGAGGCGGTCTGCAGCTATCAAAGGGCCGCCGCTCTGCTGAATGTGACCGTATGCTAATGAGGGGCCGCCCCGCTCCCCCATGAACCCCTACAGCCCAGGAACAGAGGACGGGGCGGGGTCCCTGCAGGGCCACTCTATTCTTCCTGCAGAGCCTCAGAGGTCTGGACAGGGCGTATGGCAGGCCGATTTAACATAGAATCTGCTCCACGACACATTCCACATATCTCCCCTCCCTTTGTCCAGCGTCTCACTGAGTTGTGTCTTTCGGTTCAGAGGACTGGAGGGCCACTGGGTGAGGTCAGGTGAGGTCAGGTGAGGTTAGGTGATGACTCTAGACAATGGAGTCATACTCTGCATTAATATGCTAACAGCCGCTGCCGGCTGCAGCCACAAAGCGCGCAGCTCTCTGCGCCTCCTGCGGCCCTCCGTGCCTCTCCGAGCGGCCATGTGTCCTCCACAGAGGAAGGTAGGAGGGGGAGAGAGGAGAAGTGTCTCTCTGTCTTTCGCGGGCTTCTGGCCGTTCACAAGCTGTCTCATTTGCATCATGAATGACAGAGAGGGGAGCTAACAAGGTTATTGGTCTTTGAGGCGCGCGCCTGTGACCACACGTGGAAAAAGGACCTACAGCAGCGCGCGCTGGCACAGGCACTGAGCCTCTTTATTCCCGCTATTCCAAGCGCTGTGGGGCTTTTTTCAGCGAGCGCACGATTTACTGAGGAGATGGAAGAAAAGGGGCCGGCCGGGTAAAGGGGAGCCGGTGAGGGTGGCTGCTTTTCAGCTCCTTTACAAGCCGACTGAACCTCATTATCCAGACCTGAGGTCGTTATGGAGCTGCGCTGCGAACCGCCACAGCGCAGGCCAGCTTTATGAGCTGACTGCTGACTTTCCAGCTCATGTTGTTTCAGAGTGGCAAGAACTGAAAATAACAGAAATAGCAGGTAGCAGGTAGCGGCTAACCCAGAGACAATCTGAACCTGGGGTTTTAGATGAGCCACAGGTACAAAACACTGGAATGAAACGGCTTAATGACCTGATTATTCTGTTCAGGTGTTGCAGGACAGCGAACCTCCAGGACTGGAGTTTGACACCTGCAGTTTAAACCAACTGAATGAAACTGAAGTTATTTACTGTGGAGATGGAAGCTTTACGTCCAACTGTTTCTGTTGAAACGACACCTAAACTCACAACTTAAAACATTACATTCAATTCAGTTTAGCTTATTTTAGGGCCAGAATGTTAACATATTTATCTGGATTCACTGAAGACAGATTTTAATGTGATGAACCAGTTTTTATATACAAACGTTCTGAGCTGCTAATGTAGCATCCACAGCAACAGCTAATGCTAATGTAGCATCCATAGCAACAGCTAACGCTAATGTAGCATCCACAGTAGCAGCTAATGCTAATGTAGCATCCACAGTAGCAGCTAGCCCTAATGTAGCATCCACAGTAGCAGCTAGCACTAATGTAGCATCCACAGCAGCAGCTAGCACTAATGTAGCGTCCACAGTAGCAGCTAATGCTAATGTAGCATCCACAGCAGCAGCTAGCACTAATGTAGCGTCCACAGTAGCAGCTAATGCTAATGTAGCATCCACAGTAGCAGCAGCTTTGTGAACCTCTCTGATGATGAATAGATAGAAAAAAGTTTTCTCCAATCTGATGCCTGAAAACCTGAAGGTTAAAACTATAAATATTTTGTATTTATTCCAGATGTTACCAGTTATCAAACCAAAGTCCACGTTTGTTGAATTGGATAAAATTATATGAAAATTCATATGGCAAAGCAAGCGCCTTCGCATAAAATATAAAACACTACAAAGAAGTAAGACGGCCTCAATCTTCCTGTTTTGAAATCCTATTTCTGGGCAGCTCAGTTAAAGCCTCTAATTTCATGGATCCAACAGATTCTCAAACAAGATGGCTGAGCATTGAGCAAGCAACGTGCTCAGTACCATTAAAGGTATTAAAGCCATTTTTAGATATTCCAGTAAAGGAACTGCCATTGTGGACTAAAACCACACTTAACATTTGGAACAAAGTGCGAATTTCTTTCAAGCTACCAAGAGGTTTATCAATATTAACAAGCATTGGACATATTAAATCTTTCACACCAATTTCTTAGACAAAAAGTTTTCTAAATGGGCTGAACAGGGGCTTCCATTTCTTCATCAGTTGATCGACAGGAACAGCCTTTATGTCATTTGAAGAGTTATGTAGGAAATTTTCATCTCCAGAAAAATGATTTCTTTAGATATTTACAGTTGCGCTCTTTTTTGTCTGGGATTGGCAAAGAGTACTAAATCCCACACCAATAGAAAACCTCCTAATCCATTACCAGAAAGGGGGAGGAGATAAAAAATTGATAACAAAGTTATATAGTGTAATTCTGTCATTGAACCTTAACGAACCACTTGGACAAAACAAAGATGGGAGGCAGAGAGGCCAGAATAATTTCTGATGAAACATGGGAGGAAGTCTGGACTGAGGCACATTGAGTTACAAACTCAAATACGTGGCGGGAATATAAATGGAAAATTATTAGCAGATATTTCAGGACCCCAGATGTAGTTTCCAAGATGGATCCTAAAGTACCAAGCTTGTGTTGGAGAAACTGTGGCTCCGCGGTCACCAATCATACACACATTTTTTGGTCGTGCCCCAAACTTCAAAACTTTTGGGATGAGGTGTACAGGGCTATAAACCAAATCTTCCCGGAAGTTATACCAAAGGATGTTACAGTTGCGTTACTTGGTATTATACCAGATGGTTTGCAAGGACGGACCAAAGTATATCTGTTAAATGTCCTTTTTACAGCAGCCCTGAAATGCAGTACAATCAGGTGGATGCAGTTGGAGCCACCTGCCTATGACTTATGGATTCAAAAAGTAAGGGAATTGTATAAAATGGAACAGATAACCTACTCATTAAGACTTCAAAAAACCACTTTTAGCCAGCAGGGGGCAGCAGAAGCTCTGTTGATGTAAATAAGCCTAACAGGTTTGTCTCTTGGCATATGATGTTTAGCTATCCTGCCCAAAATGAATCCTTATTTTAATGTTGTATGGTGAGGAGTCTACAAATGTGACGCTGAGGCTGTAAGATATCATGCCGAGATGTTTATTTTATGGAAGACTTCATATTGTCAACACTTGTGTTATGTACCATTGATGTATGGCTGTATTATTGCTCTGTAAAAATAATAAAAATGTAAGTTTAAAAAAAATATATATATAAATATTTTTGTGGTTCAGTTCATATCTGTTTAATCATTTAGTAGCCGAATGGGTTATTTTAAAATGTTGCTTATTTTATAGATCAATGTTTAAAAATGAGTTGTGCTTAATTACAGGACAACTTGCAGTGATATTGTTTATGTCTCTTTGTCGCCCCCTATTGTTCCAATGCTGCTAAAGAAACAAATTAGACTTTAGGGATGTTTGCAGCCAAGTTTCACCCTGAAATGTAACTGACGTGAATTTTGTTGCAGATTTCCGATTCGCCATGTATCCCCCCTCCATGATCGCCACAGGAAGTGTGGGGGCGGCCATCTGCGGCCTGCAGCTGGACTCAGCCGACCGATCCCAGTGGGGCGACAGCCTGACGGACCTGCTGGCCAAGATCACCAACACAGAGGTGGTGAGTGTGACGCTCTGACTCGCTCTCATCTGGATGAATTTCTCAGACAGCAGGAAGGTTTTCCTGCGTCTCAGCTGGGAACTTTGTGATAAATCACATTATCACAACTGATTAATCTGTCGTCAGGACTTTTCACACGCGTGTTTGGACATCCAGTTTTCCATAAGGAGCAAAAATCCTGACACCAGAACCATCTCAGTATTTATGCCTTTTCCTTTGTGGTGCAGATCTTAAGATTTTCTTCAACAATTTCTCTCCTCTGCGTCTCGTTGGAGAATCCGCTACTGAAGCGGCTCCAGGTCAGGCTGCCTCTAGCGTACAGGTGTTGATGCTCAGTTCTGATTTCTGCGTGTTCATTCATGCCACTAAATAAAGCCCACCACAGTCAGACTTCTGTGTGAACGCTTTCTGACCCCAAAGCGACTAACAGAAGAACGTAGCCGTTCTCCAGCAGCGCTCTGTTTACGGCAGCAAAGACGGCCATCACAGTAAAGATGGCCGCCGTCTCTGGATGGATTGTAAAGTTGCTGAGAGCGTCAGCAGACGGTCAGCAGGAAGCTGATAAAAAGGAAGCTAACAGCTAACAGCAGCGGCCTTTAGTGGAGCTGCAGCTTCTAACCCGGTTCTGTTTGGATGTAGAGTGGGACCAGAAGTGGTCAGTTGGGATGTGATGCGTTCACTGACTCCGACTGCTTCCATCAGTGATGAAATGAGCCATCAGGATCTGAGTGGCGTGGCGCTGCAGCTGATTTCTGGTTGGTTCCTGCAGCCTGAAGACAGCTGAGTGGGTGCTGTCAGACCAGCAGCATCTGGAGATGAAGCAGAATGAAGAGCAGGTGAAGCAGCCCGCCTGCCTCCGGCCCATGATGCATTGCTGCTGGAAAGCAGAGCTCCCTCTGCGTGGAGCTGTTGAAGCCTCAGAGTGGAAAAACAAACATCTGTCTTGAGTAGCACAGAGCTGCCGTATGCTCGGCGCTCTGCGATGGGCTCTGAACATTCCTGGACTCAGACAAGCCGCAGCTCGCAGGCAACACAGGAGGCTGAACAGAGGGAATCCTCTCTAATGCGACGCAGGAGGAGCTGCAGTAATCCAGCTCTGCAGCTAACGGCAACGCTGAGTTTCCTCGACATGTGGAGCAAAGTAACAGAACGGTTCAGGGGTCGCCTGGGCCGCAGCGTTCACGCTGCAGAGCGTCGCAGCACAAGATCAGCATCTCAGCCGAGCTAAATGTCAAAGTGAAAGCGACTCATGTCAACACCAGCAGCTGCTGCAGCCAGCACCGCCCTCCCTGATATCCAAAAGCTGCAATCCGCCAGGGGAAACACGATACGGCCGAGTCACGGGGCCGGGACACATGTTGCTTCAACCGCACACACCTGGAGGGTTGTGATATTCACCAAAGCATCACGTCTGCAGTTGCACTAAGGAAAAGTTCTCTTCTGCTTCACGACTGAAAAATACAAGCAACTTCTGGATGAGTAAGGGCCCTGAGACTGGAGGGCCCTGAGACTGGAGGGCCCTGAGACTGGAGGGCCCTGAGACTGGAGGGCCCTGTTAAATTGCTTCATAGACTATTCCTAATATTTGTGAAGTCTGTGTGTATTTCAGGTCTGGGTGGAGCCTGTGGGTTGTGTTAGCCGTGATGTTGGCATGTTGACTGAGTTGCCCTGGAGCTTCTGGTTGCTGGATTAAAACAGGATGTCGGGGTTGAGAAGTGGACCGCCGCTTCTTGGATTTTATTTTTTGATGCCCGTTTTCTCCCATTCGTGTGTTTTTGTTCATTCAGCGTCACATGCTGAGACACCGGAAACACGTTTTCTCATTTCGCCCTCCGTTCCTGTTTCTGTCCCACTGTGGCTCTCATCAGCAGTGCTGAAACAAGCACGCTTTATTTTGAAAGATCATGGCTTGTGATGTTTGGCTACCCAGGCCAAAGAAAGCAAAAGGTCATGCTTTCTGTTGGAACTTGTGGAAACTCTCAGTCATGAGGCGTCTCTGCTTTCCCAGTGTCAGTCCTCAGACATGCTGTTTTGGGCCGGGGCTCGGAGTCTGCCTCTGGGTGTTTGCTTCAGATGTTCCTAACTCTGTCTCTTGTGGTGCAGGCAGCAGTTAAATCACATTCCTCGGCTTCACACATTTCTTCCTTTTGGTTTTGTCTGTCTGCACGACTTCCCCCTGCTGCCAGTGTCACGAAGGCCGCCCAGTGGTGACGCGCACGTGTCGCTACGACGCAGCCATGCAGAACGATGCGAGTTTGGGCTGGGGCCCTCCAGGACCGGGGCTGAAGGGGAAGAGCCGGCTCATGTGGTTTCCGGTTCCAGGCGTTGCGTTGTTCCGAACCTTGAGCTGCTCTGAAACATGTTTCCAGTAGTCACACACTGAAGTCATTAAAGGTTCTCCAGTGAAGCCCAGAAGGCTTGGCTTGGGATCCCAAATGCTGCCTTTTAGAGCTGCAGAGACAGAGGGAGAATGTCTTTTAAGAGCGAAGGCCTGCATTCCTGTGGTAAGACACAGGCAGCTCCTTTGCATGTTCTGCACTGCTCTTCGTATTCTCACAGGGCTTGAGATTTTATGACCTATGGGGCTCATGTTTGTTGGAATCTATGGGTGAGCGCACTCTTCTCATAGTAGCCGCAAACTTCTTCAAATGTTGAACTGACGATGCTTTTCGGGTTTCCTCCATGCGTTCCAAGGTGATCTGTCCTGCAGCAGTCCATGCTCTGACCAACAAACCTAACCCAGCATCTTGAGTCTTCTCTTGGTCATTTCACAGTAAAGCGTACCAATTTCCTACATTCCTTCTGACAAATTCCTACAACTTCCACCATCCTATTGGGTACTAGCAAGTTTGATGAGTTTCTTTGCCGTTTCTTCTCCACTTGAGAGGCCACCGCTCCCAGCACAGGGAGCAGCAACCTATCTGCTGCACGTCCTTGTGACTGGTTGCATCGATTCTCAACATGATCAGCTCAGTGTTGCAGACACCAAACACTCAGTCGTAGTATGTAAGTTTATGCAGACGTGTTCGATGTACGTTTGCATCGTGTCCACCTCAAGAACGCTCTGACCTCCCAGGAGCGACGTATGCAGAGCATGATGGGGCTTTTAGAGGTAACTCAAAATGGACCTAGCATCCCGTTTCTTGCAGTGATCATCAAACACACAGCAATGCTGTCGTCTTCTGCACGTTGTTAGCAATCCTTCTTTTGAAATCTGGCTGTGATTCCAGGTGTGATCCCACATCTCCACCTTTCAAAGTGTCATGCCGTTTGCCCTTTGACCCTGCAACCTTTGGTCCCCCAGGGATGTTCATCTCCCCACCAGTGTTTCAGATGTGAGGGAGAGCTGGGTCCAGTAGCACTGCAGGCTACATCTGGGCCCCATCAGGTTTAGATTAGCTTTGGCTTCCTGGTACCTGAAGAGCTGCTCCTTCACCCAGCTCTCTCCGTCCTCACCCCGGCTGCCGCTTGTAAGGCTCATCATGTGTTTGCATGCATACTGAACATACTGCCATGTTTAGTCATCTTTCGCCACCAGAGGGTAGTGTTTGAGCTATGTTGCAGAAGGTTGGAGCTCATTAATGACGTCAATCATGGTTCCTCTCCTTACAACACTTTGACCTTTCTGTGGACGTATTCATAGTCCCATAGACCCGGTTCTATTGGAACCAAAACTTCATCATCTGTTTCACCTCCAGCTGCTGTGGTTCTCTTTCTCTCTGCTCTGAGTTAAACCAACCAAACCCTCTGAGCAACCTGTTCCCCTCCTGGCTTGTGGGGGCGCTGCACCAAGATCCTCTGAAGACACTGAGCGCAATGGGCTCTTTGCACCTGCCGCGATGACGTCACAACCGCATGCGCAAATGCGGCTCTCTTGTTTCCGCTTTGAGTTACCATGACAGCTAGAAAAGACAAAGTCTTATTTCAGACGCAAATAAAACAATACTATGAACATTGCTGTCTTCCTAATATAATGGGCTTTTAAGTTTTCATGGATTTCCAAACAGTCCTGAATTAAGAAGACGGTGGCTTGTAAATATTCGTGGCTACCAGTTAAAGCTAACGCTGCACAGCAAAGTTTACAGCCTTCACTTCACTCCGGATCAACTTGTTCAGCCTAAAGCAGAAGGTAAAGGAGCCTCCTGTGTTATTTCCATGGACTCACTTCTGTATTCAGCCTGAAAGAGTTTATGGGAACCAGAGAGCAGACCAGAGCCAGACAGCCGAGCTACTGATCCGCCTGTACACACTGCTGGAAACACCGTCCTGCTTCACTAGAAACATGCTAAACTAATAAAGCGAAATAACACGGAGACTTTAAGGAACACGGCCATATTTTTCTAAAAGCAACAACTGAACCTGAACCGTCAGCTGAACTAGAACTCCGACACCAGAGCTGCTCTACTGTTAAGCTATGGGCTTGTTGTTCCTCAGGCTGCAGAAGCAAAAAGCCTGAACCGTAAAATCCCCGTTACTTGGTCTCTGACACTAACGACAATAAACCACGTAATATACTTGAACACAAGGTAAAATATTGTCCGCTAGAATGGATGAAAAATGTTTAGATACTTAAATAGCACATTTTTACAAGACAAATGTCAGAGAATATTGCCTACTAGCATAAGCTAAAGCTAATGTTAGCCACAAAGTTTAAAGAAAGTAAAACTCACCTTCGTATCTGTGAATAACGAGGCGAACATCTTAAAACCTTTCTCCAGCTTATTGTCGGGGCTTCAGATCGATGTTCATCATTAATTGTTACCTTGGACACAACCAGTGGAAAGAGACTTTTTCAATAGATCGGAAACGATTGATTTTCCCCAAACACGGAAGCTGAGGTGCAAAGAGCCCATTATCTTCACCAAATGGAATCTGAAATTGAGCCGTCAGGTTTTAGTGGCTGGAGGATTTCTCTTTAGTCTTTGACTAAAGACCAGGAGGCTAGCATGTTGGCTCTTTGTGTATTTACCCAGAATGCCCTGCTTTGTAGTCCACTTCCTGCTTTGGGAGCAGTCCACTTGGCATTCACTTCAACCAAACCCAGAGTGAGGTTTGGAGGACCACAGGTCAGAATTCAATCACACCTCACCAGACAAACCGGAGTTTCTAGGCAGACGTCTCCCCACCAGTCTGCCTAGACTGGAGTCGGGTTAAAGTGGACTCCACGGGCCTGTGACTCGGCGTGGAGGAGGAGCGCGGCGTGTTTTGGTCCTCCTTGCTGCTGAGGATTTCAGTTCCCAGGTGGATTGTCTGATTGCCTCGGCGGCCTTTGATGGTGGAACCAGAGGAGTCTGGGCCTCGGATGGATGCCCTGCAGGCGGACACATCGGCTATCATTAAAAAAGCACAGCCTTTGTGTTTCCTACAGGAGGTGGATGCAATTAATGTTGCTCTAATGCTGGCTGTGTGTTCAGTTGCTGTTGTCAGGGCTACTGCTGAAGTTTGAATGTTTGGGAATGACGGAGGAAGAAGGGGGAGCAGGGAGAACCATGGGGAAAGATCCCAGCAGACGACCCTGGTGGGCTGGAGGAACCCTCAGCTCTGGCTGCACAGCTGGAGCAGCAGAGAGGGGTTCCTCTGAGGTTCCTCTAGGGTTCCTTTGTGGTTAATATGGGGTTCCTCTGGGGTTCCTTTGTGGTTAATATCTGGTTCCTCTGAGGTTCCTCTGGGGTTCCTCTGAGGTTCCTCTGAGGTTCCTCTGGGGTTCCTTTGTGGTTAATATCTGGTTCCTCTAAGGTTCCTCTGAGGTTCCTCTGAGGTTCCTCTGAGGTTCCTTTGTGGTTAATATCTGGTTCCTCTGAGGTTCCTCTGGGGTTCCGCTCAGGTTCTTTCATAATAAATTTCTGTATTTACACACAGAACCACCCAGTATGTGAGAACTGTGGAACCTGAAATGTGAGCGTTTCCCTGCAGGACGTTCTGAAGGAGTGTCAGGAGCAGATCGAGCGCGTCCTGGAGAGCAGCCTGCGTGAGGGCCGGCAGCAGCAGCAGCAGCAGCAGACGCAGCGGGGCCCCAGCGGGAAGGGCCTGGAGGAGCTGGACCAGGCCTCCACGCCCACAGACGTCCGTGACGTCAACTTGTGAAGCACCAGAGGGCGCCATTGCACAGGATTTACAAGAATCTTTTTAAAAAAAACTTTCAGTCTTCATAAAAGCAGAAAAAAAGAACAAAAGAGCAAAAAATTGTTAAAAACACAAGGCCTTTAAAGAAATACAAGGACAGTGCTGGCTAGTTTTGTAGTTGATCTTTTCTTCAAGCAAAAACAAAAAAAAGCAACAAAAAAAAACACAAAACCTCCTGCACATGAAATCGATTTTCTCTGATGCTCTAGTGTAAAAGCAACAAGCCTGGTGAAGCTGCGCTGCCTTGGATGCAGAAGGGAATCGTTCTGCCTTTACAGCTGCAGACAGGAGAACTGCAGATGATCCTTTTTCTATTTTTATTTGCAAAGATGATTTTTTTCGCCGTCTGTAGGTGGTGGACGAAGAGGACGAGTCCTCCACTGCCAGATCGTCCACCTCTATGGACGGACAGAACTGTGTAGAGCAGATGGTCCCGTTGCCAGGCAACCGCTGGAACGATAACAGTTATTAGTAATATTTATAATTATTGATACCATCAAAAATATTTTGGAACTTCATGAGCTCCTTTGGTTCAGGCTGCTTGTTTGCATTGGTTTGAGGATGCAGCTGGCTGGAGAGAGAGTGTGTGTGTGTGTGTGTGTGTGTGTGTGTGTGTGTGTGTGTGTGTGTGTGTGTGTGTGTGTGTGTGTGTGTGTGTGTGTGTGTGTGTGTGTGCGTGTGTGTGTGTGTGTGTGAAAGCTGTTCAGCCTCGTGCTGCAGCTCACCTGAGCTAATGGGGGACAGGTGCGTTAGCAGAGAGACACTTTGTCTCATCAGGACTTCACCTCCGACCCAGAGGTTCTTACTGCCGGGCCGGGGGCCGAGGAGGGGCCGGGGCGCGGCCCTGGGTGGCCCTCAGTAGCTGCACAGGGTGCAGGAGGAGCTGCAAAGGTTGGAGTGGATCAAGCAGAACCCTCTGATGTTTTCCTTTATGTGTAGCTGGACCTGAGGGCCGGGGGCCCGTCCAGCTCCCTTTATGATTTTAATAGCTAAGCACTTTGAGGTGAAGCTCAAATCAAACAGCCTCCGGGCCAGGAGTGAGGAGCTTTCATTCCTCATTTCTCTGGATCCCAACCAGAACCAGAACCTGCTGCAGATTCCAGCAGCAGCTTGTCCTCCAGTCCTGCTAAAACTCCTCCCAGATGATCCAATCAGATATTCATGCAGAGCCCGATCGGATCGGTTCGAATCCGGAGACTCTGCTTTTCCTTTCTCGATGAAAAGATTAGATTTTTTTTTTTTTTTACTTGACATTTTGTTTTTATTTATCTGCATCAGCCACAGAGAGCCACATGGGGGCAGCAGAGAGCCCATATGTCGAGTTGGGTTTTCTTTAAAGTCATTAGAGACCCAGTTGATTCTCTCCACAAAGGAGAGATCCCATAAACCTCTCCAGTTTGAACCCAGACCAAAAAAAAAAAAAGACCAGTTTGAACTCAGTGGGCCCCCTCAGTACTGCACCACCTAACCCGGCTCACATGGGGCCCGTGTTTGTTTGTGATGTTTGTAGCCATAACAGGCTCTGTTCAAAAGAACCCAAACTTTCTCGTGCCGCTTCCCCAGAAACGGCTCCAGTTCTGGTTCCGGATCCGGTTTCATGTGGCTGACTCTGGTTTTCATTTTCCATGTCCAACCCCAGCTTGTTTCTGCCCCATCATCCGTTGGCCTGATGGAAGCTCTCTCCTGAACATGATTACTTTTTCCTGCAGATTTCGTGCAGCGTGTGTTTAATATCGATGCCACAGTTCAGCGTGTATGTGTGTGTGTGTGTGTGTGTGTTTCTCTAGGGGGCCATCAGACCCACTGTGGGGGTTTTGGTTTTAGAGATACTGTATTCCAAAGTGAAGAGCGGTCCGCGGTGTGAAGATGTCAACAACAAAAAGTGTGGATATTTTATTGTGTTTTTTGCGCTGCTATGAGCTATGAATTTTTCATTTATACAAAATAACATTACTTAGTTGTGATGTGTCACTTGTGTGCTGCTATTTTATAAACATTTGTATTATAATATAATTATTTTACTGCTTAAGAGATACATCCAGAAACAAAGTAGAAGGTTTTAGAAGGCGAGGATTTGACTGGAAATGTTCCTCGTACAGATGGATGGACGGGACGTTTCATTTCCTGTTTTCTGTTTCCTGTTTCCGTCACGTTCTTCTTCAGGGCGTGCCATGCCTCAGGATTACTGGACTCGGTCACACACAGATCCATCACATATACCTCTGCAGAGGCAGGAGGAACCATTCCTACTGTTTCCATGAGCAACGACAGGAACTAAGCGAAGCTTCAGCTGGACTCTGACCACAACAGGAAGAGAGGAGGAAACTTCCTGAACCGCCATGCATGTTCATGCTTGTCTGTGTTGGTGCTACAGCTGACTTGTTCTGTGCTACAGAGGGGAAAATCCCCAGGATGGCCAAAGTTTCTGCTTTCCATGTCCATGATCACCATGAATGTCATGAATAAAATGGATTCTGTATGTGAGACGTTCTGATTGGTCGTTTTCTGGTGCTCATCATGCACCTCAATAAACTTCTGCTCTGAAGGGTGTGATGCCACAGCGGCCGTCTGCCCCCCCCCCTGCATGGCCCGGATCAATGCTGCTGAGTCAGCAAAACATCCACAGGTTTTCTGTTTCCACACCAAATGTTCACTCTCTATAGAAAGGAAAATAATTTTAATCTCAAAGATGATCTGAAAGTAATTAAAGTGGTTCTGTTGGATTTGTTCTTTCAGGCGGTTCTGATCAGTTGGTGTCCTCTCAAGATGCGTCTGTAACAGTTAATCCCAAAAGTATTCATGTTGATGAAAGAAGATAAAGCGATGCAACAGGATGAACAGGATAAACCTAACCCTTTCTAAAAAATGAATTTCCAGTAACAGCAGAATAAATTCTGGGTAATTTCATATTAAAATGATCATTTAAATGCTAATTCTGCATTAATCTGCTGGACTGTTCGCCATCACAGATTGACTTTCATGCAGGGTGGTCCAAAGTGCGGTCTGGGGATTGAAAACATTTTTTAGTCCAGACTAAAATGGAAGCTATTCTGGTTCAATCCAACATGTTTGTTTTTGCTCATTGGAGGAAACAGAACCTCAAACATCCAGGAAGTTTGACTCAAAACGGACTTTGGTGAGAAAAGGTGGAGTTTTTATTTCTGTCTTTGTTGCTGAGAATAAACACCAAAAATGGAGAGAAAATAATATAAAAATTGAATTTTAAAATGTTGTCAGATTTTCTTTTAAACAAGGTAAACCTGCAGGTTCATCATGAAACGATTTACAGTTCAGTTTTCTACAGAAATCAAACTTCTTAACTTTATTAGGATTTTGTTTTGTTTATACTTATCCAGGTAAAAAAAACATTTTGCTAAATTCAGTTAATTTACAGTTTTGACCCACATGGCAAAAAACTGTTTAATATAATTAGATCATTTAACAACTACGACCAAATAACGTGATTGATGAAGAGGTCAGATGCTCAACCAGGTGATATTATTGTGTTTAAATTAATTATTGTCAGTGGAGTCAATTCAGATTAAATTACTTTTTTTTTTTGTTGCATTCACTGCAAAACCATGAAACCCTTCCAAGTATTTTTTCTAGTTTCTAGAGCAAATATGTCTTGAAATAAGACAAAATTAACCTATGAATAACTTTTCTGCATGATAGTTTTGAAGAGGATATTTTTTCAGTGTTGGTGCGCTTCTGAGTTCAAATTAAAATTCTCATAACTTCAACCTGCACAACATTTACTAATCATGGCAGCACTTCCTTCTTTGAAAATCCTTCTGGAGCTCCAGCTCTTTTAGCTCTTCACCTTTGACCTTCAGTCAAAATGGACGACACACCTGGTGATGAATATTCATTCCTGTAAAACCAATAGTCTTCATTTCATCGCTTCGGTTACTACAACCATAACTAATCATTAAAATCACTTCATTTATGCATTTCTTCATCATTTGTGCAGAAGTTTCCTCTAGATTGAGTATTTTCTCTCAGATGAAACTAATTTTTTACGCTGTACCCAGATGTAGTTTCTGATGTTTGCTATAAATGAATTCCTTTTCTTTCTTTCTATGATCTGCAGTAAAAACCAATTACCAATTGGTACCGGTCCGTGCAAGAAATAATTAAATATTTCCGTTTTATGAATTATTTGAGTGTGGAGGATCTTTTATTTTGAAAATCCTTTAACCGGATTCTCTCGGTTCCGTCTTGCCGCCAACATGGAGCCACAAGCAGCAAAATGAGTCAGAAACGGATCAGATTGTTTGGAAAGTTTCTTTGTGAAGGGAAAAGGCCCAGAGAAGAGCCAGGAGGATGGATTTATCCCAGCAGGTGATTCCCACAGTCCAAGCTCTGCATGATATGGTGACCGGATGTTAATGAGGCAATGAAGCTTCAAGCTGCTTCTCCACTAGAGACCAAGAACCCTGAGCATCAGCAACACTTCCGGTCTCATCGTCTCTCATCTCTCCCAGATGGACCGTCTGGTTGCAGAGAAACAAGCTCAGGGCTCCATTAGTCGTTATCCTGAGTTAAAGTTTTCACCAAAGTAAAATGTTCGTTTTTGTGGCGCATCTGTATCTTATTTTGAAGGGATATGTAAACGTTACCATAGCGACCAGTCAGAGAGCGTTAGGGCAGTGGAGAGACAGAGGAGAGGAGCTTGTGAGTTTTAGGTCTGGTTCACACCATTTAAGGATTGTGGGCCGATTTTCCAAACCTCTGTGACCACAGAGCCGATAAAAGTCCAACAGGTTCGGTCGGTTCGTGAGTCCAGCAGCAACACACCACAGAACCGATTCCAGAAGAAAATCCAGTAAAACCCCAACAGACCAAACATGAGTGTAGAATAATCAAACAGGATGATGATGTAGAAGCAGCAGTGATAGTTTGTGGCTCATTTTAAACAATAAAAGACGAAACAAAAAGAAAAGACGTTTGATAAAAGATGGCGGAGCAGCCACTCTATTTGCTGCTCTATGATTTGGAGGTGAGTTATGTTTGTTCATAGTTAACATTTTAACTGAATAATCATAACCACATATCATAAACATATCTAAAAATGACATTTACATATAGTAATAAACATTTCCACACATCACCTCCGATGTCTCAGTTGCCATGACAACTGTCTGGGATCCCCTCCGTTCTGACGTCACCGCTTTCTGATTGGCTACCTGTCACATTCAACAGGCTGCGTTTCGCTCCCAGTCAGTAAAAACCCCACAGGCTGCGATAATCGGGCCGAGACAAAGTTGAATATGAACGATTTTAGATCGGCCATATTCAACACATCACCACGTTACACAGCACTCACTGCAGGATGCTGGAAGATTGTCATAAAGGGAAAATCGGGGCAATAAAACAAAAAGGCTTTAGTGGGAACACCAACATGCAGAAGCATTTCCCCCCCAAACCCCCGGCTGCAGCAAAATTGCCAAGTCTTGACCGGTCCGCGGTAATTAAAGGTTGGAGACCACTGGTTTAGAGGAATGAACGCTTTGCTCCTTTCTGTAGGTTTTAAAACATGTTTTATAGTTTGATTGTTTAGGAAATGCGCCAGAACCAGAATAAATCTATAAATGTCTGCTTGACTTTTCAGAGTTTTATTTTGGAAGGCGTGCGTCATGTTCCTCCCACGTCACAGCCGGGCGCTGCTCCGGTTTGAAGGGGTCAGAGTTCACGCAGAGGCTGGACGTGGGCAGACTGACCTCTGGTAGGACGCCCTGCCCCAGGAGCGGAGCGGCTGCAGGATGAAGGCGCTGCGGGTCGGACTCACCCTGGTTCGGCAGTAGGTGCCCTGCTCTGTGTGTGTGTGTGTGTGTGTGTGTGTGTGTGTGTGTGTGTGTGTGTGTGTGTGTGTGTGTGTGTGTGTGTGTGTGTGTGTGTGTTGGTGGACCGGCTGCAGCTGGTTGCATGTCTCCTGTGGCATGAAGCAACGCAGCAGGTGTCCGGTAGTCATGGTAACACTCCAGGTCAGAACTCAATGGTACCGAGTCAGCATGGAGAAGCAGCTTTTACTGCTTCCCAGTTCAGAATACTGGTTTTAATGGTCAGCCCAGTGAACACTGCAGTAGTGAACATTCACCACAAGGTGGCAGAATCAACACGACTTTACTGTTATTGATAACTCAGGGAGGGGGTGGGGGGTGATGGATGGATGGATGGATGGATGACGGATGGATGGATGGATGGATGGGTGACGGCTGGATGACGGATGGATGACGGATGGATGACGGCTGGATGGATGGATGGATGGGTGACGGCTGGATGACGGATGGATGACGGATGGATGACGGCTGGATGGATGGATGGATGGGTGACGGCTGGATGACGGATGGATGACGGATGGATGACGGATGGGTGACGGCTGGATGACGGATGGATGACGGCTGGATGACGGCTGGATGACGACTGGATGACGGCTGGATGACGGCTGGATGACGGATGGATGACGGCTGGATGACGGATGGATGACGGATGGAGGACGGATGGATGACGGATGGATGACGGATGGAGGACGGATGGATGACGGATGGATGACGGATGGATGACGGATGGATGACGGATGGATGACGGATGGATGATGACTCCCATCAACCTTCTGTTCTGTGCAGCGGAGAGACAGAGTACAACAAGGCAGGACTGTTACAAGGTAGGAGGAAGATCTGCAGCATCTTTATGATTTCCTTTGGTTCTGATTCCTTTGGTTCTGATTCCTCTGGTTCTGATTCCTCTGGTTCTGATCCATTTCCTAGGCCAGGCCGTGGACTCCTCCCTGTCAGCAGCGGGTCAGCAGCAGGCCGCGGCTGCAGGCTCTTACCTCAGAGACGTTGGCTTCAGCAACGTGTTCAGCAGCGACATGCGGCGCGCCCGGCAGGTCAGACCCGGTCTGCAGCAGAACTTTATGCACTGGTTCTTCGTTATTCCCTCCATGACCGTCTAGCATGTTTTCACGACCCAGAGTTGAAATACTATTGTGAATCTGATAGTATTTATTTGTCTGGTTATTACCTGATTATCAAAGCAGATTTATTAAAAATAAAACTTAAAGTTTTTCATTCATGATAAACCAGATGGTTACGCAGACTTTGTCTTACTTTTGGTCTTTTCTGCTGCCAGTCACTTTACCACAATCTGGGCCAAACAAGAGTTTTTTATTATTACCAGAATAAATTTCAATTTTTATAATCACTATGTAATGAAAACATCAAATTCCTGGGGATGCAGATTATTGGCGCTTTGACCTGGTTCCTCCAAATCTCTGGTCTGGTGAAGAAGCTCAGCAACGTCTGCAGTTTTTATGTCGGATGAGGAGAACAAACCTCCTGTCATCCTCACCACTTCCTCTCTGCCTGTTTGGATCATCTAAACTCTGACTGGCGTCGTGACGACAGCAGACACAATCACTGGGACTGAGTTTTCTCGGCGCCGCTCCAGGATCCTTGGCCCTCAGCAGGGTCAGGGAAAAGGTTCAGCAGCTCCACCTCTCATGCCATAAGGATGATAAACTGCCATCACTTCAATCTTTTATTATATACATTTATGTCGATCCTTTTACTATTACTTATTATTATTAATTTATTATTATTGAAGCCTTGCAACAAAATTTCTTTCAATTTGTACATTTTTAATTGTACAGTTGAATGACAATAAAATCTGTCCCTGCCTATAAAACCAAGTTAAAATGAAGACTGCTCAGTTATATTTGGTATTGGATTTTAAAATAAGAAAATGCTAAAACTTTAAACACATCAGCATCAAATTAAGAAAACCACTGAGTCCATGAACTGAGCTGCTCAAGGATTTTCTCAACGAAATGTTTGGGGCCTGCCAGGCATTACATATTATATTGCCTATGTATTACCTATACGATGTCTCTTTATTTATTTAGTAATCTTCCATCACCGTTAATGCGGCTCGTACCGCTGCGTGTCCCCCTCAAAAATGGTATCAAGACGTGCGGCTTGATGCCAAGGAGGGAGCTAATATTTTTATTGGGGATTGGAGTTACGATGGCGACGTAAAAAGCAAAAAATGAGCAAAATTTCCAACTGCTGAAACGCAGAGTGTAAGTGAGAAACGGAGTGGATTTTTGACCCCCAAAATAATTTTGAAATCGCCGTCACGCCAACAAATATCGCTCTATTGGTATGAAAGCCGGTCATGACATCACACCAAATGCCTGCTCCCGCAAAATGTTTTCGAAATTTCTCTAGGCCTTACGGTTTTCTGTCAAGGTGCTTCAGAGCGAAGTCATGCGCCAGGATAACTGACGCTCTCAGCCATTCATTTTCTGAAAACTTTCAGAGCTCAGCACACACCATTTTTCTCTCATCGCTGCTATTACTGTGAGTGAGTTACAGGTATGAATCGCGGTACTATGAGAGACGACAAATTGCACTCTCATACGCTTTGAACGGTTTTTGAATACGTATCACGGTTCCCAAACTGGAAGGAGTTGTTCGGACTGCTTTTTTCAGAAAAACGGACTCACAAAGATAGAATTGTTTTCCAACCTCTCTGTCTCTCTCAGTGTCGGCTGAAGGTCCAGCTGCTCTTTAGAACTACAACGACTGAAGGTCAGAACTACAACATGGCGGACACTCAGTGCCTACAGAGGAGGGCTGAGCAGAATGTTTTGGGCATTATATAACTGATTTAACCCGAACACTAATCATAGGATTAGCGTAGAACTTTAAAATAAAGCTTACTGAAAATTTCAAAATAAAAACCTGAATATTCCTCTCAGGCCTTTACTATCTTTTTCTCTCAGGTTAGTGCGGAGAGAGCTACAGATATGAATTGTGTTACTATGGGAGACGAAAAATGGCACTCTTATACACTTCAAACGGTTTTCGGATCGCTCTTACAGATCCTTAACCGGAAGAAGTTGTTCGGACTGCTTTGTTCAGAACAGACAGAATTCTGTCTGCTAACATTAGCATTTTGGCTAAGTTTAACTTATACACTAATTTTAACATACTGAATGGCATAAGTCCATGTTAGTCAACATGCTTTTGATTCCCCACATGCTATTGACTATACGTTGGCTAAGTTTAGCATTGATGCTAATTTTTAGCATCAGAACGCTGGGTTCCAACCGACGGGCACACTTTGGCAGGCCCCGCTTAAATTTCTTCAGACATTTTCTAGTTTTTCCTTGTAATTTTGCAACTTCCTTCTAGTAATATTTCATCTTTATTCATAATTATAAATATTATACAATATAATTATTGTATTTCAAAAAGAAAATCTCTGTCTTGCCTTAATTTTTCATCGGACTCACTTTCCTTCCCTCTGCTGCCATTTTGTTTCCACGTCACAAACGTTGGTAGGCTTCTTCTTCTGCTGGGTTCAACAGGCAGCCTGTTGATTAGTCTGAGCACTGCTGCCTCCTGGTGGCCGGAGGCTTGTTTACAGTGCGAAGGTTTGAGTGTACAGTTCGTCCCAGAAGTATTCGTACCCACAAACTTTCGGTCATAAAACTCAAGAGGGCTTAAAGAGATTCTCACTTGAAATATATAGCATAAAACTTTTGTTGAGCTCCTTTACTCTGAGAAATAAAATCAGTAGCAGAGTTCTCAGCCATGAGGGAATCACAGCAGACATGTTGAAGGCGCTCTGATCACAGGAGACCAACCTTCAGACTTCAACATGTTTCTGATCCAATAAAGGGCGCTGATGTTTCAGGAGCTTCAACATCATCAACATCATCATCATCATTATTGTCTGCTTTGATTTGACCTGCAGACTGCTGAGAAGATCATGCAGCAGAACAGCAGCTGTCTGCGGCTCCAGATGGTGTGTGACCCTTTGCTAAAAGAGAAAGTAGGTGATTTCTGATGGAAATAGGTTCTCCAGATAAAAGGTTTAATTGAAGAATGCTAAAGCTTTTTTTGTGTGAATGCCTCGTTATTTCCCAGAGTTTTGGGGTCGCAGAAGGCGGACGGGTTGAGGACCTCAGAGACATGGCCAGGGCGGCGGGGGAACCGTTCCCGGATTTCACCCCTCCGGAGGGCGAGACTCCAGATCAGGTCAGGAATCTGTTAGTCATTCAGCGACTGGCCACTAGGTGGCAGCAGACAGCCATAAGTTCTTTATCCAAGCACGTATTTACAGCGGGTGGGTGCTAGGAAAATAATTATCTCCATAAATATTTAGTTGTCAAGTGAAATATTTAGCTTCAGACTATTAGCTTTTTCACTAAATATTTAGTTTGAAGGTAAATCTTGTATGTGGGACCAGTTGCTGGGGACTTTAGATCAAGGACCCCCCCCCCCCCCACCCATTAAATATGATTCTATTCTCTTTCCTATGAATGTTTTGTTTAGTTATTAAAAATCACTGTTTTTCAGTGTCCACGTTAAGCTGAACATTCATATATATGTTGGTAACTATTCTGGCTGAGAGTGAGTTTTGAACAGGCGCTTAGGGCAGCCTTGGGTCCTAAGTTTCTGTGTTGAAGAACGTAAGCTCAGTAGAACACAGCAGCCATTTTGTGACGCACGTCTGATTTGTGAATGTTGTTTGTATTTTCAGAAAAAAAATGAAAGTAAAGGAAATTTACAACCACCGCATGTCTCGACATCACTTTTGTTTGAGTGTGCAACATTAGCTTGCTAAGTAAATATAGTTTCAAACTAAATATTTAGCTTAAATATTTAGTTTGAAACTGACATTCATAAATGAATGAATAACAGGGTGAAAATATGAGTGAAAAAAGCCCCATTTTCCTCTGATGACAGGATGAATAATCCAGATTTTGGCTTCTCCAGGTGAAGCTGCGGGTCCAGCAGTTCATTGAGAAAATGCTGCAGCAGATCGGGGCAGAGCACTGGCCTGCAGGGGGCGCTGATGTCTCCTCTGCTGAGGGGGGGCCTGATGACGACATAGGTGCCCTCCACGCCCACGCGCTGGTTGTCTCCCACGGCGCCTACATGTGCGTGGCGGTGCGTTACTTCGTGGAGGAACTGCGATGCAGCGCCCCTGCAGGCTGCGACAGGAAGCGCATGTTCTCGCTGAGCCCCAACGCGGGGATCTGCAGGTTCAACCTGACGGTGGCCCGGCAGGGGGCGCGCTTTGTGGTGTCAGGCATGCGCTGTGTGTTCATTCACAGCGTGGGGGGGGGGGGGGGGGGGGCAAAGCAGGATGAATAACCTGCTCATGATTTATTAATGAATTTATTTTAGTGAAGGAAACCCTCATTGTCTACAGAAGATGATGATGGCACAATGTTTAGTTTTATCATAAACAGGCTCAACAAAAAGACATAAAACACAAATATTAATATTTGATTATTATTTATAATCAACGGGTGAAAATAAATTGACTGAACCATGAGAGTTTTCCTTTTTTATGATATGTTCTCAAAGTCCAGGTTGAAAATATGAATAAGAGAGATTTCTATTGGTTCAGTATTTTATCATCTGAAGAAACTGTAACTGTTCATGAATGTCTGCTGTATTTATTAATGCATTTACTGCATTAAACTCTGCAGCTGATTACAGTTTATTTTATTTATTTATGTATTTTTATTAGCATGCTTCATAAATCCAAACAAACTGCGACATAATTCTCCAGCTATTTTTATCTATTCATTTGTAAATAAGTTTGTTTTGTGAACAAAAATGATAAAAACAAAACATTATAAATGATATTGGAATCACTCTCACATGTAAGAATGATCATAGTAATAAAAATATAAGAATTAATGAAAAGCTTCATTAAATCATCACCATCATCATCATCATCATCTCCTGAAGTGTGTGTGTGTGTGTGTGTGTGTGTGTGTGTGTGTGTGTGTGTGTGTGTGTGTGTGTGTGTGTGTGTGTCCTGTTCAGCCTGTCCTGTGGACAGTGTGATCTGTAGATCTGTAGTTTTCTACAGACCTCATTTATAGATGAGGTGGAAAATGTTCAGAACAATTTAATAAAGACGATAAATACAGTAAAATATGAATCAGCCCATACAAAGAAACATCAAAAGCTGCCATCTGCTGTAAATGAAGTTGTCAGAGCTGGTTTAGAGTTTGTGAACAGCTCTACTCCAGATCTGTGGGGAGTAGATGCTGTTTGCTTTAATCTATTTTTACCAAATAACATCACAGGTTTGGTTTCCCCAGTTTTCAGAATAAAGCTCATTCACCTCCTTCACTGCTTTTACAGATCAATCATGATCAGCACAATTTGGCTTTTCTGCTTTCTTGGGAAAACAATGTAAATTGAACCTTTTAGTGTCGAAGTGAAAACCGATTTCCACAAAATAACAAATAAAAATATTTAACATGAAATCGGTGATTTCATAAACATTCCCCTGTTAGTGGCTGACCTCATTCATCAGAGGTCCAGCTAATTGGTGCCGGTGACCTCACAGTGATCAGCTCAGGCTGGGAGTCTCTGGCAGAGCAGAAAGGTTTCTCCCTGTGCAACGCAGAGTATTTATCTTTGCTTTCTTCACTTTTTTCCATCTCCTGTTATGTTTTCTGAACTATTACATCACAGTATTTGCTGTAGAACTAAACAAGGTCATGGACCTTCGGCTAATCAGGTTCAGGAATCCGCCATTTTTATTTCTCACAGTGAGGTTGAAGGCTGAAGCTGAAGTCAGACTGAGGGTTGTTGGGTGTATTAACACACACAGCTCATCACACCCCGTCAGTCTGGTTACATTTGATTTCATGGGAAATGTTTCCATATCAAACTCCTCTTTGTTAGCATGAAGCTCCTCAAGGACTAAAGCTTCAGCGACCTCCGCTAGCATCAAGACTCGTTTCCTCCCATCTGTGGAAACCACCACAGCAAAACGCTAAGCAGCTAATAACGCTAAGATGACAACAAACTATCTTAGACATGAATTAGTTGTGTTGATAATCTTGTTTTTGTCATGTTTTGTGGTTGTGGAATGGTGAGTTAGTAGAGAAAATGATGGTAACTCTGGTAACTCAGCTAGAAATAAAGACAACAGACGGCAGAAAGACGAGGACCCGACAAGAGACACAGGTGGATTTAAACACTCAGAGGGAAATCAGGGGAACGAGACACAGCTGAGATCAATCAAGGGGTAGACGGGACAACACAGAGACTCAACTGACACAGAAACCAAACTAAACACACAGAAAACTCAAATCCTCACAATTTTTAGCCTTCTGCTAATGTTAGCACTGTGTGCTAGCTGTTAGCTAGAGAACAGAACCTTACTTCGAGTTTTGAAAAGCTATTAGATAAACAGCTGGAACAGTTTTAGTCCTGGGGAACACATGATCCAGATGATCAGTACGTTCTTGGTGCTAGCGTTAGCTAACCCGTTAACCATGCTGAGGTTTTTTAGACGTGTTCGTTCACGTTGAGTCGTTTTCTGGCTCCAACGTGTCAGGCCGGATGGACGAGTCTACTGCTGGTCAGAAACGTTTCTGCACCGACAGGTAATCATGTCTCTGCTATCAAACGTCTTCCTGGTCTGATTAAAGAAGCTGAAGAACTTTTCTGGTTTCATGCATTTTTTCTACTTTTTATTTTCTATCAGAAATATATAAATAAAAAACAGCTCACAATAAAAGAAGTTATTTTACACATCTCAATAAATAAATATCTTCATTGCTGAGACTGGTGTCCAGCACCGGATCATTTCTGTTTCCTGTTCTATCATTCATGTCTCTTTCTTAGCATTTCAGTGAGAATATTTAGAGTTTTTGAACATATGTGAAGAAAGCGTTGCCTCATCTGGCTCAAGGTTTAAAATTTAACAGACAAAAGAGGTTAAAGGTCAGCAGGAGCAGCTTATCCCTCATCTGCTGTTCAAACATAGGCGCTGGAGCCTCAGTGATCAGATGAGACCTCAGAGAGCGTCTGATTGGAGCGCAGCAGGCCGGCGCCGCAGACAGGAAGCTGTTTCCACTTGGTCTCTGCGTGTTGCCCGTTGCTCTGCAGCGTCAGACTTTCTCCCTGTTGCTTCCTGAGAACCAGCAGCTGCAAGACGTCACTCCTGCTCTGCTCGCTCTGCGATGTTCGTCTTGACGGGACTGCCGTGTCCGTTGGGCCTCAGCACCCGCAGCGGGTCGTCACAGGAAGTGATGGTTTCCTTGGAAACGGCGCCTGCCTGGTTCGGCTCCACATCCTTCACAGGAGGAGACGGATGGGATTCTGTTCTCAGAGGATCGGACGGGTTCACCTCCTCGCTCCTCCTCTGCCTCTTCACTGACCGACCGTCCGGTGGCGCCCCCCGGACCGCTCCTGGCCCACCAACCCCCAGTTTGACCAACCAGTTCCTGCTCACAGAGGAAAACGGGTCATGGCGCTCAGCCCGCCTGAACCAAATATGTTGGAAGAGACAGTGTCCTCTGTCCTTCTGTCTCTGTCATGGAGACAAACAGACACGGTTACTGAGATCTGCTCTGTTAAGGTGGATCTGTTAAGGTGGAACTGGAAGATACTCACAGACTTGTAGAGTTGTCCCTTTATGTCCACACACAGGAAGCGTCTCCGTCTCAAGTCAAAGATCAGCACCCAGCTGTCGGGTGCTGCAGCTACCGGCAGAATGACTGAAAAATGATTCAACAACAGCAAATAATTCAGAAAAATAACTTGTAATTACCAGGAATATTGTTTGTTTAGAAGTCATGAAAATAATCAACAGGATCTGAAATTCCTTCAGAAAGATTACGTTTGTCTGAAATTGTGAAAAATATGTTTGTCTTTCCAAACATATTGCAGGAAAACTGAACATTTTGGGGAGTAAAATGTTGTGAATCCTGAAGACGCTTCAGTTTGGATCCGCTGGGAGCCGTTTGGGATCCTGGCAGCGATGAAGACGATGGTGGAGTCAGGAGCAGACTCACCCAGGTGAGGAGCGTTCGGTCTCAGATCCAGGCGGAGGCGTCCCGGACCGGCGGGGGCCGCGGCCTCCGCGCCGCCCGCCTGCGGCCGCCGCAGCCTCGCTCTGCTCTCCGCTCTGCCACAAACATGCAACACAATCAGGAAGAGTGTGAGGGGAGTCAGCTGCATGGTTCCTCTCCGAAGCTCCAATGTTCTGGATGGTGAGAGGGCAGCTTCTGCAGGAGGAGAAAGTCCAACAGGCTTATTTAAACAGAGGGTCAATAAACCAGCTAACTGATTTACCAAAATACCTCAGAGCCTCCCTGCCCTGCTGCAGCTGCTGCAGCTGCTGCAGCTGCGGCCGCCCGCCGCACCGCCAGCCTCTCTCTGCATTTATACACTGAAAATATCAACATTTTACAGCATTTATTTGGACTTTTCTGCATTAAAATGAGATTAATTCATTATAGCATGAAATGAGTTGAAACTTAAAGAGATTCTGCTCTAATGATGTTTCTCTGGAAGGAGCCGGGTCAGAACCAGAACTTGTTTGTTGTGGCGGTGGGGTCGACCCAGAGGAACATCCAGAACCATCGCGCCATGAAGAGTCACAGCATCAATGATTCACCCCCTGCTTATTAATTAACTGTACACACTTCTGCTGCGTAACGGAGAACGAGCTGTAACTCATTTTCTCACGCCGCCATCTTTCGGTGACCTGCTGACCTCATCGCAGCTAGAAAACACTTTGACTCTCACAGCTAAACTCCACAGCTTCGTGTTGTAAAATGATCCTGACAAAGTTTAATCCCCAGTGAATTATGTTTCCCAAAAGGATAAAATACAAAACCTGGCAGAAATATTCACACCTCTCAACACTTTTCTTCTTTAGTTTAGTTTATTTAGTTCATTTTATTCTGGGAGGACGAACCGGAACACAAAAATATCATTTTCAACTTTTACTTCCTAATTAAAAATAAGAAATGTGCATCTATTCGATCCCCTTTAGTCTGACACCTCTAAATAAAATCCAATCCATCATCTGGACAAGGAGACAAGATGGACCACCAGGATAAATATTTAGTTTTGTAACTAAATATTTAGTTTAAGGTTAATGTTTGATTAGCAAGCTAAATAGTTTGCTCAGATTTGAATATTTAATTATCAGGCTAAACATTTAGCTTGCTAATAATGAATTTACTTTGTAACTGATATTTTTAAAGTCATGGTAAGACAATGAACCCAAATTACTGAAGTTCATTTTTGACCGTGTAACTTTAGAAACGGAACTGGTCACATTCCATCAGGCAGGGTAGGGTCAGCCAGGCGGTTCCGGTTCCGGTTCCGGTGCGTCTCGGTACCGCTCCTAGAACTGGCTGATTGCATAGACATAATAAGAGTAAACCCCGCACTGGCTGCTCTGGCGCAGGAAACACGGCGGCCATCTTGGAGCGGTCGTCTCTCCTACTTGGCTAAACCGGATCAGCAGCAGGAGCCTCGGCACCGCCGGATATTTTTGTTCATATCGACGAACTATTGTCGTGAGATCTCGGGGGATAACGTGTCACAAGTAAGATGGACATATTAGTGTTTATATTTTGTGAATAGAATATTACCAAACTGTATTTATGTCCACCGGCCAAATACCAGCTAATATTAGCTACAGTGCTAACGGTGTAGCACCGGGTTCAGCTATGAAGAATAACTGAGATTTAGGAAATCTTAAAAAGTTTGAATTATTCCCTGACATTGATTCAGATTATGCGACACGAGGAGGCAAAGACTGTTATTAATGTGTAATTTTTTGACTCTGTTTACAGTAAAATATCTCCAGTTTTAGTTCTGAAGGTTTTATAAAGACAGAAATGTGTTTAAGGACAGACGGATTCACTGCTGATGGATCTCTGAAGCTGAAAAACATGAATAAAACATATACAGACATTATGTATATACGCTTGTGCATGTAAAGATGTGTAGTAAGTCTGTGTCCTGACCCGGTGCTGGCGGTACCGCTTGCTGCTGTGACGTAATGAATGCAGAAGGTCAAACATGCCCTGCAGGGTGAAGATGTTGGATGGTAAATGTGTTTATGACATTTCTACAGAATCACTCTTCTTCTCTGAAGAGGCTCCATATCAGCAGCACAATAGACGGGATGCAGACATTGGCAGGCTCAAATCAAAATGCATCCCCTCCTGTATTAATACACTGGACAGTTATTAAATGTTGATATTAAATGTTCTGCACCTCTGTTTCCTCATCCGTTAAGCTATTGTGGTGTTAAAAGAAAAAACGGAGAACATGTTCATCAGACACTGACTGTAAAATATTGGACTCGTGTCTCATTAAAGGTGTCAAAACCGGATTTGTTTCAATTCATCTGCGACATAAAATCCACCTTTTTATGGCTTACATGGTTAGGAAATATGATAATGTTACGAATATCTTTCAAAGTTTCCTCTTCGGTCATATTTCAGTCCGTTTTCTCATCAATATGCGAGTTTAGAGCGACAGGCCATGCGCTTCTCTGCATCACACCTGTTCATGTCAAAGTTCACCTGCAAAAGGTCACGGTGAGTCTGACATCCAATCAGAGAGCTGAGCAACTTAAACTCCATAACATTTATAACATTTATTATCAGAGTATTACGAAAAATCATGAAAACTTCGGAACTACTTTACATTTTTACTGTAAGCTGAACAATGCGCTTCCATCCTCTGACCAGCAGAGGGCGCTCCACACTCACCGTTAGTTTCTCCTCAGATCCAAAAATTACTGAACCGAAAAAAAACCTGGAAGAAATTCAGTGGAAAAGATTTTACAAAACAATTTTTATTTTCATCTCAGGAGTACAAGTGACTGCTGTGCACAGCACAGACGTACAAAAATAAAAGGAAAGCTATTTGTTATATAGTATTTTTCTCACTTATATTTCAGAAACAAACGACTGGAGAAATCCGTTTTCAAACTAATTTACAATCATTTCAACAATCAGAACTAAGGCAGAAGGTGAGGTATTAAAAACAGGAGGAAGAACCAGGAGCTGAGCGCAGGAAGCTGAAACAAACAGGCTGCAGCTGGACCAGCTACACAACTCTGACCTCTGGCTGACCTCCAGCTGACTTCTAGCTGACCTCTGGCTGACCTCTGGCTGACCTCCAGCTGACTTCTAGCTGACCTCTGGCTGACCTCCAGCTGACTTCTAGCTGCAGAAGTCAGCTGGAAAGCCTTTAGCTAGAGTCTCTCTGGTAAACCCACTGATGTCAAAGGTGCATGAAAACAATGTGAAAAATGAAAGACAGGTGTTCAGCTGGAGGTCCAGCTGACCTCCAGCTGACCTCTGGCTGACCTCTGGCTCACTCAGATGCATCTTGAAGATGTTTTTTTTTCTCTGTTTCTCATCAGTTTTCTCCAGACTTTCACTCTGAAACAAACCCAAAGCTGCCGACAGATTCCTCTGAGCTGCAAATAACAAACTGACAGAAGCTGCTGTCAGCTGTTTAGAGAAAGTTAGGAGGAAGAACGACCACCTCACCTCCTGCAGTGAGTGAAAATAAGAACAATAAATAGAAAAGTGCTGCACCTTCATTTGGAGATAAAGTTTAAAAAGCTACAGGTGATGTGTCTGCGCAGGCCTAAAGGTCATTCAGGATCGTCTCCATGACGACCTGGAGTCTCTGTCCTCATCACCTGGCTGGAAGAACCGGATCCAGTTTACTGGACTGACTGCTACAACAGAACCAGAACCGGGTCTGAACTCCTCTCTGCTACCAAACCCCTTTGTGACATCACTTCCTGTAAACCAGCCAGAATGCTGTGGAAAAGTTTTCAACCCCCTTCAGATTTTGTTTTCTCCATCAAAATGTTTCAGGTCGTTGAAATCAGAGCAGAACTGAACGTTTGGTACAGCCAGCGATCGGGTCGGAACCAGAACTCTGGAGTTTTCCTGATGGATCAGGAGAAACGTGGAGGAGTGAATACTTTTGCACCAGCAGAAACAGGTGCAGAGCTGGGGGTCAAAGGTCACAGCGAGGTGGACAGGTGCCAGGAGGGGCAGCGCCCCCTGCTGGGCTCCTTCTGCTCTGAATTCAAGTAAATTATGCTGCATGAAAAAATGTGAATATTAAAACCAAACCAGCAGATTGAGCTGAAAACCCTGGGATTAATAATCTGGGATTAATCATTTGCTGCTACCACATAATAACAGCAACAACATTATTAGTAATAATAAATAAATCAGGATGAATTATGAAGAACCTCAATAATCTACTGTCAGTAACCTGAACACTTCAAAATAAAAGCCCAGTCGTGGATCCTCAGGAACGTCAGACCCTCCAGGAATTGGGCTCTGGCTCAGGGTGGCATGACGCCGGGGTCGCTGCTATTTCTGACTCCAGATCAGCATTTCTGGTATGCGGGGGGGCTCAGCTCCTCCTGACACAGAAACAGGAACAGGAAGGCCTGTCCCTAAAGTAACCCACCGACCCCCAGGAGGAAGTCCTCTCCCTCCTCTTCCTCATGATGAAGGTGCTGAAGTATCGCACAGCCGGTAGTAAACATCAACCCGCTCCTCCTGCTGCAGTCCGGTCCAGGTTTTCAGGCCTGTCCAGGTGTTTCTCACCTGGCATAATAATAATAATCCACATGTGCAAATCAGTTTGTTATTGCCGCTTTCTGCCCTCTCTGTGTCCTGCCTCATATCCGGGGCAAGAAGTGGGTGACTGTCATGGCGGTGGTGGCCCTGTTGCCCCTCTTGACGCGGCCATGTTTGCTGAGCGCTATGAAGCAGCCGCGGTGCGCCGCAGACTCGTAGGCGTTGTAGTTGTTGGCCAGAAGACTCTCCCTGAACTTACACTCATCATGGAAGACGGTCTGCAGGGACAGGAAGGCGAGGCAGAGATCAGACCTCACAGCCGCCATGTTCAAGATCAAAATGTCTTTCTGCAGCACGGAAACCATTTCAGCTCAGTTATAGATATTATCATTGATCCTCCTTATCAGCTAGTGCAGCACGCGCAATTAATTATTCAAATTAGTTTAAAAAGTTTTTTATCCAAGAAAACCCAGCAGACAGAAACAGCATTCCTCATTTACTGATAATTACTGATAATTATTGGTATTTATTGTGACAGACTGGCGACCTGTCCAGGCGACCTGTCCAGGTGACCTGTCCAGGTGACCTGTCCAGGTGACCTGTCCAGGTGACCTGTCCAGGTGACCCCGCCTCTCGCCCGAAACGTTCTCTAGAGAGGCAGCAGCTCCTCCTGACCCACCAGGGTCAAGGGTGTTAGAAAACAGATGGATATTGGTATTTACTGATACTTACTGATAATTACTGATATTTATTGAAGCTCTTGTGGAACAAAACATTGGAGAAAATGGAAAAATGACATTTCCCATAAGTTTTGTGTTTAACATCATTAACAGCCCAGTTGCAAACAGTTATTTTAATAACTGGATGTTAAAGTTGATTTTTCCTGAAAGTGGATCAGGTGAAGCTGAACTAGAGCCGTTCTGGTAGATCAGGTTTACAGATAAAAACGTTTCTGTCCTAAATATTTTATATTAGAAGACTTTTGGCTTCATTATTTCTCTGTGTTGTTCTTTCAGTCTTTACGCTCCAATTAATAAATCACTAAATTAATAATTAATTCATTTTGATTAATGTAATAACAATGAAACATCTAGAGGAAAGTTTAAATACATTTAATTAGGTCCAAATTAATTTACATGTTATTATTATTGAAATATCCATTTTCTAACACCTTGACCTCCAGAGGGGTCAGGAGGAGCTGCTGCCTCCAGCGAACGTTCTGGGCGAGAGGCGGGGTCACCTGGACTGGTCACCTGTCTGTCGCAGGGCGACACAGAGACAGGACAAACACACACACACACACACACACACACCTAGGGAGAATTTAGAGAGACCAATTAACCTGACAGTCATGTTGGGAGGAAGTCGGAGAACCGGACAGAACCCACCACCCACAGGGAGAACATGCAGACTCCGGGAATCGAACCCAGGACCTTCTTGCTGCAAAGCAACAGCTCTACCTACTGTACTCTAATTTAGTAATTGATTCATGTTAAGTGGAGCAGAGACACTAAAAGCGGTTTTAGGCAGTTTTCTTGACTCCATCATTTTTCTTTATCATCTCCACTAAACATCAAATGAAACTTGAACTTTCAGTTTCACCTCCAAACCAGTTCCCATCTGGTTTTAATGGCCATAACAATAAATAAATTTAAATACCCTAATATTTTCATTTCCTCTCTCATGTCACTGAGACAGAGCAGAAATCCTCTGCAGCGCTGAGCGAGCATGTGGCCTAGTCCAATCACTTATCAGATGCTCAGGCTGCTCACGAGCCGACGCTTCATCACTCAGAGTCGGATGAGCAGCCGCATTCTCACACACACTCACACACACTCACACACACACCCCGGGACATTCCTGTCCGTCCTCTGGACACGCCCCCCACCCACCAGCTGCTCCTGTCTGCACTAATATTATTATTGTTGTTATTATTAATAATAAGCTGAAACCTCTAATGTGTTGCTTGGATTCAGTTTGCAGAAAAATCTTCCTGCAAAAGTATTCACACCCTGATTTATGATTTTTCATACCAAACCCGTCTGAAAAGTGTGGTGTGTATTTATATTCAGATTCCTCTGGGTTTGTCCATCTTCACAACTTTACAGATTCTCCGGTGGAGTCAGATCTGGACTTTGACTAGGCCACTCTAACCCATGAATCAGCTCTGATCTGTCTGCTCTGGTCGTCCTGCTGGAAGCTGAACTTTGACCCCACTCTCAGCTTTTCTGCAGGTTTTCTTCCAGGTTTGTCCTGATTCACCCTCCCACAGCATGATGCTGCCACCACCATGCTGTGCTTGAGTTCTGCTCTCCTCTGACCCGCCTGGTTCCTGGACCCGAGCCGCTCCATCAGGGCCGTTCCTGTTATTATATGATCACATGTTAAATCTACAGTAACGTTTCTGTAAAACCTCATAATTCTGTACTTTTCAGAAATAATTCCAGTTTGGTTCAGATTAAAGAACTACAGATTAATTACGGATTATTTGTAGATTAATTTCAACAGAACAATAACAACACATCAGAACCTATATTGGGATCAAGCGATCTTTCAGATATCCAAACCTTGAAAATCAAGAGTAAATAAAAGCATTAAATATCAAATAATAAAACAAATAAATGTTGCAACACATCATACTTTTATTATTTATTTGTTACACTAATAATGTCTAAAGATAATTTCTCTCTGCTTCTGATGCTAAATCTCATTTTAAAATGATCATAAATATCCGTTTCCACGGAAACCTCTGATCGGCATCATCATTATATTAATAATAATAATCTTTTATATTAATAATATTCCTTCACTCTGGCTGCTGACTGAACCGCCTCTTGTGACGTCACTGGTCCATTTTTACATCTGGCTGTTTCCGGTTTTATTCTTTCCATCTTTAAACGTGAGTTCACGTTCTGTTGTTGCAGAACCGAACCCTGCTCTGAACTGAGCCAGAACCAGAACCTCCTCCCTGACCTCTACAGAACCGGAACCAGAACCGGACCTGCTCCAGAGTGAGGAGGGCTGAAGACAAACGCCCACCACACTTTTTAGATCGTGTTGAGAAGCATGCAGGATGTTTCTGTTCTGATCAGTGAAATGCGATCCAGTGTGAAGACTTCTGCAGGTACCACCACCGCCCACCCCACCCCGGGCCCAGAACGGCCAGTTCCCTGTGAAATTAGCACCGAGGCTTTAACGGGCCCCAGGGGGATTCCCACGCTGCACCTGCTAGCCTCATCAGCGGCCTTTAAATAGACCTTTCTGAGCTGGCGGAGCTGCGGGTTCACCTACCGTCCCGTACAGCCTGCCGCGGCTGTTCATGGCCACGAAGCGCCCGCTGCGCAGCCCGAACAGGCTCACCACGCCGCGCTCCACCGTGGAGATTTGGATCAGACCTGCAGCGGGACAGAGAGCGTGTTAGAGCGGACACAGAGGACACGCCGTCCCGCTGGGAACCCCGCAGGGAGCCGCGCAGCGTGCGGGGCCTTTGTTCCGCATGCTGCGCTGCATCAGGCAGGAACTGCAGCAGATGCATCAGCGCACGCACTGCGATGCATGGGGGCGCGCCATGGCTGCGTAAAAATAAGTTGGGTCTAAAAGCGTCCATACATTCATGACATGGCTGAGGAGGAGGAGGAGGAGGAGGATGAAGATGGGCTGATGATGCTTGTTTTTAATAGCATCATATTCAGAAGAAATGTAATTCTCCCAGTGAAGAGCAGAGGTCACTCATGCATGTTAACGGGGGCCAGCGAGGGGCCAGCGAGGGGCCACCTGCTCCGCTCCAGCCTCCTGCCTCCCCGCTTCAGCCCGGAGGAGGAACTCACTGTACGGGTCTTCGCTGTGCGCCCCGCTGATGCCGCCGTCGGGGAGGACCTGCAGGTGGAACCCGATCCCCACGTTGCAGTAGAGCCTCCGGACCCGCTGGATGCCCAGCAGGTAGTCAGTCTCCCAGCTGAGCTCCGGTTTCTCCCCGGAGACCCACAGCACGGAGCGGGAGAACAGCGTCTCCCAGCGCCGGTCCAGCGGAGCCGCGTCCGGCGCTGGCGCCCCCGCCGCGGCTCCCAGCAGGACGCCCAGGAGCAGCGCCGCGGTCGGCGTCCAGCAGGACATTCTGCCGAGGAACCTTTGCGCAACGGACATCCGGTTCGCCTCGGGGCCACGTGCTCCAAATTAATGAGCCTAAAAATAGCGCGCCCGGTGTCTCTGCTCCGGCATGGCGGCGGCGGCGGCGGCTGGCTGGCTGGCGAGCGGCGGAGCGGGGCTCCGGAGCCCCGGGGGTCGGGAGGAGACGAGACGGCGGAGGGCGCGCTGGAGCTGATGGAGATGCTGCTGCTGCTGCTGCCGCCGCTGGTGATTACCATGGTTCGCAGCTCCTCTGCGCCCCGCTCTCTCTCTCTCTTTCTCTCTCTCTCTCTCTGGCTCCGACGGTCTGCGGCTCGGTTCTGGTTCCGCCGATCCTCCGGGCCGCCTGTCGAGTCACCGAGCAGCCCTGGTTCTGGTTCTACCCGGGCCGGGCTCCCGCATCCCGGGCTGACATGGCGGCAGTCTGCGCCAGATTAGCGGCGGTCAGCGGCATGGTGGGGCGCTGCGGCTCCCAAATTGGGCCGGACGGGCGGTCATGTGTCCGTCCGGCAGCTTCCTTATTTAGAGTGAAGGAGTAAAAACAGGCCGGCTGTCACCGGAGAGCAATGACGGCGCTCTGGTGATCCTCAGCCGCGCAGCTCCGCAACTTTTCCCTGAAAACATAAAATAAAATGAAATAAAGGTTTTCTGCATGAATCGACGCGTCAGGTTCGCCGGAGAGGTCAGGTGGTGTTGGGGGAGGGGCGGGGGTACAAGTCCCCCAAGACAGCCGGAACCAGAGCGGCCCAATCAGATCCGGTGTTCATCCAGACATTTCTCAGCTCAGGAGGAAAAGCAGCAGAAGAACCAGGAGGAGAACCTGCTTCTCCATGTAACAGGCAACAGGCGGGGGCGGGGGGAGGCCCGGTACCTGCAACACTTCCTCCACATCTCCAGCAGATGGCGCCATTTCCGGTTTAATTAAGTCCAAAATGCTCCATTATTTGTATAATTTAATTAGAACTGAAACGATTAATTGATTATTGAAATAATAGTCAATTAATTTAGTAACTGGAGCAGAGACACTAAAAAAGGCACTAGACTTTTTTTGACCGTCATTTTTCTTTTAATCCTCCATCATCAGGTCGCTGAACTCAGTGACAGAAAACATTTTCCCTCCTTCTCTACTCTGCTGCGAACAACAGAAACAAGAAAATAAAAGTAGAAAAATACAACAGAAAAAAGAAGAACAGCTCACAATAAACACCACAACAATAATTATACAGCTGATAGACCATAAAGGTGGACAAACATTCAAACAAGCAACGGAACCGAACCGAGTCAGGACATATTTAAAACTACACAGGTTGACAGTCACAATCAATGGCAGGTCCGGTCCGGTCCGGTCCGGTCCGAACCGAGCCGCAGGCACACAGCGGATTCCAAGTCTCATCAGAAATGTGTATTCCAAGTTCTTCTGACCATTCTGCTCTGATCTCATTGAGCTTTACTGTATTTAGTGATGAGATGTTACACTGCCTGGCCAAAAATAAAGTCGGCACCAAAAACTGGTCACACTCTCTAATATTTTGTTGGACCGCCTTTAGCTTTGATTACAGCCCACATTCGCTGTGGCATTGTTTCAATAAGCTTCTGCACTGTCACAAGATTTATTTCCATCCAGTGTTGCATTAATCTTTCACCAAGATCTTGTATTGATGGTGGGAGAGTCTGACCACTGCGCAAAGCCTTCTCCAGCACATCCCAAAGATTCTCAATGGGGTTAAGGTCTGGACTCTGTGGTGGCCAATCCATGTGTGAACAAGATGTCTCATGCTCCCTGAACCACTCTTTCACAATGTGAGCCCCATGAATCCTGGCATTGTCATCTTGGAATATGCCCGTTCCATTTGGGAAGACAAAATCCATTGATGGAATAACCTGGTCATTCAGTATATTCAGGTAGTCAGCTGACCTCATTCTTTGGGCCACAATGTTGCTGAACCTTGACCTGACCAACTGCAGCAACCCCAGATCATAGCACTGCCCCCACAGGCTTGTACAGTAGGCACTAGGCATGATGGGTGCATCACTTCACCTGCCTCTCTTCTTACCCTGATGCGCCCATCACTCTGGAACAGGGTAAATCTGGACTCATCAGACCACATGACCCTCTTCCATTCCTCCAGAGTCCAATCTTTATGCTCCTTAGCAAACTGAAGCCTTTTTTTCTGGTTAGCCTTACTGATTAGAGGTTTTCTTACGGCTACACAGCTGTTCAGTCCCAACCCCTTGAGTTCCCTTCGCATTGTGCGTGTGGAAATGCTTTTGCGTTCACAATTAAACATACTCCTGAGTTCTGCTGTTGTTTTTCTTCGATTTGATTTGATCAAACGTTTAAGTAATCGCCGATCACAATCATTCAGGATTTTTTTCCGACCACATTTCTTCCTGGAAGACGATGGTTCCCCACCATCCTTCCAGTTTTTAATGATGCGTTGGACAGTTCTTAACCCAATTCTAGTAGTTTCTGCAATCTCCTTAGATGTTTTCTCTGCTTGATGCATGCCAATGATTTGATCCTTCTTAAACAGACTAACGTCTTTTCCACAACCACAGGATGTGTCTTTTGCCATGGTTGTTTAAGAAATGAGGAGTTACTCATTGCATCAGCTGGGGTTAAATAACTTGTTGCCAGCTGAAAGATAATGGCCTATGCAGTACTTATCCAATAGGAGGCTTGTACCTATTTGCTTAGTTAAATCCAGGTGGCGACTTTTTTTTGGCCAGGCAGTGTATTATACATTTTTGAGACGAGAACTCTACAGTTTGCAAAATAATGTCCATTGGGAAAGTAAAGACTGGTGTTACGAACAAAGTCACGAATCTGGAGATATTGGAACAGGGAGGAGCTGTAAACTAAATTTAGAGAAATAAACATCAAAGGTTGTGAAAATAAAGGTCACTAAATTTACTTGAAGCTGCTTTCTTGGGAAAAAACAGGATCTGATATGGATGGCAGGAAAACCTGGTTGTCACACATGGGACTGCAGACAGAGAAGTTTGTCATATTAAAGTGTCTAAATTGTGACCATATTTTTAGGGTTTAGTTCACCATCATTTTGACTGTGAAAAGAATCTTCATTTTATTTTTACCCTTCCATTTTTAGATAAAACTGAGATATTCTGTTGCGTTTCATTTCTTTGGTCTTATTAACATTCAGTTAATCCAGATCCCGTCACACATCAAGCGGATGAACATTTAACTTTTACTCTGCTGGTCTGAACGACCTGAATTCCCTCTGATTAGATTCACTATTTTAGTGATGATTTTCCTGCTTCCTTTCACCATTACAGTCCACAGAGTAACTTCTCCTCCTTCAGCTCCATGTTGTCTCTTCAGCAGCAAACGATCCTGGATGATGGATCCCGGATCGCGCAGCGCTGCGTCTGAATAGATCGACAGTTTTCTCTTGTTTGTTCTGGATGGATTTTTGCTCAACGCGCCACGTAAGCCAAAGTTTTTCCTGATTTCCTGTCAGTAACGCTGCGCGCGGTCATGTCAGAGGTCAGATTTAGAAGCGATTTATTGATTGATTGATTTCGCTTGCCTCTGCTATGTACTCTGTGCATAAAGCTGAAAATATCTGTGCGGCTGCCAAAGTTAGGGGTGGAAATCGTAACTTTCAAAATTATGGACGGCCTCCAGATTTTGGTGTTTAAAAAAAACAATCAAATACAGAAAATATTTGGTTAAGGAAACTCAGAGAAGCTCCAACAGCAGGAATGTGACGTCGCTCATATCAGTGGAATAACAAAACATGTCCGGATTGAAATAATTTTTATTAATCTGATGTTTTCAAAGAGACTGAAATCTGGGTTTTTGTGAAACAGCGTGGGAAGTGAATCACTGAAATAAACCAACTTTTGTATTATTTTTTCTTAAATGATCTTCAGACAGGAGACATAAGTGGATGATAAACGTTTTTATTATTCTGTATAAAATCTGTTTGGTAACAGCTGGTACAGAGTATAAAGAGGAGCAAAATGAATTCATATCAAAAATATCAGATTTGTCTTTAGTTTCAAACAGGATATTTGGTTCCATCGACCCGGTGGGACATTCAGAGGTAAAGAAGGATGAAAACATGACGGATAATAAAACTGACTTCATATCGCCAGAGGTTGTGAGATGTTTATGAAATAAATTAGCTTTAAAGTTGTTTTCTATATAAATAATTTATCTTTCACAGAAAAGCTTTCAGCCCAGAAATCTGTTCATTTCAGCAGAATAAATAAATCCATATTTACATGTTTAATAAAGAGCAGGCACTTCTTCAGCCACCTTCCTCCTGACTGCTGCCACGGCAACAGAGTCCTGAGTTTCACCTCAAGGTGGCGCTAATGAGGGGTGGGGGGGGCTTCTTACCACACACACACACACACACACACACAAGTCCATCCGGCTCTGGGTTCAGCCTCTGTTTTTGGTCTTTTCAGGGACGGTTGCTATGGAGACGGTATCCATGCACTTCTCTGCAACAAGCCCATCTGGCGTCCTGCGTTATCGTCTGGATATGCAGTGAGATGCAAACTGTAACCAGGGCAATGCAGGAAACTAAGCAGGGCAGAGGTCAGTGTGTGCATGCTACCAGTACTCTGGACCAGTTTGAACTGGTTCCACAGCAGATCCACCAGCAGTGAACAGAGAGAGGCTCACCTGACCTGGAGCTGGAGGAAATATTCACTCCACTTTCCTGTCGCATTAAACGCTGCAGATCAAACTAACGGTCAAACAAGCCGAGAAATCTCTCCAACCCCCAGAGTCCAGAACCGCCTGGCAGCAGGAAGTAGGCCGAAACGCCAGTAACACCAACTTCATGTCTGCGTCTGGAACTACAGTCAGACACGGTGGTGGCAGTATGATGGCCTGGGCTGCTTTGCTCCTTCAGGGTCTGGAAATCGGCAGAACTTCTGGAGGAGACGATCCGGAACAGAAACGTCTCCAGATGGTCTGAAATGCCACTAAATGGTTAAGTTAGCGTTAGCATTAGCGCTAGCGCTGACTTGGTCTTCCCCCTCTGTCAGACCTGGCAACGCCCCCAGCCTCTCCTGGCCCCGCCCACCTTGGTGGGATTTTTCAGACTGGTAGATGTTCCTTTTAATAAAACGAGATTTTGCTTTAAAATCTAATTTTCATATTTTTTCAGCCAATGAATGACCGATATTCATCAAATATTAATATTTATAACTGCATCAACGTGTTTGACCCTTAACCCTAACGCAGCCTGAAAACGGAGGACAAAACAGAAACAGGTCCTAATGCTTTGCCTTTCCGGGCCTTAACGGGTCAGAACTTCATGTTTATGGATAAATATCGGGATCTGGACTCAGTGGAGACCTTAAGAACCAAATGGATCAGAACCAAAGCAGAACGGTTCTAAATGGTCCAGATGGAACCTGGAGATTATTCAAGTGGATGGTGTTGCTGCCGGTTCTACCTCAGGACGCCTCCCACCCCCTAAGGCATTGTGGGTAAAGCAGGACCTGACTGCCTCAGCTCTGGAGGTCCTTCTGGTCGAAGACGATGCGGGTCGACAGGTAGATGGCGACAGCGCCGAAGAGGGCGGAGCTAGCGATGTAGGCGGTGACTGATCCGGCCAGCTGGACGACGACGCCCATGAAGAGCGTGGGGATGACCTGCGACAGGAGGAAGGTGCTGTCCAAGATGGCGAAGTCCAGCCCCACGCCACGCCGCTCGCCACCAGCCTCGCCCGCCTCGCCCTGCTGGAGGGGAAAGTATTCAGATCCGTCCTGCCTGTGGAGAGGCGGTTTGTGGTTCTGGACCCCCCCCTCCTCCTCTGTGGGGGTCAGGTAGACGGCGTCCCGCCCCGCCACCACGCCGTTGCTGCTGTGCGAGGTTCTGGGTTTCCCCGGAGACAAGTAGACCTGCAACGAGACGCAGCGACAGAACGGTTAGCACCACTGTCTGGTCAGCACTGGGGGGCGCCAACACCTTCCCCTCAGCACTGGGGGGCGCCAACACTTACCTCCTTCTCCTTGTGGTAGTGGCAGGTCAGCGTGTACGGGACGGTCTGCAGCGTGGCGTAGGCGAAGCCGGTGAGCGCGGTCATGGCGGTCACCACGACGATACTGCCGGACAGGCAGATGCCCAGGGCGGACAGCGTGAAGCTCACCATGCTGCCCAGGTAGACGCGGCGCGGACCGAAACGCCGCAGCAGACGGCTCATCGCCAGAGAAAACATGGTGGACGTGGCGCACTGCAGGAACAGGCCCAGGCTGCCCATGCGGATGCCTGAAACAGAGAGGACTGGGTCAGAACCGGACCTGGGTCAGAGCCGGGTCAGAACCCAACCTACCAGGTGGCCTGCCAGGTTTTTGTGTTAAAAATGTTAGCAGGTCTCTAGCTATTGTTGACACTAAAACATCCAGCAGAGGCTGAAAAAAGGCAAAATACAAATAAATATTAATATTTTTGCACTTCAGCTAGATTGTAATTAAAGGGGCAGCATCCCATATGTTCCAAGCACACAGAATCACTTTATAGATCCAGTAACTATGTTACCATCAGTTGTTATTAAAATGCTGTACATATCAAATATAACTTAAAATAATTTTGACTTTCTAACCCAACGGCTTCAAATTGGGCCTGTGTCTCTTTAAGAAGCTCCTACTCTTCCTGAAACTCCGCCTTCAGGAAGTCATTCCAACATGGCCATCACAACATTTTAATAGTCCCAGCACTATTATTCATATAAACTTTATTACTTTGGGATTATTTAAAGAGTAGGAACAGAGAGAAGGGAAGGATCAGGAGACATGATCTGGACCTGATCAACTGATGCTAACTGATGGATGCTATGCTAGCTAACAGAGCAGGCTTATAGCTGCTGAGCCATTAGCCAATCAGAGAATGAGGAGAGAGAGTCTGACCTTCATCGTACCGCTGCCGTGCCACGCTCCCCGGCGCCGCGCTGGGGACGCCGCCGTAAAGCCCCTCCCCCACAAAGTCTGTGTAGAACAGCATGAAGGACATGACGGCCATCCAGCTGCAGAGCTGCGCCGCACACAGCTGCCTGATGACGCGCGGCACGCGGCAGTAGCTCCAGAAGATGGCGGGGATGGTGGTGCGGCAGGTGCGCAGCAGGCAGAGCAGAGGCCCCGCCCCCAGCAGCCGCAGCTTGCACCTGAGCTGGGAGAAGCAGGAGCGAGGGAGTCCGCAGCGCCCCGCCTCCCTGGCGCCGCCGCCGGGCTCCGGCCGCGGGCCGGACCGGGCCGGCCCCGAACGGGACGGCTCCTCAGACACCTTCATGGTGACGATGACGCTGGTGACGAAGATGAGGATGAGGAGGGAGAAGAGGCACTCGGCCTGGCCGCCCAGATAGGCGGCCAGCGGGCTGCGGCTCCAGTCCACGGCGGGCAGCAGGTAGCCCACGCAGCCGCCCACGCTGACCATGAAGGAGAACATGGCGAAGGCCCGGCCGCAGTCTTCCTCGTCCCGGTACAGGTCCGACAGCAGCGCCTCCAGTGGCGTGAAGCACACCTGGCCGCAGAAGTCCAGCAGGCCCACGCCCAGGATGAGGAAGCCCACCTGGAGAAAGGCAGCAGCAGTCAGAGGACGGTTTCCCAGCATGCTCCAGGGCCGACGGGATCCCGCCCACCTGCAGGGTCCGCTCCGCCCAGGGCAGACGGGCCGCCAGCAGGTCGGCGTTGGGGATGATGAAGAGCGCCAGCAGGACGCCCAGCGACAGCAGCCAGATGAAGGGCCGGCGGCGGCCGTAGCTGCTGTTGCACTGGTCGCTGGCCGAGCCGATCAGAGGGATGAAGAGCAGCCCCAGAACCGGGCCGATACCTGCCGACACACCGGGGAAACCACAAGCATCACAGGGACGGACTCCCTGCTAAAATCATCAGGTTTCTGAGCAGAACTGTTCCCAACATGATCCAGTGTCTGTTAGTCAGAATGTAAATGACCTGCAGGGAAGAATAAAGGTGATGCATTTTAACACCAGCACAGAACCACCTGTCCGCACAAAGAGACAGCCCAACTCATAACTGAGCAGTAATAGAAATGAGGAAACTCAAAGTGAAACTGACGGCTCGACCTACTTTCTGAATTATGTAGTTGATTATTATCTGAGCACTTGGGGCGCTTGGCAATAGCTGGTGAACCTTTGACATGGCAGATGTAAGGCAGGGCGACCTGACGGAGCAGAAAGCTGAGTTTCACAGTAAACGTCCATCATTCAGGACCAGAGAACATCAAAATGATGCATATAATTCAAAAACATAATATTCCATAATGCCCCTGACTTTTCTCAGCCTCCATCTGCTCAACACGAGCTCTTCAGAACGCCAGCATGTAGGAACCAGCTCACTGAGATGTTCTGCTCTCCCTGCAGAACATCTGCAGCAGAGGATCCAATCAGGCCAGCCGCCGTTCCTCCGTTCTGCCGTCATGTCAGCTGCTGCTACAGAAGGACACCAGCCTGACGCTAGCTGCTTCTTCTCCATGTGTGCCTGAATCTGAATCTGGCTAGTTAGAAACCACCATACAAGAGTTATAATCAGCAATCAGCTAGTAAGCCTGTTCTGGGATCGCCTGGTATCCCTCCATCCTCCACTAGGGGGAAAGAAAAGAAAAGAACAGTAAATCCTACTGGCTATCCTACTGCTCAGTATTAGGGCCGTAGTAGATGAAAAACAAAAAATAATACAGTGAATTTATTCCAAAAACCGCAGAAATATTCAGATTAATCTCAGAAATGTTCTAGAAAAAACTCTGGAGGTTTGGGTTGAGGTTGGAGATGTGAGAGCAGCACAGAGGGAAGTGATGAGTTCGTTTGAAGAAGCTGGAGGAAGAGCTGGACAGCAACAGGATGATAACAGTAGTCAGGGTTTCCCCTGGTGCAATATAAGGCTGGCAGCCCGCCATTATTTAGCCCCTATTTATGTTTTTAGTAAAATAATAATAATAACTATAATTAAAAAAAATTAAAAACACAATTTGTTTTTCTGTTTTTAAAATCCGGATTGCAAACATCTCTGTTGCTGTGAGTGTTTCAGTGGCGGAGTGGATTAATTCCTAAAAGGTAAGTTTATAGAACATAGTTTTATAGATTATGCATTTAAAGCAGGACCATTCACTCCGCTGGCGCCTCCCGCGCTGCTGCTGCTTCATCTCTAAAGTTTACCTCAGCGCGGATCGCGCTCCTCCTTTCACTCTAACTGGACTCAGGCTGACCTGTATGGATATTTACCCCCTGTGAGGAATTATGATTCCTTCCAGAGCTTTTGATCAAGTTAGGAGTGTAAACCCACCGTGTTAGCTCTGGTTGTGCAGCTCTACGTGAACCTTAGGAATAACTTGTAGTGGCTTTCAGAGGAGCGTTGAGCGAGAGGTGAGAATGATTTATAATTGTAGACAAAGAAATTTGCACGGCTTTTCCATCTCAACTCGCTGCCCAGCGTGTGGCGCTGTCTGCCCTGTAAAGTTCATGTGTGTGTCCCGGTTGGTTAGCGGTTAACTAACCGGCGCTAACCTCATCATGCAGGTTCAGCCGGTGAGTAGTTTTCGCCTCGTAGTCACGCTTCACGCTGGTTTTATATTATTTTTAGTTTTATTTTTCCATTTACACGATGCATCAAATCATACCAAATGTTTTGTCCACTTAGTCAGACAGAGTTAATGCGTCCGGCCGCGCGGAGATCTGAGAAACTCGTCCCATAAACTGGAGCAACCAAAACAGTTTCTGTGTCTCTTGTTAAAACTCAACAGACAGAAATGTTAGAGCTGCTAAAGCCACATTAGCAGCATTGAATTAAATCTCAGTTTGTTGCTCATCTCTGCTCAGTGCAGCAGATTGAACTCATCCTGCAGGGCCGGTCCAAGGCTGCATGAGGCCTGGGGCAGAATCTGACCTAGGGGCCCCTCTTGCTGCTAAAACCATCAGCACCTCTAACAGCTTCTGGGTTGGATTTAATCTGGGAGAGAGAGAGTAGATTAACTGGCCAAACTAAAAACAATCAGTTATAATTACAGTTTACTAATATGTATTTGTGAACAAACAGCTCAAAGTCAAAGATTAAACTCACAGCATCAGATTGTTGCTATGGTAACACAGCAGTTTAACTATGAATATTGTTCTTTGAACTTTTATAAAGTAAACTTGCCAGCTCCTTAAAATCTTACATTTAAATGTTAAACAATTTAAAATATTTTAATTCATGTATACTGAAACCATTAAATCAAATTCAGCAGCATTGATAATCAAATGTTACATTAAAAAGTCTCATCCTGTAAAAACTACAGGAAGTCTTCATCTGCATTGGCTCCATTCCTGAACTGCTGTCAGGGGCCACACAAAATCATTCCAAAGCCCACAAATGGCCCCTGAGCCGCACTTTGGACACCACCTACATAGACTCTATGATGCTGATGGTTTCTATTGAAGTTTGGGTCCCACAGTGAGAAAGTAAACAACAAAAGCAAGCGATGAAGAGTCTGTTAGGCCTCACTGTGGCCAGACTACCTGGAGCTTGTCACCAAAATAAAGAACTTTTAAAAAAATCACAGGCTTTGAGTTCAGTGGAGGACAAAACAGAACTTCAACCACCAATAAATGTCCCGACTTTTAAGTTTCCTCGTACAAAAAGAAAGCATCTGAACACAGAGACTGTTTATTGTAAATAAAATCGCTTTCACATCCAAGTATCAGCCGATTGCCGATCAGCCAACGGTGAGGATCGGAGCGGATCGATCGGTGCAGCTCTGATGGACCTTCTGCATCTTCCTGCTACTCTGAGCGCAGCAAACAAGTCCTGAGTGAAGCCCCGCCCACCACCCTAATATGGGCATAGACCGTCACCTCAAACTGCGTTACCATGACAGCGATCAGCAGCTAACAGATTCAGCATCAGGACCGAGACGCTCAGATTTACTTTATCATCATGTTTCTGAAGCAACAGCTGCTGAATAAAAACGGCAGAATCAGGTTTTCTGTCCCTTCTCTAGACAAACAAATAATGATTAAAAAGAAGTTTTTAAAACTGAATCTCAGTCCTTTTTGACCAATCAGAGCCCAACAAACAGACTGATTGGTTCATCAGGAAAACACTGGCATTAAATGGGAACATAAAACTTCTGTTTGTAAACAGTTTGTGTTATTATGATGTTGATCTCTAAAGTAGAAATGCTCCTGATGGTGCTAAATGATATCATTTCTGCTCATCAATAACTTATTATTAATAAATTCAGAGACTTTGGTTTTAGATTCCTAATTTTTACATAAAGGTGTTGCTTTAGTCTAAATGTTTAAGCAGATTTATTCATGCTGATAAATCTTGTTGGTGTTTTTATTGCGGCTGTGTAACGGAAAGGTCAGAGGTCGATCTGAGAGTCTCACCCAGCACCATGGTCATGTAGCGCTCCTCCACCCCCGCCTCCAGCAGCAGCGGGGGGACGTAGGTGATCCCAGCTGCCACGCAGATCTCCAGGCCGCAGGTCAGCGAGTTCAGCAGCAGGAGGCGGCCCTGGGACCGCCATCCAGACATCGCCTTACCGCCCCCTACTGGGGACCGGGCGAAGGGAGGCGCTAAGGCGGGGTGAGGTCCGGGGGGTGGGAGGGACAGCAGCATAGACAGGAAGTTGTCCCAGACCGTCTGGAGGACTCATCTTCTTCTCCGCATCGTGGATCTGAGGAGCAGAAGAAGGAAATCAGAGAGGCTCAGATATCAAGATCAGATCTCTGGTTCTGGACGGCTGGACCAGAACCTGTCAGTCAGATCGATTGTTTTATTTCGCCTGACAGAATATTCCATAACTTCACTGCACAGCATTCTGGGAGATGTAGGCAGAGAAAAGGCTTTAGCCGCTCAACCTCTCTCAGCGAGCTAAGCTAGCTGGGCAGCATCAACTAACTCACTCACTCACTCTGGTTGCCTAGCAACCAACTCACTCTCCAGTTGCCTAGCAACAACACATTGAGTAACTTGCGCAGCAGCAGTTTAATGTTTCGTCACCGCGCCACAAAACTGTATAAAAATAAAAAATTACGGTGTGGAGAGAAAACTGGATAAAACAGAAAAAAACAGGCTCTAGTTTAACAGAACTTCAGATATAAAAAAAACAACTACCGTATTTTTTGGACTATAAGCCGCTACTTTTTTCCCACGCTTTGAACCATGCGGCTTATATTATGTACGTTTCCAGTTTTAAAAAAAACTTTGTGGATGCAGCTTATAGTGAGCTGCGCTCTATAGTACGGAAAATACGGTAGTCAATAATTATCAATATTGACTGATAAGAAACCCTTATATCTTGGCAGTTAATCATCTGTTCTGGTTCTGAGATCCACTACAGAGAACCAGGCAGAACATCCCACATGTTAGCACAGTACCGGGTCACAGCAGCTTCTACAGCTTCCTCTAATAATTAGTATGGATTTTATTTAGAATAAAGAAATATCAAACATGGACCTTAAAATATTAGGGGTGAATAAATATCAGTCTAAGTTCAGCAACAAAAATATTTACGTATAGTTTTGTTAGGTTGCAATCTGTTAAGTGTTTTTCTATCCATTCGTCTTTCCAGAGTTCCTCTGATCATTCGTGAAGCTCGTTTAGAAATCTGGACTGTGGACGATGATGGACTCGGTCATGTGGCTGAACTTTGACCTTGTCTTCACTAGACTCTCTGTATCTCCATCATTCACTGAGGAGAAGGTTGCTTCAAAGCCAGCAGACTGTGGAGCGTCTCCTGCCTCTTACCCCACAGCGTTACCCCCCTGCCCTCCTCCCAACATGTGGTTGCCTCCATCCTGGTTTGACGCTTTTTCCACTTCTTTCATAAAAATCTGCAGATATATTTGAATATAGAAACCTGCAGTTTTGGCTCTGCAATAGTTCACATAAATATCTGACTATCTGTTCAATTCAACTATTGCATTGAGATCTTATTATATCACATTTTTTGGGGCTCTGTGACCTTTGACCTGACAGTTTTGGCCCATGTGACAAAAGCATCAGGACAGCTCTGTGTTCAACGGAGGCTGATAGGCTGCAGTGTTTTGCATATCTGCAGCTTTTTACTGCCTATTGTTACCATGAGCGCAGCGCTGTGGACCGGCCGACCGCTCTGGTAGCCATGGTTACGCCCCCGTCAGGCCCAGCATGTCCGTAAGAAGCTGCATGCAGAAAGCCAGTGGAGGCTGGAGGTCAGGAACCAGGGAGGAGAAGCCACCAGGAGGCGCTGCAGCAGACCGACCTGCCTGACCACCAGGACCCACAGGAACATGCTAATGTCCTGCAGACAGCGCCCCCCGTCTGCAGACAGGTTGTCCTGCTGTCCAGCTCCATCAATGAGTTCAAAATATTTCCTTCAACCAAAACTGATCTGAATTAATTGCTTTCATTTCTCTGGTTTCCGTTTGTTTTGGTCCTTTCTGATTACGTTCCAGTACTGTCTCCATGGCAACGTCAGGTCATCCTGCATTGTTACAAAATGGAGGCCGACAGACAGCGAACGTGTTTTATTTTTTGTTTTACTGATTCTGAGTTGCAGTAAATCTGGATTCTTGTGATTTTTTCTCCTGTTAAACACAGAGATTCTGTTGGTCCATCAGGTCCAGACCCGAGTTCTGATCCAGGACCAACACCGCTGTTACACCGCCACTCAGGACTGAAGAGTCCATCGGCGTTCCTGATGTTTTCCCTTCCTTCATCGGGACTGAAGCGCGGTCCGCCGTGCCTCTGAATCCTCGGCTGCTTAAACGTGGAAACGCAGAAACTATAAAATACTTCATCTGATTATTATGTCATCCAAGTCTCCATATTTGTTTTTACTTCATTTTATGGGACGCAAGAAATAGTTTATGGTAAGAAATGAAGGAAAATTAGACATTTCTCTAAATAAAGGTCAATGTGTAACAGCATGATCTTATTAATTTAATGGAGGCAATAAAGTCCAAAACTTGGAAGTAAAATCTCTAAAGTTAAGGAGAGAAACCAGCAGCTCAGTTTAATAGATACTAATGAGGATTTTATTCCTTGTGTCCTTAAAACGACAGGGCACCAAGGCTGGGGCCCGGGGGGCCACGGCCCCTCACGTCTGGGGAAAACTAAATGAATATAAATGAATATCCATCATCAGCAGAATAACAGAAACATGTAATCTGGAGGAATCCGTCCTTCCTGGTTTTAATCAAGTGGCCCAAACATTCAGTTTCCTGGGTGGAAACATTTACTGGAACATTCAGAACCTCATAAAATCTGTTTCATTATTTCCCAAATTCCACTTTTTCCGCCTTAACCATATTAATTAAGCCAGAAAGTGTTAAATTACGACATGAATCAGGAGCCAAATGTCCACATTTCCTATTAACGGCGCTGTGGATCAGCAGAAACACTGAACTGGTTTGCTGGGTGTTTAAAAGGATTTCCCCTGAATTGTTTGAAACATTATGTGCAAAGCTGGAATCTCATTTTTCACATTTTAGAAAAGAAAATCAAACTTTTAAAATGTTAAGCGTTCAACTCATCACTAAATATTTGTCACATTAAAATCCCTGCACACAGTAACGGCTTGTGCTTCTTCTTGTTTAATTTTCTGACCCAGACGTCATCTAAAACATGCAGAGCAGGACTGAGGACTGGAATTGAGAAGCTCTGTGTGAGCAAGGCACCTAACCCCCAACCAGGCCTAAACTACTCAGCCAGACCGCAGCAAATGGACCAAATGAACAGCAATAATGAGCTGAAAACCCAATGGCAGAAGCTACTATTGAACAAATATGAGACAAATCTGAACTTAATGATTTTTAGGGTCGAAAAATGAGATGATTAAATGCACATTTTTAATAATCAACCCTGAAAAGAAAGTGGTTATGAACAAAACAAATTCAAGACAGTAAATGAAACTGAAGTCCTGTTGAGATGTGAAGAATGAATATTTTTAATATTTAGTTTCATTCCTTCAGCTACCCTGTTGAAAAGAAATCATTTTAAATCTCCAGGTTGTCACAGAGCTGCAAAATGTCCCCAGAATGGACCCAACCGCCCCACTGACCTACACCTAAACTGACCCAACCGCCCCACTGACCTACACCTAAACTGACCCAACCCTCCATTATTCTATCAAGAATTGATTCATCTGCAGTTTTTGTATTTAACCACTCAAGCTAATTTCATACAATATTAAAAATATGTAACAAAAATGAATATAAATAATTCAGTTTCATTTTCTAAACCAGACAAATCTGAATTTACTGCCGAAAACGCAGCAGCAGCACTTAGTTTATGCTGGGTCATGCAGTGTAATTATAGTAAATAAAAACTTAAATAAGCCTGTTTGACAGTGTAGGATGGATTTGGTGACTATTTTGTCAATAAACTGATTACCAACTGGCTAGAGAAATGAGCTTAATAGGAGATTTTTCCATAATGTGAACTGGGTGAAGCTAAAACTGCCACTAGAGTTCTCCCCGCTGCCGTCAATATCACAGAGGGAAGGGTTAGGGTTAGGGTTAGGCCGCCGCCACGCAGCCTGCAGAGCTCTGCTGCCAGACCCAGGAGAGGCGACAGCACCAGATGACCCGGCACTGCAGACAGGCCGGGGATCGGCTGCAAGAGGGCTCCCTGTGTCTGCCAGGCAGCTATTGGGTTATACTGGAGTAATAATGGCTTAATAATGGTTTAATAGTAATATAATGATGTAGTAATAGAGTAATAATAGTTTAATAATGTGTAATAATGATGTAATAATGGAGTAATAATAGTTTAATAATGTGTAATAATGATGTAATAATGGAGTAATAATAGTTTAATAATGTGTAATAATGATGTAATAATGGAGTAATAATAGTTTAATAATGTGTAATAATGATGTAATAATGGAGTAATAATAGTTTAATAATGTGTAATAATGATGTAATAATGGAGTAATAATAGTTGAATAATGTGTAATAATGATGTAATAATGGAGTAATAATAGTTGAATAATGTGTAATAATATGCAGGATTCTCCCCTCATGAAGTTTGGCTGCTGAAGGCCTGGGGGTTTTGGGGTCAATCTCTGCTCTGTTTTCAGCAGATGATGATCTGAAAACAGAGCAGATTTCAGCAGAGATGTGAAACTGCTGAATCTGTTGCTGTTGCAGATAGAAATGTGCAGATAAATAAAATAAAACTACTGAGAATGCTATATTTTGCTGTTCTAGTTAATAACAGGACTGTTATTAACTGTTATTAACAGATTACTGTTAAAGTGTAAGTCTGACAAAAACTCACCTGAAGATCAATTAATTCTTGAAATTCGATCTTATAATGTGTAGCTCATGCTTTCATCTTTTACATCCTAAAAAGCTGCTGGTATAAGCACTTCTTAATATTAATAACAAATCATTTATAATGTTTTATCTGAAAAAGAATTGAAAAGAAACTTTCTGGCTGACTTTCTTAATGAAATAACTTAGAAAAAACATTCATTAAAGAAGGTTAAATATCTAAAACATCTTGACATTAAAAAACTACTTGTAATGTTTGTGTTAATTTCACATAAAAAAAACAATTAAAAACCGGCCATTGCTGATATCTGAGCAGCTTCTGTCAGCAGAATGAATCAGTGACTTTGATTCATCAGCTTCCTCTGGACGTTTGAGCTTAATATCTATTCAATATACCAAATTAGATTTAAATTGGATTTACTGATGTCTTTTTGGCCCAACAAAGGCGTTATTGTGAGTTAATTAACTGATATTCATTCTAATTACCAATCAAAGATCGTTTTTAGGGATTTTGGGGATGCTCACACGGACCTCCTTCAGACCTGCTCTCGGTATCGATTCAAAGCTTCACACTTGCTTTTTTTTGGTGAAATACTCTAACAATCATAAATGTTCTGCCGGTCCGGTTCAGTACCAGCAGGATGGTGGGTCTGTTCATCGAAACAGCAGCACTTTCAGTCCTAGAGGAGTTTGTAACTTTCCACGGGGGTCTCCTCTCCACGACCTCCCAGACCTCCATGTGTCAAACAGCGGGCTACGGCGACCCGCCACACAGACAAGAACCTTTCCCCTGGTCCGGTTCGGATCACTTTCTGCCATCATGGCACTCAGAGGCGTCAGCGAGCACGGAGCCCGGTGTTCGGCGCCGCCGAGCGGACAAATTTCAGAAAGCACCACGCTGCGGCGGCTGGAAGCGGGCTAACCGCTCACCTTTTAGCCGCAGGCTCCACCGCGATCCCTCACGTCTACTGCGGGTCTCAGCCGAACCGGGTTTAAAGGAGAAGAAGGAAGGACGGCACCGAGCGACCATATATGGGTTAAATGATGAATCTGTAGCCTGCGGTTTGAAGGCGGCGGATGGTTGGAAAAAGACTCAATGAACAAGTTTCAACACTAACGGTTAAGTTAGAAAGTACCGAACAACGAGCAGCCCGGGGTTTAAATGAGACCGGTACCTTCACAGATGGGATTCGGAACCGTGGTGATGGACTTTCCTGAGCCGAACCTTCTCCGTGGATTCTGCGGGGCTCCTGGAAATCCACGCCGCGACTCGCTCGGTCCAGACGGCTGTTGCTCAACTTCCACGAGCCAAGTACCCAGCTGTGACAACAGCCGTCAAGCTACTGTTGCTGTGGAAAGCGACATCCGGCGTGGATTTTCAAAATAAGGCCACAAAAATTAAACAACGCTTTATTCGCTGATTAATAAACAAACTGTTAAGCAGATGCGTCCGTGATTTTACATATGTGTAAGAAACCCTATTTTTCCACATTAAACAAGAGGCACTGCAGTAAATGTTAAATGATCTTACAACCGCCGTCCACAAGCTTTTCTTTTGTACGCCAAAAAAATGTGGCCCCAACCGGAAGTGGTAACAAAAAGCTGATAGAAAATTACAGATATGAATGCAAACAAGTAAATACCACCAGAACCTGGTTTATTCGTGCTGTAACATAATCCAGATCAACCAGGCTGATGTTGCTATTTTTAGAAATGAAATAATTAAAAAAGGAGCCTAATATGTTATGATAATACGATTTTAATTTATAATTATAACTTTGAACGTTTCTGTCTGTTAAATCTGCCTTTGCAAGTCAAACCATGACATAGCATCCCAAAATGGGCACTTTTAAAGTCAACATTTTGACTAGTCATAATTTTATGGCTCAATATTATGACTTTGAATCTCAAATTATGACTTTTCTCATAATTGATTTTAAGTCAAAGATTGCAGTCAAGCTTACTTTGAAACTCCTAATTATGATTTTTAATCTTAATTGTTATGATTTTTGTATGTTCTAAATAAAAATTTGAAGCACAAAATTAAGACTTAATTCTAATCTTGACTTTAAAACTCATTAATTTTACATCCAAAGTTGAAAAGTGAAATTAAAATATGGTGTCTCCTTCTACTCTCATAACTAAATAAAACTGTGTTGTTACCAAAACAGAAAACTAGCTCTGAATATCACCCACACATACCACTGACAACACAGAGGTGGCAGCATCATGCTGTGGGAAGCAGGTCAGAGGTGGTGGGGAGATGGATGGAGCTAATCAGGACGATCCTCGAGGAAAACCAGCAGAGGAACTGAGACGGGGTCAAAGTTCACTTTCAAACTCAACAACCAGCCTGAACACTCAGAGATATGTTTAGACCAGAGCTGATCCAGGAATTAGAATGGCCTAGTCAAAGGCCATATCTGAATCCAACGGAGAATCTTTGGAAAGACTTGAAAGCTGATGTTCCCAGATGTTTTCCATCCATCTAGCAGAGCTGAAGTTGTTCAGAGCTGCAGCCAGAGGAGGCGCTACTGAGTTCTCTCACTCTATTAATTTCCTTTTTATTTTTTCTCTTTTCTCATATTTTGCCTTTAATAATTAGTAATTACTGTCACGTTTTTTTAAATCATACTTTGACTTATTTTCCTCCAAATATTTTCTCTCTGCATTTTCTCCACTCCTGTTTTCTCCTTTGCATTTACAGATTTCTTTGTTCTTTTTCTCTCTGAATCTTTTTAAGAGCTGAAATAAAAACCGGGAGGAGATTCAGGGTCAGCTGCTCTCCTAGTGGTCAACGCTGGCCGACTCTGCAGGTTTTCCTTCCCACTTGTGGTCACAAAAGCTGACTCTGGATCGCCTCCCAACTTTTTCATTTTAACTCTTAAAAAGAGTCAGAAGAAAAAAGAAAAAAGAACATGAGAAAAATTGTAAATGGAACGAAGAAAACAGGAGTGGAGAAAATGCAAAGAAAAAATATTAGGAGGAAAATAAGTTAATGTGTGATTTAAAAAAGTGAGAGTAAACTAAACAAAAATAAAATCCTGAAAAATGGAAAAAATAATATACTGAAATAATAAAAGGCGGCGATGAAATGGAAGATTCAACCAAAGCTGATGTTTGGTTACGTCCAGAGAGTAAACCTCAGAAATGATTCTTATTGAAAGTCCTAGCAGATAAAAATAAAGACGTGAAGTTCTGTCTCTCATGAAGAACCAGGCAGCAACACAAAAACAGAACCTTCCTGTAACTTTGGAACCGCTCCTCCTGAGAAAGCATGTGGTGACAGTGGAAGGAAACAACTCAGTTTAACAGGAGCAAACCTGGAGCAGAACCAGTGAGAACAGCAGGGATTTCACTACAGCCTGGAGCGATTTAATGTTTCACTCCCGTCTCCGCAGTGAAACAGAGCCAGGTTTTATTGGAAATGGTTGCTTCACGTTGATTTTGTCCTGGTCATTCAGGATCTTTTTCAGCCGGGTAAGAAAATGTTTGAATATTGAGAAACTCTGCAGTTCCTGGCGGCTCGGCGTTTTGCCGCTGTGAGCCACTCATGGATCCTCTGGCACCCAACCAAACATTAGAGCCTGGAAACAAACCTGCAGAACAACGACATCACTCTGTCGGCCATCTTGTTTACGGCCTGGCTGCCATCTTTAATTAGGCCCGAACTTAGCTGGGGTTTAGGGCCTCATGTGGATCATAACTTGACAGCCGAATATTGATAAATAATCTTCATTACACCAGCAGAGAGGCTGAACAGGTCCGATCAGAACCAGAAACCTCCATCATCCAGTTTCCCTGCATCCATGAAGAACGCACAGCTGAGCTCTCCGACTTTATTATTATTATTATTAATAAAACATTAATTAGAAATACAGTAAATATCTTTATGGACTCACTGAGGGCAGAAGCAGAAAAATAATCCCAGGTGGATCGATGCTTGTTCAGATCATGAAAGTGGGGAGTCGTGTGTGTGTGTGTGTGTGTGTGTGTGTGTGTGTGTGGTCTCCAGTTTGTTCCTCCTCTGTATTTAGGAACAGTGCCACCTACTGTTGGAGGGAAGGAACATCTGAATCGTTGAATATTCCTAAAATAACGGACCAAATAATTTTTTGCAAATATAATTTTGGCTAAAAATGACTCGGCTCGTGATTTTAGGAAGGTGAAAATATGAAATGATTTGCTTAAGTAGTGCAGAAGTCTGGCTGGGGAGCGTCCCAGTTCGTGTTGATCCCCAGTGGAACCGGCTGCGTTCCTTTTAGATCAGCAGCCAGAATGAGATGAATCCAGGAAGCTCAAATCAAATTTCCCTGGAAAAAACAATCAGTTCATCCAAAAAACGTATCTTTCCAGAAGCTGGAAGAGATGAAAGCGGATCAGAACCAGAACCTCTCCGGTCCGGACCCGGTTCTGCAGGTTTCTGTTGAACCAGCGGGAGGAACTGTGGAGGAACCAAATGTTCTCCAGAAGGATTTATTCACCAAACGTCTGATGCAGAACCAAACCGGCTCAGGAACGAGGATGTTCTGGTTCTGATGATGTCTGGTGGACCATCAGCGATCCGTCAGGCAGAAAAACATTTTCATTCATTTCGTTTCAAAGCTTTCAGGTTTTCTGTTTCAACTCCAGAAATCTGGACGGATGAGAGTCTGACCGGGATCTCCGCTCTGCTGCAGCTGTGAAAACCATTCCTGATGACCTGGGCTCATCGGGTCGTGACCTGGGCTCATCGGGCCGTGATCTGGGCTCATTGGGAATGGTTTTCCTCATCAGTGCTTTGAGGTGAGCGTCAGAGTGGAAGAGACACGGAAGATCTGAGGCAGCATGTTGCTCAGCTGGTAGAACATCTCCTCTGAAATGCTCTGCAACACAGAGAAAGATGGCAGCCGGTCAGAGGCGACCTTTAGGACCTCAACACTTTGACCTTTAGGACCTCAACACTTTGACCTTTCAGTCAGTTTGTTCACTTTAATGAAGTGCAGCTAATTTCCTGTTAATCCTGCCTCTTATCCCACTCTCAGCTTTCCTTCATCCCAGTAATCACTGATCTGTAATCCAGGACTGGTCAAACATTCAGCTTCTTCCTCCTCCTCCTCCTCCTCCTCCTAAATCAGCTGAAGCCTCTCTGGCAGGCGGCCAATCAGAGAGCAGTCCAGTATCTTCTGCTGTAAAATAATTCAGGCTGTCCGAGTGTCGCCTGCTGATAGAAAAATGCAGATTTATAGGAAAATATATTCAAATGTTGCTCTGAAAATACAGAGAATAACAACATGAACTCCCAGACTGCTGATGTCAGAAAGCAGCGTGGAACCGGAGAGGTCGCTCCTAAAGGTCGGCTCGGTTTTTCTGCTGCATCGTTTAGAACGCAGGCAGGTGTGTGTGTGTGCGTGTTGCATTGTGCGTGTTGGCCTTGAGTGAGTTAGATGCGCCGTTCTGTGAGCCAGGTGCATCACACTTGCATGACTGTTTATGGAAAGCCAAAAGTGCCACTTTTGTCACACTTCAATTTAAAAAATTCTCAAAAATCACAGTTTGACTCCATCCATTTTCTTACACTCTTGTCCCTAGTGGGGTTGGGTTAGGGAGCTGCTGCCTCTCCAGCAAACGTTTCGGGCGAGAGGCGGGGTCACCTGGACAGGTCGCCAGTCTGTCGCAGGCAGTTTGACTCAAAACGCTCCAAAATAGAGAAAATTCAATCAAAACGCCAAAAATGACATTTATTCAGATGTGGGGTCAAAGTGGTGTTTTGTGGCACTGTTGGCTTTCCATATGTATCTATGTGTGGTTTTGTGTGGCCGGCTGATGAGACGCGTTGGGGATGAGACTCTCCGTCTCTCTCGGGTCTTCCTCTGGACTTCGTAGCTCCTCTTCGTCACGCTGTAGTCCAGCTTCTCAAACCCGACAATCAGCCGCATCACAGTGTTGGAAATAAGAAACAGCAGCTTCTAGTCTGGAAAGATGTAGCCAAAGATGTAGCCTCTGCGCTCTGATGGAGCGACTGTCCTGCACATGTGAGCCCCAGAAATAGGAGATTATTTTCCAAATAACGTAGAAATATTTCATCGTTTTCCAGAGTAAATAAAACTACTCTAAATGTTGAGGTTGAAAATAAATTCAGAACAAATGCTTCCAAATACATTTAGTCTGCAGCATGATTATCATGCGGTGTGACGCTTCAGTGTATTTTGAACAGGCAGTAACTTGGGCAGCCTGGTGATGAAAAAGACCAGCATCTCTGGAGGAAAGCCAGCAGGTCACAGAGTTAACACTCTGACATCAACAGTAATTATTATTATTATTTACACCTGGTTTAAATATTTACTCAATCTGAAAACTCATTGTTGCCGTGTGGCTAAGTGTGAGCTAACTGCAGGCTAACTGCTCCAGCTGGCTAACAGGAAGCTAATCTGATCAGATTAGAGCTAATCTGATCTAAGAAGATCAGATTAGATCAACGTTACTGTCTGACGGGCGGCGCAGCACAAACACGCCACAGCCGACTAATCCAAGTATTCACACCTTGCTGATCCACGACGCCTGGCATTCAGGTCACTGGCTTCATGTTTGACCTCTGACCTCAGCGACAGGTTAAGTCCAATCAGCTGGCCTCCGTTTGGTCTGAAGAAACGTCTCACTGGGATCAGTGGGAACAGATCAGCTCTTTATGGCAAAGGGTGGGATACTTATGCACGTCTTTTCTTAGTTTTCCATTTTGAATCCATTTGCCAAAGTAAAGTTGGTCCCACATTGTCAGAACGAGGCATCAGGAGTTAAGAAGTTCTGGAAAAAGTCTGGAACGAAGCCAGATGTGGAGAAAGTGAAGCGGTGTGAATGTCGACTGTAAATAAACTGAATTAATCTAAAATATCTTGTGAGATTAAGAGTTATGTCATCCTGCGTTTGTTGTTTAGATAAATAAACCAATTTGTGCCACATTTCCACTTAAAATTGTAACTTATTAAAGCCGTTGGGATTAAAAGGTTGGATAAAGTTTGAAATAAAACGAGAACTCCATGTTGTGTTTCTGATGCATCAAACGGATGAAAATAAATCATTTCAATCTAAAATGCAGATGAATGAGAGTTTGGGAAGGAAGAACATTAAAGCTCATCTATCAGCAGCTGCGACCTTTGCCCTGGAAGCAAATAAATCGCAGGTCAGCTGGTTAAACACGGAACCAAAGGTCAAAGGTCACCTAAAAATACCCAGAAGCTCCTGGCTGAGTGACGGTAAATGTAGCGCTCAGTCAGGTTGCCATGGTGACAGCAAACAGCCGCCCGGCCTCACCTTCGGCACCAGGAACTGAACGGTGCGGGAGATCCCTCCGTCCCACGAAGCCATTTCCATCATAAAACCTGGAAGCAGAAAACAAGAACAGATTACGTTTACCTTCAAACATGATTAAACATCTGGAACATTACCCAGCATGCACTGCAGCCTGCAGGGTTACGCAACAATTCAAATTTATTCATATCTTTATATTTACTGACACCTGGTGAAGATGCATGAACAACCTAACAATAAATTGATTTATTTTGCTTTTTTATCTCATTTAAATGTTTCAGAAATTTGACTTCAAACTTGACATCTTGAAATTTTGCCTCTGTCTCTTTAAGAAGCTCCTGCTCTTTCTGAAGCTCCGCCTCCAGGAAGTCATCCAACATGGCTCCCCTATTAACCCAGCAGCTCCTATAACGAGCTCAGCAGCTGTTTGCTAATTTCTGCTGGCTAGTCTGAAGGAGCCGAGTGGGGAGGAGCTGCATTTGAAGGCGGAGCTAGGCCCACCCAGGCGTTCAACAGCTGGGATTAAAGGATTTCTAAAACATGACTGAATGAAAGCAACACTGCAAGGAAATACATGAAAACATGATGGAAAATAAAAAATGCACTTTTCATAATCCTGTCATTCCTCCACCAGACAGCAAGGGGCAGCCCTGGTACAGACAGGGGTCAAAGGTCACGATTACCTTTGACACATTTGAAGACCAACTCTGCTCTCTTCAGGCACCAGGGGATGGTCATCTCCTGCAGGGAGAAGAGGAAGAGCAGAGGAAGAGGAGAGAAAGAGGAGGAAGAGGAAGAGCAGAGGAAGAGCAGAGTGTGACTAAACCAGGGCAGGGATCTGATTACGGTTCACAGTTACAGAAAAACTTCAGAGAAAGTTCTAGTTTTAAACTGAATCCTGAATAAATGAACTTTTTTGTGAAACACAAAGTGAGAGCGGGTGATGATGATGATGAGGAGGAGGAGGAGGAAGCAGCTGACCCGTCTGGTTCTGCCCTCTGAACAGCAGCCGGACCTTCATCTCTAGAAATAGTTTCTCTGCTTTTCTCATATCCAAAGACAAAAACATCTAAAAATAATCAGCCGGCGGTTCTGTCTGCGCTGCGGTCTGGCTTCCTCTGAACGGACTCCAGAACCGAGCCGCTCAAACCAGTCGGATCCCTCCGACAGCAGGAGGAGCCAACAAGGAACAGGGAGACGGAAAAACTGCAGCGAAGACAGAAGCTGCAGAGACTTTAGAGCCTAGAAGCTGCAGAGACTTTAGAGCCTAGAAGCTTCTCTGATCCAGTCCCTCCGTTTCATGTGGGTCGGTTCTGGAGTGTCAGCCTGTAAACTGAAGCTGGTTCCTTTAGTTCCTCTGCAGAACCTGCTGCTGCAGAGACTCGGATTTAAAAGAGAAAAATTAAATTTGGCTTAAAGTCTAAACATGGCAGAAGGAGCGCGTCCAAAAGAAGATTTAAGATTATTTTCTTTGAAGTGTGATTTTATCAGACGATGTTTTCGGATAGAATCAGTAGTTTAGTAACTACTAGTTACTAGTAGTTACTAACCCTAACCCTCCTCACTTTCATAAAACTTCAAATGTCTTTAGGGAAACTAAATATGTTGGTCTGAATCTGTAAATGCCCATTCCATTGTTTGTGCTGTTTGTGGGTTACTACCCATGGTGCCCACTGGGGACGCTGTGGTTTGGTTCACTCTGAGTTGGTGCCTTCATTTGAGGTGGAGAATGTTGAGAGTGTTGCTAGAACAGTTTTCGACTTCGAAGGCGGATTCCTACGGTGGCCGACAGGTGCAAATGCGCAGCAAAAGAGAAAACATGCAAACAAAAAAGAAGACACCCCCGAATGAAATGCAGCAAACAAAAAGAGAGACGCAAACACCCCCGAAAGAAATGCAGCAAACAAAAAGTGTTGAAAACGGAAGTGCTCCAGACCACTAGGGGGAGTCAAAGAAAATAGTATTCATTTCTATGGGACCAGATGCAAGATTCAGAGAAAGAAATTTGAAAGAAAGTAAAGGTATCTCTCTGAATCTTGCATCTGGAAAGTGTGATTATTGTGAGAAGTCTGAAACAATAGAGCATGTTATTTTAGAGTGTTGTAAGTATGAAGAAGAGAGAAGATGCATGCTGAGAGAGTGTGTAGGTATTAAAGAAAGGTTTAATTTAATAGAATTTTTGAGGAGAGATTTCGGGAGTAGACATATTCAAATAATTATTCGGTATCTTAAAAAAACAAAGCTATTTCATAGGATATGAGTAGAGCAAGTTGGGTGTGAATGTGTAAAGAATATCAAAGAGGGGTATATAAAGTTATAAGCAAGTTGGATAATATAAGCAGGTGTGTATGTGTGGGGGTATGTTTAATCAGGAGTTAATGGAGGGAAAAGGTAGAAAGTGAAAGTTTATAGACCATCTCGAACCACACTCCATACTGGTAAGTGGCGGTAATGCTACTGTAAGTTTGTTGCCAACCGCCAATAAATACCAAGAAGAAGAAGAAGAATCTTGCATCTGGTCCCATAGAAATGAATACTATTTTCTTTGACTCCCCCTAGTGGTCTGGAGCACTTCCGTTTTCAACACTTTTTGTTTGCTGCATTTCATTCGGGGGTGTCTTCTTTTTTGTTTGCATGTTTTCTCTTTTGCTGCGCATTTGCACCTGTCGGCCACCGTAGATTCCGGGTATAAACTGGTTTGTGACTGGATTAGGATGACAACTAAGGCAGATGGAGGTGGTGAGGATGATGATATGGATTTTGACGATTGGACTCCGGTAGGAAGAGGAAGAGGTAAAGAGAAAGTTTTGAAAGAGGATAGAGTAATTGGTAGCCAGAATAGTAAGCGAACTTTGGAAGAGTGCAGCTCAGATGAGGAAAATAGAGTGGTTAGGAAGAAAGTAACAAACGAAGAATTTAAGGTAATTCTTAAATTTAGGAAGGAAGATATGAATATTAACTTAAGTCCGATACAAGTTTCAAGAGAAATAAAAAAGAAAATAGGAGAGGTTAAAACATTACGAGATGGAAACATGTTGATAAAATGCAAATCTGAAGACCAAAAGAATAAATGCTTGAAGATTGACAACATTTGCAAAAAAGTAGTTGGTGAGAAAGTAATTGTTGGAGAAAATAGAGTATCACGTGGCGTTATCACTGGTATTCCGCTGGAGGAGGATTTAGAAAGACTCAAAAAGAATATACAGGGGGGAGAAGTTCGGAGATTGAAAAGATTGTTGAAGCATGTGAATGGAGAGAAAATGGAGAGCCTATCGATTCTTTTGGAGTTTCGAGGAGAAGTCCTTCCTGATAAGGTTAAAATTGGATTCATGAGTTTTCCTGTGAGACCATATGTCCCTCCCCCTTTGCGCTGTTTTAAATGCCAAAGGTATGGACATATTGCAGCAGTGTGTAAAGGGAAGCAAAGATGTGCCAAATGTGGAGGAGATCATCGATATGATGAATGTGGAGTGGATGTACAAGTGAAATGTTGTAACTGTGGTGGTCAGCATAATGTAGCGTATGGAGGTTGCGAGGAAAAAGGCAGCAGAAATTCAACAGCTGAGAACAATTAAAAACATCACTTATGCAGAGGCAACAAAAAGTATTCAAGAGAAAAGAGCGGTTCAGGAAAATCAACAAGTAATGTCTAGCATTAGGGCTGAGCCCAGTAAGATTTCACAATCTGGAATGGAAATCACAATGGATAAATTAATATTATTCATGGCATGTAATCAACTGTACTGATCAAGTAAAACAGAAAAAATTAAAATTATAGTGAAAGGTGCAGAAAAAGTTTTAGCCGTGAAGGATTTATCTTGGGAACTAATAAATAAAAGGCTTGAAATAGATGGAAAACAAGGTGGAGGAAGAATGTAATGATTATCTTACAATGGAATGCAAGAAGTCTAATAGCAAATGGTCAAGAATTTAAAGGTTATATAAACTGTTTGGAAATTAAACCAGATATTATTTGTGTTCAGGAAACATGGCTTAAACCAGAGCTAGACTTTGTGATAGCAGGATATGATAGCATTAGAAGGGATAGGGAGCAAGAAAGTGGAGGAGGTTGTGTAATATTTGTTAAGCAAGGGATTCAGTATAGGTTTGGAGATAAAGGATCATCTTTAGAATGGATATCTGTGGAAATCTGGATTAATAAGGAAAATATTAAGATATTAAATTTTTATAATCATGTAAAAAACTGAATTTAGATCAAATGGAGGATATGTTTAAAAGTCTAGGTAGAAATCTAATTTGTTGTGGAGATTTTAATGCCTATAGCACTGTGTGGGGTCAAAGAATGATGCAAACGGAGAAGTGGTAGAACAATTAATGGATAAGAAGCAATTGGTTTGTATTAGTGATGGAGAAGGGACAAGAATTGATATTAGAAATGGAAATGAATCAGCACTAGATCTAACTCTAGTATCAGTGAATTTTGCCGGGATTAGTAATTGGAAAGTTTTAAAGGAATCTACATTAGGAAGTGATCATTATCCTATTATGATTGAAATCGGTTTAGAAATAGGGAAAGATGATAATAGAAATATAGAAATATGGATATTTAGAAATGTTGATTGGGAAAAATATAAAATAATAAGTAATGAAAAACTGCTAAAGGTTAATTTGGATATAGATAGTGTAAACTCTTCTATTTGTGAAGCTATTTCAGGAGCAGCACATGGAACAATTCAAAGGAAAAAAGGAAAGTATAAGAAAAAAATAGTACCATGGTGGACAAAGGAATGTGATTTGGCAATTAAATCCAGAAATAAAGCCTTTAGGTTGTTAAAGAGAAATCAGACTTTTGAGAATTTGCTGGGATATAAAAAGTCACAAGCTTTGGTTAAAAGAACGGTAAAAAGCGCTAAAAAGATTTATTGGGGAAATTTCTGTAATACAGTAGGAAGGGAAACAAAGATTTCAAAAATTTGGGGAATGATTAAACGAATGAATGGAATTAGAAGTGAATATGGATATCCAGTTCTTAAGAATGGAGATGAAATGGCTCTAAATGAGGAGGAGAAGGCAAATATGATGGCTAGGAAATTTGTTGAAATTCATAGTAGCAATAATTTAAATACAGAAGAAAAAAGGAAAAGAGTTTCTATTATTAAGGAAAATATTAACCTGTTAGAAGTAGATACAGAATATAATTGTAGAAGACTGTGTACGTCTAAACAGGCGCTAAATCCAGATCTCTCGTCAATCGACTCTTCCTCGGTCAGAAGGACTAGGGCGACTCCAATGGTGCAGCTCAAAAGTTTATTGATGTTTTGTATATGAGTGTGTGTGTGTGTGTGTGTGTGTGTGGTTATATCATAAAAACGCACACAGGTTTCGTACACAAAGGACCCAAGATAGGTTGATGGTGGATGTCAGCGGATGCCACTTTCATGCCACCGAGCCACACAGTAGCACAGAAAAACAAGCCACTCAACTACGTGAAACGGAATCACAAAATGAACAGATGCATCTTGGGTAATGTAGTAAACTAAACTAACAGACGGACTTTTAACAGCCGCCCCTGTATTTGCAACAAATACACTCATACAAAGTCCGCTAGTTGGAAGGACGATCCAAATCTTCAGGCACTTCAGGAAGCTCCACCAGTTTGGTTACCGGGCGAATGTAGAGACTGTCCTTGACCTTCACCTCAGCAGCTCGAACGACGCCATCCGTCCCAGGGAAGACCTTGGCGATGGTCCCGACAGGCCATAGTCCTCGGGGAAGGTTGGAATCAGCGATCATCACAATTTGTCCCACAGCAGTATTATCAGTAGATTTCCTCCATTTCTGTCTTAACTGAAGTCCTGGGAGGTAGTTCTGGATGAAGCGTTTCCAAAAATGATCAATGACAACCTGACTGTGTTGCCATCTTCTTTTGGACAGGGCATCATGAGGACCATACACTGCTTGTGGTAATCCTGCATCCCGCCGCCCCATTAACAGAAGGTTTGGCGTGATGGGGTCCGGGTCAGCCACATCAGAGGAGGCATAACCGAGAGGTTTAGAGTTAAGGATGCCTTCAACCTCCATGAGAGCTGTTAGAAGCACTTCCTCTGCCACAACCTGGTCTTTCAGGACAACTTGTAAAGCTGATTTGACTGACCTGATTTCCCTCTCCCAGGCTCCCCCAAAGTGAGGAGCATGCGGCGGGTTGAAGTTAAAGTTGATGGTCTGTTTGGCTAACTGTTGCTGCAACACTGGGGCCATGTTTTCAAAGGCGCTCTGCAATTCTTTGTGGCCTCCCCTGAAATTGGTGCCTCTGTCGGACCACAGCTCATACGGCTTTCCCCGGCGAGCAATAAACCTGCGTAATGACATCAGGAAAGAGTCGGTGTCAAGGCTAGGGAGGAGATCCAAGTGAACACATCGAGTGGTCAGACATTTGTAGATGATCCCCCAGCGTTTTTCTCTTCGACGTCCAATCTTAACTAGGTAGGGCCCAAAACAGTCTACGCCTGTAGACCAGAATGGGGGTTTGTAGAGTCTCAGACGAGCTGAAGGAAGGTCAGCCATCTTTGGTGTGGAAGGTGAGGCGCGCCATCTCCTACAGTCCACACACTGGTACTGGTGTTTCTTAATGGCCTGTCGACCTCTGAGAATCCAATATGTGCGCCGTATCTCTGCATAGAGTCTCTCTGCACCTGGGTGAAGCAGCTGGGAGTCGTAGTGCTTTATGAGGAGACGAGTCAGAGGATGATCAGGAGCTAACACAACCGGATGGATGCTGTCGGGGTCTACATCTATAGCTTGGCGCAGGCGGCCTCCAACTCTGATCAGTCCACTGATGCTGTCATATTCAGGGGAAAGAGCACTAAGACGACTGGTTGAGCGGACAGAGTCACCTGCTTGGAGGGCTCGAACCTCTTCTGGGAAGCTGTCCTTCTGTGCAGAGCGAAGCAGCTGAGTCTCTGCCTCTAGACGCTCAGCAGCAGTGAAGGAGGTGGCAGCTGTCCCATGTAGAGATTGGTGAGTGGCCAGAGCCAGGTCCTCTAATGATGTGCTCTGTGCAGGATCTGGTAGATTTTGAGATATAGATGTGAAGCTACAGAAAGCAGTCTTTCTGAGTTCTTCACTGCCACAATCTGGGAACTCTGTTGGGGGTTTTGGCCAGGTGTCAGGAGTCTGTGTGAGAAAGTGTGGGCCCTGTGACCAGCGGCTGGAGATAGTGAGCTCTGACAGTGGTTTCCCTCTTGTGATGTCATCAGCTGGATTTTCATCAGAGTTCACATACCCCCACTGCTCTGAGGAGGTCAACTCCTGTATTTCACAAATCCGAGTCCCAACAAAAACTTTGTACCTACAGGAACTAGACTGGATCCACTGCAGCACTGTAGTAGAATCCGTCCACAGGTAGATAGAGTGCAGGGGTAATGAGAGTTCAGTCTGCAGAACTTTGGCTAGTTGGGCTCCGGTCAGCGCAGCACACAGCTCCAGTCGGGGAATCGACACCTGTTTGCGGGGTGCAACTCTTGAGCGTGCCATGATGAAGGAGGTGGAGATGTGTGCCTGTTGCTCTGTGGCTCTCAGATAGGCAACAGCCCCATAGGATCTCTCAGAGGCATCACAGAAGATGTGAACCTCGTTTGTAGCACCAGTGATGCTGTGCGGGCTGTAGCAGCGAGGGATGCTAATCTGCTGAAGATTAGACAGTTCTTCCTCCCATTCAATCCAGGACTGAAGCAGATTTCCTTCTATGGGCTCATCCCATCCTCTCTCTGTACTCCACAGGGCCTGCACAATGAGCTTTGCTCTTGTGGTATAAGGACAGATATAACCCAATGGGTCATACTGACTGGCTAGCACCTTATAAATATTGCGCAGCGTGACAGTTGTGTAGGACACTGGGCGATGCTTGTATCCCAGGACATCAGTTGGGCAGTGCCAGCTGAGACCCAATGTTGACTCCTGTGGATCAAGGCTGTTGAAGTTCAACCACAGTTCACAGCTTTCTGACCTGGCCGTACTGGGCAGATGGGCAACCACTTCAGGGAGGTTACTGGCCCACTGTCTTATTTCAAATCCACCTTGGAGGAGCAACTCTCTCATCCTGTTGATGAGCAACTTGGCCTCTTGTGGGTCAGAGAGGGACTGCAGGCAGTTGTCAACATAAAAAGCTGTATGTACAGATTCATAGATGTCCTTATGAGTGTCTTGATGCTCCTTCACGTGTCTCTGAAGGGCAAATGTAGCACAGCAGGGGCTACACGTTGTCCCAAAGGGCAAGACTCTCCACTCATATACATCTGGGAGCCTCTCTGTTTCACCATCTCTCCACAGAAACCGTAGCAGGGGACAGTCTTCAGGGAGCAGGCGGATCTGGTGAAACATAGCCTTTATGTCTCCGCTCACTGCCACAGGATACTGACGGAAGCGGAGGAGTACACCCAGTAGTGTAGGCCCCAGTGGAGGGCCTGGCAGGAGGTAGTAATTTAGGACAGTGCCCTGGAACTCAAAGGAGCAATTAAAGACCACCCGAGCCTTGTTGTTATGGTGTACCATATGGTGTGGCACGTACCAAGATTCAGTAGAACTGTGAATCTCTTCTGGAGTCAACTTCACCACATAACCAGAATCAACCAACTTCTTGATCTCCTGGTTGTATGTGTGGGCCAGGTCCGGACGTTTAATCAGCTTCCGCTCTGTGGACCTCAGCAGACCTTTAACTACTTCTGGAGGGACGTGCATCCGAGGGAAGTCCTTCTTCCTCAGCAGAGGAGTGGCATATCTCTCCACGCCATCTACAGACATCCTGATGGTCTTAGTCTCTAACATGGCTATGGCTTCTCTGTCCTCCTTTGAGCGTGTGACCTCCTTCTCAGGTCTGTGTATGGGAGCGTCTAGTTGCCACAGACGTTGAACGTCCTGATGCAAGGCCTCAGCAGGAGAAAGGCATGATATATTCAGGCAGTGCATGTCTCCCTGCTGTGTAGGCATACTACTACTTGGACCTTGGATGGCCCACCCCAGCTTGGTGCAAACAGCGACAGGAGCACGGGCTGGGCCACGCCTGACTGGACGGACAGGAGTTATAAGGTGAGCATTGTCTGAACCGATTAACACAAGAGGCTGTATCTGCTTGAATCCCTCCAGCTGCACTTGCTGCAAGTGGTGATACTTCTCCTTCAAGAGCTCCACTGGACACGACTGTTCAGCTAGGCTGAGCTGTTGAGCAGTAAAGGCCTGTGTTATTTTATAACGCAGTTTTGGTTGGGCCTTCGGGGACACCTGGAATGAGACGTTGCCTCCCTTTATCTGGATCACATCTTGACGGATGGTGCGCAGAGATAGAGTTTCCTCTTCTGGTGATAAGCCTAATAACTTAACTGCAGCTGGGAGTATGATGGTTTTCTCTGAGCCGTCGTCGAGGAGAGCATACGTGTCTAGAGATTTCCTCTGATGGTGTAACTGAATGGGCACAACCTTGAGCATTACACGGCCAGAGTGACTGACAGGACCCAAAAATACTCTGCTGGTACTGACTGTTAGGATGTTAGGGTCCCGCCTTCTAGCCTCAGCCAGGTCATGAAGCACTAATAAGTGCTGTTCTCCACAGGTTGTGCACGGCTTCTTCAGAGTGCACTGTTCTGGAGTGTGTTTACGGCCGCAGCGCCAGCATTTGGATTTATCCTTTAGCCAAGTGGCGACAGCTGTGAGGTCTAGCTTCTTAAAGTCTACACAGCCACTGAGGTAGTGTTCTGTTCCATCACAGTATGGGCAATATGGCTTAAACTTCTGTTTCTTCTTGGAAGGGGAAGAAGGATTCACAGTGTCTGCCTTTGGCTGTATTTGAGCAGGATCTGAGCCATAATATATGGATGCAGACTTACTCTGTGCTTTAGATCCTGTGGGTGCTCTGAAGTTACTTCTCTCCAATCGTGGTCTGTCTGATGACTGAGGCTGAGTCGCTTGCCTGGATAGCTGAAGAACGTGGGACTTGCGTTCGAGCCATTCAGAGAGGTCATACATGTTGTATGTGCGGCTGCTACCAGTGCGTATAATGCCACGTGTGATACAGTACTCGATGAAACTATCTCTGTAACTAGGAGGGAGTTTAGTGAGTAACCTGTCTACATGTGAACCACACTGGAGCTCACTGGCTGCTACATCATCCATAGTACTGAGGAGACCTACAAGGCTAGACACTGCCAGGGAGAAATCTTCAAAGGCTTGAGGGTCACCGGCCTTAACAGGAGAGCAGTTAAGGATAGCACTGAGTTCACTCTGGATTAGTTGTCGAGGCTGTCCATATCTCTGCTCCAATGCTCGAATTGCACTAGTGTAGGGAGTGCGGTCGTGAATATAGCGCCTGGCAACTTGTAGAGCACATGGATGCTCTAAATGATCCAGCAGGATGTGATATTTATAATCCTCTGTGAGGTGTGCATGGGGCCCTAGCAGGCTGTCCAATCCTTTCTTCAACAGTGCAAATTCACTCTCTCGGCCTGATTTGAATGTTACCAGTCTAGGCTTTGGGATGCCGTATGATGATGCCACAATCATCTCCAACAGCTTTGGCTGGTTGACTTCTGCTGTTGAAGGTAGGGAGGCTGTTGGCTGGTATTCAGCTGGAGGTGATGGATAGGCAACAGAGTAATGTCTGGGAAAATCAGCAGGTGGAACTGCATAATGCTGGCTGTAGTTCTGTTGTGCTGCCACTCTCTCTGGTGGCTGATGCAGAGGTGTAGCGGAGGCTGCAGCGAGGTTGTATGATGGTGCAGGGTGCAACTGGTTGACGCAGCTTGGTAGCTGCGGATGTTGGTATCTCTGACTGTATAGAGACTGAGCTTGCTGTGGTTCAAGCTTCCCAAGCTGCATGGATTGTGATACTTGGATGTCAGGTTGTAGAGCAGGCTGTATCACATGGTTCACTCTAGGAGGCGGAGCTGGTAACGATGCTGGCTGGATCGCTGGATAAACCGGAGGGCCTCTTGGCTGTGGAACAGGTGAAGGTACAGACTGACCTACAGGCTGGAAGGCCGTGTTCGTCCAAGGCTGGGACGCAGATGGTGACTGGAGCATATGCGGAGGTGCTGTAAGTACATCTGGCTGTGGAACTGGCCATGGTGCTGTCTGTACCCTGGGGCTTGCCTTTAGAGATGAGAAGGATGCAGCAGGTTCTACTGGTCTTAGTAGGTTTACAGGTGTTCTGTTGTCCTGCCTTGCTGGTGCCATTATGTTCAACTGATCCCTGGTGTGACTGCTGTATATATCCACACTGCTAGGATGTGGTAGGAATGCAGGAAGGGATTCTGCTCTACCATGTTGTTGAGCGTGACTGTGTGGTAGGAGAGGGCTGCATGACTTACATGTTCTCTCTAGTTGCTCCACACGCTTGGTTAATGCACCACTGGTCTCCTTCATAGTGACTTGCATCTCATTCATTGCTTCTAAAACGCTGCCCCATACTGCCTCCATCTTGTCCCATCTTTGCTTCTTATCCTTATCAGGTTCTTCTGAGCTGCTGCTTGTTGACGACTCTGACTCCTCTGGATCAGGTAGGTCATGGTCATACTCTGCCAGATGTCCCGGAAGCTTCCTGCTCCTGCGTGGACGGGGACTATGCTTGTGACCTTTCTCCTGAGAAGCGTTGTCTTGTGAAGTTGCCATGTTGTTGATTCGACCAACGAGACTCCGGCTCGAAGGACCACTTGTAGAAGACTGTGTACGTCTAAACAGGCGCTAAATCCAGATCTCTCGTCAATCGACTCTTCCTCGGTCAGAAGGACTAGGGCGACTCCAATGGTGCAGCTCAAAAGTTTATTGATGTTTTGTATATGAGTGTGTGTGTGTGTGTGTGTGTGTGTGTGTGTGTGGTTATATCATAAAAACGCACACAGGTTTCGTACACAAAGGACCCAAGATAGGTTGATGGTGGATGTCAGCGGATGCCACTTTCATGCCACCGAGCCACACAGTAGCACAGAAAAACAAGCCACTCAACTACGTGAAACGGAATCACAAAATGAACAGATGCATCTTGGGTAATGTAGTAAACTAAACTAACAGACGGACTTTTAACAATAATGATCTATTGAATAATTCCTTTTTATTATTTGAATTAAACAACGCTTTAAGGAAAACAAAAAATTCTTCTCCAGGAAAAGACAATATTTCTTATATTATGATTAAAAAACTTAGTATTTCATCTAAAAAGATATTATTAGATTTCTTTAATAAGATATGGGAAGGGGGTTATTTACCTGTGGCATGGAAGGAAGCAATTATAGTTCCAATCTTAAAGCCAGGGAAAGAGAAGTCAAATCCTACAAGTTATAGAAATATTGCGTTAACTTCACATATATGCAAAATAATGGAAAGAATGATAAATGAAAGACTGAGTTATTTTGTGGAGAAGAAGGGGTATCTGTCAAAATTTCAAAGTGGATTTAGGAAAGGTAGAAGTACTATGGACCCTATTTTGTGTTTAGAACATGAAATCAGAAAAGGGCAAGTTAATAAGGAGAGTGTGGTGGCGGTTTTCTTTGACATAGAGAAAGCCTATGATATGATGTGGAAAGAAGGGTTTTTAATTAAATTAAGGAAAATGGGGGTTAGAGGGTCAATGTTTAATTGGATAAAAGAATTTTTACATAATAGATCTATACAAGTAAGAATAGGTCAACAGTTGTCAGAAAAATATTTAGTTGAAAATGGAACTCCTCAAGGAAGTATTGTGAGTCCTTTGTTTTTCTCTATTATGATTAATGATATGTTTGACAATTTGGAGAGTGGTATGGGTTGTTCATTATTTGCTGATGATGGAGCAATTTGGAAGAGAGGTAAGAACTTGAAGTTTATAGTTAAGAAATTACAAGAAGCAATATATAGTATAGAAGAATGGTCATATAATTGGGGTTTTAAAATTTCAATAGATAAAACAAAGACCTTATTTTTCACTAGAAAGAAAGTATCTAATGATTTAAAATTGTATTTGTATAAACATGATTTAGAAAGAGTAAATGAGTTTAAATTTTTGGGTTTGTGGATGGATGAAAAACTTACTTGGAGTAGACATATTCAAAAAGTAGTGGATAAATGTAAGAGAGTTTTAAATATTATGAGGTGTTTGGTGGGAAGAGAGTGGGGCGCTGAGAGAAAAGCATTGAAAATAATATATACGGGTTTAATAAGATCTGTATTAGATTATGGTAGCCTGGCCTTTGGATCAGCATCAGAAACACTACTTAAAAAATTAGACATTATTCAGTATCAAGCCTTGAGGTTGTGTACAGGAGCCATCAGAACAACTCCGATCTCTGCTTTGTTAGTTGAAATGGGAGAAATACCACTTTACCTCAGAAGATTACAGTTAAGATTATCTTACTGGAGTTATTTAAAGGGTCAGTATGAAAACCATCCATGTCAAGAAATTTTAAAACCTAGCTGGGAAAAAGGGAAAAAGAATTTAAGATCCTTTGGTTGGGAGATAGAGAGGGACGTAAAAGATTTTGATTTATCATCTATAAAAATGAGTGAAACAGTTCCATTATCACCGGTCCATCCATCTCTGTTTCATGAAATCATTGTGGATTTATCTTTGTTGGAGAAGAGGAAAAAAGGAAATATTTCAGAATCATACTCTGTGCAAGCATATATAGAAAATAAATACTTTGATTATGTTCAAGTGTATACAGATGCATCTAAAAGTTTAAGTAGCAACAATGGGGTGTCGTTTATCGTTCCAGGATTTAGTATTAAAAAATGTAAGAGGATTTCTGATGGCGTCTCAGTGTTTACAGGGGAAATGATGGGAATAATCCTGGCATTAGGATGGATTGAAGAGGTTCGTCCTCTGAGAAGTTTAATTTGTTCTGATTCAAGTTCATCATTATATTCAATTAAACATAATCAGTCTAATAGTAGGCCAGACCTTTTATTTGAGATTCAGTTAATACTTTATAGAATTCAGGCCATGGGATTAATTGTCATTTTTACATGGGTTCCATCGCATATAGGAATAAAAGGAAATGAGTTGGCAGACAAATATGCAAAACAAGCTTCAAAAAACAGCTCCACTGAGATAATGATTCCTTTTAGTAAAGAGGAAATAAAATCTATTATAAAACAAAAGGTTAAGGGAAGATGGCAGAAGCAGTGGGAAGAAGAAAGAACTGGTAGATGGCTTTATTGTATTCAAAGGTCAGTTGGTGCAATGAGGGCAACAGAAAGAAGTAGAAAAGAAGAAAACATTATATCCAGATTACGTTTTGGTCATACAGGTTTAAACAGTACACTATTTAAAATGGGGAAACATCCATCAGGTAATTGTGATCTTTGTCTTCAAGAAGAGACAGTAGAACATGTTTTATTGTTATGTCCAAAGTACTCAGAGGAGAGAAGGAAATTAGAATATAGGCTTCTAAAGAATAAGTTACAGTTAAAAATACCAGATATTTTGGGATATTCCTCTTCCTCTGAATATTTATGTTATTTCATAAAATTTCTTAAGAAAACTAAACTGATAGAAAGGATTTAGTTTTTTTTTTTTTTTTTTTAAGTTGCGTCCTGATCCACACTCCATACCAGTAGGTGGCGGTAATGCACACCATTAAGTTGCTTGCCAACCGCCATTAAAACCAAAAAGAAGAAGAAGAGAGTGTTGCTAGTCGGTCAGAGCTTTGGGCGGGAATATCCCACGAACAGGAGGAGGAGGAGGATGTTCTTCATCTTTGTGACTCTGGGTTAGCGCACTTTCTTCAGAGAAGGCTAGAGGCAGCGCTGCACGGACTTTGCAGCCCTTGGACAGCGGAGCGAGGTACATGTTTAGAACAGCATTAGTTTGTGAAGTTAGCGGGTTTTTTATGTAATGTATTCATGTTTTGTGTCAAACAAAGGCACTCAAGCAAATGTATTTTCTTTTCTTTTAGTTTTCACGGTGTATTTGGAGCACGGTGTATTTCAGTGCTATTCAGCAAACTTGGCTGTGAAAGAAGCAAATACAAAGCTACTGCACCCGTCGAAGCTCTCTGTGTTTTCTTGGGTCTGAGGGGCTGCTACAGAATCATATTTTCAATGTGGAAGACTGAATTTGGCCTGCAGAGTCGGCGTTTTCAGCTGCTTCCTCTCTGACATGCAGCGGCGTTTCGGTGCAGCCGCCTGGAGTCCTGACTAAACACGTCATCAGAGCAAATCCCTCTGAAACCCGTCTGACCCGCAGCGGCTCGCGTCTGAAGCTTCTGGAAACTCTGGAAATATTTACGTCAACATGTCAGAGGAAGCAGATCTGGGTTTTCTCACCTTTCATTTCATATTTCTTTTTATCTTTGAGTTTGTGGAACAAAGAGGTGGAATAACTGATGATTTCTGCGCTACAGAAAGTCAGTAAATTAGAACCTGGTTCTGATGAAACTCGTTTATCAGACCAGAGGAAAACAAACCGCAGTATTCAGACTTTTTATTGATCTAATATTACACATACAGTTATTACTGCTCCAATCAAAAACTGTTTTCATCTCTGCTGGTATTTTGACATCTTCCACTGTTTTCTACTGGTTTTTATTAACATTTCTGCTGTTTTTGACTTTCTGCACTTCTGGGACTTTTTGTGCGAACCTGTTCACCTGATGCCGCTGTCACCTGAATGTCCCTCTGTGAGACAATAAAGGCCGTTTCTATTCTTCTATTTTATTTGATTTTATTTGCAGGAAGCAGAAACTCATCCAAACAAAACCAAAGGCCTGAGAAATGGAATAAAATCTTTTTTTTTTTTTTCAGAATTGATTGAATCTGACAGGAAATGAATTGAAACTGACTCAAACAATTCCCAAAGTTCATATTTGTAACTGATGAGAAAAGCTGAAATGTCTGTGGTTCTGAAAACCCAAAGCACCGGTTCTGATGCGTTCTGCTAGGTGTGTCCTGCTGCTGTGACAAGCAGCTGACATGCGATGGCGGTGAACCCGATTCCTGTCCTTCCTGTTCTCTGTAAAGGTTCAATACTTCGCTGCTGTTGTGACTCATGAGAGGCTTTGTCTGAAACAATCTCTGGAATCTGTTGCTCAGTAAAAAGCTCATATCTGCAAAGAACCACAGTTAAATATTTATGATCTGAATCATCGTTCACAGCCTCACCTTTAGCAGGTGACGCCATGAACCTGAGGTTTAATCAGCATCCACTGGGAATTTTCCTCACATGTAGTTACAGTAAATTAGTGTCTTTGTGCCTGATATCATGTTCAGGTTTATTCATATAGATGTTTCTAAAAACTGCAATAACAGATAAAACATGAATAAAACACAAATAGTGGATAAAACAGTTTAAAATCAGCAGTAAGGAGATTGTGTGTTTGTAGCTCTGTAAAGTTATTCTAATTAATTAACATTAAAGGAAATAATGTGGTAAATGCTTTTAAAGTGAGCAGATCTGGACTAGTGAGGAAACAACAGAGGTCAGAGGTCACACTGAATGCATCCCAGAAAAACCTTTAGGATTAAACATTTCATCTGAAACCAGAGGACTTATTGTTGCTAACTGGGAGGCAACAAATGATGTTTAGCTACAATAATTAGCTTCAGATTTTGAGCCAAATGACGGAGAGTTTCACTGCAGTCAGTATCTTACCTAACCTGCCATCCACCGTGCGCTCATGGACTAGCGCTGCTACCATCGGGCTTAGCGCGTTCTCTGGGGGAAACCCTGATTAGCAATGCCATTAGTGTGGCCTAGTTAAAGTTCCATGTGCAAAACCAATAAATACGTATGTGGCGAAAAATAAGAACTGCACAACCGATGGATGGCTCTGACCCACTGCTGCTGCTGCTCACGTTAAAGCCATGATGCTGGTCAGAACGGGAGCAGAGCTGACCCAGCCAATCAGAGATCGGGTCAGGCTGCTGCTTCCTGTGTGTGTGGATCCAGACCTGGACCGGGGCGGTCGGTACCTCGGACATGTCGTGGACCAGCAGCAGCGGCACGGTGACGGTGGTGACGTCGTGCGTGCAGCAGACCTTCAGGATGTTCCTCAGGCCCATGATGGCCGGGTCGCGGGCCGTGATGCTTCCCGACCGCAGGTTGTCATCCACACACAGGTGGAAGACGACGTGGACCTCCGACAGGTTGGAGTGTCTGGAGATGTAGAACTCACCTGAAGGAAAACACGGAGCGATTCAGAAGAACCGACTCAAACTGAGAGCATCTCCATGCGTCCAACATCAATACCTGGGAGGATATTTGAGGGATTTCTTTCAGCTGCTTTGCTCTTATCATCTCCTCCATTCTTCTGATTTTCTGTAGAAAAACAGAAACAAAACTGAGCAATAAATCATCCAACGGATGCAGAAGTTGGAGCGACGAGCGTTTCCGGAAGGATCCAGAGGAGAAAAACTGTTTCCGTTTCTGTTCTTCCTCTTTCCATTCACCGCTGAGGCGGAGGAAATGCCGCTCTGCAGCGCAGCAGAGAAATAAACGACAAAGTCCGATTCTGAGGAGAAACCACCTGGCAGAGAAGATGCTAAAGACGTCACAGTTACACCATTCAAATAAAACAATAAGGACTTTTAGTTTACTATTTAAAAATCCTTCAACCCAGTCAGCTGAAAAACATGAAGGGACTTCAAGTCGTTCATTTGGATTAATTACAGAGATTTCAACGCATTGAAAATTTTAACAGGACGAATCACACTTGTTGTCTTTTTACATGTAAAAGTCCAGAGTCTTAGCATTCATGTGTTTCTGGTACAGCAGTAAATCACAATGTGATGAAGTAATGACAGACCCTCAACTTAATTTGAATAAACATTTTAATAAGAAATAATTTAGAAACCAAATTCTTTAAATAAATATGGAAAAATTAAGCAGCTCAGTGAGAACACAGTTTAAACTAAGCAGAGTTGGTGGTCAGAGTGCCGCCGTGTGATCAGAGGGACTAACCTGCCGGCTGCTTCTGCTTGCTGCAGCGCTGCGCCCGCGCATACAGCACCGCCTGCTGCACCTCCTCCAGCTGCTGCTCCAGGCTCAGGAAGTGGAAGTCGGTGCATTCTTTCGCCACCGTGGCAAAGTCTGGAGGTCAGCAGAGAAAAAGCCTGAACCCGACTGTGAGCCGCTGCCGCGTCGCACGCTGCCGCGTCGCACGCTGCCGGACAGGAGCTGCAGCAGCAGGAAGAGCAGCTGTGATGCTCATCAGCTGCTTTCATTCATCAACTTCAGTTTATTATCAAAACAAGGCAGAGAAACGAAAAGATTAATCAGCAGCTGCTGCCCGTCAAGCCGGCAGTCAGTCTCCACCGCCCTGCAGCTTCTGGATGCATCACTGCTGCTGCAGCAGCTACAACACACCTGCTGCTGCTGCAACACACCTGCTGCTGCATTCATCTGATGCTGTAGCAGCATCAGATGAATGCTGCTTGCAGTGGGCCTAGCGTTCTGCCAGGTGTGAAACAACCTGAATGTCTGAGAGGAATCACATCTGGGTCAGAGGTCAGAGGTCACATGAGGGCCTGCAGGTCCTCCCATCCGGTTTGTTTTATAGATCAGGATCTTTGTGATGGCGGTTTCAGTTTCCTTCAGAAACCAGACCAAGAGCTGCAGGACGGGAGCCCCCTGCTGTGCCTTTGTTTTGCAGGAACAGCTTTAATCTTTACAGAAAGAAGAAATCTATTAAACCACATTTAGCTTCTTTAAATTTGTAGTCCCTGACCAGGTCATAATTTAAATGATCCAGTTAAAGAAATGAGAATGAATCATGTAACAAAGTCTCTAAATATTTCATTTCAAATGAATTCTTTCAGCTGAATCAATCCTGCTTCATCCCTTCACTTTTTAGATCGCTGAATGATTTCTGGCTTCACTAATAAATGAAAACCTTCCTGTAAAATGATCCAACAGGTTCTAATAAGTACAAGATGTTCAGCTTGCGGGAGAAATCCTGCCAAGAGGTGAAATGATGAGAGTACACAGTAACGTGGCTAAGATGGCCGACCTCTCTTGATGCCGCTGTAGGAGTTGACCCGGTTGTCCACCAGCAGCACCAGGCCGCAGAGCGAGGACGAGTAGAGCGACAGCGCCGTCTGCAGGCGCCGCAGCTTGGCGCCGCTGCTGCTGTGGCGCCGGTGCTTGCAGAAGTCCAACACGTCGGCGCGGACCAGACGCAGGTTGTGCATCGTCTTGAGCTGCGCTCCTGCGTGAACAGAGAACAGCTTGAGGAGACGCCATGCTTTCCACCTGCAGGGGGCGCCGTCAGGCTGCAGGAGAAGCAGAGGCACCTAGGTGGATGGTGAAGCTCTCCTCCAGCAGCGGCTGCTCCTCAAACGGCCTGCAGCCACCGTCTGCAGCCTCCGCCAGCCGGCCCGGCTGCACCTTGATCTCCTCGCTGCAAAACACCAATCAGAGCAAATCCAACTTCACCGTCGCTCGCCCATCTGCTCAGAACCAGCCGGGTTCTACAGCAGGATCAGGATCCAAGGTAGAGGAGAAACGTTTTCTCACATTCCGTCCTCTCCTGCTGCAGGCCTCGGCTTATTTCACCAGAGAGCAGCCGGACGGCGAAGTGGAACAAAATCCTGGTGTTGACAGACTCACTTGATTTTGCTGCTGTTGTTGGATTTCTGCAGATCCTGGTGCAGCTTGATGACCCAGTCCTGGTACTCCTGCTTCTGGATGGCCGTCACCTGCTTCAGCTCGTTCGCCCACCTGTTCTCCAGCACCTGCAGAGAGAGAGAGGGCAGGACGACGTGTCCTCAGAGTGGACGTCTTCACAGGACGACGTGTCCTCAGAGTGGATGTGTCTCTCCTGCTGTTTACCTGCTGAGCATCAAAGTGTTGTGAAGCCACGGCGTTGACATCGTGGTCGCTCAGCGTGTTTCCCAGCTCATGCATCACTTTGTCCATCTCTGCTGCCTGCCTGGAGACGGAGGACAGACGGAGGACAGACAGAGCAGTCATTGCCTCAGGAGGAAACCAGTTGCTGCCAGGTGGAAGGAAAACCTTCAGAATTTTATTTTTATCAGCAAAATGGGGGATTTATCAGCTCACGGAAAATAAAAATAACGTGGAAATAATGAAACTAAGAAGAAACAGTTGAATTAATTTACACTAAATCTGATGATCATTATGTATGAACTGATTAATAACTGGATGCTGATTGATTGGAGAATCTTACAGAGGTGAACCAGATGAAGCTGGATTCAGCCCAAAGAAGCGTTTAGAAGAGGAAACTGTTGATGTTTGCTTTGCTGCAAATGATCCAACATTCACTGAGGGAATGCTGCTATCGATTCTCTTTGAGGCAAGAGAATGGTCATTTTTTTCATTTAAAAAAAGAATTGAATTATTTGGTTATTTGCATCTTTTAATACATTTCTAATATTGCATAAAAACGATTAAAATGATTGAATGAAAAATCAGCAGGATGTGATTTTTTGATGTGACTAATGGTCAAAACAGTGGACTGTTGACCTGCTCGGCGCTACCTCTCCTGCAGCTTGCTGAGCTCCACGTCTCGCTCGCTGATCAGCTCCGACACGCTGACGAAGTAGCTGTGCTCCAGGTTCAGCAGCGTGTCGGAGGCGGGCGAGTGGATCAGCTCGTGGTAAACGTCGGCGAAGTCTTCGTCCCAGCTGGGCTCTTCGGGCCGAGCGTGCTCCAGGCTGGTCTGAGGAATACAAACAGTGACCCCTGCTGGAGGGTTGGGGAATCACAACCGCATCAATCCGAAAACAGTAACTCTATTTTAACAGATTAGGATTCAGACACATTTAAAAAACTTTTTTTCCCATCAGCTATTTTTCTTTTCATGAACATGAAATTCTCCTGGATCAGAATAATAATAATCATTATTAATCTTTGAAGAAATCTGGCATTTTCCACATAGATGAGTGATTGAATATTTATTTTGTCAACTGTTTCAGAGTGATTTTTAAATGTGGCCCGGTACCAGGTCAGAACCCAGCTGTGTGACTGCAGGTTCAGTGTGAATGTTTGAACTGGACCCTGAAGACAGGAGAGGAACTCAGAGAAAGTCTCAGCAGCTCTGATTGTTGGTTCGTTGTGACGTTTGTGTGCAGAGCGCCGCAATAATCGCAGAGAACAATCAAAGTCCAGGGGCCTCATGTACAAAGTGGCGCAGGCACAAAAAATGTGCAGCACCATATTTTACACACAAGTCGGCGTGTATAAAGTTTAACTTTGCGTAAATATACACACACGGTTTGCTGGCATAAAAATGTGCGGCAGCAAACTTTTTCTGTGGACAATATCAAACTACAAAGCATCAAAACTCACTAAATACACTGAAACCTGATGACATTCAGTTATTTAGAAGCATCAAACCTGATGATTTAGCTTGTTTTTCATGATTTCAATATTTTATTGTTTAAAGTAAACAATGAAACTGAACCGCATTTATCCTCAGACAATAACCTACACACACACAAAATAAAGAAAGCAAAAATAAAAGGATGCAAAAACCTCACTAGAATGTAAAAAATACATTTCCTCAGTTTGTGTCTCAAAGATGTTACGCAGTATTCTGTGCGAAATACATCTATGGGTCATTTATTCTCACTAAAAAAAATAAAACATGGTTGGATCAGCAGATTAACTCCAGACAGTTTGATTATTGATCAGGTGATCAGGTGTGGAGACAATCCCAGGTATATCAGTAGCTGCATCAAGGTGAGCCGCTACCTGAGGAGCTTTGGCTCTGATGGAGAACATGGAGCCATTGATCAGAGATCAGATTGATCTGCTGGTTTCTGATCGTTTAGATTCATCCAGACTGATCATCCTGGAGCTCTGAGCAGAACTTAAAGCTGGGTTGGCCTTATGTGACCTGAAAGCACCTTTTAAATAAACTATATTATTATTGTTATTATAGATCCTTGTACTGGTACAAACAAGGACGTTGCCATGGTTACTGCTTCACGTGGCGGCAGACTTCCGGGTATTTATACTAATTTACATTAAGATGTTTTTATGGAGGTGACGGCGGAGCAGCAGCTGCTCTGCTTCCTGTAAATCAGGATGTATAAAGGAAAGGTGAGCAGGTATCTGCAAGACTTCATACATCCAGATTTTTTTGTGCGCCGCACTTTTCTAAATTTGTCCTACACCAAGTTTTAGTGTGAAACTGCGCAGTGTTTTAAACATGAGGCCCCAGAGCTGCAGCAGTCAGAGCCGTTCACGCAGCAGCAGCTGCAGGTGTTTGTACCTGAGCGTAGGATGCCGCCCACGCGCTGGTCAGCTGGTTGACGTCCACGGTGCCGCAGGCGAGGCGCTGCAGGCCCAGCTCTGCCTCCCGGTCGAAGTCCAGGCCGCTCTGCTCCTCCATGAAGGCGGAGAGGGCGGCTTGCAGCTCTGCACAGACACACAGAGCTCAGTCACACTGATGGCGCATTTCAGGTTAGAGGTCATGTTTTCATTACATGCAGCTGGAAAAATCATCACAATCAGCAGAAATAGAGACTTTTAAACCAACTGCAGTTTTCTGGCCGATCGCCAATCTTTAAAATGTCCGACCTGCCGATTCTGATTTTGGTCGATACTGAATTATTTTGTCTGAAATGTTGCTGAATAAACCCAGAAAGTGGCTGAGATGGAGACAGTCTGGTGGGCGGGGCCAACCTGGTGGGCGGGGCTAACAGTCAAACCTCCCACAGCGACAGAGGACAGAGGCTGATGTCTGCTGAGGAAGAGAAGATCTCTGGATGAGATCGGCTGATCGGCCTGATTTATCGCTGCAGCTCCAGTAATGTGTTTCACTCTGTGATTCAATAATACTGTAAACATTTAATTTATTGTGTTGGTCTAGATATTTATATTTTTCCTGTAGTGTCTGGCCACTCCTAGGAGAGATTTCTGGGAACGTCACTGCAGGTGAAGGACTGAAACTCAGACTTCTGTCCTCAACCAGACAGCAGAGGGAGGGATAAAGTTCGCGCACCGGGATGCAGCCTGGAAACAGGCCGCTTCCTCCGCGGCTATCGGCTCCAGCAGTGGGCCGACTGAAGCTGCGTTATGAACCGCTTTCAAAGCTCAGAGCTGCAGCCTCACCATCTTCTATGTAGCAGGGGATTTTGTGTAGCAGCATGAGCCTCCCGTGCAGATCCCTGATGTTCAGCTGGACCGGAAGCTGCAGAGGAACTCTGAGCACGCAGGTGTTCTTCCCGGCCTTGAACTCGAACACGAACTCCCTGTCGGTGGTTCCGCTCGCTTTGCTTCTGCTTCTCTTCATGGTGTCCGGAGCTGGAAACGGAGAGGAGGCTTCAGGGTTCAGAAACAGCCGAAGCGACATGGCGGCGCCCGCCGGAGCCTCCGTGAAGCTCCTGAGGTTCAGAGTCAGACAAAAATCACAACATTCCTGAAGTTTACCTGAGAATAAATGAACAGAGACGTCAATTCTGCTGTTGGAGCAGATCAGCTGACCGGTTCACTATTGTGCGTCTTCTGCTTCTTCCACTTCGTTGTTTATTGCGGTTTACAGCGAATTGGTGCAATAGCGCCACCTACTGGTACGGAGTGTGAACCGGGACTTCACTGAAGGATTATATTCTGTTATAAAACTGTTAATTTGAGATAAAATATTATCTGACAACTATTGCTTTTTGAGTTATATTTAACAAATCAACCAAATCTAGTTTTACTTTCATTTTATTTAACTATTGGATCAGCTGTTGTCTTTCTTCCTAGTTATTTTGACAGTATAACATGTTTTATTATCTCATCAACTCCACAGTATTCAGACTTTTCTGAATGCACGAACTGTTCTTTGCTATGAATTCCTTAATTCATACAGGTTTTGCATGATATGCCCCTGGTTTTGAAGACCTGCGACTAATATTTACCCTATTATGTTTTTGCTTAAGTGCTTATTTAGAAACATAAATGTAATTCTAAGGGTAATTTTAAATTAAAAGAGAGTACATTTCAGATAAAATAATAAAAACACTCAATTTCCTTCACGGGACAGTATTATCTATTTTCCAGGCACATTGTATAATTTATAATCCAATCAAGTAGCTACCTTCAACTGTCACGGAAAATCGGAATAATTGCGAGTGGGATTAATAAAGTATTGTTTAAACTGAATTGAATTTGTGGAAAAAGAAAAAAAAAAGTGTAACAATGAATCATTTCCCTGCGCTTCACAAAATTGCAGTACTTTGTGCTGCTGTCATATAAACTATGTACATTTAGTGTCTGGAAGGAAGAACATGTTTATGTTAGCATAAAAATGCTCGTTTTATATTCTATAAATAGCCCTGCCAGTCTGACATAATTTAGCATATTTGCGCATGCGTGCTTTTTCATACGTTGCGCGTTCCAACTGGAGTTTCTTCAAGTTTTGGTGAATAAGGGTTCGCGGTAAACTCTGCAACTCTACCAGGGCGAAGAATGCATTTTCTCACTCATAAAAAACTAATCTTCAAAACTGTTCAGTTTCATGGGCATTTTATGTCATAAAAACATATTTTTTAGATTAGCGTTTTATATGTATTCCGCAATTTCCCGTTGTTTAGCTCCACGCTTTCAGCTCGGGGGAAGTATTGGCGGTCGGCCCCCAGCGGATTGAACCGTCCCGTCATTCCTCGCGTGGCCAACGGCTCTCTACCGACTGCTCATTGAATTACAGTCCGCGGCTTGTTCGGCTCGGTTTTACGGAGTGATCCGCGGAGATCCGGGCCATACCGACCCAACAAACACCGCTACACCGTCCGGGCTTCTGCTGGTCGTCCGGCGTGCCGCTCCTGGACTCGCTGGCTGAATATTGTCGGGGAAGAACGGCAGAGCTAGTACCCAGCGATGATGGAGCTGGAGTCGGCCTGTAGCCGAGGCGACCCGGGGACTCCCGGGGACTCGCTTCAGCCGCAGACCCCGAGCCGGCACGAGAAGAGCCTGGGCCTGCTCACCACCAAGTTTGTGACCCTGCTGCAGGAGGCGAAGGACGGGGTCCTGGACCTGAAGGCGGTGGGTCTTTGTCAGTTAGCACATGTCACAACCTTAGCATTAGCTCCAGCTAGCTGCAGGCTGCTTTCAATGAATTATACACTTTAGCTCATAGCTTTCAACTTTAGCTGCGGTTTTTTTTTGTTTCTCGTTTGAGCCAAACCGGCGCGGTTCCGCGGGACTGTCGGAGCTTTCCGGGCCGGAATCCCGGTGTTAGCCCGGAGTGACGTTTGAAAACACCGGGTAACTTGTCAGGCTCTGCCCCCTGCAGATTCAAAGTGTGGAAAGTGGGTCAGCTTTTGTCTCCTCAGCCGAAGCTGCAGCAGCAGGTTTCCTCTTCCTCAGGGATGAAGGCTTTGTCTCTGGAGGACACGTCTTCAGTCGTTATTCTCCACTAATTACTCAAAAGCATAGAAACTAAGAGAGTTAAAACCCTGAACGCTCTGGTTGGTGCTGATCAGACTCCGGGATAAAGCAGGTACATGTAGCTGCTCCTGTCAGGCTGTGGGGTTTAAGAACAAAATACTCACTTTTTAACCTTTAAGTAACATTTAGCTGTTGGTCAGAGACCTGCAGGTTGTTGTGAAGCTATAACGTCCAGGAAAAATACAGTTTTAGTTGTTTGTTTATACATGATTAAATGTCACTTAAAAAATAATTTCTCACTTTCATACAGACATGTTCACTGGGATAAAACGGCAAAATGAACTGATTATTACAGTTACGCTGTTCTGCAAACTGTGACCCTTTAACAACTTTGACTAAAGCATTTTTAAATGAACCGTTTTTAAATATAGATTAATTTATGACCATCAGTTTTTCCAGCAGTCTCTGTAAGTCTGCTGCTGTTTTTATTTGTAAATAATCTGGTGATTATATATTCATGTATGTCTTGCAAACTTTTACTTTCCAAATTATTCCACTCTGTAGCACATTTCTTTGAATCAGTTTCTATTTTTTAATAATTACATACTTATTTTTCTTATGCTGTAAATGTGTCCTTGCTGGTCAGCCTCTTGTTATTATTATTATTATTATTATTACTATTTGCATATTTTTAGCTGTCTTGTGAACATTCACGTTCCCACTGACCTTTGCACTGTGACACCTGGATTTTCCAGCAGAAAGAAACTTTATTTTCAATATAACAACACATCCAGGCGTTATCGGTTTTTAATGGAATAATTTAATTAAATTTACACATCAGAATGACACTAAAAGTATTAATAATATTTTAGATCAATGTTTTATTTTTTTTTTTTACTAAATATTTCTTCCAAAATATCATCAACTCGTACAAGAAGATATTTCTGTCTTCCTTTTGGATTTTTCCCCCTTTTCTTTTAAAATAATATATTTCCTATAGTTGATATCAATGAATATGCTAATTTGACTGAGAGCGACTGAGAAATGGCTCCTTGGACTGGAAACATTGCATTTAGAATAAAATTATATTTATTTATTGTCGGTTTGATTTTCACACTCTGATCTAGACAAACATGTAGATTAATCATTAACTAAACATTATTGTTTTTAAATACTTATTATTTTATGAAATGTCCCCCGACTGTCCCCTGAATATAAGTGAAGGAGAGATGTAGCCAGCTGACTGGCAGTGCACAGCAGTGCTCTCCTCAGCTTTATGCTGAAACTGTGAATTAGCAGAAAAGAACTTTCACTTCTGGCTTCTGAAAGATGGAGGAAGAGAAACATGACGCTGTAATTGTAACGTTTGAAATAAACCTGGTTTGGTCTCAGGGTCCTGGTTCAGGAAACGATTGGGTCGGTCTGCTGGTTCTGGTCGATTCAGAACAGAAACATGTGAAACTCTGCAGCGGCACAGGAAGGAAGCGGGAGCCCCAGCATGATGCTGCCTTTACATCCCGTTTTCTCCGCAGGCTGCAGACACTCTGGCCGTACGGCAGAAACGACGCATCTATGACATCACTAACGTCCTGGAGGGAATCGGTCTGATCGAGAAGAAGTCCAAGAACAGCATCCAGTGGAAGTAAGTTTCCCTCATTTCTCCTGGATGAATCTGCAGCGCCCCCTGGAACTGAACAACTATATTACATCAAGTCATATAAAAGAATAAAATGTTTCAGTTAACAACCAGTCCATGGCTGCCAGCAGGGAACATGGTTTATGTTTTTATGGCTTTTCAAGGGAAAAGTTGGACCAAGATTAACATGAATTAAAGCAGTTCCGTGAAAACATCAATGATTTCATGTAATTATTATTATTTATTCTTCTACTCATACTGTAATAAACAATAAAAACTTAGATCAGAACTAATGCTGACAAATAAGAAAACGATGTTAAAGCAGAAATACATAACGTTATTAATAATAACATTAATAGATTAGATGGTAAAGTTTGACGCTGACGTCTCTGTGTGTCTCTGCATGACCACGCGCTGATGGTGCGTTTAAGGGGCGTGGGACCAGGCTGCAACACCAGGGAGATTGCAGACAAGCTGATGGAGCTGAAAGCCGAGCTGGACGATCTGGCGCTGCGGGAGAACGAGCTGGACCAGCAGAAGGTCTGGGTCCAGCAGAGCATCAAGAACGTCACCGACGACTCCGGGAACAGCCCATATCCTTCTGGACCCGAACAGAACCACCGGAACCGGCCTTACCGAGTTTAACTAAACCTCCAGTCAGCTGGTTTTGCTGATAAACTGTCTGAAAACGACATTTAGAGTTTTATCTTTCTTTCTGACGGAGTTTTTATATTTTAGTTTAAATTTTTGTTCTGTACACTAAAACTGTCTCAGTGCTGCCCTCTGTGCTGATCGGTGGTACTGCAGCCATGAGTGCTGCCCTCTGTGCTGATCGGTGGTACTGCAGTGTCTCAGTGCTGCCCTCTGTGCTGATCGGTGGTACTGCAGTGTCTCAGTGCTGCCCTCTGTGCTGATCGGTGGTACTGCAGTGTCTCAGTGCTGCCCTCTGTGCTGATCGGTGGTACTGCAGTGTCTCAGTGCTGCCCTCTGTGCTGATCGGTGGTACTGCAGTGTCTCAGTGCTGCCCTCTGTGCTGATCGGTGGTACTGCAGTTGGATTCTGCTGCAGAGCAGAATCATCAGCCTCCAAATGTCCTGATGACGACTTCATTCCGCTCTGCTTCCTCAGATTAGAATTAATAATAATAATAATAAATATGAACATCCTGAGCAGGAAACCTTTCAGAATAAAAGCTGTCAGTGTATTATCTGCTTGTTGCTCGGACCGACCTTAACGCTCTCATACGATGGCCTACGTAAAGCACGAAGACCTCTGTGGAGCGTTTAAAGGTAAAACTGTCTGGAGAACATTTAGGTTCATTGTCCCTGCTGGCTGTCTCTCATGACCTTTGACCCTGCAGGGGACACTCTGCTGGCCATCCGGGCCCCCATTGGGACGCAGCTGGAGGTTCCTGTACCAGAACTCGTAAGTAGCTATGATTATGACCCAGTCGGGTCAGAGCCAGGGTAATCGTGTGTGCGTGTGTGTGCGCAGGTCCTTAATGGACAGAGGAAGTACCAGATCCGTCTGAAGAGTACCTCTGGACCCATTGAGGTTCTCCTGGTCAATAAGGACCCGTCCAGCGCCGCTCCGGTGGTTCTGCCCGTCCCGCCTCCTGATGACATCCTGCACAGCCTGCCGGCGCCGACGGCGACCCAGACGACCCCCCAGGCTCCAAAGGTCCTCACCTCACACTGGACAGGAAATACATTAGAAAAAGTCTTTGTGGTCCCTCGGTGGACCGATCCGGGTCGGCCTTCCCCTCTCTGGGTCCAGAACCACAGCTCTCTCCCAGACCGACCCAGCACCCTGTGCAGCAATAAACCTGATCGGTTCGGCTTCCAGGGGAATCGGAGCGTTCTCAGGCTGCAGGCCGAACGTCGCATTTTATCCGACATACGACTGAAAGAGTCAGTGAACGCATCACATCCCAACCCCACCTCTCCGGGTCAGAAGCTGCAGTCGATGCTCCACTAAGGGCCGCTGCTGTTAGCTTTGCTCTTGTAAATGATTATTTTAATAATGTATTGATAATTGTGATGGTTTATCGAATAAATCAGTAAAATAAATGTCTGGTGGAGGATCTGCTGGGGGAAACATGGCGCCATGTTGGACTCCGAGCTGCTTCTGGTTCAGAGACAAAATGATGGAAACGTTTCTGTTGCATCTGATCCGTCTGCAGCAGCATGACATGACATTTCCTCTCGCCTGCAGCTCTGCAAGCCGCATCCAGCCATAAAACCAGCCGCAGCAACGCCGGGCGCCGCAGCAACGCCGGGCGCCGCAGCAACGCCGGGCGCCGCAGCTGCAGGTAACCAAAACTTGAACTGGAGTGTTTGCATGTTAGACTTTCTCTAGATGAGGCAGTCATTAGAAACTGGATTTGGGGCATCAGCTTTAATAGAATAATGAAATGCAGGTTTGGGTGAATTAAAACTGCTTTATAGTCAGTTATTATGATATTAAAAATGCATACAGGGTGGCTGTTAAAAGATGAATGTTTTGTTTTGTGTCTCTTATTTGTCTTTTGAAATGTTGAGCTTTTAATAAAACTTCGGTCGTCATCAGCCACTCCATGCAGCCGTGCCTCATTTGTCTCCTTCTTGAATCAAAGTTTGGGCCAGAAATGGCCCCCCAACCACACTTTGGACACCGCTGGCTTAAAGTACAACTAACACCACTGAGAAACATGTTTTAGATTTCATGTGTTTTCCATATTTCTCCCTCTGTGTGTTTGGCCTCAGATGCGAGCGCTCAGCTCAGCGCTGCGGCAGACTGTGCTGCAGCGGTTCCGCAGCAGCTGCAGTCCTCCGCCTCCCTGGACGGTTCTGCTTCCTCGGCCGGATTCCAGCCCGTCAAGTCGGATCCGTCTGAGCGTGAGTCTCTGGGATAATTATTCATAATGATGCTGATTAATGTGCTGAAGTGTGCGGCTGACTTGAGCTCTGATGTTTCTCCAGTTTTGGATTTTCCCAAAGAGCTTTCTGAAATGTTTGACCCGACTAAAGGCGAGTTCAGCTCTGCTGCCAGATAACCTGAATGTCTGATCTTCATAGCCATTTCTAAATGTTTGATATTAATAACCATCTGCTGTTTTCTGCCTGCAGAGATGATGCCTGGAGACCTGCTGGAGGACCTGATGTCGTCAGAAGGTATCCTGACGTTCCGACGCTCCATGAAGCTCTGTCTTCTTTCTCACCAACTAAACGCTTTCAGTCGTGAAACGGAAACTAGAAATCGGGTCGTGTTTTCCTTCATCGACAGGATAATGATTATTAAAACGGACGTTTCGGTAGCAGGTTGCCATGGTAACGGCTGTGTCAGTTTGGCGGCTTAATCTTTCGCAGCCTGAACCCAACAGGAAACGTTTTTCAAAATAAAATGAAAGTTGGAAGAATTTCAAACGTCAGGAGACAAAATTTGATCCAAACAAAAGAATTTATAATATTCTGCATCAAGATGAACTTTGACCTCTGTTCAGGCCCAATTAGAAACACATTCAGCTGGGAGAAGATCAGGAGCGGCTGCTGGCGCATGGAGGCACTGGGAATACTGGGAAACATCCCACTGGGAACACAGGTGGGGCCCTTTGGGTCGAGTCGGGTCCGGCTGAGTGCTCCGGACGTTGCTCCCCTGAACAGACCGGTCCAGACCTGCAGAACCTGAACCACCAGGAAGGATCCAGCTGCCGGAAACCTGCAGCGGTGGAACCAGAACCCGGATGTGCGGATGCCTTCGGGCAGTTCTCAGACGATGCGTCGCCATGGCAACCCGGCCCGTGCAGCAGATCTCTGATTTTCTGTTTGTCTCCTGAACGTTTTCCAGGTTTCATTTCCTTCTAAAGAACGTTTCGGGATTCTGGATGTAAAAACGTTTTTGCTTCGCTGTGAGACGCTGTGTTCTGATTTTAGATGGTTCTGACCTCTGACCTCTGGCTCCTTTAACCGTTCTGCCGTTCCCCCTCAGTGTTCTCGCCTCTCCTCCGCCTGTCACCTCCGCCCAGCGACCATGACTACATCTACAACCTGGATGAGACCGAGGGCCTCTGTGACTTGTTCGACGTCCCCATCCTTAACCTCTGACCCCGTCTGGCCCGCCTTCAGCCTCCTGCGGCGCTGCTGCGGCCTCCATCTGCGCCTCCTTCAGCTCCATGTACAGAAAACAGCCGGAAACTTTGAGCTTTTCCAAGGAAAAAGAGTCAAAACTATATTTTTTGCATTGTTGTGTACAAAGACTGGTGTGTGTGTGTGTGTGTGTGTGTGGACCTTTTGTACTGAAGAATCTCAGAGTGTCTCCTGGGAACCAGAAGATCCGGGTTCCGGGCCCGAACCGGCCTGGTCCTCCTTGTACATAGAGAATATATATTTTGTGATAGCGGCGAACGATGCTTTATCATTTCTGCAGTTGGAACATAGAAAGTGACAAACTGTTCCCAGGAATCATGCAGCTTGGTCTCAATCCAGTCCTCCCAGTCTTCCCATTTTAACCAGTCAAATGTTAGTTGCAAGTCAAACAAGAAATTCATGTAAAAATGTGATCAGATTAAAATGACTGGGTTTTAAGGTTCTGTAAGGGATTTTTGAAGCCTCCAGGCCAGGGTAATGTTGAGCAGAATAATGATAAATATAAAGTTTTAACGCTGACCTTTCATCTCTGTATGTTTCTGTCTCGTCCATAAACTCTTTTAAATCTGGCCTCTGGTTCTTCTCAAATGATTCGGATCAAGTTTCTGATGGCTCCGGTAATTCTCCAGTGAAGATCCGTTTTCCTGGACTGCTGGATGAAAGTAAACTTCTGGAGACGTTCTTCTGTTCTGGCCGGGTTCTGGGTTGGAACGGACCCGGGTTCTGGCCACTGCTGGGTAGAGAGCATGAAAACGAGTAAGTATCATACAGACCGATCAAAACATCAAGATTTAAATCATCAGATGGACCAAAATATAAAGTTGTGTAAAATTTTTGGTATTTTAACAATTCATATAAATAATTACCAAAGAAAGTTTTTTAAATATGCAACTAAAACAAACTGCAGGTCTGGTGACTTTTTGTGAAAACAAGTTTATTCAGGCGGTGAAGCTACAGGTAGTAAAAATACTCCTAAAAGTAACTACGGTACTTTCCAAAAGTTACTCATTACTACCTCACTCTGGTTCTGACTGAGTTCTGGGTTGTAATGGATCCGGGTTCTGATCATCAGCGGTATCGGTGAGTGGATCCGACCAGGAACAGAACCGGAAGCGTTTACACCAACTGGTCCCATTGAAACAGCTGGACTGTTTTACTTTATTGACGGAATAAAGTTCATATAAACATTCAGAACCGTGTCAGGACAAGCAGCGCGGTTTCTATGGAAACCCGATTATTGAAAACACCATTAAGCTTTTTCTTCTCTTGCATCGTTTTTTTAACTCGGATTATATTTTTTTCTTGATTTTTTTTAAAAATTAAAAATAAATACCAGCAGGGGGCAGCAGTGATCAAGCTCGTTATAAACTAAATCTGTTGTCAAAGTTTCTTACAAAGTAAAGCTGCTTTCTAAATGTGCGTTGGAATATCAGCATAAATGACTAGAATAATGTTTTATTACTTGGTTCTTTTTCCTCTCCTCAAAAACTACTTTATTCATTTTAATAAGGACAGCACAATATGTTTATGTGAACCGCATATCTGTTGCATTTTTACTATATCAATATTCTAATAAACCTCTAGTGATTTAAATGCATTTTATGCAGAGGTCGGTAGAAATGAGTTACATTTATTGTACAAATGTAACTCATTTAATCAAAAGCCCGTATTAGTCTTAAAAATACTTTTAAGACTAATATAATATTAGTAATGACTCTGATCAGTCGCCTTTTTGCCAAATACGTTTTGTTTTCACTTTTAGTGGAGTAAAATCTGATGAAGTAGTAATACTCTAACGGGTGCAGTATTTGGTTTCTCTGATTTTTTTATTTCTGATTTTATTATTGAACTTCAACATCAAAGAGTGAAGAAATATTAAAAGCACTTTATTGTTATAAACTGAGAGAATCAAACCATGCAGGCCTTGTTCAGTGAGTCTGTTTCTATTGCAGTAAAATAATCGGACCGGTCATCCTGTTTTTATTCAGATTTAGATCCTGAGTTAGTCCACTTTTATTGTGAAAACCCTAAACCGGAAACGGCACCGTAATCCTGCAGTTAACACCCAGACCGACCCAAAGTGAAGTGCTCGACTGCTGCCAACCCGGAACTTTTTGACCCGTTAGTAATCCCAGAAGACGGGGGTTCTGGAGCTTCCCGTCGGTTCCGTGTTGGTTCGGTTGGCAGGTCCAGCTTTCCAGACCCGTCTGGTTCCGCCCGGAGGAGAAGCCAAGGAGCGGCTCCGATGTTCTCCGAGTGACCGCGGCGGTTCCCGTAGGACAGCAGAAGTTTTCAGAGCAGGTAAGAGGAGCCGAACCGAGCCGCCAGAACCCGGTTCTGCTCGCTGCTGGATGGACAATAAAGTTCTGGACAGAAACACGGAGGAGGGCAGGGGGGCAGAGAGGTGAAAGGTCACAATCTGGTAACTTTCAGCTGAGTTTGGTTCTTCCAGCTCCTGTCTGAGTGAAGTGCTCTGGTTAGTGTGTGTGTGTGTGTGTGTGTGTGTGTGTGTGTGTGTCAGGTTAGGAATGTCAGGCAGCTCCAACTGGGTTTAATGAAGCAGAACCTCCCCGTTTAAACTGAGATCCAGTTTAGTTAGTCAGTCCAGTTCATCCCAGTTCATTGGTCTGGCTCGTTCCTCCTCAGCAAGCATGTGGCCACAGTGGAAAGGAAGACCTTGAAACCCACCAGAACCAGAACCTGGATCAGGTGTCATAGAGGAGAACCCGGGGAACCTGACGTCTGATCACATTCCGACTGAAACGTGATTAATGTCAAGAAACGACTTGATGTTTTTTACAAAAATCTGCTGGTGGGACACTTTGAACATTTCCCCCCAGGCTACACCTGTGGCTAGCCCCCATGTGTAGCTAAAGGTGGGGCGTGGCTACACGTGTGTGTGTGTGTGTGGGGGGGGGGGGGGGGGTACATCGGGGGGGCGTGGCTATGCCTCCAAAGAAGACCATGGCCTTCTTTAATAAATATAGTAAAAGTTTTCTTCTTCAATCAAGATATGAACATAAAACCCAGCAAATTATTACATAAACAAATAATAAATATATCAAATGTTGTAGAGTTCACTCTGATTTGACCCAAAACATAATTTACCTGAACCAGAAACGGAGAGAAACTGATCAGAGTCCTAATATTTCCACCTGGTGCCAGAAAGACCCAAGATCCTTTGTGCAGTCGGGCCGAGTTCAGAATCATCTGGCTAATGATCTGCTTGGCGGAAGTTGAGCTTCTGTTTGGACTCTGACTCCAGCAGGAGGCGGAGCTTCAGCTGCTGCTCTGCTGCAGGTTTCAGCAACATGGAGGACAAGCCCGGACCGGCGGCGGCGCGCCGAGAAACACGCTGCAGAGCCGTTGGTTCCGGTCCTGGTCCTGGTTCTGCTACTGGTCCTGGTCTTGGTTTTGGACTCTAAACGGATCAGATTCTAGTGGATGAATTGTCTCCTCTTCAGAGGACTGGAGTTTCCAGAGGTTCTGTTCACAGATCAGAACCGGGCCGTCTGGGTAGAATGGTTCTCACAACAACAGCAAGCTCACACACAGAGCGGTCCGGTTGGGTCAGTCTGAGCAGATCCAGCGATGATGGACCGGGTCAGGTCCACAGATACCCAGCCAGAGTTCCCTCCTACAGCCGAGTCAGAACCAGAACCTTTTGGACCCACCTGTTGATGGGGTTCAACGGCTCCCTCTGTGTGTGAGAGAGAGGCCGTGTTTAGGTTTCTCAGTTTTACTCACAGAACCAGAAATAGAGAAAAACAGGAACTGGTTCTGATGGGTTCATTCTGAAAGTGATAGCCGCCTCTGCTGAGGCGCTACCGGGTCGGTTCTGACTGCTGAGTCAGTCCCAATAGAACCAGCAGAACCAGTGGCTTACTCTGTGGGTTGGATCAGTGCACAGCGGGTCCAGTTAGTTCCTGTGTGGTTCACAGTCAGATGGTTCTGGTTCTGGTTCTGCCCGACCTCCCAGAGTGAAGTGTGTGTGTGTGTGTGTTTTCTTGTAATTGCTAGCTCTAGAGGACCACTTTCACAACATTTACCAACAAAGTGAGGTCATGTATGGACGCTTCCTGACCAGTAGAACTTCTCCAGTTCTACTGGTTTGATTTAGAAGTCTGGGTAAGTTAAGTTCTGGTTCTGGTTCTTGTTAGGGAAAATTGTCTGGGTTAGGCATTCAGTTACTAAAATGAATGGAAATCAATATAAAGTCCAGAAGTGCATCAATCTAATATCAATAGGGCTGCGCCGATTGCAGTTTTCTAGTCGATCATCGATCTTTAAAACGCCTGACCTGCCAGTCCTGATTTTGGCCGATACCATTTTTTTTGTCTGAAATGTCGCTAAATATAGCAAGAAAGTTGCTGAGTTGGCAACAGTGGGGTTACTATGGTTACTGCAAACATGCAGATATGACCTGGGGCTGAAATGGTTCTAATTGAACTGATTGAACAGATTAAAGTTGTTCTTCTATGTTTGACCAAATCTGTGAAACTGTAGGAGTATTTAATAAATGAAATAAATTAATAGAGTTATTAAATAAATTAATAATTCTGTACATTTATGTCTGCAAAAAGAAAGAAACGTTTAAGTGATTTCTACTGTTTTGGATTGATATCGATACTAATCGTCAGATATCGGAAGTGAAAGCAGTGGATCGGTGCATCACTAACAGAGACCTCTCTTTGGTTAGAAGTAGGGGTGCACCAATTGCAGTTTTCTGGCTGATACCAATTTTTCTTGTCTGAAATGTTGCTCAACAACAAGAAAATTGTTGAGTGGACAACGGTGTGGTCACTATTGCTAATTGCAAATGTGCAGTCATAACTTGGAGCGCCGGTCTGTCAGTCAAACCTTCCTCACCGGAGAGCAAAAGAGGACAGTGGTTGATTCTTAAACCTTTGCCAAGCTAGATAAGATCAGTGGACAAGATCAGCTTCACATGTAGAAATCGGCCGATCACCGATCTCCCAAAATTAAGGAAATTGGCACCGATAAATCGGTGCACCCCTAGTTAGAAGTCCAAGCCAGAAATGGTCCTCACAACAACAGCAAGCTCATACACACAGAGCGGTCCGGTTCAGTCTGAGCAGACCCAGGGATGATGGATCGGGTCGGGTCCACACACACACACAGCCAGCCGGAACTCCTCCGGCAGGCCGTGTGTGTGTGTTGCGGTGTGTGTATAGGCCTGTGTTGTCTCGTCTCATCATGTCGTACCGTATCCGTTTCTCCTCCAGGTTGCGAGGCGTGCAGAGCGTAGCGGCCATCATGCCGCAGCAGAAGGACATCGTGAGGATCGCCATCCAGATGCCCGGGGCGTACCCGCAGCTCATCCAGCTGGACCAGGTAGCCTCCGTCCGCCACGTTGGCGTCTCACCGAGCCCAGTCAAGTTCACAGGGTGTGAATACTTTCTGCTGTAGAGCTTTGACCAGCAGGTCAGAGTCTCCCGTCTCCTGATTGGCTGCTAGACCAGGACTCACTTCCAGGCCTCTAGGCCTCATGATGTCATCAGTCAGGTCATGATGTCATCAGTCTTCCTGAGGAGATTGAACTGTTTGGTTCTGCTGTGTTGGACCAGACGACACGTCAAGAACCTGCAGGGCAGGTGGAGAACCGCCGGTCCAGATGAGGTCCGATTCAGCTCTAATCCAGAATAATCTGGATGGGCCGGAATGAGCAGCAGCTTAGTCTGGGTTTGTTTGCATCCGAGCTGGTTCTGATTAGAATGGGTCGGGCCGTGTGAGGTTCTCCTCTGGTGGCGGTGAAGTTTTACATGTTGAAGGTTCTGACTGGTTCTGTTGTGCTTGCAGAAAAAGCCTCTGTCTGCGGTCATCAAGGAGGTCTGTGACGGGTAAGTTCTGTTCTGGTCCGGTTCTAACCTCTTTGAATAATAATAATAAAAATCCAGATATTCTAAAGCAGATGTCACCCGACTGAAACCTGCATCTAGTTTTTACCTGGAAAACGTCAAAACAACGTGAGACAGACGGACGGTTCAGATTGACTAAACTCTGACTACAGTAATCTGCATGTGCAGATCTAGATAAATTTAGATTTATATTTAGATATAAATCTAGATATATCTAGATTTATATCTAAATATAAAGTTTAACCTACTTACCTTATATCTCGTTAAACCAAGAAAACTTTCTTGTTTATAAAGCAAAAAACGCTTTAATATGCAGGGTTTCCCCCAGTGTAACATAAGCCTGGCGGGCCGCCATACTAGCTGCATTAGCTCTGGTTGTGCAGCTCTACGTGAACCTTAGGAATAACTTGTAGTGGCTTTCAGAGGAGCGTTGAGCGAGAGGTGAGAATGATTTATAATTGTAGACAAAGAAATTTGCGCGGCTTTTCCATCTCAACTCGCTGCCCAGCGTGTGGCGCTGTCTGCCCTGTAAAGTTCATGTGTGTGTCCCGGTTGGTTAGCGGTTAACTAACCGGCGCTAACCTCATCATGCAGGTTCAGCCGGTGAGTAGTTTTCGCCTCGTAGTCACGCTTCACGCTGGTTTTATATTATTTTTAGTTTTATTTTTCCATTTACACGATGCATCAAATCATACCAAATGTTTTGTCCACTTAGTCAGACAGAGTTAATGCGTCCGGCCGCGCGGAGATCTGAGAAACTCGTCCCATAAACTGGAGCAACCAAAACAGTTTCTGTGTCTCTTGTTAAAACTCAACAGACAGAAATGTTAGAGCTGCTAAAGCCACATTAGCAGCATTGAATTAAATCTCAGTTTGTTGCTCATCTCTGCTCAGTGCAGCAGATTGAACTCATCCTGCAGGGCCGGTCCAAGGCTGCATGAGGCCTGGGGCAGAATCTGACCTAGGGGCCCCTCTTGCTGCTAAAACCATCAGCACCTCTAACAGCTTCTGGGTTGATTTAATCTGGGAGAGAGAGAGTAGATTAACTGGCCAAACTAAAAACAATCAGTTATAATTACAGTTTACTAATATGTATTTGTGAACAAACAGCTCAAAGTCAAAGATTAAACTCACAGCATCAGATTGTTGCTATGGTAACACAGCAGTTTAACTATGAATATTGTTCTTTGAACTTTTATAAAGTAAACTTGCCAGCTCCTTAAAATCTTTTAAGACTAGTTCTGGGTTGAAATAGTTTCTCTGCGATGTTTTCCTGTAGCAAACAATAACTCAGTAATATTTTTACATTTTCTGTCTACTTAACATCTTTCAATACAAAAACATGGCGGACGCCCCGACCGCCTGCCGGGATGAGCAGGTTTGTCATTATAACATAAAAGTTTCAGGTTAATGATTCATCCAGTTTTATTCAGTCTTTTCTTGCTCTAACACGTTACAGCAAAACCTAATAACAGGAAAATTTGTCATTAAAATGAGAAACTTGTTTTATGCTGTTGTGAGATGTAGAACTGTTCTTGTTTGAATGGTTTCTGCTCTCTGTAGCTGGAGGCGCTGACATTGTGTTCGTCCTCAGCTGGAACCTTCCGGGTCCCGATAACTACGCCCTGCAGTACGCCGATGGAGTCCAGATGTACATCACAGAGTCGGTCAGTCTCACCGCAGCGCCAACATGGCCGCTTCCTCTCACCGACCAAGGTCTCCTCCTCATCATCATCATCATCAGACCAGCTGACTCTAACGGCGCGAGATGATGATGATGCTGCAGCTGGAGGAAGAAGCGGGTTTCTGCTGGCAGATGTTACTGGTTCTGGGCTGAATCTGTGGATCCGACCAGACGTTTCAGTTCTGGAGCCACTGCAACATCTGCAGCGAAGAAACTTCCCGACTTCTCTCTGCTGAGACTTTTGCTTTTATTTCATTCTAAAAGTTATTTTAGTGATTTAATGAAGTGATGTGGACGGATGTCCGGCTGCAGCTGCACTAAACTCGTGCAGGTTCTGGTTAAACGCGGCGCTTTGTGCTTCCAGAACCGCCTGGACATCAAGAACGGCTGCATCCTGCGTCTGACCAAAGCCCCGGTGAGTCTGCCGGACCCGACTTTCTGAACTAATTCTGGAGAATCTGACCAATAATCTGGAAAGGTGATCTGTGATCTGAAGAACCAGATAGGTTCCGTCACCACTGGTCCTGTTCTAGTGGTTCTGGAGGTTCTGATGGTCCTGTTTGGTTCTGGTGGTTCTGATGGTACTGTTGGTCCCGGTTGGGCCTGGTGGTTCTGTTCTCCTCTCAGAACTCTGCGAACGGTTTTGGTCGGATTTTCTATTCAGTTTAATCCGATGTCAGAATCCGGTCCAGAGTTCGACCCAGATCCTCCAAGAAGACTGACGGATTAGGAGGCCCGGCATTCAGAACCTCCCATGAACGGATCGGATCAGAACCGTAGCTGCATAGCGTTAGAACCGGAACCTGGCGGGCGCTGACCTCTAACCCGGTGTCCTGTGTTTGACCTCAGGGCCGCTGTGCCGACGACCTTCACAAGGGCATCCAGAGCGCGGACGGCGGTGTGCGCTGCGACTCGCTGAAGGAGCTGGCCGGCGTCTCGCGGGACGTGACCTTCGCTCAGGAGTTCATCAACCTGGACGGACACAACCTGCTGGTCCAGATCGTGGAGGACTCCAGAGAGTGAGTATGGACGTAATCTCGCCCCGTTCACCCTCAGGTCCGGAATCAGGATCCTCACCTGGACCAGAACCGCTCCAATAGAACACCGACGGGTGGTCCACAAGAACCAGAACCAGTCCAGAGGTCGGGGTTCAAGACAGGAACCGCTGATGACCCAGAGGAAAACAAAACCCACCTCAGACTGACCACAAGCTTCCTGATGATCCCAAAGACTTCTGGGAAATATTCTGAGGACTGATGAGACAGAACTGGACCTGATGGAGGGTTTTGAACCCGTTCCATCTGGTTCTGACCATCAATTATACCTCACTGGACTGAACAGCGCTTGTTAGCCACTATAGCTAGCTTGTTAGCCACTATAGCTAGCTTGTTAGCCACTATAGCTAGCTTGTTAGCCACTATAGCTAGCTTGTTAGCCACTATAGCTAGCCTGTTAGCCACTATAGCTAGCTTGTTAGCCACGATAGCTAGCCTGTTAACCATCATGACCAAAGGTTCTGCAGCAGGATGGGATCCAACAATGGCATAATGTTGTGGATGTCCTAGTCAAAGTTGGGACTTTCCTGATGAAAAACTCTCTGATGAAATCAGCTCAGCAGGTCAAAGGTCATCCACAGTGTCCTTAGAGACTCATGAAGTCCTGATGTCACAGAAAGTGATGTCATCGGTAGCTGTTTATGTCGCAGGAGCAACCAGATCATGACTCACACGCTGACCGGCTTCATGGAGCTGATGGATCATGGCATCGTTTCCTGGGAGAATCTCTCCGCCGTCTTCATCAAGAAGGTTCTTCTTCCTCCTCTCCCTCTTCCTCCTCCTCCTCCTCCTCCTCCTGATTGTCTCTCCTCCCGTCAGATTGCCGGTTTCGTCAACTCCTCGTCCACAGACGTGTCGATGCAGCAGGTGTCCCTGGACATCCTGGAGAACATGGTTCTGAGCAGCCACCAGCTGTTCCTGCAGGTCAAGCAGGAGGTCACCATGGAGCGGCTGGTCGCCCACCTGCAGGTGTAAGTGGAACCGGGCCGGTTCTGACCCGGCAGAAAGTCCTGCCCCTGACTCTCTCTCTCTCGCTGGTGTTTCAGGGCGAACCAGCAGATCCAGACCAAAGCCATGGCTCTGCTCATGGCCTTACTGCAGGCGGCTGAGGACGCAGACAGACAGGTACTGGTACCGGTACCGGTGTCGATGTGTGACCTGGATCAGAGTGGAGTTTATGCAGATTAATAATCCAAGTGACATTCATGTAAACATTAACTATACATTCGGATGATTTAATATGAATACGTTTCTTCCTACCCCATGTTTTCCCTCCACTCAACTTTCTGTTAATATGCTGGGTGGAGGCAGCCAGGCGGTGAGAGCAGAACATTTCTCTATGGGAAACGCAGTGATCATGTCTGATTTTCAGGTTTTTAATTGAATTTCTGAAGTAAAAAAACTTTAATTTTTGAAATGAAAAGCGTTGATGGACTTCCTGGTTCTGACCCGTTTGACGCTGCAGTAAATGCTGCTGATTGGCTGGATGGTTTCCCTCCAGGCTGACTCAGGTTTTCTGCTGAGAAACGGAGCGGTTTGGATCCGGTCGGCCCGTCTCTGCCGGCCTTCTGTCCCCCGTTGTCCTCAGGCAACAGTTGCTCCTTTCATTCCTCTGGTTCTCTCTGTTCAGAGGCTGCTGCCCCCTGCTGGCAGGAGGCGTCTCTGTGCCGCAGTCACACGTCTCTTCTTCTTCTGTTCCAGGAAATGTTTGCCTTCCTGAACAAGAAGAACGTCCGTCAGTACATCTATAAGGTGAGACGCTCCGCCGTCCTCAGCGTCCCTCACATGAGGACACTAAAGGACGGTGGACCCTCGGCGTCCTGTCTGTGTTTGTGTCCAGGACATCATCCTGAGCTCCAGTCCGGTCCAGGATGAAATGGCCCACTACCTCTACGTCCTGCAGTCAGTCACACTGAACCACCTGGAGGCGCGCATGAGGACGCCACTGGACTGCTACAGCCAGGTGGGACGCCGCCGTCTGTCTGTCCATAAATTCATGCTGAATTTCTTCATTTTTGTTTTGACAAAAAGACCCAAAATTGGCACAAAAAGTGAGATTATGACCCTTTTCTTGTTTAGAACTGAAAGTTTGTTTTAAAGTCTCCATGCAGAACTTTTCAGAACCGGTTCCGCTACCCGTTTCTGTGGTTTGTGTCTTCAGGATCAGCGGGACGCGCTGCACGGCCTGCGGCAGGCGGCGTTCGAGACCGACAGCGAGAACAGCCTGAGCCACGAGCGCCGCCGCTCGCTCTGCGCCAAGGAGTTCAAGAAGCTGGGCTTCTCTGTAAGGACCCACTTCTGGTCTGGCCTGGTTCTGACCCGGTTCTGTTATCTCATTACTTCCTGTTTGTTCCAGAACAACAGCAACCCGGGTCAGGACCTGGTGCGGACGCCGCCTGGTCTGCTGGCTCTGGACACCATGTTTTACTTTGCGACTCGCTATCCGGACGCCTACAGCAGGGTGAGGCCTGGCCCGCTGAGGATGATGATGATGAAGAAGATGATGATGTCATAGCTGATAATTTGCTGCGTTTGTTCCTGATGTGTTGCAGTTCGTCCTGGAGAACAGCAGCAGGGAGGACAAACATGAGTGTCCCTTTGCCCGCAGCAGCATCCAGCTCACACTCATCCTCTGTGAGATCCTGCGTATCGGAGACCCCCGTAAGCTGCAGCGCGCTGCGACCCGCTACGACCCGCTGCGGCTCTGTCCGTCCTAACCTCCGGCCCGTTGTGTCCGCAGCCTCAGAGACGGGCTCCAGCTTCCACCCCATCTTCTTCAGCCAGGATCGGCTGCTGGAGGAGCTGTTCTGCGTCTGCATCCAGCTGCTCAACAAGACCTGGAAGGAGATGCGCGCCACGCAGGAAGACTTCGACAAGGTCAGACACGCAGCTGCACCAGAGGCTGCAGACCTGATATCCAACTCCAGTCCGTCTGCCTAGAAACTCCGGTTTGTGTGGTGAGGTGTAAATGCTAAGCTAACTCTGGTCCTCCAAACCTGGTCAGTGTTTGGTTGAAGTGAACTCTGGTTCAGTTTGAATGTGAACGCCAAGTGGACCAGAGATCGCTCCAAAAACAGGATGTGGTCTACAGCGTGTAACAGTTGTGAAAAGGATCACACAGGAATCAGGATCTGTGTTGGTTTATTCCCACAAGACGGTGAGGGACACACTCGGCCTCCGGGTCTTTACACACACTCGGCCTCCGGGTCTTTACACACACTCGGCCTCCGGGTCTTTACACACACTCGGCCTCCGGGTCTTTACACACACTCAGTCCTGCGGCCCAACAAACACAATTTGGAGGGAAAACTTTAGACAAACTTTATAAGCGTAACAATTTAATTTTAACCAACCCCAAAGTTTTTTAAAACACTTGCACAGTTAACATTATATTTTTATGCAGCACAAAAACTGTGGGAACTATTTTTAACAATATAAACATTACTGAGAGTGAGAGGTAGCATTAGCAACCATCTTACCAGCAGCTCAGTTAGGCAGCTTCTGACTGGCTGCTGCAGCTACGTCACTGAACCTAACTTTGTGCAACACTAATAACCGTCCTCCCAGAACAATATTTACAGTAGGAACCAAAAATAAAAGCAGTATAAAAAAGAAATAGCCTGCCGCAGTGCAAAAGCGATAACAGACATGTCAATTGTTTTGAAAAGGTTCATAATAAAATTTAAAAAATTAACTCAGCTACAAGCGCAGGGCATTCTGGGTAAATACAACCAAAGCTAATATGCTAGCCTAGCGCTAGCAGCAGAAATGGCTCCTGGTCTTCAGCCAAAGACTAAAGAGAAAAATCTGACGCCTCCATCTTGTTTCCATCTGGTGAAGAAGGAAGTTGCTCTCAGTGTCTTCAGAGGTTTTTGTGTCGGTTCTTTCAGTGGTTCTTGGTGCAGCGCCCCCACAGGCCAGGAGGGGAACAGGTTGGTTTGACTCAGAACCACAGCAGCTGGAGGTGAGAGGATAAAGCGGCTTTAGGCCGGACAAATGGAAACATACAGAGGGGCAGAAAGAATCTGGGAATCAGCAGGAACACAATAAAGCAGGAGGTCACAGCTGGAAGAGCATCATGTTTATGTATCTTCAGATCTGGAGAAGAAAATAGATGAAGGACAAAATGATGATCTTCAGAGTTTATTCCCGTCTGAAACCTTCATCCGTTCGTCGGCGGTTAGGGTTAGAGGTTCTGAACCTCTACAAAGTTCTTCCACACATCAGTAATAAACTTCCGACCCTCAGGATGAACTAAAACAGAAAAATGTGTTGGAACCAAGAGATTGTAGTGAAAACCAGAAGAAAAAATAATTTCATTAACTGAACTAAAAATAGAAACAAGACTTTATATTTAAAAAAACCATTTGAAATCAGCATTTACAAAATGAAATAGCTGGAATGAACTGCTCAGTGGATCCAGACCGCTCAGGTCCGGTCCGGTACTCCGCCCCTTCTGGAGGTCAGATCAGATCTGACCTGTGATCAGACTGGGCCGCTCCAGCCTGATAGGTTCTGGTTCTGGGTCGGGTTCTGATGAGCAGACTGGGGATGATTGATTCTGATCTGAGTTCAGCTGATAGTTAGAGATTTGAAATGTCAGAACCAGAACCTGACCAAAAAGGATTTTTTTATCTGGATGTTATATTTTCGCCGAATGTTCAGGAAACGCCTGAAAACTGGTTTCCATCAACTTTTTATTAATTTAAAGATTCGTATTAGAAAAGTTTGATTTAAACAATAAAATTCAAAAATAATTATGTTATGTTGAGGTGATTTCTGGCTTTTCAAATGGAAACATATTTACTGAAGTTCTGACTGCTGGTCGGATCCTTACCAGAGGCACCAAACTCTACTTCCTGTTTGTTACTTCCTGTTTATCGCAGCCATGCGAAGCGGCAACGTCCTACTGGTTTATTGGCTCCGACTGGAACCGGTCCAGTCTGGGTCTAGACTGGACCGGTTCCAGTCGGTCCATCACTGACTGGAGATTTTAAAGAGAAGAGGTTTTCAGGGCCAGAATTATTCATACACCTGGGAGATTGATTTAAAATCAACCAAGATATTTGTTTCTGAAATCAGATGGATTTTCCTCTGAAGATAATAAAATTATTTATTATAAAATTATTATTAGTAGTAGTAATAATAATAATAATTTCAGAAATAATTTGCTATGCGCAGGTCTGTACTTTAACTGGACCGCTCCAGAACATCGTGTGCCCGTTTGTCTGTCCAGGTGATGCAGGTGGTGAAGGAGCAGATCACCCGGACGCTGGGCAGCAAGCCCACGTCGCTGGAGCTGTTCAAGAACAAGGTCAACGCGCTGAACTACAGCGAGATCCTGAAGCTGCGGCAGACGGAGCGGCTGCACCAGGAGGAGACGCTGGCGCCGCCCGTCCTGTGAGTCCCCGCAGCATCACACCAGCGCGTCACACTGCAGCGTCACACAGCGGCATCAGACCACAGCATCACACCGCGGCACCACACCGGCACGTCACACCTCAACGCTACACTGTGTTAAAGCTGTTTTGTGCTGCAGAGAGCTGAAGGAGCGCCTGAAGCCGGAGCTGCTGGAGTTGATCCGCCAGCAGAGACTCAACCGGCTCTGCCAGGGAACCATGTTCAGGAAGATCAGCAGCCGGCGGCGGCAGGGTGGGTGGAGCTTGCTGCGGCGCCTCATGGCCTTCCGTAGATTAGTACTAATGATCGTTTCCTCTGCTGCGCTCAGACAAACTGTGGTACTGCCGCCTGTCGCCCAATCACAAGATGCTGCACTACGGCGACGTGGAGGAAGACGCGGAGAACCCGGCCATCGAGACGCTGCAGGACAAGAGTGAGTCCAGCTGCTGCTGTGAGCGGCGGCAGGTCAGGATGATCACCAGCTGCTGGTTTCTGGCAGAGCTACACGTAAAATACAGTCCGAGCCAGAAGTTTACATACACCGGCCTGAAGTTAAAACACAACCAAACTTCTCACCAAATGATTCGTATCTGATGAAACGTCAGTGATGATTCCTGCCTCTGTGGCGACTCTCGCATCATAAGGTCCAAAAAACAAAACTCGTTTCTCAGGAGATGTTCGACGCACTCGCAGTAAAAAGCAGAAAGTTTTCTTTACCTATAAAAATACCAGAAATATTCTCCCAGCTGACTTCATACAAAAATTTAAAGATAAACATTAATTTTTTATGGTAGAAAAACTGTTTCACTCCTTCACCAACCAATCAGATCAACCAGCAGGAGCCACTCAGAAAAAAATAATAGCTCTACAATTAGCATAACCTCAGATCAATAACATTAATTATTTAGCAGATAATAAATAATATAATTCTTAATAGGCTACAACACTCCCTGTTTAACCAATGAGGGACAGCCTACATGATGATGTCACAGCATTGGAGGCTTCTGTATGGAGTGAAAATAGTGTCAAAAAGATTTGTGCGTGCGTAAAAAGATTTGTAAACCTTAAAAATAAAATACATGTTGAAAAAGTACACACAAATCACCTGGTACGCACACACAAAACTGCAGTTACACACAAATCCGGTTACGAGTGCACAACTATTTTTGAGACTCATTTCACGCCTCGGTGGAAGCTCCAAGATTTGTGTGTAGATGGTGCGTTTACATGCTAGTAAAAGCTGGGACATCTGAGTTTTCTTCGGAACTGTTTCTTTTTTCCATAGTTCAATACGTATTTCTCTCTTTACTTGTCTCGTGGCTTAGACATATTTTTGTGAGAGAAAAATACATACGTCATTACACCCACGTCTACTTTTTAATACTATAAGATTGTTTATATATGAATCCGCATTTGGGACCTATACAACTGTAATTACTTGGGTAAAAAATTCAACCACTAGGTGGTGGAAGTTTATTCCGCTCTGACTGGGAAAAGCCTTCATTCAAACTGAGAGAAGAAACAAGAGAATGGCGGGTCAGCCGAGTGATCGTGTTCCTGGTCTACCGTCCGAAGTAAGTGGAAGTTAAAATTTGCACGTTTTACTGACCGTTGTAATGCGTATTTTTTAGATTATTTCAGATTACGTTTTACGTTTCAAGTAGTTCGACCCAAAGTTCTCGCCCTTCTATGTTAGCAATAGCTCATGTCTACGTTAGCTAAGCTACTATTAGTCCTCATTAGCATCGGTCCAGTTTAACACAGTATCTTCCTGGCCCATTACAGCTATGTCTACGTTTATCACCAGGCTCAGCTATTTTTATGATGCCGACAATAATGTAGGCTTAGGTGACGTCTTTTATTATTTGAAGGATTCATCCCAGTTCTCCTCACTAATTGTAGTTTTTGATTTAAATTTTTTTTTAGTTCTGCTACAGACTTATGTTTCGTCTATCACCTATATATTTTATATCTTACTGTAATCACTTAAGATTTACTCTTCTCTACATTTCTTCCTGGAATATGATGGTCATTGCTTTCGTACCAGTAGAACATCTCTTAACAAATGTACAAATGTATTCTATGCCATACATATACATCTGCACCGTTTTTTATATTAGTTTCATGCAGATCATCAATATTTCAAATTTTGAAAATATAACCTCATCCAACACTGAGTCACTTGTAAGCAGCTGAATATAAGTGTAGTAACTCGGCTGAATCTTTAAAATATTAATATTTCTGTTACTACATTATGAGCAAACCACATTTCTCATTACTTCCATGTGATGACTTACATTTTTGGACAGATAATATGTTAAGTTGTGCTTCACATTAACTAAATTGTAATTGTAGCCATCTAGTGAAATTATATTTCTATTGTCCTCAAAAAGTGCTAATAATGTCAAACTTATGATAAATTACTGTATTGACAGTGTATTGACTGAGCCTGGTGATAAACGTAGACATAGCTGTAATAGGCCAGGAAGATACTGTGTTAAACTGTACCGATGCTAATGAGGACTAATAGTAGCTTAGCTAACGTAGACATGAGCTATTGCTAACATAGAAGGGCGAGAACTTTGGGTCGAACTACTTGAAACGTAAAACGTAATCTGAAATAATCTAAAAAATACGCATTACAACGGTCAGTAAAACGTGCAAATTTTAACTTCCACTTACTTCGGACGGTAGACCAGGAACACGATCACTCGGCTGACCCGCCATTCTCTTGTTTCTTCTCTCAGTTTGAATGAAGGCTTTTCCCAGTCAGAGCGGAATAAACTTCCACCACCTAGTGGTTGAATTTTTTACCCAAGTAATTACAGTTGTATAGGTCCCAAATGCGGATTCATATATAAACAATCTTATAGTATTAAAAAGTAGACGTGGGTGTAATGACGTATGTATTTTTCTCTCACAAAAATATGTCTAAGCCACGAGACAAGTAAAGAGAGAAATACGTATTGAACTATGGAAAAAAGAAACAGTTCCGAAGAAAACTCAGATGTCCCAGCTTTTACTAGCATGTAAACGCACCATCTACACACAAATCTTGGAGCTTCCACCGAGGCGTGAAATGAGTCTCAAAAATAGTTGTGCACTCGTAACCGGATTTGTGTGTAACTGCAGTTTTGTGTGTGCGTACCAGGTGATTTGTGTGTACTTTTTCAACATGTATTTTATTTTTAAGGTTTACAAATCTTTTTACGCACGCACAAATCTTTTTGACACTATTTTCACTCCATACTTCTGGACCTATTTACTGGATTGATCAGTTTGTGCTGAATGCAGCGCGTCATGTTTCCTCTGATTGTCCCTCCAGTCCCCGTGGCGGATATCAAAGGTTTGCTGACCGGGAAGGACTGTCCCCACATGAAGGAGAACAAGGGCAAGCAGACCAAGGTCAGTCTGCTTCTTCTTCTCTGGTTTCCCTGCTGTCAGACGGTGAGTTAAAGCCGTCGTCTTCTTCTGCTGCAGGAAGTCCTGGATTTGGCCTTCAGCATCACCTACGATGTGGAGGAGTGCAGCCTGAACTTCATCGCCCCCTCCAGGACAGACGTGAGTATGACCGACCCTCGTTGCGCCGCCTGCACCCCCTGCTGGTCCTGACGTGTCCGTCCCGTCAGTTCTGCCTGTGGACGGACGGACTGAGCGTCCTGCTGGGCCGGGACATGAGCAGCGAGTCGATGCGCAGCGAGCTGGAGATCCTGCTGTCCATGGAGATTAAGCTCCGCCTCCTGGACCTGGAGAACGTCGCCATCCCGGACAGCGCCCCCGCCGTGCCCAAACCGCCCAGCAACTACAACTTCTGCTACGACTTCAGCCAGACGGAGCAGTAGGCCATCTCTGGACGGGTTCTGGTTCTGGACGGGTTCTGGCCCGTCCGTCCCTGCTCCTCTTCTTATCTGACAGATTTTAGCTCTTTATTGAGGGCGGTTCTGTTGAACCGATCCAGATCTTCCTGCAGAACCAGGTTTAATTCCGAAAGCAGCAGCTGACCCGTTTCCAGCTGCCAGGAGACTCTGGTACTTCCTGGTACTTCCTGGTTCTTCCTGCTTTTCCCGGTTTTCCTGGCTCTTCCTGCTTCAGCATTGCGGCTGCTTGTGTGACGATGCATTTAAAGTGTCTTTACATTCGAAGAATTGTTGCGTTGCTCCAGTTCGGCCCAAACGCTCCAGACTTTTAGAAAACGGTTCTGGCGCCGCAGCGAATGAAACTGTTATATTTCTGTGCGGTTCAGAAACTGTGGAGCTTTTTTGCTTCAGTTTCAACAGATTTTGTACCGAATGAGATTTTTCCTGTATGATGCTGACGACGTGTTGTGACTCTAAGCGAGGCGGTTATTCGGTACGTGTGACTGAAACGTTCAGTCGGTTCATTTCAACTGATTTCACTTTAATGCTTTTTATGAATTTACACCAATAAACAGTTTGAATTAGAAACCTACTTTATTTTTCATCTTTTAGTCTGAACATTAGTAAAGCTGAAGAAACAAACAGCAAAGTAGAAAAAGCATCAAAGTTTTACTGGATTTTCTTCTGTTCACCAAAAGTTTATCAATGAAACTGAAACCATGTTCCAGCTGATTCCTGCAGACGGATCAGAACCAGAACGTTTCCTTCATTTATCCAGCGATTCATGATCAACTGAGTTCCCGGGTTTTTCCTGAGCTGACAGGAAGTACCAAGTCGGAACAGGAAGTGGAGGAAGTGGAATGATCCAGGAGGAGCGTCGGGATCCTGAGCTGTCACGGCCAGAACCGGCTGCCCGCTGGGTCAAAGGTCGACAGAAACACCGATCTGATTAACAGAATCAGAAAATAATTCATAAACTTTAAGTTAATATTCGAAGCAGATCCTGCTGCTCTGAGTTTCTACATTCATTCATAGAAATCATTTTAAATAAATCTTAACATCATTTCTTCTCTGGTTTTAAATGAGCAATAAAAACTCATCAGTGCGTCTAAAAGCTCCAGTTGCAGCTTCAGTCAGTCAGCATCAGGTCTGCCGCACCAATCAGCTTGTGATGGACGTTTTCCAGAAACGGCAGCTGTGATTGGAGGAGGTCCACCGTCGTCATGGAGATGTTTTTACATCTGGACACGTCGAGCGTCTTCAGGCGTCCGCAGTGCCGCATGAGCAGGTGCAGCGTCCTGCAGACGACAGGATGTACGGCAGGCCAGTTTAGCATAAAATCAGCTTCAGGACTTTGACATTCTGAAACCGGTTCACATCGGACCTTATATTCTGACAGGTATGAATGACATCAGATTTACATACGGAGGCTTTAATTCGTCACATCTGCAACTAATTACTGAAACATATTTCAGATAAATTATGACTAGTAAGGAAGTAAATTTTTGTTCAGACTAGTCATAATCTCAAGTATGACTAGTTAATGTATTTTTAGACAGATAAGATTCAACTGGAGCAAAAATAAATGGTAAATGTTACATTTATATTCACTGCACAAGACTCCACTGCTGAAGGAAAATCATGATGAACTGGAACTTTGACTTTCTCCAAATGAATTCAATATATAATTTCTATTTCTGCATTTGAATTGACAATCTGACTGGTCAGGATTACATCACTGACATGTGGAATAATTACTCTTTCAAAACGTTACAGATTTATTTAACATTTGAAATTGAGATGAAAGGATTTTTGGATTGCTTCGTTTTCAGCTGGTTGATGTGTCGACAGGTTTTACCTCTTCAAGACTTTGTTACGGTTATGTTTGTCAGAAGAGAAGAAACAAGAAATTGTTTCCAGATTTCTGAAGGATTTTCTCAATATTTTGTTCAGGAAACCCAAAATTCTGCAGGCAGATGTTTGGGCAGCTCAGTGGCAGCACTAGGGGGCCTGACGATAAAATTCCTAATCTAAAAATCATAATTAATTTCTCATAATTACATTAGATATTTGATGTAATTACAGATGTGTAACACTCCAGAGAATCTGGTGGCGTGATTTCTTCTTCTCTGAAATCATCGTTCAGAATGATGATGTCATTTTCAGATAGCTGGAACCGGCCTGCCATAGAGGCAGAGCCTGCAGGAGGTCAGGGGTCACGTGAGGAGGACTGCCCCTACCTGTCGGTGATGTTGCTGCAGCAGGCGAGCTGCAGGTGCTGCAGGCGCTGCAGGAAGGGCGCGGCCCGCGCCACGCCGCCGTCGCTGATTCCGGGACAGTGGCTGAGCGCCAGGCTGGTGAGGCTGCGGCAGCTGCGGCCGACCGCCGCCAGGCCGGCGTCGCTGAGCTCCGGCAGCATGCACAGCGACAGACGCTGCAGCTCCGGGAAACGGACCACCTGGGACAGGAAACAGGAAGTACCAACTGAAGGTCATAGGTCACAGATCTAACTTTGTAACTGTTTGTAGAAAACAGGAATATTCCAAGGAAAAACTCACAGTCTGGCCAGAACTCTGGAGAAACCGTTTTTTCATTTCACTGGGATTTTAAATCAGATTAAATGTCGAGTGCAGACGATTTGTTTTGGAGATTTTAAAGTTTAAACTAAACCGATTGATTCTGGATCATTTTAGCCTCCAGACGGGTTCCTGTGATCATGTGACCATGCTAGCCTGCTCATGCTAACCTTCCTGTTCTCCTCTCACCTGTGTGATGCTGCAGTCGGTGAGCCTGGCGCAGGCCGACAGGTCCAGCTCCTGTAGCCTCTGCAGCTGCAGCAGCGACGCTCCGGCCTGCTGCTGCTGCAGCTGCTGCAGCTGGTTCAGTGTCGCCAGCTTGGGGCGCTCCTCAAACGGCATGCGGGGCGGCTGGAAGAAGCCCATGTTTCCGAACGTCCGGGTGAAGCTGGGGCCGCCTTCTCCCTGAGAAACACACAGCAGCAGCGATCAGAGGCGCAGCGAACTGCTGCTGCTGCTGCTGCGGGGCTGCAGGCGGGGTCTCACCATCCCGTCGTGCGGCTCACTTCGGCTCTCCTGCGCCACGCCCAGCAGACCCCAGTCGCTGACCTCCTTGCACCAACCCAACCGCAGCACCTGCAGCCGCTGCAGGTAGGTGGCGATGGCGCACACCGACAGGTCCGTCACGTTGATGCAGGACGTCAGGTCCAGCTCCAGCAGGGAGTCGGCCAGGAGCTGCGAGAGCGACAACACCGCTGCGTCCTGCAGAGAGAGCGGCTGATTGGTGGGTTCCCCGCAGAAGGAAGCAGAACCTTTGACCCACTGACCCTAAGGTAGGTGCAGCTCCTCAGGTTGAGAACCCTGAGCCGGGCCCGGGCGGCGCTGGGCGGAGTCAGGCCACTGATAAGCTCCGCCCCGCTGACCTGGAGACACTCGGACAGATCCAGAGACTGGAGGGAGGGCAGAGACAGCAGCTCGGCCAGACCTGATCAGAACCAATCAGAACCCATAAAGGCCGGATCAGAACCGAACCAGGCGTTCCTGGGTGGCGACCTTGCCTGACCTCTCTCAGTGATCCTCCAGTCCCGGGACAAGGACAGCTGCGTCAGCGCCCGCAGGCCGCGCGCCGCCGCCTGCACCGAGCGGCCGCTGAGCTCCGTGCAGCCACTGAGGTCCAGCCGCCGCAGGCTGCGCTGCTGCTGCAGCAGAACCTCCACGGAGCGGTCCGTCAGCTCCCTGCAGCCCTGCAGCCGCAGCTCCTCCAGAACCAAACCGTCCACCTGCAACACAGTCTGACCAGTGAGCGTACTGGTTCTGTTCCAGTGAGCGTACTGGTTCTGTTCCAGTGAGCGTACTGGTTCTGTTCCAGTGAGCGTACTGGAGCATTCCTGACAGATAAACGTCACTTTAAGAAACACTGAACATTCCTCTACAGAAGAAACTAAACTTATTTTATACATTAGAAACAGAAAAACATCCAAATAAATAATTTCACTTGTTTTTGTAATTCAACATTTTTTGCCTAAAAGTCTAAAACATAATTTCTTTAATGAACTCCGATCATTAAGGATGATGAAACAATTATTGATTAACTGACTAATATCTGGATGCTAAAGGTGATTAATGTGAGAATCTTTATTTTTTAGGTTTCTATCATTTCTGCTCTTATTTCAGCTTTTTCTGTGCATCAGTGATTGATTGATTGATTGATTGATTGATTGATTCATGAGTTGACGATTAGTTCGGTAATTAGTCCATCTGGATCGATCGCTTCAGTTTAACAGGATTAGTTTAGTCTCTGGACCGGAACCCTCGTAAGTAACGGGCCTGAAGAACTGGGCCTCTTCCGAGCTGACCTCTGACCTGCAGCCTGACCCCCGGCTCACCTGAGCGATGACGCGCAGAGACTCGGGTGTGACGGCAGTCCTGCTGAGGTCCAGCTCCCGCAGCGTGGCGCGCTGCTGCGCCAGCAGGCGCCGCAGGTTGCGCAGTGACAGCAGGGCGGACGAATCCTCCCCGGCGCCGGTCGGCCGGCCGCCGTACGGGTCAAACTCGAAGGCGATGTGGCAGCCGGCCAGCGCCAGGCGGCGCAGGCGCGGCGTGCAGCCGGTCAGCCGGGTGAAGGTGAGGTCGGACAGGTAGCGCAGATCGGACAGGTCCAGCTCCTCCAGGCCGCTCAGAGCCGAGCGGACCTGCAGCAGAACCGGGACAGGAAACCCGAACATCAAGAGTCTGAAAACCGTTCAGATGAGTTTGAAATGTTCCAGCTGCTTTATTCATATTTATTCTGACTGCAAAAACATCTGCTGTGCATTTTTATGAAGTTTTTAATCTGTAAAATGATGAAGAGCTGCAGTTAAGGGCTCCAGCCAGCAGGGGCGCCACAGAGCCGACAGCCTCAAGTCTTCAAACCAGAAGAAAAATTTATTTCTCAAAGCATAGAGGAATATTTAAATATGAACTATGGAGCAGAGACGATAAAACCAGCCTGATGCTGAGATTGAGAGAATGAAACAGAAATATTGACATTTATTTTAACATGTTAAACATAAATAACATATATATGTTTATAAAATATTTTAATGTGTTGCTGTTACGTCTGAATTCAAAAATGTGAGAAAAACTGCATTTAATACACTCGACATAAATGTATAAAAGTATAAAATTTAGCCTCGGCTTTACCGCTTATCAATCACTAATGATTGATCAGATCGATCAGTTTAGATTAACTCATAATCAATAACTTGGATCCCTGCTTTGATTTTAGGATGAATATTAAAACTGCTGCTCAGAGGCGACACATGGAAACTTTAATATTTTATTTTTTTAACTCATGCATTTAGTTTTCCTGTAAAATGTTTTTATATTTGCATAAACGTGTCGTTATCAGACGAAGGAAACTTCATTTGTCATTTAAAATCATCTTTAGAGAAAATTTCTCCATCTTATCAAGTTTATTCAGATCTTGTATCTTTTTAAACTGCATAAGGCTCAGCAGCTGGAACTTTTTGGTTTTCCAGGCCACCAGAAGGCGTCGGGGGCGTGGCCAGCCGGCTTCCAACATGGCCGCCGTACCTGCCGCCGGTGCTCCTCCCTGGACAGGAAGGCTCCGGACATGAAGAGGCTGTCCAGGCCGCGCAGGTCGAGGCGGCGCAGCGCGGTGAGGCGCGGCAGCAGCGCCAGCAGCGAGGCCTCCGTGATGCTGCTGCCGGGCAGCGCCAGGCCCTCCAGCCGCGGGCCGAGACACTCGCCCACCTGAGGAAGAGGAGCGAGGAAGAACGACACCTTCACTCACAGGAGGATTGGACTGTTCCACAGAGCCCACAGGTCAGAGGTCAAAGGAAGGCGGCAGAGCTGAGCATGCTGACTCGGATATTATGGGATGGTGCAGGCCAGGGGGCCCAGCGGTGGTGGCCAGGGGACCCAACATGTGACCAGGGGGCCCAACATGTGACCAGGGGGCCCAGCGGTGGTGGCCAGGGGGCCCAACATGTGGCCAGGGGGCCCAACATGTGACCAGGGGGCCCAACATGTGACCAGGGGGCCCAGCGGTGGTGGCCAGGGGGCCCAACATGTGGCCAGGGGGCCCAACATGTGGCCAGGGGACCCAACATGTGACCAGGGGGCCCAACATGTGACCAGGGGGCCCAACATGTGACCAGGGGGCCCAGCGGTGGTGGCCAGGGGGCCCAGCGGTTGTGGCCCTTCCACTCCAGTCTAGATTGATGAAAGCTTCCGTCCAGCTCAGTGGAACAAACCATTTTCAGTTTCCACAAGTTTTATTCTAACTGAGGGAATAAAACGCTTGTCATGGTTTCCTTTCCGGCCGCCATGATGATGATGTCATCATCAGTACATTGAACTTTAACCTCATCAGTCCAAACTGCAGGTTTTACATCTTAACAGCAGGTAGATTGTACCAGCCTGGGGTCAGAGGTCGTCTGGCAGTGAGACCAACAGGTCTTACCTGCAGCAGCAGCGACCTGGAGACGCCGAAGCCGTCCAGCTGGCTGATCCTCAGACTGCAGCGCCGCCGCCGGGCCAGGTTGCCCACCAGCGCCAGCGCCGCCGCCGAGGCCGGGAAGCTGAAGGTCACGTCCTTCTGCACACAGACAGCGGCGGTTAGAGGAGGCCGCAGCTTCCCACTTCACCTGCAGGGGGCGGGGTCACCTGGAAGCGCAGGTCCTGGCTGGCGGCATACCAGCTGCGGCACACCAGCGACGCTTCCTTCCTGTCTGCGAAGTGGAGAAAACTCAGGACGTAAACTAGAACCTGAAGCGACAGAAAGATGGATTTATTGATATCGCCTTCAGACCAGGAAGCTAAATCAGCTCCAGCGCTAACCTGGAAGCTAAATTAGCTCCAGCGCTAACCTGGAAGCTAAATTAGCTCCAGCGCTAACCAGGAAGCTAAATTAGCTCCAGTGCTAACCTGGAAGCTAAATCAGCTCCAGCGCTAACCTGGAAGCTAAATTAGCTCCAGCGCTAACCAGGAAGCTAAATTAGCTCCAGTGCTAACCTGGAAGCTAAATCAGCTCCAGCGCTAACCAGGAAGCTAAATTAGCTCCAGTGCTAACCTGGAAGCTAAATCAGCTCCAGCGCTAACCAGGAAGCTAAATTAGCTCCAGTGCTAACCCGGAAGCTAAATTAGCTCCAGTGCTAACCTGGAAGCTAAATCAGCTCCAGCGCTAACCTGGAAGCTAAATTAGCTCCAGCGCTAACCAGGAAGCTAAATTAGCTCCAGTGCTAACCCGGAAGCTAAATTAGCTCCAGTGCTAACCTGGAGCCCTGGTCCTGGAGGACAGGAAGCAACAACAGCAATAAAACAACTGAGAAGGAATCTCCTGCCATGGTGCAGAAGAAGCTGCTCTGGTCCCAAAAACGTAAACAAACATTGAGAACATCGTGTTTCCTGAACACATCATCCTGTGGTGAAACACGGTGGCGGCAGCATCATGCTGTGGGCATGCCTTTCTTTCTTCCCTCTGGTTCTGGATGCTGAGCTGCAGGAAGGAGTTTTACTCCTTTACTTTAGGACAGTTGTCATAATGTGTAACCGTGGCAACAAGGTATGGTTTTACAACTTGGAGCAGCTGATTAGCGTCTCAAAAGCTCAAATAGAACATGAACTTTGACCCCAAATCCGGGAGGAGTAGAAAAGGAGGCTCCATATCCAACATGTCTCTAGAGGTTTAAAGGGCAGCAGCTAAAGCAAAGGAGCTGGATTAGCAGATGTGTTAATAGCTGATGATGTCATCACGTTGCCGTGGAATGTCGTCTCTGCTGCCTGGATGCAGAGTTGTTAGCATGTTAGCATGAGACTGTCCAGCAGCAGCAGCTTTCAGTCAGAGGCTTATTCAGATTCGCTGGAAGACTGACTGCTACTGGAGCTCCTTCCTGCACACAGCATCACTATCCACAACGACTCTTTGATGATATGAGTTACAAAACGTTACATTTCTTTAATTTAGGATGAATGAATGATTTCTGAACTGACGCTGAACCCCGATCACCTGTTACCTGTTGCTGAATGAAGTGGAACATGAACTCACCTCCAGCGGAAGCTCCGGTGTAACATCTTCTCCGTCGCTGTCCTCCATCGCCTCGATGTTAGCAAACCCAGATCATCTCCGCTCTCTAACTTTAGCTCTGAAGCTAGTTTCCTCAGAGAGAAGGAAACATGGCGGCTCCTCTCATTTTTTAATAAATCCTGTTGATTTCCGCTCAGGAGACGTTAATGAAGCGCAGCTTTACCTCCTGACATCACAATAAAAGCTCATTTTCACCTGTAACGCCGCGGAGCCGCAGCGACTCTCCACAAAAAGCTGCTTCGCCTCACTTCGGTCAGCTGACCACAAAGAGGCGGGGCTTCGCGCCACGCTGAGGGAATCTCTTCTGTGATTGGCGGTTGCGTTGTTAGGCAACAGCTGACGCTCCGGCGTCACGATATGGCAAGGTTATAGCAGGCCGTTTTATCATAAAATCTAAGTGTAACTTCTTCTCTGATATACAGAAACGTATGAATAACTATTTTCATATTTTTGAGTGTAATTAAATGTAGATTTCTGTACAGGGTTACTTTAGCTGAGGAACTTTTCACAGAGAACTTTATTTTATTTCATTGTAAGACTCATAATAACAGAAATGAAAAGAAACTGGTTGTCAGTGCAATACTTTATATGCAGTTTGTTTATTATAGATATATATAGAGAGAGAAATCTATATATATATATAATAAACAGTTCTTACATCACATAAAACATAAACATATTGACAGCAGCAATATCAGGATGCTTTAATATCTCAGGACATTCAGCTTATTGTATAATAAGTAAATATGTTTCATCTAAAATTCAGAGTAAAACATTTATACAAAATGAGCATAAAGCATTCAAAGTAAAACGTAGATAAAATATTGAGACAATAATCAGAAAGATTGATGATAGTTATTTTACATTCACAGATAATTTTACAGAATAAAATGCAATGTTGACATCTTTGATATTAATATTGTTCTAGTTAAAAATCAATAGAGGAGTGTCTCAGGTTGAGCTGCAGCAGTGATTCCACTTATTATAAGGCCAGTTATTATTTTAGTAAATTTGTACCAAACAATAACAAAACAAAGACCAGACTTTCATTTCTGGAGAACCAGGAGTGTCTGACCCAACTATGAAATGAGCTTCATCACCTCTTCATCTCCTCCAATCACTTCCCTCTTCCTCCTTCATCCCACTCATCCTCACTCTCATCCCATCCCGCAGCGCCGCGCTGCAGCTGTGCAGGAGGAAAATCTGCAGGGTTGCAGCTCCGAGAAGCTGAGCGAAGCGTCGTGGAGCTGGCAGAGAGGGACGTGTCCGGGTCCGGTCCGGGGCTGAGGACGGGGTCCGGAGGTCGCAGCGAGGCGGAGAGGGACCGCTGGAGGAGACGGAGGACAGGAAGTCCATCACTAACATGCTTCATGCTCGTTTCCAGCAGCTCTGAATGTCTGCAGACTGAAACCTTCATGAAACAACTTTCCTCACACGTTCTCTGCTGAATTCAAGTCTGGGCTTTGACTAGGCCATTCTCATCCATGAATCTGCTCTAATATGAACCATGCATCGTAGCTCTGGCTGTAAAACTTCCCAGCTCTGCTCTACTTTGTGTTCCTTGTTTCATAAATCCCAATGAAACAGTTAAACATGGACCTAACGGGATAGCTTGCTAGCTAGCAGCTGAATCTCTGAGGTGTTTACCTGCAGTGAGATGCTGGACTTGCTGCTCCTCTCTTTGACCCGAGCCAGAGCTCCTTTCAGTCCAGACGACCTCTCCGTCATCTCCAGAGCCGCTCGCAGCAGTCTGGGCGTCTCGGGCCTGAGAGAAGCTACCGGTACCGGAGCCGGTTCCTTAGGTTCCACTTTGGGTTCAGGCTTTTTTCCCTTATTAAGCATCTTCCTGTGGTGAAAAGGTGTTACAGAAAGAGGTAAAGGAGGAATGCAGCAGGCGTCGGAAGATAATCTGGATGCTAACCTGGCCTTCTTGCGCAGCAGCTTCTTGGACTCGGGGTAGTGGACAAGGATCTCGTTCAGGTCTTTCTTGTCCAGGATGAACAGGTTGGCAAACCCATGAGCGATCACGTTGGCCGTGCGCCGGTTGACTCCGCCCACCGCTAGCAAACTGAGAACCAGACAGCTTGATCATGATGACGGCCCATCAGAAACACAGAAAGCCGGTCCAAACAGGAGGAAGTGAAGGAGATTTGTTGGAACATCCAGCCTGTCAGACTTTGCTGCCTGTCAGACTTTGCTGCCTGTCAGACTTTGCTGCCTGTCGGGCTGCGTTCAGAGTAACACGACACAAACCCGAATGGACGAAAAACAATCTGAACTGTGCCACATCTGGCAAGTTAATCTGACTCTCTACAGGTTGTTTCCTATTTCTTATTATTGAAGGTTTTTCACTTTTCCACTTGTTCTTATTAGGAAGCTCAGGTGAAAATGAAGAATCAGAGGAATTAAAGATATAAACTAAAATAATAAAATAACTGCTCAGAGAGCAGGAGCTCCAACTCCCCAAGCAGAACCGGGTCAGGCAGAACGTCTTCAGCTTCAGTCCGACTCTAGGCAGAAACATCCATCTGAGTCACTCTAACTACATGTCTGATTTTACGGTATCATGAAACCTTGCAGTTTTCTGTACCTTATCTCTCCAAACACGGATCCTGCTCTCAGCGTAGCGAACACCGTCCTCTCATCCGGACCTCCAACTACCTGCACCTCCCCTGCTTTGATGATGTACATCTCCCGACCCACTTCGCCCTGGGGGGGCAGGAAGCAAGCACACGGTCAGGCATGACGCTAGCGGCTCATGCTAGCTTTCAGAGGGGAGGTTTACCTTTTTGCAGACGTAATCTCCAGGCAGGTAGACGACTGAGCGCAGACTCTTCAGCATGTCAAAGATCATCTGCCTGTCACAGCCCTGGGATGCAGGAAGACACTTTGGTTCTTCACACCAGCAGCCATGACACCAGCATGAGCAGACTCAGGTTAACACCCGGCAGGTGACTTTAGCACTTCCTCACCTGGAACAGAGGGACTTTACTCACGATGGAGTAGTTGACGTCTACAGCGATGTCCAGACGCATTTTATCTGGCAGCTGGGTCAGAAGCTCCTGTTCATCTGGAGACAAACATCCAGATGTGAAGCATTAACAGCAGCTCAGGTCACCAACCACCAACAGGTGGCGCTCTCCTTACCCAGCATGCCTTGTGACTGCCAGGTGTAGTTGTACCAGGTCTTGACGCGGTTCTGGACGTCTTTGGGTATGTGGTAGGATGTCATGTATTTGATAGTGTTGTCCATGCAGGTGCGGTAGTAGGTCTGAGCCGCGGTGGCCGCACCGACAACATCACGCATCTGACACACAAGCAAGGCAGCGGTTGCTGGTTTGACACCAGGAGTGCAGCTAAGCGACCACACCTACCTGACCAATCATGATGGAGAAGGCAAAGACTCCAACGAAGTAGTTGATGAGCTGGAAGACGATCTCAAACAGGGAGGTGGGATCCGGCAGACCGCCGATGGTGATCAGAGTTTTCACCGCAAAGTAGTAACAGCGAATATAACTGAGGGAAGAAGAAGTAGAAGAAGAAGATTTTTTTTTTATTTTTAACAAAACATTTATTGCACAATATTTTAACAATAAAAACAATACATGATCAGGTCAAAGGACACTAAAAACACAATAAATATTTACAATAGCAGCTTATTATATTTTAGGTCTCCCTGATCGGAAATGGTGCACAATACATTATGAAAACCCCACAGTTCTAAAAAACCCCTCAGATTCCTGGTGGCTCTGTAGAAACAAAACTCTAATCTCAACCTGGCCTTAATATTGACCTTCCACAGAGCCACCACGTCGAGTTGAGGTCCAGCCTGCATTTTGTCTCGTCGAGTTATATAAATAGCCATTTTGGCTTCGGCTATTAAAAAATTTAAAAGACAAGATTTAAAACTTGTGGATCGACAGTGATGTACACCGTTAATAAAAAGGGAATTGGTAAAAACCATTCCAAAAAGGCTAAAAACGCTCATTAAAAAATTAAAAAAACTAGTTAACCGTACACAATCTGTAAAAACATGAAACACACTCTCAGACAAACTGCAAAATGGACACTCGTTTAAAACCCCAGGACTGATGACCGATAAAAACGAGTTTGTGGCGATAGCGCCGTGCAAAATCCGCCACTGCAGATCACCAGTCCGTTTTTTGATTGGAGGCTTGTATAAAGTCCTCCATTGAGGTTTCTGTCCTCCGAGTCTGTCGCTCCACACGCTGACGGATCTTTTGCAGAGAGTTCTCTTGTGTAGGATCTTTACACAGTATCTAAACAGCACTTTTGCGCTGCTGTTATTTAAGTCTAATTCACACGTCTGAGGATGCAGCTGGCCACATCTTTCCATACAGGAGATCTTGTAAGAAACTTTTGCAGGAACTGTAAACGCACGGTAGCTGTTCTACTAGCCAGGTGGACAAGGCCCTGGCCCCCCTCTCTCAGTAAAAATAAAACTGACTGTGGCACCGTTCCAGACTGTTCCAAAAAAAGTTTACCATCTCTGACTGAATCTTTACAATTAAGCCAGACGGTGGGTCTAAAACAGAGAGCTTGTGCCACAGCTGTGAAGCGACAAGGTTGTTTAACACCAACACTCTGCCCCGGTAGGACATTTGTGGGTGAAGCCACTTCCATTTTGACAGTTTATTTTTTATTTTTTGCTCAATGTCGTCCCAGTTCTTGTTCACAATATATTTATTGCCTAAAAACACACCAAGATATTTAAAACCGTCCTTCTTCCATAAAAGACCCTGAGGGAGAACTGGGAGCCCTGCAGGCCACTCGCCGACGGCCAGGGCTGCACTCTTTCCCCAGTTCACCCTCGCAGCGGACAGAGTAAAAAACTTTTCAGTGATCTTGGTTAAAACAGTGACGTCTTGCTGATCTTTTACAAAATCAACAACATCGTCAGCGTAGGCAGATAAAACCATATTGTCCTTAAAACCAGGTAAAACCAGACCATAAACACTCGAGCGTATTTTCCGGAGGAGGGGTTCCAGGGAGAGTGCGTAGAGCATCCCCGAGAGCGCGCAGCCCTGTCGAACGCCTCTACACACCCTAAAAGGAGCACACAGGCTACCGTTGATCTTCAGCACACTCTCAATGCCACTGTACAGAACCTGGATCTTGGCGATAAGACCCTCGCTGAACCCGAACCTCCTCATGGTTTCCCAGAGGAAGCCGTGTTCGACGCGGTCGAATGCCTTTTCTTGATCTAGTGAAATCAAGCCAGTCTTCAAACCCAATGAACCGGAGACCTCCAAAACATCCCGAATTAGGTAGATATTATCTACCATGGACCTGCTGGGGACGCAATAGGTCTGATCCCGGTGGATGACCTGCTCCATAGCCTTCCCCAGCCTCGTGGCCAGGGCCTTGGAGAGGATCTTATAGTCGGTGCAGAGGAGGGACACAGGGCGCCAGTTCTTTATCTCCTGCAAGTTCCCCTTTTTGGGCAGCAGGGTGATGACCGCCCTTCAGCAGGACAAGGGGAGTGAACCAGTGTGCAGACACTCGTTGTAGACGTCGAGCAAATCTTGGGCCAGAAGATCCCAGTAGGCCTTGTAAAACTCCACAGTGAGCCCGTCAATGCCCGGGGACTTCTGGCCCTGCATGCTGAGGAGGGCTGTGTGGAGTTCTTGAAGCCCCAGGGGGCGCTCCAGGTCGGTTCTGGTCTCTTCGGAGACCTGAGGCAGTTCACAGCAGAACTCCTCTAAACGTTCCTCGTTCTCCTCATATTCGCTGTGGAACAGAGAACGGTAAAAATCCACAGCCCTCCTCCTGATCTGCCCTGGTTCACTCAGTTGCTGCCCCGTGTCCGACAGCAGAGAGTGGATCTGCTTCCTCTGCCCGTGTTTCCTCTCCAAGCTGAAGAAAAAGCCAGAGGGAGCATCCATCTCTGTGATGTTCTGGACCCGGGACCTGACCAAAGCGCCTTGGACTTTATTCTCCAGCAGGTTTGCTAAAACTAGCCTTTTTGATCTGAGAGCTTCAATGTACTCTCGACTTCCTGTGGATTCACTAAGTTGTTCTAATTCCACGATGTTCATCTCCAGATCCCTGATAGATCCGGTAATGTCACTGGTGACATTAAGGGTGTGCTGCTGACTCAGCAGTTTTATCTGAACTTTCCCATGGTCCCACCACTGTCTCAGACAAGTAAAATCGGACTTTCTTTGCCTAAAACCAGTCCAAAAATAACCTAAAATCTCCTTAAAACCCTGATCATAAGTTAAAGCTGAGTTAAAATGCCAGTAAGCGCTCCTAGGTAAAATGTTTCTATTAAAAACACCTAAAAGCAACGAATGATCGGTAAAAGCCACCGGTAAAATCTGGCATGTTTTCAACACGTTAAAATGGTGTTTAAAACAATAAAACCGGTCAAGTCGAGCTAAAGAGATTCGGTTTTCCTTAATGTGGGACCATGTGTACTGCCTGGAGCCTGTTCATCCTCCTCCATACGTCCACCAGGCCGTGAGACGAGACCAGCCGCCGCAGAGCATGTTGGGCCGCCGGATGCAGCTCTGCATGATTACGATCTAAAAACTCGTTTTCTGTACAATTAAAATCCCCGCCTATAAAAACATAATCCTCAGACCCACAATCACCCAACCTTTCCCCAATTTGTTCAAAAAAACGCTTTTTCTCTGCATTGGTGGTCGGAGCATAAATATTAATAAAAACCAGACTAAAAATATCAAACTTTGCTTTAACTAAAAGACACCTCCCTTGAACGACATGCTCTACTTCTATTGAGTTTGGGGTGAAAGCCTTAGAGAACAGGAAGCCCACCCCTGCACTCTGGGAGGCGCCGTGGCTTAAAATGACCTCCCCCCTCCACTCTCTGCCCCAGTCCGTCTCAATTAAATGATCACTATGAGTTTCCTGTAAATAAATAACATCGATTTTCTTTTGGTTCAGTGTTTGGTAAATCAAAGCCCGTTTCTCAGCCTCCCTCGCCCCTTTAAGATTCAAAGTTGCGATTTTAAAACAATCCATATTGGGTAAGAAGCTAAAACCAACACACAAAAAGACTATAAAAAATAATAATAATAAAAATACTAAAAAATCACTGTGCATCATTTTTACTCAAAAAAGTTTTCTCGCTTTTGACATTGCTTTCTTTAATCTAAATATTTCTGTCTTTTCAAAACCCGATACTTCGTTGTTCCTAATGTGATGTCTCGCAGAGGAGTAAAAGATTCTCAGATCTGGAAAATAACTTTCTATCTTTACTCCTTTCAGCCCTTTAGTTTGTTTTAAAAACGTTCTGTAAGACTCGACAGGGTATCTTGGTTCTTTACTACTTGTTTGAGTCACTGACGCCTCGCTGGTGTCAGAGAACCAGCTCTCAGCGTCGCTGCTGTCCGACACCTCCCTCCTCTCTCCAGCCAGCTTGCTGACCTGCCTGCTGGCCTGCACAGCAGCCACCACATTCCTCCTTTTGCTTCGCCTCTTTACCGGGGCAGAAGCCTCCACTTCCATCACCTCCTCTGTCTCTCCCTCCAATCCAGTTCCCAAAACCGACTCTACACTGTTCCTCCTTTCATTCTGTCCTCCTACCTCCACCTCACCTGTCCCTCCCTGGTCCCCACACACTAAATGCTCCTCACTGTCCTTCACCTCCTCCTGTCCTCCCTCCACACCTTCACCATCACCACCGTGCCCCCGTCCTTTCTCACACGCACACTCGTCTCACTGTCCACTACCGACACCTCCTCAACCAAACCATCTGCAGGCTCTTCCTCAGCAGGCTCTTCCGCATTGGCAGCGGATTCCTCCGCAGCGGCAGCGGGCTCTTCCGCATTCGCCACCGCGGGGTGGCGAATGCGCCGCTCCAGCCTCACTAGGTGGGTCCCCCACCTGCTTAGCAGCAGCGGGTTGCTGCTTCGCCGAGGCCGGCGGGGCCGGCCCGGCCCTGTCGGGACACATCTTTACAATGTGGCCCTCTTTACCGCAACCAAAGCACTTCATGTTAGAAGATGTGGCAAACAACATATGATCAAACTCATCTACCTTAACATGAAATCTTAGATTTAGCTCCTCGTCTTTACGATTTAAAATCATAAATAATTGTCTTCTGTGGGAGACGCCATGTTTTAGAAGAGGTGATTTGCACCCCGTAGGAACTTTTCTAAGCGGTGACACCACCTTACCGTGCCTTGACAACTCTTTAATCAAAAAGTCATCGCTGATGAACGGTGGCACATTTGACAGAGTCACTTTAGTCGCTGGCAGTGTTAATGGCAACACTTGCAAAAACAAACCATTCACAGCAACGCCCTCCTTCACCAACTGTTGAGCCTGCTCAACCTTCTCCACAAACAACACCACCGCTCCATTCATTCGTGCTGCAGACCTAATATTCCCGTGCCCAATCACCTCACCCACTGCCAAACAAACTTCCTCCACGCTGCACGGAGAACCAGCACCCACCTTGATGCCATTCTTCCGTGTCAGCGTGGAGAAAGACCCACCACCAACAACCACCATGGCGTCCTAAGACGCCGGCCTGACGGCCACACCTGAACCCACAAAAACCCCTTAAAACGTGACGAAACTAACACGAATTTACAGATAAACAAGTAACACAAACACCCAGTGAAATACAGTAAGAAAAAACAAAGATAGAAAGTCTACAATCACTCGCTCTTCTTCCAGAACGGGAAACGCTGGGACCTCTGGTGAGGATGAGTAAATATTTACGGGCTGCCGTTTGTAAAGTTAACGGTCAAAAGCTAACAGCAATGATCTGGTCTGTTAAAGGAGGAAAATATGGGAGCAATTTTTCAGTGTCATGTTTTCACCATATCATTCATTCATTTATAAATGTCATAGTTTCAAAGTAAATATTTATTTAGCAAGCAAAATATTTACTAGCTAGATATTTAGCTCAAATTTGTAGCGAGGAGCTAGCTAAATATTGTGTTTGTAAACTATGTATTTAGCTAACTCAGAGCTAACTAGTTTGGAGCTAAATCATTAGCCTACTGACTAAATATTATGTAACTAAAAATTTAGTTTACCATCTAGTTTAAATATTTAGCTTTATGCTAAATATTAAATTAGTAAGCTAAACATTTACCTACTAAATATTTAGTCCCAATCAAAAATACTTAGTTAGCAAGCCAGTTAAATATTTAATGTCAACTAAGTATTTAGCTTGCTAAGAGCTAACTAATTTGGAGCTAAATAGTTAGCTATGTCAATAAATATTTATGAAGCTAATTATTTAGTTTACCAACTTATTTAAACATTTAGCTCAAAAGATTTAGTTAGTAAGCTAACTGTTTAGCTCCAGTCCAAACTGCATGTTGACCTCTGAGCTAGCTCAACATTTAGGTTGCAAAGTGTGACCTTCCCCGACCTGTTGCCGACCCCGTTGTAGACCCACTGCGTGGCCCCCAGTCCGATGTAGGAGGACGCCCAGTGGTAGAGGCAGGCGTTGCAGTGAAGACAGTAGAGAAGATAAGTTGTGGTTCGGATCACCCTGAAACACAGAACCGCCTTCCATTTTACTAACGCACTCATCAAACTGCATCTCCCAGCATGCATTGTCCCAGACGTAGTGACTGTGTTTGTGAGGAGTTTTCTGCTGCCTTGATGAGAGACAGAGATATTTATGGGTGTTGCCCCGATTCATGTGAAGAGACCCTAACTTTATCAATAATAAATCATTATTATTAAGTAGATGAACCAAATTTTGATGCCAGTTTTGCTTCACAGCAGCGTGATGCATCTAATGAGCTGGTACTTTGTTCTGTCTGAGAGCGTTTCCCAGAGGCTGACCTGTAGATGTAGGCTTTGGTCAGGATGGCCTCCAGTCGCTCATTAAACTCAAAGAACGAGTTGATCTGCAGAGAAGCCGACAGACAACAGAAACCTCTCAGCTTCCTTTCTAATGTTTAGAGAAGAGGAGAATCTCCGCGTCTTTTCAGTTCAGCAGCCGACCTTCAGCAGGCGAGGTAACCGCAGCAGAGGGTTGATGCCCGTCTTAAAGTACAGCAGCTCCAAAGGAAGGAGGCTGGCCACGTCGAACTGCAAAACAAATCAGGAGTCAGGAAGCATTCACGGAAAAATCCACGGAATATTTCCCTTCTAGTCCTGATCCGTTTACCTTGAAGCGTTTGGTTTTCATGTAATTCTTTCTCATTTCCTTCTTGTCACACTGTCACAAGAAAACAAAATGAGGAATCAGAGAAATAAGACATTGCTCGTTATGGAACTGCACAGTAATCACATAATCTCAGATTATTTTCAAATTATTCCCAGATTATCTCAGATTATTCTGAGGTTGCCTCACCACGATGTCTCCTCCACGGATGAACTGCAGGCGCGGCTGAAACACGGCGATGTCCAGGATGTAGATGAGGTCGCAGGCGTAGTCAGCCAGCAGCCAGTAGGGGGCGTTTTGGGGCGTCTGGTAGGGGAACGCCCAGCGGACGGGGATCAGCCACACGTTCCAGTTCCAGGCTGCAGAAACCAGGAACATCCACAGAACGTACAGGATGTCTGGGGACAGATTACAGAGGCACACGATGAAGAGGAGGAGAAGCAGGCGGTGGCAGCAGGTACTGCGGGATTCTCACTGGTGAAAGGGTCGATGCTGGCGGGGAATCGGATCGGCCAGCAGGCCCGGATCCACCGAGTCTCCTTTCCTCCAGGCGCCTCCGACCCGCTTCCTGCCCCGCCGACACACTGACCTTCTGACCTGCCTTCCTCCTCCTCTTCCTCATCCTGGGGGGCGGCTGGAGGCTGAGGGGGAGCTGAGGAAGAAACAACAGAGAAACACGATCAGACAGAGAAACGGAACCGACCAGAACTGACTGGAACCGACTGGACCCGACCAGAACCAACACGACCAGAACTGGGTTCTATTGGTAGGTATATGGCAGTCAGTGGAGGTTCTGGTTCTGGTTCGGTGTGGACAAGAACTTCCCTGCAGTCTGATATGAGACGCTGCTGCTGACCTTTGACCTCTGTGCCTGATCATCATCAGAATGCCCGGCGGCATGGCGAGCATTGGGGGGATTTTACCTCAGAGTGGCCAGATTTATGTTATTCTTGTATCGATTTGATACAGTAGGAGCTTCCGCACTTCCATATCTGTGACTTCTGTCACTTTTTTCAGCAGTTAAAACTTTTTAATCGTTGTTAACATCTCATAACGCCTTTAAACGCAACATGAGCGCTAAGACGCTAGCGCTGAGTTTACGGACGAAGACCTGCTGCTGCTGTGCAGAACTGCACAGGTGTGTTAGAATCAGGGAAGCAAACCCGTAAAACGCAAAGAACTTTGCACACTTTCCCCCCAAACTAACCGACTGAGTTGAGTTAAGCTGTTGGATGCAAGTAATGTTAGCTAAAAGATGACTAGCTAATACCAGTATAGGACCTTAAGCTAGTTAACTAGTAGCCTGTAGGCTACTGATGGTGTTGTTTATGTTCAAAAGTGGGTAGTACTTGTTGCATTCAGTTGAGTAACTTTTTTGGAAAAAATGGTATTTATAAGAGTAGTTTTACTGCGCTGTACCTTTTTCTTTTACTCGACTAATATTGCTACGTAGATTAATTCCCCCCCCCAGAATAAGCTGGTGCCATCCCTGTTAAATTCGTCTGGAGCCGGCTGACCAGAAGGACCAAATAAGGGCGGAGCGTCCTGCTGCACGCCCCCCCCCGCCCTAGGGGAACACCTTCACTGCTCATCTGTCTGCCCCCCCATCCTCATCTACCCCACTGGATTTGGACTTCTTGGCTTTTGACCCCAGGAAACCCAGGGGTCAAAAGCTCAGGGTCAGAAATCTGGACCCACCGACCCGACCCGATCTGATCCGATCCGACCCGGCAAGCTGAGAAAAGCTGATCTCCAACAAACACGAACCTGTTCTGAATCTACTGCTCAGTTCAGCTGGGCCTGAAATGCTGCAGCAGAGGAACCTGCAGACTTTCCAGGACTTTCCAGGACTTTCCAGATGTCTGAACGTCTGGGGTGTGTGTGTGTGTGTGTGTGTGTGTGTGTGTGTGTGTGTGTGTGTGTGTGTGTGTGTGTGTGTGTGTGTGTGTGTGTGTGTGGAGGAAGACTCACCGGTGATGACGCTCTCTTCGTCGGAGCTGTCTGGGTCGATCAGTTTCTCTTTGGCTTTCTCCGTTCTCTCTTTGAACATCCTGACCAGTTCCTGGAGTCGCTCACTGACCACAGCACTGGTCTGACTGGTCTGACTGGCAGCGGATGCTGGGCGCTCCCTCAGCCTGGAGGACAAGAGGAAAACCAGCACGGGATGGAGGGATAGATGGATAGATGGATGAAGGGATGGCCTGTGACTCTCGCCCAGCCTTGCGCGGCGTTAGCTCCGGTTGTTCCCAGCAGAGCAACACCACCAAGCTCGCTGCTCCTTGTTGCTGTGACTGTATTTAGGAATAATTCCTGAATTCCTGATCCCGGTTTTATTCAGAATTCTGCAGAACTAAATTCGTCCTCATTTCCCGGCAGAAACTCACCAGCAGCTAACTGTTCGCTGCACAGGCTAGCTGGTGGCGCGAAGCTAACCTTGTCCAGTAGGAGGTTGTTTCTAGGCAGAGATAAAACACCTAGAAATAACTTAGGTGTTATATTTATTATGCAATAGTTTATTAGTTTAATCATTCTTTCTTCTTTTTTCTCACTGACTTAACAAGTGTGTTGAATAAAGTATTTAACTGAATTCTTGTGGTTAATAAATAAAATGCGTTTATTCCAAACACATGTAGCATCTAGATCACATGTTAAACTCAAGGCCCAGGGGCCAAATCTGGCCCACCGTAGCTTTTTATGTGGCCCTTTAGACTCCAAGTTACATCAATAAATCCCTCCAGTTTTTCACGAATGTGCAAAATCAACAGACCCCACATTTTTTTTCTGATTTTACTGCAGATTTGTCTCAATTGACCAGAAACTTTGGGCGATTAAAGAAATGTCACATTTAACATTATATAACTTAACACTGCAAAAATAATCACAAAATCCTGGTGTCAGGATCTGTGTTTTTCTGTGTTTATTTAGAGTTTTCTGTGTCCTTAAGTCTCTTCGTTGTCCTGTCCTCCCCTTGATTGTTCCCAGGTGTGTCTCGTCTCTGTGATTACCCTCCCATGTATTTAACTCCACCTGTGTTCCTTGTTCCTGGTCGGGTCCTCGTCAATGTTTAGTCTATTCGTGGTCAGTGTGTATGTGACTGCTGCTCGTTGTTTGGACTAAGTTTTCTTCATTAAATCATCATTATTCATCATACCTGGGTCCGCTGCCTCTGCCTCACCACCTCAACACACCGCTTCATGATAGAAGGACCCGACCAAACCGAATGGTGAGAGAGCAGCACGACCAAGAGGCATGGTTCCAGCAGCAGTTGGAGTTGGCTCAGCGAGATCTCTACAAGGACGTAGAGATCCTGCCATCTCCGCTGCTGCTGGAGGAGATGGGACTGGACTCAGACTACACCCTGGCGATTAACAAATGTCTGATCCCACCAGTCACCACCCCAAAGCCCTCCGGATTCGGCCCCCGCCGTTACTCACGCCGGGGGAGACAGCGACGTGAGCCGCCGGTGAACCCGGCCCCTCGTCGCCTTCCGGATCCGTCACCTCCGCTGTCTGCCCGGAGACAGCGACGTGAGCCGCCGGCAGACCCGGCCCCTCGTCGCTTTCCGGAGGCGCCACCTCCGCTGCCTGGCCGGAGACAGCGACGTGAGCCGCCGGTGCACCCGGCCCCTCGTCGCCTTCCGGAGCCGCAGCCGGTCCCAAGGCTTCGCTGCGGCTCGCCCCCGCAGCCGGTTCCCAGGCCCCACCCCTGTGTTCCTCCAGAGACTCCCTGTGTTCCTCCAGAGACTCCCTGTGTTCCCCCAGAGACTCCCTGTGTTCCCCCAGAGACTCCCTGTGTTCCCCCAGAGACTCCCTGTGTTCCACCCGAGACCGAGACCCCCAGTGTTCCACCCGAGACCGAGACCCAGTCCCTATCCGTTCCTCCCGAGACCCAGACCCCCTGTGTTCCGACTGAGACCCCCTGTGTTCCGACCGAGACCCCCTGTGTTCCGACCGAGACCCCCAGTGTTCCACCCGAGACCGAGACCCCCTGCGCTCCGACTGAGACCCAGTCCCTATCCGTTCCTCCCGAGACCCAGACCCCCTGTGCTCCGACCGAGACCCCGACTCTCTGTGCTCCACCAGAGACCCTGCCTCGGGGGGCTCGTCGTCGCCGTCTGTGGGCGGCCCCCGGGACTCATCATTCCCGCCTCCAGCGCCGCGGACGGCCGCCGGACCACCTCCGTGGTTCCCGCCACCGTGGACGACCGCCAGACCACCGCCAGACCACCTCCGTGGTTCCCGCCTCCTTTGCCTCCGCCCACCCTGTGGGTAGTTTTTTGTTTGTTTTTGGACTCTTGGCCTTCCTGTGTTTCTGCCCACAATGGTGGGTTGTTTTTTGTTTTTTCTGGACTCTGGCCCCCCGTCCAGCGCCCCTCCGCCCACCCTTGTTGTGTTTTTGTTTTGTGGGCGTCTGGTAGCCGCCCTTGAGAGGGGGGTACTGTCAGGATCTGTGTTTTTCTGTGTTTATTTAGAGTTTTCTGTGTCCTTAAGTCTCTTCGTTGTCCTGTCCTCCCCTTGATTGTTCCCAGGTGTGTCTCGTCTCTGTGATTACCCTCCCATGTATTTAACTCCACCTGTGTTCCTTGTTCCTGGTCGGGTCCTCGTCAATGTTTAGTCTATTCGTGGTCAGTGTGTATGTGACTGCTGCTCATTGTTTGGACTAAGTTTTCTTCATTAAATCATCATTATTCATCATACCGGGGTCCGCTGCCTCTGCCTCACCACCTCAACACACCGCTTTATGACACCTGGATGGACTGATCAGTATGAAAATATGTTTAATATCTTTTCATTTTAAGAGAAAAACAGATGTTTATTGATATTTTAACAGTCTAACGGGTTCTATCAATAGATTCTGGCACAAGCGTCCCTTTAAGGACATTCAGACTTTTAATGTGGCCCAAAATGAAAATGAGTTGATGCTCCTGATCCGGTTGAGGCCTTCATTTTCATAAACCCTAAACCTAGCAGGCTGAGAAACGATAACTCAGACTCAACTGTCAGATATTGATTATCAGGTGGAGCCCAGTCATTTAAAATGACTAGTTTTATTGATAACTGCTCTCAGCAATTATTTCTAGTTATTCATAGCCAAACCTCTGCTGCATGATGGATGTGCAGGCGGTTGGATGTGTGGTTGGGTGAACCGGCGGTTGAATGCTCTTACATGCCGTTGGCGCTGGGCAGACTGGACTCACTGGGCCAGGCTCGGACCGGTATGCTGACTTCATCATCATCTTCGCTCTGGACCTGCAGGTTTCTGCTGGTGACGTTCAGGATAAAGCAGGTGAGTCCTGATCCTCACCTCACGGCTCAGGTAAGTGTGTGGAACAGCCTTAGATTAGCCTGTTGCTATTGGCAACGTAATTACATTGATATTAAGGAAGGAAAATTCCTCCTAAATAAAGTGCTGATGTAACCCTGCTGTATTTGTACTGTGTTATTTTGCTTTTCTGTATTCTTTTACTTTATGGGTAGTGTCCCTTTAAGAGAACTGAACGACATTACTTTACGGCAGCATTCCGACTGCAGTTGCTAAGGGAATTCCCGGGCTTTAGAGTTCAGAGCTGCTACAGAGCAGAGACATGCTAGTCTCAGCCTGGCTTCTGCATATGGCCTAACTTTGATTCTCATATGATGTTTCCCTGCTAGGTGAGCATTACTGGAGATTGGTAATGTCTGCATTGTTGTGAGAGGAACGTTGGGCCTTCGTGCCTGCAGAGGAGGAAGGAGAGGCTGCTGGATTTTCCGTGTTTGTGGACACCGGCTGCCATCATCATTCTGGGTCCCTATCCCAGTCAAGCAACCTTTTTCATTTGTATGCACCAGACACACACGTACAAATATAGAGCTCTATATGAACTTTTTTTTTTTTTGCTGGCCAGCTTCTTTTGTTTTTTTTTCCTTTACCAAGGACCCTGTTATAGTGAATGTTGTTCCCTCTAAGATTTGAGTTGAGATGAAGTTGGATGTATTTCAGTCCAGAAATTTGTAATAAACAAAACTGGTTGATAGTAAACTGCTATCTGAACCCGACTAAATTCTATTCTTTGGTTACACTGACAGCTCTAGTGTGATGCTTCCATCAAAACAGAACATGGGTCAAGTTTCAGCAGAACCAGAACATCTGGATTAGAGCCGGGACTTTAACACATTACATTAGATTAATTAGGTTAAAGATTTCAACACAATTAATCGCGTCTTTTACAGAAGTCCTGACTAAACTTTTGTATTGTGTTTCTAGTACGCCAATAAATCTGAAGCACAGCTACATCCGCTAACAGCTAACAGGAGCCGCTGCTATGGACCCACTGGCTTCATTTCTGCTGCAGAAGAATCTGGTGCTGGAAAAGACTGCTGTACTGTTCAAGTTGTGCTAAAAGGAGTTAGCCTATCAGAAGCTAAGCTAGCCTAAAATAGCATCTCAATGCTAAACATGTAGCAGCTAACGCTAATGTTAGCTTCCACAGTCGAGATTCGTAAAGAAGATCCACAATCATCTGGAAAGATGAACTTTGGTCCAATCTGATGAAGATTAAAAACTATAAATAATCTGCTGCTGAGCTCAGATTGACATTTATTCAATAATTTAGCAGCAAAAAGTGTTTTTAAATTGAAAAAGCTGCTTGTTTCGTTTGCCTTTGATGAAAATGTGATTAGCTGGGCGTGGCGTAGCGGTTAGCGCAACCCACATTTGGAGGCCTCAAGTCCTCGACGCGGCTGTCGTGGGTTCGACTCCCGGACCTGGCGACGTTTACTGCATGTCTTCCCCCTCTCCTTCCCCCTTTCCTGTCAGCCTACTTTGTAAAAAGGGACTCTAGAGCCCTGGAGGGGTAAAAAAAAAAAAGTGATTAGCCTCAGCGTTAATCTGGACCATCAACAGATTAAATCTGCCTCCTTCCGTCAACGTCTTAGAGCAAACCCTGCATAGCGAAAGGCCAAAGGTCGCTGCATGCTCCAACACTGACAAGGTCCTGGAGGACATACAGACCACTGGCAACAATACAATGCTATCTCACTAGGAGTTTCTGCCCTCTGTGAATTAATTGAGTTTAAAGGATTTATTTTCTAAAAACCTTGAGTGAGAACAGAATCCCAACCAGGATGAATTAACTAAATTAATTCACAACTTAATTCAAATACAAACAGCACAGGAAGTGGCTGTTGGGCTTACGTCTTGGTCCAGATGGTCGGGCGTTTCCTCCCACCGCTGTGGACGAACAAGGGTCAAAGGTCAGAGGTCAGAGTGGATCAGAGGTCGAGTAAGGGCAGAAAACATGGAGTTAGCACTCAGAGCCATGCACCAAGCAGATCATGCATCAGACACAGAGAGGATCCACAGCGTGCCATGCAGGTTTTATTGATGATGATGAAGATGAGCTTACAGGAGGAAGAAGCAGAAAGCCGTACAGAGAAGTTGCCGCAGCAACAAGCATCAGTTCTGCATCAACTCGGCCCAACGCTGCTTGTGCGCATCGTTTCGTCCAGATTAGATCAGATGAAATCAAAACGTTTGGATTGTTTCTGCAGAACAAAACCGCAGAGCCAGAAGACGGACAGCAGGGGGCAGTGCAGGAGGCAATAGCATGAAACGTCTCTGTCCAAAATCACACATTTTATTTTTATCAGAGAATCCTTTAGAGGTGGTTTTCTGGAATAAACTCATCGCCTTTTGGATCAAAACGTTTCACTTCCATTCACCGATTCTGTGAATTTATGCAACGTTGATGGAAATCTAACAGCTGACAGAGTGAGCTCCCATGCAGCTTCCTTACTCTTTATCTCCTCTACTGTGAGCGCAAGCATGCGAGGAGAGAAAGAACACAACGTTTCAGTGAAGATCCAGATTCAGCTTCAGATCGTTTTATCAGCACAGCTGCATAGAAAACAGATGAAACTGATCAGAAAAACTGATCCAAAGTCCTCTGTTAAACTCCAGAAGAGGAAGAGCGGCTTTCTTTCAAATCTAGAACTGAACGAGTCAAACCCGGGGAAATCCGTCTGCAGGCGCCTCACCTCTGGCGGCCTCCTGCCGGGGCCACGGGGACCGTCAGGGTGCTGAGCTTTGGGTCCAGGGCCAGGCTGCTGCTCTCATCGCCTCCTCCTCCTGCACCTCCTGCTGCTCCTCCTCCTCCTCCTTTTTCTCCTCCTCTTCCTCCTCCTGCTGCTCCTCCCTCCTGGTCGACATCCTCCACGCTCACCGCGGGCCGGAGGCTGAGGCTCGGCTCTGTTGGACCACAGAGACGTTCAGGTGAAACTGAAATATTGTTGGAAAATAACAAATTTATTTCTGTCTGCTGATATAAAGTTTCACTTTTTAGTCTGAATGAATGAATGAATGAATGAATGAATGAATGAATGAACTTTGTAACGAGGGATCTCACTCAGGTGCTCCTGCTTCATGTCTTCCTGATGAACACATGAAGGATTTGTGCAGCTGCAGCTCAGAGACCCGGTTCTGCCGGGTCATCCAGGCTGAGCCGACCAACATGGTTCTGGTTCCATACAGAGAGTCGGCATCTGACCCAGACCCGGTTCTGGTCGGGTTTTTAACAAACCCAAACAAACAAACATTTCAGACTGAAAATATATTCCTAGGCTCATCTAATCCAGGCGGCATCAAAACGAAGCTTATTTGAAGTTTTCAGTTAAAATGTGATGCACCGACTGCAGGAAGCGTTTTAATCCCGTTAATAATCCCGTTAATCCTGAACTGACCTGAAGCTGCTTTAGTTTATCATGAAGGCCAAACTTCTGCTGCATCTCTACAGAACGACTAAAAAGAAATAATATCTGTAACTTTTTTTGAAAAATGTCTCTGCTTCGTTTTTCTACTTCAGGGTGTCCAAACTGTGGGCTGAGGGCCATTGGTGGACCATGAAATGATTTTGTTTGTCCAACAAAATAGAGAATAAATGATGACATAAAAATAGTTTTTCTTTTTAATAAGGCAGCAGCCCTGTTTATGTTTTGGATCTTTCATGATATTCAGATTAATTTGAAGGATTTTTCGACCTGCCAATAGTTTAAATTTGCCAGTTTGGACATCCTGCTGTAGTTTCTGACATTTTGAAAGGTTTTCAGTTGATTTGCTGCTTTGCTCCTCAGTTTGTTTCAGCAGGAGCCGGGCCGGCCTCCAACCCTAACCTGCTGCAGTTACACCTGGACCCCTGAGGCGGCTTCACCTGCAGGACCGTCTGAGTCTTCCTCGATGAAGAAGGCGGGGTTAGCGAGGCCGGAGATCGGGCGCGGCGGGCTGGCGATGGGCGGCAGGCGGGGGTAGGACGGCACGTTGGGCAGGGTGGGGGGGGAGGGACAGGGGGAGGTCGGCTGAGGATGAGGAGGGGGCACCGGGGGGTGCCGCAGGAAGTGCGTGAGTTCTAAGTCCGGCTGCTTCCTGTTCTGGTTCCGGTTCTTAGGCATCTTGTGGCATGAGGCTGTTGAGGCGGTTCCAGATGTTCAGGAAGCTCTGCTGGGTTCTGCTGGGCAGCTGGGTCAGCTTCTCCGGGATGGAGGACAGGCTGTGGGCCAGGCCGGAGAGGCCGGGGCCCACTGGGGCCTCCGGGTCCCCTGCGGCCCCGCCGGGCAACAGCTGGGTGAGGCTCTGGGCGACGCTCCGCGGGACCCGGGTCAGCCGGATCTGGGAGAACTCGTGGCGCAGCTCCGGGGGCAGAGAGGGCAGCGGGGGCAGGTAGCTGGTGAGGTCAGAGAGCCGGGTGGGGGGGCGGGGCATGTGGGGCAGCTGGGGAGGGGAGATGCCGTTCTCCTTGAAGAACGCGTTGATGTTGCCAAAGCACTCAGAGGTCGGCGGGAAACGCATCAGACAGTTCTTAAACGCATCACAGCTGACTGGCGCTGCAGGGAGACAGGAAGAGCCAATCAGAGCACAGAGAGACAGGAAGAGCCAATCAGAGCACAGAGAGACAGGAAGAGCCAATCAGAGCACAGAGAGACAGGAAGAGCCAATCAGAGCACAGAGAGACAGGAAGAGCCAATCAGAGCAGAGCATTGGGTTCTGGTTCTGGTTCTACTCTTGATCTTCTATGTACCAAAATGCTGTTTACCTCCACAACCGTCTCCAGAAGCATCTTCATCCTGCAGGAAGTGGAAATAATAAATAAAACATCAGAGCAGTTCTAGATTAGACATTGTTTGGAATCAAACCAGGAACGAACCCAGTTAACCAGGAACGAACCCAGTTAACCAGGAATGATCCCAGTTAACCAGGAACGAACCCAGTTAACCAGGAATGATCCCAGTTAACCAGGAACGATCCCAGTTAGCCAGGAGCGATCCCAGTTAGCCAGGAACGAACCCAGTTAACCAGGAACGAACCCAGTTAACCAGGAACGAACCCAGTTAACCAGGAACGAACCCAGTTAGCCAGGAACGAACCCAGTTAGCCAGGAACGATCCCAGTTAGCCAGGAGCGATCCCAGTTAGCCAGGAACGAACCCAGTTAACCAGGAACGAACCCAGTTAACCAGGAGCGATCCCAGTTAACCAGGAACGAACCCAGTTAGCCAGGAGCGATCCCAGTTAGCCAGGAACGAACCCAGTTAGCCAGGAACGAACCCAGTTAGCCAGGAACGATCCCAGTTAGCCAGGAACGAACCCAGTTAACCAGGAACGAACCCAGTTAGCCAGGAACGATCCCAGTTAGCCAGGAGCGATCCCAGTTAACCAGGAACGAACCCAGTTAACCAGGAACGATCCCAGTTAACCAGGAACGAACCCAGTTAACCAGGAACGAACCCAGTTAGCCAGGAACGATCCCAGTTAGCCAGGAGCGATCCCAGTTAACCAGGAACGAACCCAGTTAACCAGGAACGAACCCAGTTAGCCAGGAACGAACCCAGTTAGCCAGGAACGATCCCAGTTAGCCAGGAGCGATCCCAGTTAGCCAGGAACGAACCCAGTTAACCAGGAACGAACCCAGTTAGCCAGGAGCGATCCCAGTTAGCCAGGAACGAACCCAGTTAGCCAGGAACGAACCCAGTTAGCCAGGAACGATCCCAGTTAGCCAGGAACGAACCCAGTTAACCAGGAACGAACCCAGTTAGCCAGGAGCGAACCCAGTTAACCAGGAACGAACCCAGTTAGCCAGGAGCGATCCCAGTTAACCAGGAACGAACCCAGTTAGCCAGGAGCGATCCCAGTTAGCCAGGAACGAACCCAGTTAGCCAGGAACGAACCCAGTTAGCCAGGAACGATCCCAGTTAGCCAGGAACGAACCCAGTTAACCAGGAACGAACCCAGTTAACCAGGAACGAACCCAGTTAACCAGGAGCGATCCCAGTTAGCCAGGAACGAACCCAGTTAACCAGGAACGAACCCAGTTAACCAGGAGCGATCCCAGTTAACCAGGAACGAACCCAGTTAACCAGGAACGAACCCAGTTAACCAGGAGCGATCCCAGTTAGCCAGGAGCGATCCCAGTTAGCCAGGAACGAACCCAGTTAGCCAGGAGCGATCCCAGTTAACCAGGAACGAACCCAGTTAGCCAGGAGCGATCCCAGTTAACCAGGAACGAACCCAGTTAGCCAGGAGCGATCCCAGTTAGCCAGGAACGAACCCAGTTAGCCAGGAACGAACCCAGTTAGCCAGGAACGATCCCAGTTAGCCAGGAACGAACCCAGTTAACCAGGAACGAACCCAGTTAACCAGGAACGAACCCAGTTAACCAGGAGCGATCCCAGTTAGCCAGGAACGAACCCAGTTAACCAGGAACGAACCCAGTTAACCAGGAACGAACCCAGTTAACCAGGAGCGATCCCAGTTAGATGAACTAAACCATGGAGAGAAAATCTCGTTACCTTTTCTGTGTTAGGAGTCGGAGCGTCGTTTGCTTTCTGCGGCTGCTCTGTCACAGCTGCTGCACACACTTCCTGCTTCTCTGGTTCTGGTTCTGGTTCTGGTTCTGGTTCCTCCTGCTGCTCTTCAGCTGCGTCTCTACCTGCTACCTGGACTGCCGGTTCCTCGGCTTTCTGCTCGTCGTTCAGCCCGGACCCATCCTTTCTGCAGAACAGAACCGCAGACTGAGGTTTCAGTGAACAGCTGGACATACTGGAACACAGGGGGGTCCAAAGTGCGGCCCGGGGCCCCTTGTGGTCCTTGGACTGATTTGTTTGAGTCCCCAACTGCAGTTCAAGAATGATGCAGAAATCTGGTTGATGCAGACTTTTTATTTTTAATCAGGTTAAAACTATTACACAGAATTTTGTTGTAATTGAAAATATTAAAAACATTATTCATGTTTTTATAACCAAGATTTCATAATAAGAACTTTGTTTATCCAGAGGTTTTTACTGAAAAGTCGACTTTGCTTTTATTTAATTTATGAAACTTGGATAAAGTGTTTTGAACAAAACGAATCCAAATCTTGTTTTTATAGCTGAAAATATAAAAGTTTAATCGAATCCAAAACAATTTGAAAACTAGAAGCTTTTCTCATAAAATAGCAGATGTCCAACTTTAAAGCTGCAGGATGTAACTTTTTTGAGAAATATTTTTTCCATATTTCTTGAAACTGTCTCCATGTTGAGACAGATAATCTCTGCCTTCTCTCAGCGCTAGCTAGAAACAACCAATCAAAGCTGGGAGGCGGGTCTAAGCGCTGTCAATCACCCTGTCTTCCCACATGCCTCCCCTCCTTCCCACAGCTCTTCCCATGAATGCTAAGGCTAATTAGCATGACCAAAAGTCACAGTAGATAAATGGCTTTCCTGTAACGGTAAGCTTTTTTCTGTCATTAACACTTTGAGCAGCGAGTACATGAGAATGATTGACAGCAATAAGCCCCGCCTCCTGCATCTGAATGGTTCATTTCTTCAGGCAGCAGCTCAGGGAGGAGATCGATTGGTTCAGATCATCTGTCTCTTAACAAACGGTTTGAAATAATATGTAAAAGACATTTTTTATCAAAGTTACAAACTGCAGCTTTACAGATTTTTAATGTTCCAACGTCTGAACCGAGAATCCAGAACAGTTTCTGAGTCCAAACTCACCTCCACCACTTCAAATAATATTCACATTATTATTGACTTATTGACTCTAACTTGTCAGTTTTATTGAATTCATAACTTTATGAATTCAATTATTATTGAATTCATAATTATTCAACTATTATTGTTACCTGGTCTTTGATGTGAACTCAAGTATTTGCAAGATCCAGGAAGTTCACTTCAAAATAATTCCTTGAATGTATCCAACAAACCCATTTATAAAAGAATGTAGGAATAAATTGGACCGATTTTTTGTAGAACAGATACAGAAACTATTTCACATCTTTTTCTGCTGTTTTGGGACTTAAAGGAAATACTTAATAAACAATATTGTGGCATTAAAATTAAGCTAAAATATTATAATCTTATTTTTGATTATTTGAAACTTTTTGATTCTATTTTATATTCAATCGATCATAAGGAAACTCAAAACATTTTCAGGACAAAAGCCATAAAGACTTTAGTTTAACTTAATGAAATATCTGACATGTTGACCTCGATGTTTTTCTTTCTTATTTCAGTTCTTATTCTCATCAGTCAGATTGTACTCATATTTTATTCTCTATCGTATTTAGTCGATAATGAAAACCACCGGTTCCGATGGCATCAGTCGGAACCGTTTAGGTTTGTTCCGGCTGGAAGAACCGCTCATTTCATCTCTGATTAGTTTCAGTTTTAGAGCCTGGAGGGAAATCATCGGTTCTCAGTACTCACTTCCTCCGACGGAGCTGTTAGTATTCCCTCCTCAAAATGTCCCCCAGCATCAGAATCACCAACTGGACCGGGGAGCGGGTCAGAACCTGCTCGGTTCGCTGTTGTTGACCAGACAGCAGCTGCAGGAGCGGCCGTTACCGGGGCAACCGAGGGGAGGGCGGGCGAGGGGGACGGTTGCTAGGGGAAGCTGTGGTTGCTATGGCGAGGTGTGATGACGCTGCTGAGGCAAACCTCGCGGGATTTCAAAATCTGCTGGGAGACCTCCTGAGAAATCTGCTTCAGAGCGGTGGCGTAATAATAATAATAATAATAATAATATTATTAATTCATTTGTCCTAGTATTTGGGTAAACTTTAAGATAAAAAATTATCACAAAGAAATGGGTTTTATTTTGAAATCATCTGTAAATGAGAAAACCTTGACCAACCACTAGCTAAATCAGTTAATAGCCGATTGGAACAACAAAATATTCTTAAAAAGGCATTTAAAGTTGACATTAGATATTTATATAGACTGTAGAAAAAGTCTAAGTGTCTGACTTTAAGTTTGACTAAATGTTTCCAATTTTCTACCGACTTTTTACCAGAATAATGAGACAGAGGACGAACTAGCTTGATGAAATATAAGTTCAGAAGAAGATATCTCAGGATCCTATCCTGGCCGTCGCTTTTCTGTGCAATTCCACTCAAAAAGAAATCTCAGTCTGGGCTTCCTTTCATTCACTTGGTTTCTCTCCGATAGCAGGCCAATCAGTGAACAGAAAGAGTTTTAGTTTTAGCAGCGGCTGAGCAAAACCGTTCAGTCTGTGTTGGCCACGCCCCCAAATATTGCATTAACGTTCGGTCAACTCTTCTCTCTTTGCAATGGAGGACGTTTTACAGTGCAGCTAAGCTCGTAGCGTCGAGCCGCCGCATTACATAGTGACTGGGTAGAATGTAGAACCTCAGCTCGGTTCTCGCCTCCCAGCGGGAGCCCAGAGCCTCTGGATGCAGGAAACGCAGAACAAGCAGCTGCAGAGAGCAGAGACCATGGAGACGTTTAATAAACCAGCTGATACTCACTCTGCATCTGGCTGCAGCTTGATGACTTCTTCTGGTGCGGCTGGCAATCTGGCAGCAGAAAACAGTCAGTCAGGTTAAAACAGTCAGTCAGAATAAAACAGTCAGTCAGGATAAAACAGTCAGTCAGGTTAAAACAGTCAGTCAGAATAAAACAGTCAGTCAGGATAAAACAGTCAGTCAGGTTAAAACAGTCAGTCAGAATAAAACAGTCAGTCAGGATAAAACAGTCAGTCAGGATAAAACAGTCAGTCAGGTTAAAACAGTCAGTTAGGTTAAAACAGTCAGTCAGAATAAAACAGTCAGTCAGGATAAAACAGTCAGTCAGGTTAAAACAGTCAGTCAGGTTAAAACAGTCAGTTAGGTTAAAACAGTCAGTCAGGTTAAAACAGTCAGTCAGAATAAAACAGTCAGTCAGGATAAAACAGTCAGTCAGGATAAAACAGTCAGTCAGGTTAAAACAGTCAGTCAGGTTAAAACAGTCAGTCAGGTTAAAACAGTCAGTCAGGTTAAAACAGTCAGTCAGAATAAAACAGTCAGTCAGGATAAAACAGTCAGTCAGGTTAAAACAGTCAGTCAGGTTAAAACAGTCAGTTAGGTTAAAACAGTCAGTCAGGTTAAAACAGTCAGTTAGGTTAAAACAGTCAGGTTAAAACAGTCAGTCAGGTTAAAACAGTCAGTTAGGTTAAAACAGTCAGTCAGGTTAAAACAGTCAGTCAGGTTAAAACAGTCAGTTAGGTTAAAACAGTCAGTCAGGTTAAAACAGTCAGTTAGGTTAAAACAGTCAGTCAGGTTAAAACAGTCAGTTAGGTTAAAACAGTCAGGTTAAAACAGTCAGTCAGGTTAAAACAGTCAGTTAGGTTAAAACAGTCAGTCAGGTTAAAACAGTCAGTCAGGTTAAAACAGTCAGTCAGGTTAAAACAGTCAGTCAGGTTAAAACAGTCAGTTAGGTTAAAACAGTCAGTCAGGTTAAAACAGTCAGTTAGGTTAAAACAGTCAGGTTAAAACAGTCAGTCAGGTTAAAACAGTCAGTTAGGTTAAAACAGTCAGTCAGGTTAAAACAGTCAGTCAGGTTAAAACAGTCAGTTAGGTTAAAACAGTCAGTCAGAATAAAACAGTCAGTCAGGATAAAACAGTCAGTCAGGATAAAACAGTCAGTTAGGTTAAAACAGTCAGGATAAAACAGTCAGTCAGGATAAAACAGTCAGTTAGGTTAAAACAGTCAGTTAGGTTAAAACAGTCAGGATAAAACAGTCAGTCAGGTTAAAACAGTCAGTTAGGTTAAAACAGTCAGGATAAAACAGTCAGTCAGGTTAAAACAGTCAGTCAGGATAAAACAGTCAGTCAGGATAAAACAGTCAGTCAGGTTAAAACAGTCAGTTAGGTTAAAACAGTCAGGATAAAACAGTCAGTCAGGATAAAACAGTCAGTTAGGTTAAAACAGTCAGTTAGGTTAAAACAGTCAGGATAAAACAGTCAGTTAGGTTAAAACAGTCAGTCAGGTTAAAACAGTCAGGATAAAACAGTCAGTCAGGTTAAAACAGTCAGTCAGGTTAAAACAGTCAGGATAAAACAGTCAGTCAGGTTAAAACAGTCAGGATAAAACAGTCAGTCAGGTTAAAACAGTCAGTTAGGTTAAAACAGTCAGGATAAAACAGTCAGTCAGGTTAAAACAGTCAGTCAGGTTAAAACAGTCAGTTAGGTTAAAACAGTCAGAATAAAACAGTCAGTCAGGATAAAACAGTCAGTTAGGTTAAAACAGTCAGTCAGGTTAAAACAGTCAGGATAAAACAGTCAGTCAGGATAAAACAGTCAGTCAGGTTAAAACAGTCAGTCAGGTTAAAACAGTCAGTCAGGTTCCTCATAATGTTGGTCCCAGATGAAATCCTGAAGACGTTCTCACTCGGCCTCCGGTTCCTCCGGTTCCTCCGGTTCCTCTGGTTCCTCCAGCAGCTCCTGGCTCTCCAGGGAGAGTTTGATGGAGGTTCCCTCGCTGGCCATCTGCCTCACCGCCATCTCTGCCGTCTGCCGGGCCACCTCTTCGGCCAGGCGGGCCATCTCCATGCGCTCCAGCAGCAGGCTGCAGCAGATACACTGGGTTACAGGGATGCTGTGTGCTGCAGAGGAATCCTCCTGAACCAGCGCCGGCTCACCGTTCCTCCATGGAGGCCAGCGCCACGCCTTCAGCCTCCTTCTTAATGCTTTCGATGAACGGCGTCCAGCGGCCCGTCTGGGTCTCTGCGTCTTCCTGAGATGTTTTTGTCCCGCTGTCTGAAGCCGGGTCCTGCGGGGCCACTTGGGTGGCGCATCTCCCCAGAGCCTGCGCAGAGCCGGACCTCCCCCTCTCCTGCTGGGCCGGGTCGCCCGCTGGACCCTGGGATCCTGCAGCTTTAGGGCGGTTCTGGCCCTCGTTGTCCGACTCCATGTCCTCCAGAACCATGTCGGGCTTCAGTTTGGAGGAAGCTGCAGCAGGAGGAGGAGTCAGAGGTCAACGTTAGGCTTTGTGTCTGGTTAGAAGCGTGTTACAGTGTTGATGCTTTAATCTCCTCCAGGCTGCAGAGACACAATCAAAAGGTTATTGGTTTTTAATTCACTAAGTTAATTAATGAAATATTACTTTTCGAAAACATTTCTGCCTTGCATTGTCAACATGTCAAATATGTGTGTGTGTGTGTGTTTGTCCTGTCTGTCTCTGTGTTGTCCTGCCGACCTGTCCAGGTGACCCTTTGACCTCTGGAGCAAGGCGACCCACAGGGATCAGAACCTGGTTTCTCAACTTTCACACTGAACTTCAACATCAGTCACCATTTTCTTGTTGTTTGTTTTATTCTCATTTGTTCATCTTTTCCAGTTTTATTAGTTTTCATTATTCTTTCATTTTTACTCAGGAGTTTAGCTGAATGTCATTAGCTTAGTGAGTTTGTTTTTCTGTTTGCGTTTGGACCGAAGCAGTAGAAGAAACCGAAGCAAATAGAAGAACAAAAACATGTAAAAACTGAATTTTCTATAATACGTTGTAATTGAAGGCTGAATTGTTTTGTTGATAAATTCTTGCATGTTGGAGAAAAGTTGTCTAACTATGCATACAGAGTTATACTGGTCAAGAACGTAAACAGTAACTGAGGCTGAACTATTTGGCTCTTAGTTTCTGATAATCTTTTTACTCATTTTGTTAATAAAAGTCATTTATAACCAGCCAGTGAATTTATGAACGGGATTTTTTCGTTCTGGTCCAACGTTACGGTGCTGGTGAGCCTGCTGCATCGTTTCTGGATCTTTCAAACCAGGACTGGTTCGGTCCACAGGTCAAAGGTCAAATCACTAAAATAATGGACCAATGCCAGTCTTCCTCTACATTCATGTGTATTTAGTGGAACTGTATATAAATGTGTGGAGAAACTTGTAAGTAATGTCTTGAGATGTTGGTATTTTAAAAAGTTCCTCATGAACTTTGTCATAAAAATCCTATATTGTAATTCTGACCATTTGAATCTCGATTAATTATTCCCACAGGGAATAATGTTTCTGGATGTTTCACAGTCATGTTTCTGGACTGTGGGAGGAAACCGGAGAACCGGACAAAACCCACCACGCACAGGGAGAACATGCAGACTCCGGGAATCGAACCCAGGACCTTCTTGATGCAAGGCAACAGAGTTACCAACTGCGCCAGTGTGCAGCCTATCCCACTTCATAAGACATTAACTCTTACATCTCTGAACGCAAATGATTCTCCGGGAATACGCCTTAAGGTTCAAACTTTAATGCATTTATCTACAATAAATGAAGTACAAATACAGAGAAATGCATTCTGCTTCATCACACATCGTAGCTGCCGTTCAACAATTCAAGATGTGTCAAAGTTGACACATATTAACTAATATATGTGTTCAAGAAATCTACAATAATTTCAGAAAAACAGTAAATTACTAAATTTTTCTGTTGGACAGAAAATGTGCAAATTTAAAATACAAACAACTGCGAGCAAAAATAAATCTGATGCTAAACGTATTCCAGTTCCATCTTCAACTAGAAGACAGAAAGAGGAGTCAAACAGCTGCCTCAATAGTCTGGGCTGAGCAGCTCCCAGTGAGCTCCCAGTGAGATCCCAGTGAGATCCCAGTGAGGTCCCAGTGAGCTCCCAGTGAGATCCCAGTGAGATCCCAGTGAGCTCCCAGTGAGATCCCAGTGGGATCCCAGTGAGGTCCCAGTGAGATCCCAGTGAGCTCCCAGTGAGCTCCCAGTGAGATCCCAGTGAGATCCCAGTGGGATCCCAGTGAGCGCAGCGCCCTGCCAGCATGTGAGCTGGTTCTATGTGCTGGTCGGAGCGTCCCAGCCGTCTCCTCCTGCTGTTCAAGGGGCTCGCAGCGCCTTCCCCCCTGAAACAGAAGGAGAAGAGGGACTGAGTTAGGCTCCGGCCGTCCGACCAAAACAGCGCCTTTAAAACTCAAGAAGAAGAACAGGAAGAACCAGACAGGAAGTGGACCTTTACAAACCCCACATGGAAAACCAAGTCACTCGGCCCGCTAACACTGAGGAAACGCCTGGCTTCAGTCCGTCCACAATTTCCTAATCTACTGACCGCCTGTTTCCTAAACTACTGACCGCCTGTTTCCTAAACTACTGACCACCTGTTTCCGAATATACTGACCGCCTGTTTCCTAAACTACTGACTGCCTGTTTCCGAATATACTGACCGCCTGTTTCCTAAACTACTGACCGCCTGTTTCCTAATCTACTGACCGCCTGTTTCCGAATATACTGACCGCCTGTTTCCTAAACTACTGACCGCCTGTTTCCTAAACTACTGACCGCCTGTTTCCTAAACTACTGACCACCTGTTTCCTAATCTACTGACCGCCTGTCTCCTAATCTACTGACTGACTACAGCAGACCCAGTGGACCTGGACTCACCTTTCTGCAGCACTTCAGTCGCTCCCTGGCGCAGCGTTAGGAAAGAAACACAGAGTGAGTCTGAATGGTCTGAGTGAGGAAGGAAATGATGATGATGGTGATGATGATGATGAAGAACCTCAGCTTCGTCTTTGGGCGGCATTACGAGCTGCGGCATCTTCAGACCCAGGCCGGACACGAACCAGTCCACCACTCTGGAAGCAGACAGGATTAAGTCATGAAACGTTTGGATCGGCTGACTCCTCCTCCGCTCGACGCTTCGGGAGTCACTGAGTTCTCACTTCATGTTTCCGTTCTGACTTTACAAAGATGTTTACTCTAAGCTGTCACATGTTGTTCAGAAATATGTTCAGAAGTGAGACTTTCAGCTGCTTCCATTCACCGATGCTCTGTTTTCTGCAGCTGCTCTGTAAAATGAGACTACTGGCCAGATTATTAGCATAGCCAGGTTATGCTATACTAATAATCTGGTTACAGATTATTAGTATAGAAATAAGATTCACTGAACTAGAAATAAGATTGAGAAGTTTAAGACATAATATATTCTCTGTTTGGAGTAATATCAAAATAAAGTCTGGTGCATTAACAAGGGGGTGGGGGGCACCATCAGGTCACTCAGAATATTTCCCAGAAGTCTTTGGGATCTGAGGTGGGTTTTCTCTTCAGCGTTTGGTTTATTTGTTGCTTCAGAGCCAACAGATCAGACTCTGCAGTTGGGAAGCCATGTTGTTCCTGCACCGCTTCCCGGCGTGCTACAAGGTCAGTGCAGGTCAGCGAGGCCTTGTGTGTTTTTTTGGGCGGGGTCACCAGGAGTTTACAGGAAGCTGAGTCGTTGCCGCGGTAAATAAACCCACCCAGCTCTGCTGTCGGTGTCCAGTGAAATCCCACTGAGAGACTCTGGCGGAGGCGACAGCACTGGAGGCAGAAACAGAGAACGTCGCATTAAAGGGCGGAAACCATCCGCAGCGCAGCGCAGCGTCTGGAGCTGCTCTACCTTTGTCTAGAGAGGAGCGAGAGACTTTTGGTGGCGCTTCCACAGGTACGCCACCAGAGGGCAGAATCACTGGCTGAGGGACTATCTGCTTTATCCAGTTCACCACCCTGCAGGACAGAAGAAGATCTGTCACCTGCTGCTGCAGATAGAGGTCAGGGGTCAGGAGACCCACCGCTTCTGATCGGGTCAGCTCTGGACCCACCGGCTCGGCGGCATCAGGCCGGCCTGACCTTACCTGGACTAACAGAGCAGATCTCACTCTGAGCTCCAGCATGTCCCACTTTACATCATTTCAGATATAAATATAAATAAATAAAAAACTCGGCAGTCAGGAACCAGAAACCTGTTTAATTATCACAGGAAATTGATCAAAACCATGTAAAATGCTGAAGAATTTTACAAATTGGAGATTTTTATTTCTTTTAAATTTGATGTTGAAATGTCGTAAAAGTATAAATATTCTTGATAAACACAACCACAAATGTGAAGTAAGACTTGGGGGCGGGGCCACTGGCCTGCAGTAGCTTGGTTTCCTGATGCCTTGGGCCGGCTCTGACTGTAGTGACCTGTACTCACTTTGGACGGAACTGAGGAGCCAAACTCTCCACTTCAGAAACTTCCTCCTCCGACACCACCTCCACCACGGGGATGTGAGGAAGCGGGTCATAATCTGGATTATAAAACATCCGATCATCTGGAAGAACGGCATCATTTCTGCTTGACTGAACAGGAAGAGGCGGGGTTTAGAAAGCTTACCTGGCATTGTCGCTGCCTCGAACACCTGGAACAACAACAAGCATTAGAACATAAAGTTATTAAATTGTTTTGATTTATTTCAGCAAACTAAGAAATTACTTTATGCTAATTTTAATATGAAGCTGAATATTTAGCTAGCAAGCCAGATATATTGTTGTAGTTAGCTCTGAGCTAAATATTTAGCTAACATGCAAATTCACATGCTGATAACAGGAAGAGGACTATCAAAATAAAAGCTGTGTCTTCCGAACTTTATAATAGTGATGGGATTTTCGGCTCCTTTTCGAGATGCGGCTCTAATGGCTCTTCTTACTGTGGAGAGCCGGCTCTTTCGGCTCCCAAACTTCTCCCCATATATATTTTTGACATAATTAATTAATTAATAGCTTAAACCTAATTTTATAATATTTTGTTTCATTATTGACATTGTTAAGCACTTACGATGAGTAAAAATGCTGCATAATAATGCTATAGCAATACCGATGAGTGTGATGTCTGCCTGTGCAGGTTGTTTGTCGAGCCTGCAGATAGGAAATGCTGACTTTGCTCAGTCTGCACTCTGCCCTGGAGCTTGATGTAGCATTAAAATGAGTCCAAATCTTGCTCCGTTTTATGTCACTCATTTATTTTCACCTATTCAGTTCTCACACTGACTCCCCTTCTTTCTGTGCTTCTTGACCGCTGAGTGAGTGTCTGTACATAAACACCTGCCGACGAACGCTATACAGCTTGGCCAGTTGCCTGCCGTTTCCACAAAAAAAGTGGAGATAAACTTTTTTTTCAGTGTTTTCCCGCCACATTATTAATTAAAACTATGTGTGATTGGTCAGATGTGTGGAGCACACGCTTGACATGAGGGCAGTGGACCGACCGAGGGAAAAAACTCTCCGCTGTAGCTGGCAGAGGAGCAAAACGCGCAAGGAGAGGGAGAAGGAGGGGAGAGACAGCGAGGCACCGCAGGACAAAAAAAAAAACGATGTGGGGAAAAACTATCGGCTCTGGCACTTGCAGAGCACAAGCACAACGACAGGGAGGCGGAGAGACAGCGATATACTGTAGAAAAAAAACGGCTCCCAAATAGGATCCTAAAACGGCTCCCATTGTGGAGCCGGTTCCAATCGTTCACTTCAAAGAGCCGGCTCTTAGAGCCGGATCGTTCGCGACCGACACATCACTAGTTTATAATCTCCTTTCGAATCGCTTCATGTCTTTCTCATCGTTTCTTTTCCTCACATTTCAGCTTAAAGCAGAGGAAGAACCGTTTTAAAGGAAACAGAGACATCAAGCAGCAGGACTGATCAAAATCAGCTTTTATTTTCATGATCTACTTATCTACATGTTTAGCTCCGTAGCTAACTAAACAATTAGCCAGATCAGAGCTAAACATTTAGTATATTTCAAAAACTAAATATTTATTGGAGCTAAATATTTAGCTGGTTTACGTTTTAGCTTGGTGAGAATTTGGCTTTGAAAAATGAACTGCCGTTTTTTTCTTCTTCTCTTATATAAGTCCATAACTTTTTTCTCTTCATTAGCCTAAATAATTGTTCAATTTGGAATTGATAACTTTAATCTTATTATGTACATTTAAATTTATTCATATTTATTCATGATTAAATGTTTATTTTTATTGTTTTGAACCTAATTTATTATTTATTTATGTTGAAAAGAAAAACATGAAAAAATGAGTCAAGAACTAGTTTTCTTTTCTTGACGCTTTTCAGATATTGAGATAAAAGACATAAAATAACAAAACTCAAACACATCTGTAGGCCTTTGAGAAGTCAACTGATCTTGATGTAAATGTCTGGCGGTACCGAACCAGGTCTGGGTCCGAACCGGTTCTCCAGACCCAGCATGTCCTCCCGGCTGGGGGCGGAGCCTCACCTCGGTGTGCTCCTCGGCGGCGTTCTGGGTCTCAGCCGCTTCTCGGTACTTCTCATCCGGCTGAGGCAGAACCTTGGTCAGACCCTGAGCGACCCAGCCCATCACGCCGGTCCTGACAGAGACACAGCCGTGAATTTAACCTGTTAAACCATCAGGAGTTTATTGAGCTTTAAATGATCAGTAGTTTGTACCGATCTCCATCCTCTCCTGGCTGGACAGCAGAAGAAAACAGAAAGCAAATCATGTGATAAAGTTAAAATATCTGCTGAAATGAATCACATCTAAAGAGTTTAAACAGACAGAGCTGATTCCAGCTTTTAGAAATGGAAATCAGTTTGGATCCTCTGATCGGGTCAGAACCTCTCCATGTCCAGGTGACAGGACTCCTGGCTGTTTTACCAGCGAAGGCACCAGGAGAGGTTCTGGTTCTGGTACTGACCCTGCAGTCTACGTTGGACCCCTTGAGCAGAGGTGACCCCGGCGGCTGCGGCAGCGCGCTGACGAAGCCGTTGGACAGCCAGCCCATCACTCCCCCGTTGCTCTGGCTGCAGAGGAAGTTCCTCACAGGTCAGAGGTCAAACCTCTGAGGTGCATGAAGTTCACGCCATGCAGGAATACTTTACCCGTCCTCTGAGGCTTCCTCAGGGCTCGTTGCTGAAGCATTCTTGGCTGCAAAGCGTCAAATAATGATAAACATGTTGCTCTCTCTACCAATCAGGGAACAGCTTACATCAGCAGGTGGAGCGACCTCACCTTCATTCTTCTTCACCGACTCCTCCAGGAGCAGAGAGAGCGAGAGAGAGACACAGACTGTAACTTCACTCATCTTCAGTCCAGACTAACTAACTAACTAACTAACTAACTAACTAACTAACTAACTAACTAACTAACTAACTAACTAACTAACTAACTAACTAACTAACTAACTCTACGGCTCCCGGCGGTCTCTCCCCTTCCCTTCTGCAGATGTTTTTCCTGCTGCACACAGGAGGATTTTCTTTCTCCCTCCTCAGAAAAACGTTCGGTTTGGTTTAAATGTCTTAGTTACTTTTGGCTTTTGCTTGTTTTTGGTTATTTATGGGTTTTGCGTTAATCTAATTTGGTTTTTCATTTCAGTTATTCCCTTTTCAGATTTTATTTCTTTAGGATAATTTAATAAAATAATTTTTCTTGAAGTCAGAAAGTCCTTGTGTGGTTTCCTGTAATCGAACCAAACGAGCCTCATGGATGGAACTGTGACTGACTTTAGGAGCAGCGCCACCTGCCTTCACAAATAGGTGGATCAGACCTGACCACAGGGCAGCCAGGGTCACTGCAAGGTCACTGCAAGGTCACTGCAAGGTCTGCCTCCTGCTCCTCCCCTCACACCTGTAACCTGTTAACTCATCAGCTCAGGTCTTTTGTTCACATTCATCCTCCTCAGTATTTAAGCCTCTCGTTCCCATTCACTCCCTGCAGGATCTTCCCGTCGTTCTTCCTGTGAGCTCTCTATCGTCTCCCAGATTCATGGTTCATGTTCCTTTTTATTTACTCTGTAAGTTTGTTCATATTTTTCATTAAAGAAATCACAAAACAAACGTTTTAATCTCGCTGCATTTGGCCAACTCCCACCGTGACGGTTTCTGCTGGCAGACGCTTCATCTCCTGGTAGAATCAGGGAATCATTTCTCTGTTTTACTTCATGAAATATTTATGACATGAAAATGAGTGTAACTGATTACAGCGTAACATTTTTAAACCATTACTAGTTTGTGTTGTTTCATTTCTGCTTCATAAATTGTTTGCTGTGAAATTTGTTGGACAGGAATCTAAAGGACTCCTCCTTCTGCCTGAGGCGATCTACTTCCTGTACGAACTCCAGCGTAGCGTAGCGTAGCTATCAAACGACACGGACATGAGGAGAGAAAACTAGAAACATTTAAAAAGAGACCTTCAGGAACCCTGAAAAACATCCAAATCATTCCAGAACTCGGAACTGTTTCTGCAGTAGAACCAGTCCGGGAACAGACTGGTTCTACTGGGCCCCAGTAGAACCAGTCCAGAAAAACAGCCAGGCCTGGTTTAAAACTTTTGCACAGTGAGTGTTGTCTTACAGCAGCAGCCGGAGCTTCAGCAGGCTGAGGAACGACCTTCACCACCCAGGAGAACATCCTGCAACAGACGCACCAATCAGCAGGGCTACTGGTTCTACTGGTGGCTGTACTGGTTCTAGTACTGAGCATAGTGTGAATGAATGAATGAATGAATGAATGAATGAATGAATGAATGAATGAATGAATGAATGAATGAAAGGTAGACATCAAAACAGTAAATATCTTTACACAGGCTGATAAAACAACATTTAAAAATAGAAACTGATAAATTTCATGGTGACTTAATGACTTTATTAACCTGAATTCTTCTATATTTATGCAAAACCTTGTATTATTTAACATTTTAATATTTCCTTGACCTATTGGCCATTAAATATCATCTTAGATCAATATTGACCCAATGCCACCAAACACCATGATCACTAACTGAACACAAAGTGATCTTTGCAGTGTCCTAGTTAAAGTACACCCTTCACCTGCGCAGCAGAGCTCTCAAGGTTTGAATGAAGAACGTAGTTTTTATGTTTAGCGAGACATCCAGAAAAATGACGTGACAATTTTCATATTTTTAACTTGTAGGGCAGAAACATCAGAACGGCCAGCAGGCGGCGCCAAAGCTGCACTACCAGGAAACTCCACAGGGGGGAGACAGTCCCACTGCCTCAGGTCGGGGTCAGAGGTCACTGACCCTCCAGCTCTCTTATTAACTCAGCAGATCAGCCGGTCCAACAGAACCAGAGAAATGACAGGAAGTCACTTCGTCCAGTTGTTTATGATTGGTGACCGGACCAGAACCAGAACCAAACCAGAACTGGACCAGAACCAAACTGGTCGAGAACCAAACCTGAACCAAACCAAACCAGAACAAAATGCAAACTGGACTAGAACCATGCCAGAACCGGACCAGAGCCAAACTGGACCAGAACCAAACCAGATCCAAATCAGAACCAGAACCAAACCAGATCAGAACCAGGCCTTTCCTCAGCAGCTCTTAGCGACGCTTCATCCCTAAGAGAACTAAATTCTGGGATTGAACTGCGGACGGTTTTTGATGCAGCGGCCGTCTTACCTGCGACTCTACGGGAGGCTGAGCATGCCGAACGCACAGAGACCCAGAGAGCGGTGCAGCCGGTGCAGATCTGCGGGGATTTCCTCTGCAGCAGCCTGGAGGGAGCTGACAGGATTAACCTGAAGGTCAGGCCTCAATCCCTCAGATTATTAACGTCAGAGGAGCAACATGGACAAACTACAGTGGCCTGACAAACTACCAGGAACCCATTTGATGCCTTTCTGAATGGAAAACTCCTTCAACTTCTGAGAGCTGAGTGTGTTTCTACAGACAGCTGGGAGGAAACGGGCCCTGAACTGGGATCAACTGGTTAGAGACGTGAGAATGCAGATTATTCCTGGTCTGGGCTGCAGGAGGAGTACCCAGAGAGAACCCAACCAGGCAAACGGAGAACATGCAAACTCCATGCAGAAAGCCCCAGGCTGGGATTCAAACCCACAACCGCTGCTCCCCGCAGCAGAGCTCACGGCGCCCCCAGCAGGTCGATCTGAGGCGACGCACTTTGAAAAAGCAAAAGTGTCAATAATAATAAAACTCCGTCGCACCATATTGGACAATAACAAGATGTTCATGTTTAACTTTCTTTACTCAAACTGTCGTTTTGAGTTTTGTTCTATAACCAACTGCGATTCTTTTTCAGGCTCCAGGTGCTTCGGGTCGGCTCCCGTCTCTAAGCTGCAGAGTTTAAAATCAAACAGAACATGCTGTAATCTATTATTCCTTTTTCTGGCTAAATAAATATTTAAAGTTCACCCATGTGGGAAGTCTGTGACTCACAAAAGGTGTTTCTGTTTGCATCTAAAGCTGCTTCAGTTTTTCCTCCTCCTGGTCTGTTGGCAGGACGATCAGATCACCGTCTGTAAAATGTTCCTATTAAAACAAAACAATATTGCAGGCGGCTGTATTTAATCCTTTCAGACGATTCGTGTAGCTAACCTGAGCTCTGAGCTTTAGCTCCCAGAGGGACAAGGATGGAGTCTGTAAAGTTATGCTAAAATATTAGCAGCGATATTAGGGGTTATTTAGAGAAATCTTTCATAGTCATATTTTCACAGTGTTATTCCTGCATTTATCAGTGTCATGGTTAGTAACTAAATATTTAGCTTGCAAATTAAATATTTAATTAGCTAGCTAAATATTTAGTGTATTAACTAAATACCTAGTTAGCAAGCTAGCCTGCTAGCTAAATATTTAGTTTTCAATTATGACATTTACAAATGAATGAACATGAACCTGAGTATTTTTTTTACTATAAAAGGCTGAATAAACCAAATTCTTGCTGCTAATATCTGACTTAGTAAGTTTCCAAACAGCGGTCATCTGAAAGGAGGATGAGGAGGAGAGAAAGCGAGAGACGATGTCAGAGATGATTAAGGAGGATTCAGGTTGAGCAACAGGTAAACAACTCTTCAGGTAAATCTGCGGCTCGTTTCCAGGTGAGTCTGAGGATGAAAACATTTTAATCTTCCCTCTGGAACAACCTGAGCAGGAAGACGGTCAGGTCTAGAAACAGTCCAGCGTTCCCGTCTCAGCCTGATTGTTTCCATGGAAGCGTTCCTGCTGGAGCGACAGGAGGCGCCGGCAGATCCCATTATCAGCTCAGGATTAGCTGGAGCAGGACAGCGCCATGACACACAGCCATGACACGGCCCGGTCCCGGCTCAAAGACAGCCGCACAGGCGTCCATCCTGACGGGACGTCTGGAAGAGAGCCGGGGACGGACGCAGGTCAGAGGTCGTCTCTGGGGTTCAGGCTGGAGCTGAGAGCCGAATATGATCAATAACCGAGAGCAGCTGCAGATGATCTGTGATGGGGCTAATCCTGATTAGCTCTGACACAAAGAGCAGCAGGACGAGGACAAGACAAAGACACAGAGGACAAAGACGTCCATCTCATCTCACACCTTCACCATGATGTTTGATGCTTTCACAAAACTATCCTAGTTCACTTCTGGACAAAGAGCGGTCACATGTCTATATAATAAAGGTCTGTTTATTTAAATGTACCAGTAATAATAATGATTTAGAAAATGAATGTTAGAGCTCCAGCATTTCCTGAATCAGATGAAAACATCTGGTTTGGGCCATCTCTCTGTTTTCTCTCAAATCGTTCTGGTTTCCATCTTTAAGCTTCTCGAATCATTTTCTGCACGTTTTCTTATTATTCCCGCCTGACTGAGAAATAAGCCTCCGGTCACCAGGTGGCAGCACTGCTCCAAATAATCAGCAGGCTGCCCGAAGTAGAAGCCGACCAACGGAGGGACAAGTCAGCCAAGTCCTTCTCAAGTGGGCGGGAATAAAAAACAAAATGGCGGCAGAGCAAGTGAAGCAAATACAATGTTAGGGTCAGGCTAAGATATTTTATTACAAAAATAAAGTAATAATAATCGCAGACTATAGGCACAAAGTTGTAAGATTTAATGAGGAAAAATCTTTGATGGTTATGAAGATGTGACTTGATCCACTCAGCAAATCCACGTGGTTCTTTCTTCCACATAGATTCTGTTGTTGCTCAGAGTACTGGGCTTGATAGCAGAGCTGATCTCTACTGAACAGGTTGAATTTAAAACTCTTTATTTTTCCCCATTTAAATCTGCAATTTATTTCCCTGCAGCAGCAGCGCCCTCTTGTGGTGAAAAGTTGAATCAGGAACAGAAAAGAAGCCAGAAAGACATCTTTGTCTTTCAGCTGTGATTTTATTGTGAAACCTCAGATCCTCTAGTGCACAGGTGTCAAAGTCCAGTCCTCCAGTCGCTGTCCTGCAGTTTTTAGATGAGCCACAGGTACAAAACACTGGAATGAAACGGCTTCATGACCTCCTCCTGGTGTAGATCGGTTCTCCAGCTTCTTGCTGATTATTCTGTCCAGGTGGTGCAGCAGAGCCACATCCAAAAGTTGCAGTTCAGCGGCCCTTGAGGACTGGAGTTTGACATCCCAGCTCTAGTGAGTCCACAGGCCTTTCAGAACATGACCTGATTACAGCAACGTTGTCACAATCTAACGCTGCAGAAAAACTACAAAATAAAAGCTCCCAAAGGGGCTATTTGTCTTCATAGCAAAATAACGATTTCTCTCCTCTCACACCTTTTAAACTTTCCACTCATCTTGATCCAGACACAAACTGATTGAACTGTTTTATTGGGACTTTATGAGACGAACCTTCAAGAAGCAGAGTTGGAAGAAAAATGATCCTTGGTTTTTATATTCCTTTATTCTGAAACCTTAAATCAGAGCTGTGTGGGACTTAAAGGGGCAGCATCATGAAAAACCAACAGTTGTCATGTTTCTCCCTGCAGTGTTGCTCTGACTCTTTCATGTTTTAGAAATACTTTAATCTCCATGGCAACCATTCAGCTGCAAAACGCCTGGGTGGACTTAGCCCCGCCTTCAAGGCGCAGCTCCTCCCCATTCAGCTCCTTCAGACTAGCCAGCAGCAATTAGCAGACAGCAGGTGGAGCTGCTGAGCTGCTGCTCAGAGCAGCGCTGGTAAAAATGTTAAAAGGTTAATAGAGGAGCCATGTTGGGACGACTTCCTGGAGGCGGAGCTTCAGGAAGAGCAGGAGCTTTTAAAGAGCCAGAGGCCCAATTTAAAGGTGTTAAATCAGGAAGTATTATGTAGAGCATTATTATAAAAACAGAAGGTAACACAGTTAGTTGATTGTTACCTAGGACAACACATGATCTAACTGGAGCGGTTCTGGTTCTGGTCTCAGAGGTTCCAGAGGTCCTGCAGCAGAACTGGAAGTTTCTGGTTCTGTTTACAGCCAGGTTCGGATCTGCGACAACATCCCAGCTATGAACAGCTCCAAGAGCTCAAAATCCAACAGCCTGAACTCTCCACCTCCAGGCTAAAGCATGGTGGTGGCAGCATGATGCTGTGGAACCTTCTGGTCTTCTCCACGTCCTGATTGATTGTCAGATAAAATCAGAGTTTTGAGTTGAATAAACAACATAAGGAGTTTGGTATTCAGTGACGCCGTGGTGTCGGGTTGCAGTGTCTCTGATCTCTGAGCTCTAATGTCTTCGTCTGCATTTCTGCTGCAGCCGGATCCGCCTGGAGCTGATCCGAAGCTCACTGGCGTCCAGATGAGGCTGGCGTCCAGCAGCAGCCTCATCGTCCAGCCAAAGGCACAGAGAGCAGACAGGAGCTGCGACACTTTTAAACAAATCTGAGATTGAAGAAGGAGGGCAGAGGGTGACAGTGTGGTGGTGAGGGATCGGGGCGGTGGTACCGGTGGTACCGGTGGTACCGGCGGTCCAGTCGGCCCGCGGACTGGGTCAGACCCAGTCCTGCAGAGAGCGCTTGCAGTGCACCAGGGCCCGGGGTGGCTCCTTGTTCTGCAGAGTCCGGAGGATGCTGTAGACCAGAACCAGGATGCACAGGATGAGCAGCAGCGGTGCCGTCACCATGACCAGGGTCATGACCTTTGACTCGCTGTCGGTCACCGTCACCACCACGTTTACTTCCTGGTCTGGGTCGTCTTCTGTGCTGCCGGGCCTGAGCTCCCGGTCCGGCCCGCGACCCGGTTCGGTCGGCTGCGGGGGTCGGACCGGTTCCGTCCCCGGGTTCCGCTCGGTTTCCGGGTCCGGGTCTGGGTCGGGGACTCCAACGCAGCCCATGAAGTCCTTCAGGATGGAGCGGGGGTAGCCGCGGTCCGCCTCCGTCCGGCGGTTGTCGAACCTCCAGTAACTGGAGCCTTTGTAGATGTAGGTGGAGGCTGGAGGACAGCAGAAGAAGAAGAAGAACATCAGAACCACGAGCCGCAGGGCCGTCAGGATGTCGCAGTTAAAAAAGCAAACAGAGAAGAAGAGAATTAAACATCTTTTCATCTGCTGCATGGGAACGAATCAACCAGGTGACACAGAAAGGCTGACGCTACGTAAGACTGCAATAAACAGGAAGTAGAGGTTGGAACTTCCTGCTGGAGGTCTGGACTGGGAAACTTGACTACGTCAGTAAACCTGTTTCCATCCACCTCAAGCGAGCATCAAAACGTTTTTGTGGCATTTAGTAAATTATTTCTAATTAACCTTTCGATTTCTAATGTGGCGTGAACAGCTGCTGATGGTGGCAGGGCCACAAGGGGGCGCTGTTCACAACAACCAGCAGCGGTCCTGGTTTAATAACGGCCAGGAGACTCAAGTCCCAAACGTTCGTCGGATCCGGCTCTGCAGTCAGAACCGACCTGAAGGAGTCCAATCAGAATCGTTCTGACCAGACTCTGCTCCTCTACGGGTTCTGGTTTCCAGCTTCCTTCTGTGGTGGTTGAGGGCGGAGCTACAAACAGGAAGCACTACCTCCGTCGTCGCTGAGGAAGGCTCCCCTGGGCGAGGCCGGGATCTTGCCCCACCTGCTGATGGGTTTGGGGAAGTCGCGGTCGGCGCTGCGCGTCTCCTCGTTGTAGCGCCAGTACCTGCAGACAAGCAGCAGCTGATGACTCAGGGCGGCAGGAGCGTCTGTGGGCGCCGCGGGGCGTACCTGTCGCCGCTGAAGAAGTAGGTGAACTCGTTGGGCTCCCACCAGATGGCGGTGTCGATCCGATGGACGGGGATTCCTCGGCCGTACTGGTGCAACGGCTGAGGATAGCCGGGCAGAACGTCGGCCTCCCGGAACAACCAGAACCTGTCGCCTGGAGGACCAGAGGACAGAGAGGATCTTACAGCCAGCCAGAAAAAAGGGATAAATGGGCCCCGCCCACCGGCCCGTTTCTGCCAGTGATGACGTGCCGCTGCTGGTCATGTGACTCGTGACCAAAGCGTCTCCATTCCCATTTTTCTTGAGTTTTTTAAATCGCTGTGTTTCCATTAAGCAAATTTATTATTGTAATTTTAATTTGCTCATTTCTGCGGTTAATGCAGCAGAGAAAACTCTAACTCCGTGTTTTCCTCCTGCAGCTCAGCTCCTCAGAGTCCCAACACACCGGAGCCACACTGGGTCCCTCTCCTCATGTTGAGAAACCTTTCCACTACGGCGTCGGTGAAAGGAAGCAGCAGGAAGTCTCTACCTTTAAAGAAGACAAATTTCCCGTCGTGTCGTTCGTAGGCGGCATTGATGTCGTCAGGGAGGCCGTTCCAAAAGACGGAGATGGGCATGGGGTAGTTCTCCAGGACCCGGTTCCTCCGGACCCGCCAGAACCAGCGGCCCTGCAAACAGCCACAGCTTACCGCTCAGGTTCCGGAAGCCGGGTCGGGTTTTAGGGTCAGCTCTCACCTTGAAGACGAACATTTCGCCCCGCAGCAACGTCACCGTGTCAAAGTCTCCGTCACAGATGCTGGGCGGGCCGTCTGTCCTGACCGCCGGCGTGACCGGGTCCGGGTCCGGGTCCGGGTCCGGCCCGGTCCAGGTGGTGAGGGGCGAAACCAGATGAGAGGTAGGCGTGGCCAGAGGGGGGCTGAGGCTCGGATCCGGCTGGGCTTGGGGATCCGGGTCGGTTTGGGTCGGGTCGTTGGGATCAGGTGAGGAGGGTGTGGAGGGGGGCGTGGTGATGATGATGTCATCACGATGTGTGGGAGGAGAAGAGGGCGGAGCATCAGAGGCTACAGGAGGACCTGTAGAGCAAAACAGAACCTGAGGGAAAGACAGACAGAACCCGACCCAACAGAACTGAAAAGGACGCCTGCAGAACATGCAGCTGTCCAGACACACGGCCTCTCTGAGCAGCTGGTTGCTAAGCGACCAGCTGGCGTCCTGCAGCTTCTGCTCCCTTTATTTCTGGCCCGCTGTAAACATGTCGGATCATACAAGCCAACAGAACCGGGTCGCCTCAGCAGCGTGAGGAGGAAAACAGGAAAAATGCACTTCCTGTTTGGGACGCTGGTGTGGATTTTCTCAGATTCCTTAAATTCTCTGAATCTGTCGCCACGTTCAGAATCACGTGAACATGCGGTTCTGATCCGAGTCATCTGTCGTCTCCCTCGGTTCCTAATGGATCTCTGATGAAGACTCCTGAGTGGTTCTGTGGTCTTTAGCTTCTCTGGATCCGGTTCCGGTCCAGGAATATTGTCTGAGCAGAGGAAGCTGAAGCTGCTGTCGTTCACTAGCGAATGGATTCCTTTGAACGGTTCTATGCGGTCAGAACTGTTCTTTGTTTTTATGGCTTGTAATCGATGATGTTCTGCTTTTAGGTCGACAGCTATTATTATTTTTATTTAATTAAAAATGATTAAATTAAATGAATACAATTGATAGAAATGCATTTATTATTTGTATATTTAATTTTGTATATAAAATGATTTTTTGTTTCTGCTAAAGCAACTCAAGTCTATTTTCCTTTAATTGTGCTTCTAAATCACAAATAGACATAAATGTTATTAATGCACATAACAGTAAAGAACAACTTGTTTTTTATTTCCATGACTTCATTAGGAAGCTCAGACACTTTCAGAACCGGTAGAAGTGGACCTGATCATGGCTGCGTCACATTTACCAAACAGCAACACACCAGCTAAGAGAATAATGTTTTCATTGCAGGTTGACTTATATACTGAACAAACATCTAAAGGCCTCATGTCAGATGTTGTTGCCATGTGGAGTTAACTGTAAATGAGCATTGCTGACATTTTATTGTACCAAAGTAATATTTCTCTTGATCTGTGTATAATATTTAATCCAACTTCCTGTCAGTGAGCGTTACTCAGTGAGTTGTTGTTTTACTCGGTGCATTGTGGGACATGTCCACTGGCTGGTCAGACGAAATGAGCAACAGCTGGACAATCCTTGGCCTGGACAATAAAAGGCCCCAAAATGTCAGAAGTCATAAAGCCTCAGATGTTATGTTGGAGCCGTTGGCATGTTGGATGCAGGACGCCGTACCGACGGTTTGATAATGGTCCGTTATCGGACCGTCGGCCCTTTAAGAGTTGGTTTCCAACAGACTGCAGATCCTCCTCATCCTCGTCTGACCGCTCAGCACCAGACGGCCACGTCGGCTCGTCCGTCTGAGGATCGGCTCAGACCAGCGACACTCAGCTGATGAGACTATTGGTCTGAACAACAGACGCATCAAACCTCAGACTGTCTGTAACCGCCTACGGGAAGCCAACTGGGTCAGAATCGGATTCCTCAGCCTGACCCCGATCAGGACTGTCGATCCGCTACAAACGGCCGAACCACGATGTCATTATGAAGATCAGTAATTACTGAAAATGTATTTTGAGTTTCTCTATATATTGCGTAACCCAATTGTTCATAAAACTCTTATATTTGACACGGGGCTTTATATTTTTTCAGTGTATGTTTAGATGTGTTATTGCGGGGTCGATTTCAGGTTAGCTGGTCTGTGGCTGTTTGTGTTCCTCAGCCTGAAAAGGTTTGAGAAACACTGCAGTAGACTGTAGTACCCACAGTGAGAGCCAGGGGGCGCAGCTCCAGACGGAGCCTTGAGGAACTCCACATCTGATTTATAACAAAAGAAACATTTATTGATCAAAACTTTAGCAACAGGACAGAATCCCGGAGAAGGACCTCGCTGCAGCAAACAGGAAGGGCGGGACGGACCGCTGTCAGTCTCAGACCTTATTTGGAAACGGGACACATTGCACTCCGGAAGTGAAGGGGGCGCTATTACCTAGATTATCCGTTTCTCCTGTTTTTATTTTCTTTTGAAATCTGTGATATATCTTCACCTTTAGGAAGGATTTTCACTCTCAGCATGTATTTAACTTTTCTCTTTTATTTACTTCAGTGCAGCTCACAGTTTTTAACAAATTCTGTAGCTTTCTGTTTACTTCTAAATCTGCTCCTTAGTCGCATCTTTTCGGGCCTGATACTGCCTCTAGTGGCGTGGGGTGGTAACACAACTAATAAAATTACATTACTAAATCAGAATACCACAGTCTTTATTATTTTTTATTAATTTTTCATTCTCTTAAAGATGTAGAGCTAATTGAATGATTCCAGTTTTCACTCCTTGGCCAACTTGTTAAAACTGGTACATTTTAAATTCCTCGGGTCGTTCCTGGACATTCAGCTAAACTTTGCTGAAAACACTGGTTATATTTTTAAGAACTGTTCTCAGAGACTATATTTTAAGAAGACTTAGTGATCTTGGGGTTTCCCAACTTGAAGTTGTTGAGTTAAAATGTTAAAACTTAACATTCTAACTTGAGTTTTAACTTTTCTTCTTCTCAGCTGGTTTGGTCACCTGAGCTGCAGACTAACAGACAATCTGTTAACAATACTTTCAACGGCAACACTTCCGGAGTGCAATGGTCCCGTTTCCAAATAAGGTCTGAGACTGACAGCGGTCCGTCCCGCCCTTCCTGTTTGCTGCAGCGAGGTGGACTTGGAATCCCAAGCAGATCGTTAGCAAAACCATCCAGACCTAACTGAAGGAGGACCCGCTGACCTCCTGACCTCCTCCCTGCCTGCAGTGTCTCACCATACATGCGCTGGACCCCTGCGATGTCGTCGCCATGCAGGCTGAAGTTTTGCGCGTCGCTCCACTGGTAGAAAGGAGCCATGATGGCGGCGGGGTTCTCTGAATGCTCCAGGCCCAGAGCGTGGCCTAGTTCATGCACCGCCACCAGGAAGAGGTCGATACCTGCAGCACAGGTGACGGAAAAAAAATGTAGTCATGGAAACATTACAGGATGGGCAGCCCAACCGCAACCGCCCAGAATCGGACCTTCCTGGTTCTGGGCGTCCAGCGTCCACGGCTCGTCGGCGTCGAAGTGCGTATCTCCGCCCATTCCCGGCCCGGGGTAGAAGGCGTGGGCCAGCGACCCGCCCTCACCATCAAACGGGGACATGTCTCCATGGAAACCAGAGGCAAAGAGGAGCAGGATGTCGGCAGCACCCCCCGCAGGTCGCTCCTGGAAGGACAGTGGCGTCACGCGGCTCCACACGCCAAAGGCCCGGCGGATTGCGTCGGAGGTCCGGTTCAGACCCAGCGAGGGCGGGATCCGCCGGTACAGGATGCTGGCAGAGCGGGACAGACGTCATCAGAACCGGAACCATCAGAACCAGAACCTTTGGGCTGAAACGTGGCTTCGCTTCAGACTCAACCTGAAGGAGAGCCGCTCCTTATCCCAGCGCTGAGCCGTCAGGGCGAAGCGCCTTGTCCTGACCCCGCCGACCCCGGCCTCAGGCGTCCTGTCAGGGAGGGCGCAGCGAGGCCGCTGCATCGCCCTGCAGCACACACAGCTCAGCTCACATGTTTACATACACACCGCAGGCTGATTTGCTAACAGACTCACTTTAAAATGAAAAGTTTCACTTATTCAAACACACGCCGCCTCTAATATTCATGAACATAAAAGCACACCACACTTTTCAGATTTTCTTTGCATCTGTACCTTCAACCTCAAAGCTTTCCTCGGCTCTCTGCTGCTCGGACCCCAATTAAACAGAATCAGTTACAGTTTGCAGTCAGAACAAAGAAATGTTTAAAAGGTTGAAGGCCTGTAGATGGTTGCCACGGTAACAGAGCTTACGCCAGCGTGGCGGCGTCCAGGCGTCCGGTCGGCGCCAGGCCGTAGACGCGCTGCATGTCGCTGACGGCTCTGGTCAGAATCTGGGCCGAAAGCGGGCCGGACATCTGGAGACCGGACCGGGACAGGTAGCCGAAACGACGGAGCCACTCCTACCAGAACACACACACACACACACACACACACACACACACACACACACACACACACACACACACACACACACACACACACACACACACACACAGAGACACACACAGGTTTTCAGGTCTCAGGCCGAACTGGACCCGGTACCAGCAGCAGATGGTTCACATCAACATTCCTGCTCTGACAGACGAGGAGAAAAATGAAGTCAGCAATGGGCGCCTTCAGAACCGAACCGGACCTGGAGGACCGGATCAGGAGCTCCTGAGGGAGAAAATCCTCAGCAGCAGATCAACCAGATGTTCATGACTTCAGGACGGAACTGGACTGGAAACGGTTCGGACTGGACTGGATCATTCTGTATTAAACTGTAAGGAACTTTGGGCCGGAAGTGGAAACCTGCTGCTGTTACCTCCGGGTTCAGGTTTTCCTCATCAGGCGTCTCTGCGCTGCAGGAGACCAGCGGAACCAGACAGACCGACATGATGATGATGATGCTCATCTTCCTCTCTTGCCGCAGCTGATGTGATGATGATGAAGGAACTTTGTCCATTAGACAGAGAGCGCTTCCTCTTCCTCCGCAGCCCGTCCGGATTCCGAACTCTGGAGTTCTGACCTGAAGTTGGACCGCAGAACGGTTCGGAGCCTCCGGCCCGGTCCAATCCTGGGATCAGCTGAAGCAGGACTCACATACCCGAACTGAACCGAGCTCAGAGGAACCGGATCCTGGAAAGTTCAACAGTTCCTTTCTTCACCGCGCAGAAGTGGACCCGAAAGATCAGAACCAATCAGAACCCATCTGAGGTTCTGCTCCCACCGTCAGGTCACATTATTTCAACATCTAAAGCTCCGTAAAAACGACGGAAATACCCGAATAAAGTCGATCTGTGATTTCAGAGTAGGTCTCCTCCCGGTATGGCAAGTCATTATATCACATAATAAAGGCCCAGTCTATCTTTAACTGTTTGGATTTTAAATGTACCCTCACCGGCCACTTTATGAGGTACAACTGGTCACAGAGTCATCGTTAACCTGACATCTCCATCCCTTCACCGAGGCGGTTCTGGTTCTAATGGTTCCTCCTCCGGTCTCAGTCCAACAAAAAGTCCAAATGTGCAAAATTGCATTCTTTATTCCCAAATAAATGTCATAATGTGAACAAACAGCAGCAAAGATCCAGTTCTATTTATTTCATGTTCCATAAAGCAGTGCGGTACCAACAACCCAGTTACTCTGTCGGTTCTGAACTTCAGTTTGACCATCATTTTTTTTTTCCTTTCGAAAAATTTTATTGTTACTGTAAACATTTAAAAACATTACATTATTTCAATTATCCAGAAATTTTTCAAGAAACTTACACAAAATCATCGGTTTAGGCTAAAAGAAGTATAAAACAGAAAAACTCTGTGTGTTAAAAGTTGAGCAGGACCGGGTGACTCCCTCCCAAGTCCGGAGCCGTCCCGTCTTTCCAGACAGCGCTTGGTGCTCAGAGGGGATCCCGCCCTGAAGCTCCTTCCCTCCTGCCTCACCCGGAGGGCCAGGCCGCCGCTGCTTGGACCTCTGCTCGTGGAGCGCCGGCTCCTTCGTCCACGGAGGCGCAGGCGATTCTTCTTGGTGGCTGTGTCCTTGGCGCGCCACCTGCAGCCCTTGATGTTCCTCTTTTTGCTGCCGCCATCCGGATCACAGCCACGGGGGGCATCTGCCTGCGCCTGCTCACCAGCAAGTTTCTGGAGGTCCAAATGGCGTCTTTGATGGTGGCTGGGGTGAGCCACCTCTCAGCGAAGTCCTTTCTCGTCATTTTCTGCTGGCTCACCCCGTACAGCACTAACTGTGCATGGAGGACCTCCCTTGCTGGCAAGTGTGGGAATTGCAAGGAGCCGGCCTTCGCCCACAGGTCCACAGCAGTGCTGCACTCCCACAGCAGGTGCCTCACCGACTCCGGCGCGCCACAACCGGGTCGGGGGCAGATGGACGTTGCAGACATGCCACGGGAGCATAACGGCTCTGACCGGCAGGATCCCATGAGCCACCATCCATGACATCCTGGAGTCTGTTTGGAAGGACGGGACGGCTCACGTTGCGCCAAACGGTGGAGGCGTCTCCATACAGGAGGCCGCGCACTGGAGTCACTGGTTCCCGGTCCTGCACAACAGAAATAATAAAACGATGATTAGTTAAAATCTTGCTCTCCTCTCCTTCCAGTCCAAAATGTTCTAAAAATTTCCGAATAAAAGCATATGCAGGAGGAAGGTTAAAACCTACTGGGGTTCTAAAATTTCTTTTTATCATTTTTAATTTTCTGTTTCTTTTTCTGTCTAAAAAGTCATACCTGTCGTGTTTGTCATTAAAGCCATAAATATTTAAGAGGTTAAAATCCTGTCCGTTAAAAGTCAGATTTGCTAAAAGTGCTCGTCCCTCTCTCACCACGGTGCTCCCCTTCACCAAGATGTGCGGGTTGTTTATTAAAATGGCCACGCCGTCATTTTTATTTTCGTTGGAGCCGCTCCATATAGACGGCCGTGGCCACAAGTCCTGCCACCAGGTGTAAGTCTTTAAAAACGGGAGTGAACATTCTGGTAGTAAAAACACATCTGACTGTACGGAGCTTAAAAAGGATAAAACACTCTGGGCTCTAACTCGCGACTTCACACTTCTAACATTGATGGTTGAGAAGGTGAGAGTCATGAGTATGATGGCTAAAATCAAGTACGACATTTTAAAGGATTAAAACAAGACTAAGTTCAAACCATGTTAAAAAACGGGCGGTCATTAAAACAAGGCGGGTTCAGAGACTGTCCTGTGAACAGAGCTCCTCCTTCCCACATGGTGGTGCAGGTCGGGTTGGAGCTCCATTCCCCCTTCGGACTCTCGGTGTCGGCCGTCTTTCTAAAGCCGTTACCTTGTTTGGGTCCTCCGGGGTTGATTGGTGAGCAAAGTGTAGGAACGAGACCTGATTGGATGAGCCAGCGAGGAAGGCTCTGGATTCCTCTCCGAAAGAACCGAAGAATTCCTCCAGCCTTCCTCTCTTCCCTACCTTGGGGGTAAGGTCGGGAGGTGACTCAGATGCCGGCCTCTTAGCCAGCTGGGCGTCGGGGAGGGGGGCATCATGGCTGCTGTCCGTCTGTTCTTCCTCAGAGTCCGAGCTAGCTCCGCCTTCGGTTAGCATCTCCCCCCCCTCACTGGATGTTTCGGTCTGGGGGGGGCTTCCTTCCCCTCCCCGCTTCCCGCCCTCTCCTCCTCTCCTCCAATCAGAGGACCTGGCGGGAGATTTGAATTTTCCGACCCAGCTGCTTCCACTTGCTCATTAGCCGTTTCCGTTAGCGTCTCTTTTCCTTTTTTCAGTTTATTTGCAAACGACTTTGGACAGTCTCTGAACAGATGATCCTGTCCACCACACAAATTACATTTCCGCCCGTTCCTACATTCATCAAACGTGTGTCCCACTTCTCGACATTTACCACAGAAGACTTTCTCACAAGTTTCGGCCAGATGACCATGCTCGCCGCACTTCCGACACAGTTTGGGTTGGCCTTGATAGTGAATGTAGCCTCTGTTCTCCCCCAGGACTATCATTGAGGGGAGATGCTTCAGGCCCTGGAAGCCTTGGGGGTCTTCCCATTGTTTAATGGGGACCCGCCAAGCACAGTTCCAGATGCCGTCCACATCCCGCACCTTCATAGCCTGGCCTCTCACAGTGCAGTATCTACCCAGCCACATACAGATGTCTTCAGCACTGACAGTCTCATTGAACATCCTGACAATCACCGTTTTCAGGGAGTTGTCAGTCAGTTTCTCGACGTCAAAAGCTGAAAACTGGGTCTTAGCATTTTCAAACCGTGTCCAAAACTCCTTAAGAAGTGCGGCAGAGCAAAAACTTACGTCATATCCCTTATTGAAAGGCAGGGTAAGGATACAATTCAGGTCATCTGGCCGAAACTTCAGCACCTGTTGGATTAGTTTTCTGGAAAAGTCCAATCTCGTTATTCTATTTTCTTCTTCTCTTTCCTTAAATAAAAATCTAACACTGTGGTGCCTCCGCCATGGCTAGCCGCCATGGTGGAGGCACCACCAGTTAAAGGTTTAAAACCTTTACTAAAAACAATAAATAGTTAAGAAACACCAATAAATACAAATAAAAGGTAAAAGATATTTTCCACTACTTAGTGGTCAATATCTCACCCAGGGACTAAATTTACTGAACCTCTAAATCAGTGGCAACAGCCAAGTCACAAAGACTACCGCTATCACCACCCAGAGGAGGGGACCGCTGTCTGAGCCAAAAGGCCAAGAAGCGATCTCGATCCAATCTCATTATAAATTTAAAAATTTTGAATTTTAAGGTCGTCACAAAAATCGCAAAAAAAATTGCTCAACGGTGGCAACTAGCAATTTTCTGTTGACACAATGGTATGAACGTACTTCATCGTAGACACATGAAATTTGGTACACTTGTAGAGCTCACCAAAAGACTCAGAACTTACATTTAATGTTATAAGCCAACTATCACAGGAAGTCGGCCATTTTGTATTGGAAGTCCATTTTTTACCTCGATTTTGACGTTTACAGCCTTCGTATTTGATCGAACTCTTCCTAGGGATTTCGATTGATCGGCTTCAAACTCGGTCAGTCTGATCATAAGGCATGTTTGATTTAAAGTTATCAAATTGGTGAGTTTTGGAGCATGTTGAAGGGGGGTTAGCAGGGGTCAAAGTTCACCTACTCGCCATGAAACACGAAACTCTTATATTTCCTATACAAAAACACATAGAGGGACCAAACGTTCAGTGATTGATCGTCATCGGGTGTCCTAAAATACCCTATGGTCAAATGATGACATCGCTTAGGCCACGCCCCCTGAGAACAGGAAGTGTCATGTTTTACTATGAACGGTCGCTATCTTAGCCCTTTGACCTAATCAACATGAAACTGTGTCCAGAGACAGAAGACATGTTGGTGTGTTGTGGATTCCAACCCCGACCGGCTTTGACATAGCAGGTGGGCGTGGCGGTGTGGCGAAGTGACCTGTAACGCCGTTGCCATACGTTTGGCTCTGAATTCCACAATTTTGGGCCCAGCTGCTCCAAACTCACTAGGATGGATCCTTATCCACCCACCGACAGGAATTCATAACAAAATATGGTGGGCGTGGCCTAATTTCTCTATAGGGCCTCCTAGAGTATTTTAAATGAACAGCCCCAAGCCATGCTTTAACCTAGAATTACGAAACTTGGTACACATGTGTATCTTGTCAGGACGCACAAAAAAGTCTCTTAGAGCCATGCTCTAAACCCAACAGGAAGTCGGCCATATTGGATTGATGTTCAGATTTTGACTGCGATTTTGACGTTTACAGCCTTTGCATTTGATCGAACTCCTCCTAGGGATTTCGATTGATCGGCTTCAAACTCGGTCAGTCTGATCATAAGGCATGTCTGATTTAAAGTTATCAAATTGGTGACTGTATGAGCTTGCTGAAGGGGGGTTACCAGGGGTCAAAGTTCACCTACTCGCCATGAAACACGAAACTCTTATATATCCTGCACAGAAACTCACAGAGACACCAAACCTTCAGTTATTGATCATCATTAGGTGTCCTAAAATACCCTGAGGTGAAATTATGACATCGCTTAGGCCACGCCCCCTGAGAACAGGAAGTGTCATGTTTTACTGTGAACGGTCGCTATCTTAGCCCTTTGACCTAATCAACATGAAACTGTGTCCAGAGACAGAAGACATGTTGGTGTGTTGAGGATTCCAACCCCGACCGGCTGCGATGAAGCAGCTGTGTGTGGCGGCGTGGCGAAGTGACCTGTAACGCCGATGCCATACGTTTGCTTCTAGATTCCACATGTTTCGACCGAGCTGCACCAAACTTGGCCTGACTCATCCTGGTGTGATGCCTGAAAATTCTATGTCATCATATTATGACGTCATCTAAGCCCCGCCCCCTCAGAACGAATGAGAGAGATCTTCTGTGTTAAACAGAATAAACAGTCCATGTTCGTTGTTTGTAGGGCAATGCTGCCCTCTGGTGTTGAATTACTGAAATAATGAAACGTTTTCAGTAATTCGACACCAGAGGGCAGCATTGCCCTGCAGATGAAATACTTCGATTTTGTAATACACAGGAAAAAATGAAAAATTTGTATTTCTAACACAAAAACTCACAGAGACACCAAAGTTTGAGTTATTGATCATCCTCGGGTGTAAAATAATATCCAATGGTCAAATGATGACATCACTTAGGCCACGCCCCCTGACAACAGGAAGTCTCATATTTTGCTGGGAACGGTTGATAGCTTCTGCACCAAACTTGACATGAGTGATCCTCGTGGGATGCCCGTCGATCCTACGTCTGAGTGATCCTGGTGGGATGTCTGAAAATTCTGTCATCACATGGCGTCATCTAAGCCCCGCCCCCCCAAACAGGAAGTGCTGTTTTTTTCCTAGGAAAGCTCCGTTTATGGCTCTCTTGACCTAATCAAGATGATTCGGATGATGTCAATGCTCGCTGCTGGCTGAACCGTGTGGGCGTGGCCAAATGGCGAATATCAGTCCCTCGCCATATTCATACGTTTGGCTCTAATTCACACATGGATCATCCGATTGGCGCCAAAGTGGATATGTATGACCTTTGTTCACCTCTAAAGAGCCCGACGAGGTTGAAATGTAATTTGACTCCACTGCGCCCCCTAAGTTAATACATGGGCTGTATCTCCTCGATGCATCGACCGATCTGCACCAGATTTTTTGACAGTCGTCGGGGAGCGCTGCCGAACGCATTCACGCATGTCGCCCGGTGGACGGGCGGGGAAAATGCGAGACAGCATCTGCGGCGGCTGGCGGGCGGCGGTGCTGGAAACCGTGCGAGAGCTTCTGCGGTGGCTGGAACCCCCGCGGTGACCAATAGGCCGGAGCGGCGCTTGCTGCGAGGGCCACCCGAGGCTGCTTGCAGCTTTAATTTCTTCTTCCTTAAATAAAAATCGAACACTGTGGTGCCTCCGCATGCCGGCATGGCTAGCCGCCATGGTGGAGGCACCACCTGTTAAAGGTTTAGAACCTTTACTAAAACCAATAAATAGTTAACACCAATAAATACAAATAAAAGGTAAAAGATATTTTCCACTACTTAGTGGTCAATATCTCAACCGGGGACAAAATTTACTGAACCTCTAAATCAGTGGCAACAGCCAAGTCACAAAGACTACCGCTATCACCACCCAGAGGAGGGGACCGGTGTCTGAGCCAAAAGGCCAAGAAGCGAGTTTGACCATCATCACCACCTTCAAAGATGTTGCTCTGTGATTGGCTGAGTCCATAAACGGTTCTAAACGCGGGCCAGTGGAGGCCCGACGGGGCCGGTGCCCTAGAACCGGTACTGGTTGATCACTGACGGTTTTAAACTGCAGGTAACCGAGCCCTTTAAGGCGGTGGTCCCCAAAACCCGGGCGGCGGACCGGTACCGGTCCGTGGACCAATTGGTACCGGGATGCGCAAGAAATAATTAAATATTTCCGTTTTATGAATTATTTGAGTGTGGAGGATCTTTTATTTTGAAAATCCTTTAACCGGATTCTCTCGGTTCCGTCTTGCCGCCAACATGGAGCCACAAGCAGCAAAATGAGTCAGAAACGGATCAGATTGTTTGGAAAGTTTCTTTGTGAAGGGAAAAGGCCCAGAGAAGAGCCAGGAGGATGGATTTATCCCAGCAGGTGATTCCCACAGTCCAAGCTCTGCATGATATGGTGACCGGATGTTAATGAGGCAATGAAGCTTCAAGCTGCTTCTCCACTAGAGACCAAGAACCCTGAGCATCAGCAACACTTCCGGTCTCATCGTCTCTCATCTCTCCCAGATGGACCGTCTGGTTGCAGAGAAACAAGCTCAGGGCTCCATTAGTCGTTACCCTGAGTTAAAGTTTTCACCAAAGTAAAATGTTCGTTTTTGTGGCGCATCTGTATCTTATTTTGAAGGGATATGTAAACGTTACCATAGCGACCAGAGTCAGAGAGCGTTAGGGCAGTGGAGAGACAGAGGAGAGGAGCTTGTGAGTTTTAGGTCTGGTTCACACCATTTAAGGATTGTGGGATTTAACATTTTTAACTGAATAAACATCCATGTTTATTAAATAGATAGTTTCCACATATCGCTGATATCCACTGGACTCTGGGTTGCGCCACGTCAGCTGTTTGGGATTCCCCTGCGTGCTTACGTCAACACGTTTTCTGATTGGCTACCTGTCACAGGTTGCTTCTTGCTCCCAGTTAGGGATACCAGGGCAAAAAATGTAAAATTGTGCCATGTGAACTAGTCTTTAGTTTACACACCAACATGCAGAAGTTTATCTGACCCCCCAGTAAAACAGCTAAATCTTGACCGGTCTGCGGTGATAAAAAGGTTGGGGACCACCACTGCTTTAAGAGACCTCCAAGTAGTTGAATCTGGGCCTGTTCTGAATGGAAAGAACTTGATTCTCTGGTAAAACGGCTTGCCATACATTCTGAAGTTGACCTACATCCATAAGCGAAACCTGAGGCCGCCACCTGCTGTTCTTGTTGTAGAATTGCAGCTGCACAAACTGTTAACTAAAAAACTGGAAGAGTTTCTTTCCAACCTTAATATTTTGTAAGTAAATCAGTTTTCTGTTGGCAAAATTAACAAAACCTTTTTGACCGTTTAAATCAGGGGTGTCAAACTCCAGTCCTCGAGGGCCGCTGTCCTGCAACTTTTAGATGTGCCTCTGCTGCACCACACCTGAATAGAATAATTAGGTCATTAGCAAGGCTGGGAGAACTGATCTACACAAGGAGGAGGTCATTAAGACATTTCATTTCAGTGTTTTGTAGCTGTGGCACATCTAAAAACTGCAGGACTGCGGCCCTCGAGGACTGGAGTTTGACACCTGTGGTTTAAATGATGACTTAACATGTCCGCCTCACGAACCCCCGGCTCTGGTCCGGTTCCTCCATCACAACAGATTTAAAGTTGATTTTTGGGGTTTTCTGCATCATAAACATTATTATTATTTTGGGTTTTCTGCATCAGTTTCTGGCTGGAATGAATCACATCTAGAACTTGAAAGTATTTTGAGTTTTATAAAAAGCTGCTGTGAACAGGAGGAAAACAGGAAGTGATGAAAGAGGGTTTATTGGAGCTTCCTGCCGTCAGGGGCCGTCGGGTTCGGGGACCCGTCTCCTGCCGGCCTTGGCCACGATGATGAGGACGGTGAGGAAGAAGCCCAGCGTCCAGACTGCGGCCACAGGAAGAACCGCCACCGTCAGAACATCTGGAACAAAGCAGACATGAAGAACAGAACCTGGAGATGATGACGGAGGAGGAGGAGGAGCAGCTCACTGGACACGGGCCGGTCCGGAACCTCGACCCGGATCGGTCCGTAGGACAGCAGACCGCGGCTGGGAAGCGTCCTGACGGCTTCCCGCTTCCTGATGGCGCCACAGCTCTGAGGAGAAAAACTTTAAGTTCTGGGAGGACCAGAGGAACCGGGCCGGATCGGAACTGGGCCGATGCTCACCGGCAGGCAGGATGGCTGGTCGTCCGGCTCGCACAGCTGCACGCTGCAATGCAGGTAGAACTCGGCGGGTCCAGCGGTGAAGCGGAACATCTGGAAGCGGAACCGGACCCTGGAGCTTCGGCCGTTGGGCCCGGCCCGGTCCTCAGCCAGCGGGAGGAAGGTCACGGTGGGGTCGGCCACACAGCTGAGGAAGAAGAGGAGGAAGGGTGAGGAGCCGCTTCCTTCAGCACAGAGAGGAGCGGAACCGGTTCTGACCCGTTCTGGACGAGGCTGTGAAGCAGTCCGGTGGCGTTGGGCTGCGGGGACCGGCTGGCCCAGCAGTCGTCGACCCGGAGGAGGAAGAAGTCCGCAGGCTCGGCCACAGAGACCTCCACATGCACCTGCAACACGAGGGCCGGGGGTCAAAGGTCAAAGGAAAGGGTTAAACTGCAACACGGATAATGTTTCAATGTTTCACAGCGTGTTGGATTCATGTCAAAGCGTTAAAACCGTAGATATGGTCGCTGTGTTGTAGTTCTCCAGACCGGGTTAAAAGAAACGTTTTAATGGTCTCGGGATTTTATTTCTAGACTGCAGCTGCAGAAATATCACCAAATTTATCAACATCTTTGTTTTCACTGGATGCAAAACATTCCGATTCAAATCCAAGCAATAACGTGACTTGCTAATTTCTGTCGTCGCCTCCCCTTTAACTTCTACAGTCACTTAGAAAAGAAGCTCAAGGAAAGCTAAGCTCTGTGGACGTGATGCTAGAAAACTAGCTGTTCAGGGACAAACTGTACAAAACGGCGTCACTCACTGCGCTGAATTATTGTGCGCAGGTGTTGACTGACATGTCGCATGTATGGGACAACGCTGCGACCAAAGTCTGACATTCATGAACGATCCGATTCTTCTGAACGGCTCTTTACTAAGAACGACAGGACTGGCGCCTCAGCGACAGCCGTTCTTTGTTCTTGTAATGCTCTGCACCAACTATTATTTTATTTAATTATACACATTGATATTTATTTAATCAGCAAATAAATAAAACACCAGAACATGCTCGTTGCTCGGACCGTGTTGGTCTCCTGTCATGTTCCAGATGTTCCAGCTCTGAGCTGCTGGGCTTCATGCAGCAGAGAGAGAGAAAGTCAGTCGCCTTGTTGCTCCTTGGTCAGCGTTCATAGTTGAGTGTTACATTAATTACATTAATTACATTAATTACATTAATTACTGTTTAATGCTGCACACAGTGGTGGTTTCTGACATGGGCAGTATGGGCAACCGCCCAGGGCGTTATCATTTTAGGGAGGGCAGGAGAACTCCAGATTGTGGCACAGAGATGAAGCCAAGCAGAATGAAGAGTTTGAATTGATAATGATACTGGTTAAATATATTTCAGCTCCAAGTGTTTAATATCTGGATGTTTTGAATCTTTCAGATCAATTTGAGAAGCAATTTTGATCATATTTCACATTTATTGAGTCACGTAGCGCGAGGCGCCGGTCTTGGTCTCGACTCGGTCTCGGGTTGGGTGGTATTGACTACTAGAGATCGGTGATCGGTGTGGTAGAAAAAAATCCCTAGAAATTTAGTAAGTCAATTAATCGGAAAACCCTGAATCAAACATTTTGCATTGAGATAAAACCTTTAAGTTTTAGATTTTTTAAATTAGTCACCTTTTTCCATCCAGACATTAATCGGTTAATCTAAATTAATCGGACCGGAACCGGGTCAGCTGTGTCTCCTTACCGGGTCCCGCAGCTCTATGGTCGGCGTGCCGCTGAAGGCCCGGCTGAAGCTGCTGTCGGCGAACAGCAACATCCGGATGGTGGCGTCCGTCTCCTCCACCTGCATCACCATCTGGCTGATCAGCCAGGAGACATACGTTACCGCCGGAGGTCCAAACTGTGGGGGGATCACCAGAATCGGTCTGGTTTTCTCACCTGGAGATGGGCCGGACCGGGAACGGCAGGCTGACCCTGCGCAGGTTCGGGTAGACGCAGGTGAAGTCCATTTTAATGGCCGGGTCTCTGATAACGTTCCCGCTGACCTGAGGTTCTGATTGGACCATGAGGGAGTACAGGAGGTGGGTCGAGTTCTTCTGCAACAGAACGAGTCGGTTTGGATCACAGGTGAGGAAGGTCTGAAGCAGTGGGACCGGACCGGTACCTGCAGCGGTTTCCCTCCGCAGGCCAGGTATTTCTCCCTGGAGGTCCGGAACATGAAGAACGGCGTCCCGGCGATCACCTCCCTCTGGGCCCGGCACGACCGGTTCGGCAGGTGCAGCGACTCCAGCGGGACCTTCAGGTAGGAGAAGAAATCCTCGGCGGCCCGGATGCTCATGAAGTCTCTGCCGCACAGGACCTTCAGCTGCGCGCCTGCAGGAGGACGGACAGCGTCACGGCGACAGAAACTGGCAAAAAGCCGCAGAGCGTGAAAAAGAAAGAAAAAGGAAACTTTAAGCGCCGCTCCACGACTGACGGGTTAACCAGATTTATCCAAAATTAAAACTCATTTCCTTGGAAACAGCAGAAACATCTCTGCCGCAAACAAAATAATCTGCGGGACTTTCTCTGCGGGACTTGCTCATAGCGGAACAAGTCGGCGTCGGGCCGGGGGGCGGGGCTAATGACCGGCCCTTTATACCCAAATAATATAATTATTATAATAATTTTACTTTACAACACAGACATGACCGCAACAGCGGAGCTTACAAGTTTCACCACCACAGAGAGAAACTGTGGCTGAAATCCATCTGACATGAAGTTCAACAAACCAGGAGACCAGAAACATCTGCTGGTCACTGATGACGGAACAAATTCAAATCAGTTCAGAACCGCGGATGGGTTCGGATCATTTTAACACTTTATCAATCTCAACTCAGAGCCTGGAGCAGCTAGCAACTGCGGAAGCTAAAAGCTAGGTTCATTGTTGACGCAGCGGCGCGTTGAAGCGGGAACGCAGCGGCAAGCAGCGCATGCGCAGCGTGTCGCAGCAGCTCGCGCTCCTCTGGATGTTTGTAACTCGGCGCGGATCGCGCGCGCGCCGCCGTTCACACAAACTGGATTCTCCAATGGAAACCTGAACTATAGACGCCATGCTGCCGTCTTGGCTCAGAACCGCTCAACCCGACCAGAACTCAGCCTTCAGTTCCTGACGTCACTGCTGGACCACCGACAGAGAGAAAAGGGGATGTAAACTAGGCGGCTGGGCTGATCCAGTTTACAGTCAGTCTACAGTTAACTCGCTCTGTGAATAATGTCAGAGCTGCTACCTGTAACCAGTCCGGCTCCTTCGCTGGGCTGCCAGTTTTGGCGGGTCTGAATCGCTGCCAACAAAAAACTCCGGTTCATCTCCAAGACCAGGAACAAAATATGCGTCCAGTTTTTGGCTTTTCCTTGTTCTCTGTTTCCATCCTTTTCACTTTGCCGCTCCATGAGCTCCACTCATGTTAACTTGGTCTGTAGAAATGCTCTAGCTAGTTTGCCATCTGTTGCCAAGTGACTGATGATGACGTCAGTCCACTTGTAATTTTGTGTCAAAGTTAAATGTAAATAAAGTCAGTCATGCAACAACATTTGACACTACGTCACTAAAATCAGTCAGTCTTGTAAAGTTTTTAGCAACCATGACTCAACAATGACTGGGGCAGCCTGCTGGGGCAGCCTGCTGGGGCAGCCTGCTGGGGCAGCCTGCTGGGGCAGCCTGCTACATAATCCTACATGCACCATATTCAACAGGAGGCCCGCCGCCTTCTCCAGCTCTCATCAGACGTGATAAAGGCTTGGATCCCTGCAGTCATATTTTGCCTCCCTCTGGGCTCCTGTGGGCCCCTGTGGGCCCCTGTGGGCCCCTGTGGGCCCCTGTGGGCCCCTGTGGGCTCCTGCTCAACACCGGCAAAACCGGAGAACATGTCTCAGCCATTTGATCATTAAAAAAGCGGCCATGTTTTCTGTCAAACCGCGGCAGCTGGTTGGTCACTTGCTGACCAATCCACTGACAGGTGACGTCATTTCTATTAGCCTTGCTGGACCGAGAAATTCATCCAGAACCGAACCAGGATCTGAGCCAGCGGGTCCAGACGAGTCCGAAACTGCTGGTTCTGCTGCTGAAGAAGAACTGACATGATTTTAACGGGTCGGGGCTTCGGAACCAGACCTGAGGTCCGGAGGCACCAGAACCGCCGGGAGAGGAGCACGTACTGTGTCCGCAGTTCGAGCCGTAGAGTCCCGCGGCGCAGCGGCAACTCCTCCGGTCCGCGGATAGGACGCAGGTCCGGGGGTCGCTGCAGTTCTCCACGCTGCAGCTTCCTGCTCACATGGAGGACGGGATGAGTCCATCCGAACCGGAAACCACACAGGAAAAACTTCTTCTGTCCTTACCTTCAACTCTGAGACACATGAAGCCGATGAGGATCAGCTGGGGAAGACGGAGCAACATTTAGTTCTTCACACTGAACAAATCCGCCGGTTCTGACGGTCCAAACACCCACCTTCAAACCCAGCGGCGCCATGTTCCGGGAATCAGTAGGTTCGACTCTGTTTCTCTGCGCTGACAGAGGATCCGGACGCCGCTTGTTCTCCGCTCGTTTTCAGCAACTGCAATCAGACTCACCTGGTTCACACCTGCGGGCCGCGCATGCGCCTTAAACACCCGTTTGGCCTGTTAATTAGATTAATTCATGCGCACTAAGAAAGAAATTAAAATAACATAGTTTGAGTTAAATAAAATGAAGGAAAGTAAAACAAGGTATTCATATATAACCGCCAACAAGATTTTGAAATCAATATTTTATGATTATTTTTCTATATAAAAAAAACAACAACAAAAAACCCCAAAAGTTTGGACTTTTTCAAATTAAAGTGAACTGTTGGACCTCATTCATTTTTGTCTCTGTGCTCCACCAGGTCCGGTAACCAGTTCCTGAACCCGACCAGAACCCCTCAATGTACCTTGAGAAATAATGAGATTTGGTTATAAAAACAGGCTTTAATGCTAAAAAATGATCACATGTTACAAGCCATACATGTCATCCAGACGGATCAGAACCAGAGTGACATGCACCGTCCAGCACCGGCCCACTGAGCTGATGGACGGAACCAGGTGAGGCAAAGACTGGAGAGTTTAGCATTTTATTCCTCTCTGCAGTCTGTTCCTCCCTAAAGGCTCCAATCAGGTTCAGTCTAATCCGTTTCAGGCTGTTTACATATGACTGCCGGCAGTCTCACATAAACATGGTTATGTAAGCTGCAGGGTGTGTGTGAGCAGATAACAGAGATGGAGGGAAAGACACAATTCATAACAATAATTTTCCTCTAATCAGTCAAATATTAAAAATAAATCATAAGTTGAGTTTATTTCTGATTTTTTTTTACGATATGTTCAACTAATCTAGATGAGCTTCAAAGTTTCTGACCTCAGTGAGAGTGGTGTAGTCAAAGCTCAGATTAATGGAAACGTTGTTTTCAGGTCAGACAGGAAATCTGCAGGGAAGAGACTAAAGTGGGTCAGAAATATTAAAACCAGCCAACAGCCACAGGACAGAACCAGAGCCATCTGCTATCTGGGTCAGAACCAGAACCATCTGCTGGTACTGGGCGGAGCTGCGGTCTAAACCGATCCAGTTAACCAGAACCAGAAGTTCGGTTGTAACTTGGTGGATTTCTGGGCACCTTTTCTAAAGTGACACAGTAAAAAATGACAGCAATAATTTTCTTTCTTTAACCTTTCATAAAGAAAAATGAGGCTGTTAATTTTCACCATATTGTTCATACATGAATAAATATCAGAGTTCCAACATTCGCCAGCTTCACTGTACAAACTGAATATTGAAATTAAGTATTTAGTTAGGAATTTAAATATTTAATTTGATAGCTAAATATTATGACGTAATTTCTCCCTCTGACCAGAACCGAACCACGAACCCAGTCACCTCCTCTGTTCCTGGAGAGTTTCATTGTTAGAGCGCCTCATGCTGGCCAGGTTCTGTTACTACAACACGTCGGGTCTTCATGGGTTTGCATGAAAACATTTTCAGAAAAAACGTCATGTTCACCAGGAACCTTAAAAAAAACACACAAACAAAAAGTGGAGAAAACTTTCAGGTTTGACCAGCCGACTGGACGGCGGCCGCGTGTGGCCCCCGAGCCGCGTGTTGAGCCCCTCGGTGACGTGGTGAGTGATGCGCGGCCGCCCTGGTGTTGAGAAATGGCCGGATTCTGGCAGCGCTGCCATCGGCCTGATTCACAACACCAGCTGCAGCAGCACATCAGAGAAGAGGTTCGGCTGTCGGTCCGGTTCCGATGCGCCTGCAGCAGACAGAACTGCAGGGAGGATGATGAGGACGAAGGTCTGGACGGGTTCTGATGGATCCAACGGTTCTGCTTCCTGTTAAAATGATTTCTGATCTGATTGTTCATGAAATATTTCTGCCTTTGCTTCCCTCAGGCCCCGAACCGGAACCGGCAACCATCTGCCAACAGGCAACACGCCGCAGATCACCGCGCCTGCAGCAACTTGTCCTCAGACATTCTGGATGATTTACTGTCAAAAACAAAACCACGAAGAGTGAAATGATGATCTGAAGGTTTTTCTTCCTTTTTCAGGAAATGCTGACAAATGATTCGTCCGACACTGAACAGTTTTTTAAATTATCAGCCAATCAGCGAGCAGATCTAAATCTGCTGCTTGAATCCAGAAAAATGACTAAAATCTGATTTAATTAGCAACCAGTTGATGAGATGGTCCTAAAGCTCAAGCCGTGTTGTTTTTACATCTGCGATCAGAGACTTCCTGTCGGAAGTGGATTGGGTCAGAGGATGATTAAGGGTCAGGGTGTTTCATCTCCATGGAGACAGTCCAACAGAACCAGCGTCCCCTTCTGCACATTTAGAACAGTCTTCAGTTTTTCATGATTTTTTGAGTCAAAAGAACTTTTTAGACGAAGGAAATAAAGATCAACATCTGGAACACGACGCATTCATTTACACTAAATCATTTCTGACCCGCAGCCCTGAACGCATCCTGCTGGTTGAGCACCTACCACTTTTTTCTTCCACTCAACTTTCCATTAATACACTTGGATGCAAAAATGAATACGGAGATAACTGAACAGGCCCGCTTTATCATTCTTTATGATTATTGTAACTATAAACTGGATTCGGGGTTTTAATTGCTGGAAGCCGTAAAATAAACTTCTGAAATATTTTTGCTCCATCTGGACTGAAACTTTTTCTGTTGAAAAACTGGAATAAATGAATTTTCTACATCAGCCTGAGGCAGAAAGATGTTTTAGTTATGGAGGACAAACAGCAGCAAACATGAGGAAAGTGACCAACAAAACACGGACTACTGAAAAGCTTTTATTTTGAAGGTACAAACAAAAAGAAAAAGACCTGACAGGAAGTGGAAAAAATGAGACATCAGAAAACAGAAGGTGGGGAGGTTCTGGTTCTGTATCTGGTCCTGGTTCTGTATCTGGTCCTGTCTGGTTCAGGTTCTGTATCTGGTCCTGTCTGGTTCTGGTTCTGTCTGGTTCTGGTCCTGGTTCTGCCGGGTCAGTTCATCAGCAGCTCCATCTGGACCAGCCTGGCGTTGGTGTCCCCGGCCATGTTGTAGGGAATCGTCCCGGCGAAGGTGATGAGCGCTCGGGCCTGAAGGCGCAGCTGCTGTTTGACCAACCGACCAATCGGATCAGTTTCAGCTGTTAATGTTTGCTGGCACCAAATAAGCTTTTATTCTGAAAGCGTCGGCGGCATTTCCTCTCACCGTGCCTCGGTCCTCCGTGGATCTGGGCGAGCGGCCCGGTGTTCCCGCTGGCGCCCCCTTCAGGCGTTTGTACTGGGTGAACAGGATGTTCATGGTGGCCAGCAGAACTTCAGACAGGTTGTGACGCACCTGAGGTCAGAAAGGTCAAACTGTTTACTGACCTGGGACAGTTCAAAGGTCAAACTGTTTACTGATGGACTGGAAGAATAAAATCTGTTCAGCCAAGATGGAACCGAGTCGGCAGATTTGGTGTTTGAACTTTAGAAACATGAAGTGTTTAGTTTCAGGGGGTTGAAGTCAACCCACCAGCTGGAGGATTAAACTATGAAATCATTTAAATCTGTAGAACCGACCAACCACCGGGTCAGAACATCGAAGTCATCCGCCATGATTCTGAGACAGATTGTCTGTCGCCCCCTGTTGGCCTGCCTCTGCTGTGCAGGAACTCAACCTCTACCCTGGATTAATCAGTGGGCGGAGCCAGAAATAAGCCCCTCCCACCTCATCGCTGAAGTTCCTGAAGGCCGCCACTCGTTCTTCCACGCTGTCCTGGCTAAGAGGAAGCAGCTTCAGACGCTCCATCACCTGCAGGCAGACAGATGGACCGTCAACACTGGCAGCAGCCTCTGGGGTCAGAGGTCATTTCACTCACGTCGTAGGCTCGGTCCACGTGACCCGCGTGGTACTCGTCGAAGAAGGTCATGAGGTCCAGCAGCAGGTAAAAGGTGCTGCTGATGGACTTCTCAGCAGCTGTGCCCTGAGAGCGATACCTGCACAGGGAGCAGAACCAGCGTCAAGAGTCAAACCGATGCCTTGGACGTTAGTGTCGGTTTCAGATCAGATGTCGGCATCGTGATGCGAGTGTTGCCATGGTTACCTCTCGGCGATCACCACGGCCGTGTTCTTCAGCCTCTCCTTGTTGGACTGCGGAGCGCTGACCTGAGCGATGACCGGACTCAGCAACCTGTTCATCAGCTCCAAAACCTTATCTGGGTTCTGCAAGGCGTACAGTCAGCAGAACCACGTCAGCAGGTCCAGATGGACCCGATAAAAAAAACAGGTTCTGCTGTTCTGAGGTTCTGCTCACCTTGGCCAGCTCGTACAGCCTCACCGCCTCCTCAAACAGACCCTTGTTCTCGGCCTCCAGAGCCACTTTGCTGATAATGGTTCTGGTGTCGCCTGCAAACTTATCGATGATCCCGGGCTGAAGAGGAGAGCATGCAGTCAGAACCTGCAGCTCAGGCTAAACGGGTCGGAACCGTCTCAACATTGTCAGGAAGCGGCAGAGCTTCAGCAGCCTGACGGTGAGGAAGAGGAGGACATCTTACCTTCCTGCTGCCATCTTTCTCCAGCTTTCCTAGCAGCATGTCGAACTGCAGGAAGAAACACAAAGACCAGAACCTCACAGAAACATTTCAGTCACATATGAGGAGCAGTGATCGCTGCCTGATTTACTCCTTAAAAAAGTTACTTGTAATATCAAGTAATCAGTAAAGTAACAATGTTAGATTGCAAGTTACTTTATGAGATCCATTCAGCAGCAGCTGCCTCAACAGAAAAACAACAACAGCGTCTAAAAATAGCTGTTTCTGCAGATACTGATATTATTATTATTATTATTATCCCCAGCACGGAACTAAAAGACTTGATACAGCTGTTATATGTTGATTCATCTTAGTTTATACAAGTTATTTTTCATGTATTAATGTTTGTGTCAGTTTTTGTGTCTGTCAGCAATCGGCTGGTCCGCCTGTTCTGGGATCAATTGGTAACCCTCCTCTAGGGGTCGGGTTAGCAACATTTTCAAAATGTACTCAAAAATAAAGCTGGACAATAAATCGATAATATATTTCAAGATGGACATGTGATCAATATTGACAGATAATACCTGATCGAATGTTCAATCATTTTACTGAACTCTGATCCAGAACCACACAGCATTCTGGGAGATGTAGGCAGAGGAAAGGCTTTAGCTGCTCAGCCGCACAGCAAGCTAAGCTAGCTGGTAGCATCAGCTAACTCACTGGCCATGTGGTTGCCTAGCAACAACCTGTTAAGCTACCTGCACAGCAGCAGCTTCAGGTTTCACCATCGTGCTTCAAAACTGCTTAAAAATAAAACTCAGCAGGAATGAAAACTGGATAAACTGAAAGACCAGACCAGCAGTTTGGCAGAAATTCAGATATTCAAAACAAAACTAATCAATGGTCAATATCAATTGATATCAAACGATGATATTGTGATTCTTTTTTCAGCCATATGGTCTAGTCCTGCTGATGAGTTTGAGTGATTTTGTCAAATAAAAACTGCTTTGGTTCTGTGTTGTCAGTAGCAGATCCTGAAGCAAACCTCAGGACGGGAAAATTCCTGGAGCTTCCTGATCCGAGTCGCTCACCTCTCGACTCTCGATGACCAGCTCGCTGACGCAGCGCATGAACATGTTTTCCCCCTGGCTGTCCTTCTCGTTGCTGCAGGACAGACAGACAGACAGGCAGCAGCGGTTAGAGACAGAGACTCGCCCAGCAGCAGAGGCCAGATGGAGGACGTACCGCAGGAAGTAGAAGTACTGCAGGGCCTCCCGCGGGTCGGTGGACTCAAACTTGCGCGTGTAGAGCATCAGCAGGCGGATGAAGTTGAGGCGGCGGACCATGGGCGGGTCTCCAGGCTCCTGGCTCACTGCAGGGACACGGAGACCCTGTGACCACGTTCTCCGCAGCGCGGATCGCTGCAGTAGCAGGAAAACCACTCACGCAGCTGGGCGCTCTGACCCGACGACTTCAGCAGCAGCCGCAGCTCATACAACACCAGGGCAACGTGCACGGCGTGGCTGCGCAGCCGCTCCACCCGAAACAGGAAGGCCACGGCCGCCTCGAACTGAGCCGTCAGGAACAACACCTGGAAGTACAGGAAGGGCTGCTGGCTGGCCGAGAAATGGGACTCTCCTATTGGACGAGAAGACGGGGAGGTGGAGATGTCAGCGTAGGGATAAGATCATCCAGGATAAAAATAAACTTCATTTTAAACCAGAGAGCTGGAGCTGAACCGACAACCTCTACAAGCTTCAGGCTGCTCAGAGGAAACGTTTCCTCCTGAGGTCAGAGCAACAACATCCCAACGACAGATGGATGGAATTAAACCTTCATATCATTTAGAATAAAATCTGTTTTTCAATCATTAAATAAGTTAAGAAATGATGCTTGCCATGTTCTCAAATTCATCAAGCTGCAAACAGGAAATGGAAAAGTTTGTGACCAGAAACCAAAGAAGCCATGAAACTGAAAACACAGAAAACTCCTGGCCACTGAAATCAGGAGGTCTGAGGTAAAAACTCTTCGTCCAAACAGGCTGGACCCTCGGCTTCTACGGCTCCACCATGAAGGAAGCTACATTACAAAGCTAACGGGTAAAGAGCAGTCCCCCACTGCAAAGAGAGAAGAGCTGAACTGAACATCTTTGCCAGCAATAAAATGTCTGAAACATTTTGACTTTAACTGTTCCATATCTGGAAGGAAAACACGTTCACTTCCTCTGCTGCCAAAGAAATCAGAAATCAACTTCATCATTCACAACTTCTTCTGTTTGCAGATTGGCCTGATTGAAAATCTACTGGAGGAATCCAGGTCAATGGGAGAAATCCCTGACTGAGCACCAAAGGCAGATGAGAATCAAGAACGACCAGGCTAGATTTATGCTAAATGCAATAATTAAATACTGAATAAAAGAGAGAATCATCATTCTAAAAGAGTGAAGAAGATCCTCTCGGCGGACAGCAGAGAGGATCATCGGGGCCCCCCTTCCCTCCATTCAGGACATTTCATCCCAGCGCTGCGTGTCCTGAGGCCGAAACATCATCAGTGACCCCTCACACCCCCACCATGGACTGTTCTCCCTGCTGCCCTCTGGAAAGAGGTTCTGCAGCATCCGGTGCAGGTCCACCAGGTTCTGAAACAGCTTTTTCCCACTTGCCATCAGACTGCTGAACTCTTAACTGGACTGCACTTAAAATCTGGTCTCCACTTTATACCTTGCACATGTACAGAGCTAAATAACTTCTATTTTACTGTCAGTCCTGCACTTTATATTTAGATTTATATTCATATTTTATACTGTATTTTATTTTACTCTGGAGTAACCTCGCAACATTGGAACCTCAAACATTGTCCTGAGCCGTATGCAACGAAATGTCGTTCTGTATTCACCCTGTGCATGCAAAATGACAATAAAGTCAGTCTAAGTCTAAGTTCCTGGGCTTCTAGTCGGATTTTATGGAAAAGTTTCCAGCAGCAGACAAACAGCTGAACTGTTACAGCTGCCATCTTTATGATGATGGTGAAGATTAGAGTCAGGAAGATGATGAAGATAGCAGAACAGTCTTCCTCCAGTCTTTTCCTACGGATTCACTGTAAATTGATTCACCGTAGAGAATAGAGCAGCGTTAGCGAGGGATGAAGGTGTGTACCGTAGTCTTCCAGCAGCTGCTTCTGCAGCTGCGGCAGCGTCAGCCGGTCCTGAGGAGAGCTGCTGCTGTCATCGTCGAAGCAGACCTGGTTCAGCTGCAGGAGAAGCACAGAGGCGTTAGAGAAGAAGAGCCACTCCACCCCTCCTCCCCCTTGGGACCACAGCGCCACCTTCAGCCACAGGTAGTCGTCCGTCTTGTCCGCCACCTCCCCGTGGCTGTCGTTGACGTCGCACTTGCCGATCAGGCAGTAGACGGCCCGCTTGTAAGGGTCGGCGCTGTTCCTCAGAGCTCTGCGGTAGTGGAGGCGGAGCTTGTTCTCTGACGCTGGAGACAGGCTGAGAGCGGGAGAGGTGAAAGGTCAGCTTCATGTCTGGGTCCAAAGCGACCTCCTGGACCGGGTCCTACCGTTTGTCTGGGCTGCTCATGTACTCCTGGAACCAGGACTTGAAGTCTCCCAGCTGATGCTGCGCCCGGCTCACCACCGTCATGGCGGCGTTCATGTCGCCGCAACGCAGGCAGTAGTAGATGACGGCCCAGACCGGCTGGCCCTCCACCTCGCCGTCCTGCAGGAAGTGACACAGAGCCATCAGCTGAACGCACTGTCACTGGTTTCTTTACCACTTCCTGCTGGCAGAATGTTTTCTGGGGCAAACTGTGGCGTCGCTCCCCCCCCCCTGTGTGTGTGTGTGTGTGTGTGTGTACCTGCATGCCCGGCAGCGGCCCTGGCAGCTTGATGTTGAGGAAGCTTCGGACCAGCTGGTAGGTGCCGGGCACGCCGCCCAGCTGTGCCTGATGCAGGTTGCCGAACACGGTTCCCATGGTGAAGCTCTTGTACCTGCAGACCAGGAGAAGTGCTCAGCTGAGACCAAAGATCAGAACCGGATGCGTAAGCGTTTCCGGGTCGGTACCGGTTCTCCAGGAAGCCGAGCGCCTGCCGTACGAAGGCCATCTGCATCTCCACGGCGGTGCGACTTTTCAGCGCGTCTCTGGCCGGAACCAGCAGCACGTCGGCCATCTGCTTGACCATCAGCCAGAGGTCCGACACGTTCTGCAGGAACCAGCCACAAATACTGCTCAGAGACAAACATCTGCTGTTTTAGCAGATTTTCCCCAGCATATTATAAGCCTGGCAGCCCGTCATGCTTTACTCGCCCCCCACCAGGCCAATTGTTGCTTGTTTTTGTTATTAGGAAAATTACATTTTCATTTTAATCTGTATTGCAAACGTCTCTGTTGCTGTGAGTGTTTCAGTGGCGGAGTGGATTAATTCCTAAAAGGTAAGTTTATAGAACATAGTTTTATAGATTATGCATTTAAAGCAGGACCATTCACTCCGCTGGCGCCTCCCGCGCTGCTGCTGCTTCATCTCTAAAGTTTACCTCAGCGCGGATCGCGCTCCTCCTTTCACTCTAACTGGACTCAGGCTGACCTGTATGGATATTTACCCCCTGTGAGGAATTATGATTCCTTCCAGAGCTTTTGATCAAGTTAGGAGTGTAAACCCACCGTGTTAGCTCTGGTTGTGCAGCTCTACGTGAACCTTAGGAATAACTTGTAGTGGCTTTCAGAGGAGCGTTGAGCGAGAGGTGAGAATGATTTATAATTGTAGACAAAGAAATTTGCACGGCTTTTCCATCTCAACTCGCTGCCCAGCGTGTGGCGCTGTCTGCCCTGTAAAGTTCATGTGTGTGTCCCGGTTGGTTAGCGGTTAACTAACCGGCGCTAACCTCATCATGCAGGTTCAGCCGGTGAGGAGTTTTCGCCTCGTAGTCACGCTTCACGCTGGTTTTATATTATTTTTAGTTTTATTTTTCCATTTACACGATGCATCAAATCATACCAAATGTTTTGTCCACTTAGTCAGACAGAGTTAATGCGTCCGGCCGCGCGGAGATCTGAGAAACTCGTCCCATAAACTGGAGCAACCAAAACAGTTTCTGTGTCTCTTGTTAAAACTCAACAGACAGAAATGTTAGAGCTGCTAAAGAGCCGCTGACTTAACTTGGATTAAACAGAAGTGCAAATAATTGATATTTATCTTAATTGTATTTTTTTAAGACTAGTTGTGGGTTTAAATAGTTTCACTGACAATGTTTTCCCATAACATATAATTACCCAGTAATATTTTTACATTTCCTGTCTACTTAACATCCTTTAATACTAAAACATGGTGGACCCCTCGCGCCCCGACCGCCGGGCTGAGCAGGTCCTCTGGGGGAAACTCTGTGTAGGATCTCTGTCGCTGTATGGATTGTAAAGTTATCCAGGTTATTGGCGCTTCAGTTTCAGTCTGAGCTCCGGATTTATCACGTAGCCAAAAAACATTTTATATCAATAACTGCTGTCCTGATTGTTTTGGCCCAATAATAAACCAACTGAAACATTTATGGTTTAAATATAGAAAGCTTGCATGAACTAAAGGTCAAAGGTTAGGGAGAGTGAACAGGAAGAGGAGGAGGTGGCCCTACCTTGTCGTCCATGGCGGCGGCGGCGGCAGCGCACAGATCCCCCAGGCTGGGCTGGATGTGTCCGCTGACGATCTTCTCGTTGAAAACGTAGATCTGAAAGCGAAACGTTACGGCCGGCTGAAATGATTGACGGTGAGAAACAGCAGCAGGAGAATCAAAATGTTGAAGAGGTCTTCAAACAGGACGATGAAGATGAGGCAGACGACGCCGCATGCGATGTGGCGACACATCTTCTGATGAAGTCCTGCGTCACCCAGCGGATCGGAACAGGAAGCGCCCGCTGCCCGATCGATCAATACGTTCGATCGATCAGCCCGCTCCCGGCTTCGTGCGACCCGGTTTCAGTCAAAAGGCGGGCCAGCTGCTTTAACACAGCTGCCATGGCAACGCCACCAACTATTAGCTCGTTAGTTTGGGCTGTTTCCTCCAGAGGCTGATTTCATTCCTGCTCAACAGGAACCAGAGGAGAATATAGACGCACTTTTACCAGAACAACATCTTTAAGTCATGAGATAAAAGTCGTTTTAATGAGAGCAAAGCTTCAAACTAGTTACTAAGACCTGAGCAGTTCGGTCCATCTGGTTCTTACAAACTGGCTGGAAAACTGATCAAATATAACTTCACAAGATGTCCAACATCCCTCATTTTAATTTCTGATTGTTTGTGTTGGAGTTCTCATAAAACTACACATTTATTCCGTTACCATTATGAATTTATTGCGGTGACATGACGACGTTATTCTGGTAACATTATGAATTGGTTTTGGTAAAACAGAAGTGGCTCCAGGTACGCAGAGCGCTGGGCGGCTGATAAACTCAACGAGAACTAGCAGAAAATAAATATCGATTTTCTAAAAGTTCAAACTTTAAAAAACAAAATGTTAAAGCATTGTGCAAAAACAGGCCATTTTGATTAATAAATGAACAGTACATTTTATTTTTTTTATGCTAATTTTGGAGCCATGTGTTTCTCAGGACTCCAGCCATAGCCACCTTCAAAATAAAAGCCTACACCATTTCTGAGCTCCTGGCGGCTCTGAGGATGATGATGATGATGAACATCTGCTAGCACCAAGCTGTGTGGATCTAAACTGTAACAAAACTTCTACAGAACCTCTATTAACACTGAGCAGAAAGTTCTGGAGCAGAAACCCAAAAGTTCCGTTTGGTTCTGATGGACTCACCTGGCGTCCGTAGGCGACCTCCACGCTGTTCAGGGCGCTGCGGCCCGGAGCCGCCGCCTCGCTCACAAAGCTGGGCTGCAACAGAAGAGCAGGAGTCACACGCAACGTCACGGAGAACCGACCCAGATGTCTAACCCGAACCAGCCCTCTGGAGCTCCGGTTCGCTCCAGTGAACTGCCTGCATGTCATTTCTGATCAGATTGTCTGACTTCCTGCTGTTTCCAGCTGCTGCATGCTCCATCAGATTATGTTACAAAAATACTCCATCTAATAACTCTGACTGTTTTCCTTCATGGCGGAAGGATGGAAGCAGCGGAACCAGTCTGGATGGCAAAACACGAGCTGCATGGAGGAAGAGCGACGGCTAACAGTGTGGAGGAAAGATCACACAAGTGATCATCGACTTCTGGAGGGAGTCTCAGGAAAACATGATAATTTGGGGGAAGTTATGATGATGATTCGATTTCTGATCGGTAACACAGAGTTCAGGTAAACAGTCGTCCATCCAGATACTGATGGACTGCGATGGTGATGATAAACGTGCGGCGCTCAGTTAACCGAAGCTGCAGCGTCTGCATGCCGTACCTCCACATCCTGGCTGAAGTCCAGCGCGTCTTCTCCGGCCCCCAGCAGCGTGTGCAGCACCCTCTGCTTCACCTGCTCCCACTGGACCAGCATGGACTCCCGGTGGTACTCCTCAGCCAGCAGGAAGGTCTGGGGACAGACGGAGGTAGAGATGTAACATTATTATGGACACCTGGACAGGTTAACCTTCACGACAGCTCCAGGTTTCACCAGGAGGCCCCCAGCACCACTACTGAATGTGGAAACCCTTCGCATCGTTCAGGCTTCAGCGTCTAGACCAGGACCGGCTGCTCTACTTTAACCGTCCACAGAGACACCGAGACGCAGAGACCATGGGTACAGGAGAATTGAGTCTCCTGCTGAGGGAGACAGAAATTTGGAGCACATCGCCACCTCTCCTCTAACCTGCAGTCAGATTAAACCCAAATAAAGGCTAATCACCTGCTACTTCCTGTTAGCGCCTACAGCGGGACACGGGCTAATCACCTGCTACTTCCTGTTAGCGCCAACAGCGGGACACGGGCTCATCACCTGCTACTTCCTGTTAGCACCTTCCTGTTAGCACCTTCAGCAGCGTGTCCTAACTGTCCCTCAGTCAACAGGACTCTCAGGCCAGAATAACAAGTGGGACAAGGAAAAACTAAATGCTCCGATTTGTTTTTCGTCCCTCAAAGCCTCTACAAAACGTAGAGAGGGTTTTGCAGGTTTGTCTCATATTTTTTTGCATATTTTTAAACGTCTCCACTGCAGATTATACCATTAATTTTTGTTCATTCTGAGCAATAAAACCAAAATTTAAGTAACTTTTACTGAAAAGTATATAGCCAAGTTTAATAAATTCATTAAAAGCAATAACATCCATCCATCCTCTTCCCTTTATACGGGGTCGGGTTGTGGGGGTAGCAGCTTTAGAAGGGAGGCCCAGACTTCCCTCCCCAGCCACTTGTTCCAGCTCCTCCGGGGGAATCCCAAGGCGTTCCCAGGCCAGCCGAGAGACATTGTCCTTCCAGCGTGTCCTGGGTTTTCCCCTCCTCCCGGTGGGACCTGAACTCCTCATCACGGAGGCGTCCAGGAGGCATCCTGACCAGATGCTCCTCTCGATGTGAAGGAGCAGCGGCTCTACTCTGAGTCCCTCCCGGATGGCTGAACTTCTCTCTCTAAGGGAGAGCCCAGACACCCTGCAGAGAAAACCCATTTCGGCCGCTTGTATCCGCGATCTCATTCTAGATCGACCGGTAAATCAAGAGCTTCGCTTTTTGGCTCAGCTCTTTCTTCACCACGACGGACGGGTACAGCGCCCGCTTCACGGCAGACGCTGCGCCAATCCGCCTGTCGACCTCCCGCTCCCTTCTTCCCTCATTCGTGAACAAGATCCTGAGATACTTGAACTCCTCCACTTGGGGCAGGACACCCCCCCTGACCCGGAGAAGGCTCTGATCCCCATCCCGGCCGCTTCACACTCGGCTGCGAACCGCTCCAGCGAGAGCTGCAGATCACGACCTGATGAAGCCAAAAGGACCACATCGTCTGCAAAAAGCAGAGATGAGATTCTAAGGCCACCAAATCGGATCCCCTCAACACCTTGGCTGGTCTAGAGATTCTGTCCATGAAAGTGATGAACAGAATCGGTGACAAAGGGCAGCCCTGGCGGAGTCCAACTCTCACCGGAAACGAACCCGACTTACTGCCGGCAATGCGGACCAGACTCTGACACTGGTCATACAGGGACCTGACAGCCCGTATCAAAGGGCCCGGTACCCCATACTCCCGGAGAACCCCCCACCCCAGTCTGCCAATCCAGGGGAACTGCCCCCGATGTCCATGCGATATTGCAGAGTCGCATCAGCCAACACAACCCTACAACATCCAGAGCCTTAAGGAACTCCGGACGGATCTCATCCACCCCCGGGGCCTTGCCACCGAGGAGCTTTTTAACCACCTCGGTGACCTCGTCCCCAGAGATTGGAGAGCCCAACCCAGAGTCCCCAGGCTCCGCTTTATCAATGGGAGGCATGTTGGTGGGATTGAGGAGGTCTTCGAAGTATTCTGCCCACCGGCCCACAACGTCCCGAGTAGAGGTCAGCAGCACACCATCCCCACTATAAACAGTGTTGGTGCCGTACTGCTTCCCCCCCCCGAGACGCCGGATGGTGGACCAGAATCGAACAGAAAGCAATAACAATAAGCTGGATATTGAATACTTTGTGCTGTAGTCGACGTTTTCTACTGGAAGATTTTAATTTGTTATAAATCTGTTCTCATTAAAAGTCTCCACAATTGGCCTCACTTTGGAAACCCTTGACCTTCAGTTCACCTTCATTAACCAGCTAGAACGAGTTCAAAGGTCAGCATCAAAATCAGCAACGAGAGAAACCAGCAACTTCTCCTCCACTAATCCCCTCTCTGGCCCGGTTCTGGCGGTGTACTGACCCTGCGGCGGGACTCCTCGATGGCGGCCAGCAGAGCGTTGTCCCTCTCGTTCTTCAGGAAGCCCTGAGGAGAAACAGAAGGGCTGAGAAACGAGACGGATAAAAACTAGAACAGAAACGGGAGGAAATGGAGAGAACTTCTAGAATAGAGCTAGAACATAAAAACAGAGATAAATCAAATAGACTGGACGAACCGCAGATTATATATCTGAAGCCAATAAAATAGAAAGAATAATAGAAGCAAAGCAAATAGAGCGGCATCTTTTCTAGATGAAGGCAGCAGCCGACCAGATCAGTACGGTCTGAACCCGTCAGAACCCGACTGGTACCCACAACAGACCCAGTAATACTACCCAAGGGCTGAGGCTGATTTATGCTCCATGATAATAATAATAACATTAATAGTAGGAAATAAACATCATGTTTCATCGAACCAGAGTTACAAAATCAGGCCAGGCCTCAGAACCAGAACCGGCCGGACTCTAACAGGAAGTCATGGAGCTGAGCTCAGTCTGCAAGTCATCATCAGAGACGAAGCAACTACAGAAAAACTACCGAGCTGATCCAGACCAACACCCCTCACCAGAACCAGAACTGGACCCCCCTCCTCCCAGCACAGAGAAAACTCTTCATCAGTGTGAGGAAGACTCACGCATGCTGAGGCGTCCAGACGGTCCGAAGAGAAGGGAAGAGACGGAGGACGGCAGAGCGGCAGCAGGAGGATTTATGGTGAACGGACTGAACCAAGTAAGATTTGAGACAGGGGTTCAGGAGGAACCATTCACTCTGTCACATATTAACCCTCCATCAGCTGTCACTCTCTCACTTCCTTCACCTCATAAGCCTGCATTCTTCCTGCCATTACCCCCAACGCAATTACAGAAACAGATTTTTACCCTCAGTCGATGGCGTCCGATGTCCTGTTTTGAAATTAGGCTAATTATACTCTTAAGGGTCATGTTGATTTAATGAAGGGGTTTCATTATTTCCTCCCCCATTACTTGCCCCCGGTGGGGTGGACTAATGGGGGAGGATGGGGTAGCAGCGGGAGGAGGAAGATACAGCAGAGAGATCTCCAACTAAAGTTACCAAAGTTCAGCAACAACCTCAGAACTAACAGCAATCTGCAGACGGAAGCTGAGTGCTCTTCCTGTCAGCCGGCTGTAAAAGCCTCCAGGCCAGCAGAAATCAGCTGAAAGAAACATCAGGCTGCAGAGAGGAAGGGTCAAAGTTCAACCTTTACTGGCCAAATCCACCATCTGATTATTAAAATGGAAAATGCTTGAAAACATGAAAACATGTCTCTCTGTTTCATACTGGCAGTCCAGTTGACATTTAAATGGGTGTTGCTGCGCCCCCTACAGAGAACTAGCGTAGGTCTGGGATTCTGAAATTAGCAAGTTGGACCCGGCCCGGCGCTGTGGGACTCTACCTGAATGTCGGTGTCTTTGACCGGCTCCAGCGGCTCGAAGGTGGTGGCAGCACTCAGACTCTCCAGTCTCTGGGAGATGTGGAAGATGTCCAGGCCTCTGGACCCAAGCAGGATAGAGCTAAAGAGGAACACACACACACACACACACACACCGTGAGACGCAGAGGCTGCTGACGGCCACTAGAGGGCAGACCACCCCACCACAGCATTCCAGTACCACCAACAGCCAAATGGGTCTGTCCAGGTCTGACCGGGAGCGATGAATAACGTACGCTTTAACGTCAGCTGCATCCTGGGAGGTCCGTGTCAGAGTTCTGGACCGGAGCCGCTCTCCAGCCTGCTGGATCTCCTGGAGGTTCCTCTCAACGTGCGGCAGCTCAGATACAGCTTCGGTTTCTGCAGCCAGCTGCTCGGCCTGCTGCAGCAGCTCCCCAAAGCCTTCTGCGTCCATGGCTCCACAGAGGAGGAAGACCTTCAGAACCACAAACACAGGTCGGATTTATGGAGGATAAATGCCGACGTGGTTCAGGCCGGAAAAATGAAACGCTTCCAACATCCTTTCAGTCCTGACAGAAGCAGAAATCATGTCCATTTCTTAGGCAGCCCACATGTCTCTCGATGAACATTTCATCTCTAAATAAGCATCTACTGCATGAAACCACATCGCTTTATTTCATTTCAGCTCAGTTAGAATAAATTAAATTATTTATCTTTGCTAGATGTCAAAATATATATATAGAGATAAAGGTTTTAGGATGTATCAATTTCACTATAATATTTGCTTTGAAAAATAAAATATGCCGTGTATTTTCTGTTTTTATTGATAAAAAATATAATGTCCTTCTAACCATTTACAAGGAGCTTCAGCATTAAATATCTTGTAGAAAAATGCTGCCTTGGCAACTGAAAAACAAAACATGACGAATGAATTTTTGTTTTCTCTCTTAATTTTATTCAGATTTATATACTTCACAATTCAACAATATATGTTCCACGTTGTATTTTCTTCCACATCTCTCACATTATGTTTTTCCTCCTAGTTAAATATTTGTCATGTCTGACCAAGACGCAGTCTCATTATTGTTTCTCTTTCGCTCACTAACAGACTTAATACCGATTTTTGTATCAATTCTTTCTTCATTTCATCTTTTCTGCCATATTTTCAACAACATTAAGTATTTATTGTGCAGATTGTTAAATGAATGAACTTTGAGATGTAAACATGAAAGCTGCGCATCTGTTCTGCGCACATGGAGCTGTTCTGATAGCTTTTGGCGTTAAAAATAAAAACTAAGAAGTCAGTTAAAAGCACAATTCACAAAAGAAAACATAGAAATATCAAATTGAGACTTTATTTGCTGACTTTAGTCATTTAGAAAATCACGTGTTTGAAGTATTCAGAGCTAGCCGTGTTAGCATGCTAACAGTCAGCTAGCAGGCTAACGGTGGTGCTAACTGTTTTGCTGGTTGCTGCTGAAGATGAAGCAGCTTCTTACCTGGACAGAGAAGCGGGGGCAGCAAAGGTCTCCTCCGGGCTTCACCGGCAGCTGAAGATCCTCAGTTAGAAAATAGTTTCCTTCAGAAGAAACTGGAATCCAACTTCCGCCCGGTATTTCTGAAGCTTGATTGTGATTGGTCGAGAGCTAGTCCCTACCGGAAGAACTTCTTTTCTTCTTCTTTTTCTTGTTTTATGGCGGTTGGCAAACAACTTACAGGTGCATTACCGCCACCTTCCAGGTTGGAGTATGGATCACACGCTTATACCCTCCCCATAATACCCGTCCTTCTTAGAAATCTAAAAACACTCTCAGATATTATATCTCCTGACGATTTCTGAAATATTTCTTCTAAATCTAATTTACAATTATTCATCTCATTAACCAACATCTCTCTCTCCCTTACATACTTATTGCAATCTAAAAATAGATGCTGTATTGTTTCCATCTCTCCACAATATTTACAACCTGTACTGTGTTTATTAATTAACTTAAGAGTACTATTTAACCTTGAATGCCCAAATCTGATTCTAGAAATAATATCTTCTTCCCTTCTATTCCTATTACCTTTTCTATACCCCCCAACTCTTTTTTGAATTTTATAATAAAATCTCCCCTTTTCTCCTCTATCCCACTGCTCTTGCCATTTTTCCTTCATATACTCCTTAACAACACTCTTTATCTCATTTCTACTTATTTTAATATTTAATTCAACAATTTCTTTATTAGAGGCTCTCTTAGCAAAATTATCTGCCAATTCATTTCCTACAACACCGATGTGAGCAGGAATCCAAATTAATTTAATCTGAGATCCTTTCTTCTTAATCCTGAAAATTACCTGAACTATATCCTCTATAATATCTTGTCTAACTTCCGATTTCATTCCTTGTATACTAATTAATGCACTACTAGAATCTGAACAAATTACAAACTTTCCTTTTCCTATTCCCTCTATCCATTCTAAGGCTATTAAGATTGCCATTAATTCGCCTGTATACACTGTTAGCTTATCACTAATTCTTTTATTTTCCATAACATTTAAATCCGGAGCAATAAATGCTATCCCTACTTGATTATTTGACTTGTTTGAAGCGTCTGTATATACTTGGATATACTTTGAATATTCTTTATTAATATAATTTTCCACTTCATTCTTTTCCATCTCTCTTCCCTTTTCCAATAATTTTAAGTCAACTTCAGCCTGTTCTAAAACCCATGGTGGGATGGCAGGAGAGACAACTACTGAACTAACTTGAACTTTATCAATCCCAATTTATTTTATTTTACTTAAAATTACCCATCCAAAACTATTTGTATTCTTCTTTTCTTTTTCCTGACATGGTTTTAGTGTTAAATATGGAGGATAATTTTTGCTATGACCTTTAATATTCGCCCAATATGTTACTGCTATTTGTTCTCTTCTAATCTTCATTGGCATCTCACCCATCTCAACCTGTAGAGCCGAGACTGGAGTTGTTTTCATCGCTCCGCAGCATAACCTTAACGCTTGATATTGTATTTTGTCTATCTTTTCCAATAACTTATTTGAAGCTGAATTATATAAAATACATCCATAATCAAAAATAGATCGAATTAGACCAATATAAAACGTTCTTAATGCTTTCCTATCAGCTCCCCATTCTCTGCCTACTAGACATCTTAAAATATTTAAAATTCTTTTACTTTTTACCACTATCTTATCTATGTGCGTTTTCCATGTGAGTTTTTTATCAAACCATATCCCCAAATATTTAATTTCATCTCTCCTTTCTATTATACTCCCATAAAATTGAAGTTCCACATCACTACTGTTAAGGGAAAATGATTAATTTTAGTGCTTAATACAGTTAATCTTACGACATGTGTAAAGTTATATTTAGCACTCTTATTTGGAACAGGTTTCGTCTGAGCATGTGGGAGCTGAATAGCAGGCATTCAGCCAAGCAGGGACCTCCCCCGCTGACACACAGAGCAATAAAAGTAACATTCCGATGGGGGAAGAGACTTTTTGGCGCCAGGGATCTCCCCGTATCAGACAGAGATGAGCACTAAGTGGTCCGCCCTTTTACTTAGACAAAAACCAGACATCTTTGCCGTAAATCAGGGAGTTCCAAGTTTCTCTGAGTCCCTACGGAGTTTCCAATTGGTCAAAGAACGGAACGCCTTGGCTGCATAAATTAAATAGGGAAACACCTATTTGGTATAAAAATGACCTGTAAGGAGAGAAAAAAGAGAGAGACAGCGGCCGCTAATTTTTGCCTTTTTTTGTCTTTGTTTTATGTTTGTTTGTCTTCCCCTTGTGTGTCTTTATTTTTATGAGAAAAATGCATATCTCTGTACCTCTGCAGCTTTGTTAATTGATTCATGCGTTGCTTTGTGTGGGATTAAACTCTGTGATCTGTGACGTCAACACGCTTTGTTGTTGTTTCGTTTTAGCAGAACGCCGCCACTCGCCGAGGATCCCGGAAAAAAATTAAAGAGGAAAGAGCCAAACGTTTTGTCCAAAGCTAGCATTAAATTACCTCTTTTTTAACACTACTCACTCTCTTATTTGAAAAAACAACAAATTTAGATTTAGATGTTGAGAACCTAAATCCCCATTCTAACGCCCATGCTTCTACATTATTTAATGCTTCCTGTACTTTCTGTGTTATATATTCAATGTTCCTTCCCCTTTTCCAAATGACACCATCATCTGCAAATAGTGAAACACCTAAGGATTTATCTATATTACTAAAAATATCATTAATCATTATATTAAATAACATAGGGCTTATAATACTCCCTTGGGGAGTTCCATTTTCCACTTGATACTCTGAACTAATTTCCCCTTCTATTTTCACTCTTAACTTTCTGTCAGTTGTTAAGGAAATATGATTATATATAGTGCTTGATACAGTTAATCTTAAAAGATATATGGAACACTCTTATTTTGAACAGGTTTGTGTTAAGCATTTAAAACTAAACCAGATGGGTTAGCATTCAGAGACACAGGAACCAAATGCAGATTAAGGGAGATCTCTCAATGGGACCCCCGCTGTGCGGTCAGACCACAGGAGAGGCCATAAAATTAGCATTTTCCTTGGGAGACAGAGGCTTTAGATTTCACAGGTATCTGTGAGATTGTATCTCAGGTCGTTCTGTACTCAGAATGACCGAGGGAGCCACGGGGGATCAGAGCGCAGCGGTTTGCTTCTTTGTCTCGGTAGAAGGCAGATGGTCCTTTGATCTTTGCGTAGATCAGGGGGAGTTTCCAAGTTTCTCTGACTGCTTAAGGGAGTTTCCAATAGGTCAAAGAACGGAACGCCTTGAGTGCATAAATTAAATAGAGAAACACCTCTTTACTATAAGATTTTGTGTTAGGAGAGAAAATCCAGAGAGAGCGGCCACCATTTTGCCTTTTTGCATCGGCTCTCTCCAAAGACGTCTTTGCTTTTTGTTTGTCTTTGTTTTGTGTTTGTTTGTCTCCCCTTGTCTGTCTTTATTTTTATGAGAAAAATGCATGTCTCTGTTCCTCTGCAGCTTTGTTGTTGATTGCTTTGTATGAGATTAAACTCTGTGATCTGTGACGTCAACACGCTTTGTTGTTGCTTTCACTTTAGAGCACGCCGCCGCTCGTCGAGGATCCCGGGCAAATTAAAGAGGAAAGAGCCAAACGTTTTGTCCAAAGTTAACGTTAAATTACCTCTCTTTTTTAACACAGTTAAGAAATTTCTAATCCATCTATACATTTTACCCTTTATACCTGTTAGTTTTCATTTAATCAGCAACCCTTCTTTCCACAACATATCATAAGCCTTTTCCACATCCAAGATCACTGCTATCACACTCTCTTTATTAACTTGAGCTCGTCTAACTTCATGTTCCAAACATATTGCTGGATCAATTGTACTTCTTCCTTTTCTAAATCCAAATTGGTATTCCTTTATCTTCCCCTTGGATTCTAAGAAATATACTAACCTATTATTTACCATTTTCTCCATAATTTTACCTAAACACGACGTTAGGGCTATTGGTCTATAACTTTCAGTTAAATATGGATCTTTCCCAGGTTTGCATATAGGAATAATAATAGCTTCCTTCCAGTTATCAGGCAAAACTCCTTCCTCCCAACTTTTATTAAACAGTTTTAAAATTTTTCTTTACTCACAGCACTAAGATTACTCATCATATTATAAGTGATTTGATCATTACCAGGTGTTGATTTTCTAGAATTCCTCAACACTTTATCTAATTCAGCTAAGGAAAATCCCTTGTTACTATAATCTTCATAATCCTCATCATTTTGAATTAATTCTATATTCCGCTGTTTGGTAGTTTCACGTCCTAATTTTTCCCTATTACTCAGATTCTCTGTACTATCTATCTTAGCAAACATCTTTCCTAATACCTCAGCCTTACTTTTATTATCTATAATATTATTTCCATTCTCTTTAATTATTGGGAAAAAAAATTCTTTTGAATTCCCTGACATTTTTTTAATAGTATTCCAGACTTTATCTAATGCTGAATTCTTCCCCAAAGATTCACAATACTTTCTCCAATAATTTCTTTTAGCACTTTTAATAACTCTTCTAACTTCTGCCTGTTTTCTTTTATAATTTATCAAATTCTGAAAGCTTATCATTTTTTTCAATATCTTAAACGCTTTGTTTCTCTGTTTAATAACTATTGAACATTCTATTGTCCACCAAGGAACTATTTTTTTCTTTATCCTATTCCCATTACTTTTGGGAATACTTAATTTGGCCGAATTTATTATACCCTTGCTAATTTCAGAATTAACCTCATTAATTGGATTATTTATATCTACCTTTTCCAAGCATTCTTCACTCATAACTCCAAACATACCCCAATTTGCTCTCCCAAACTTCCACCTTCCCTCAACTTTTAACTGTTCCTCCTTCATAACTACCCCTATACTAATGATTATTGGGTAATGATCACTCCCCATTGTATTTTCTTTGATTATTTCCCATCTGCATACATCAGCCATAGATTGAGACACCAATGTCAAGTCAATAGCAGACTCTTTGCCTCTAACAATATCCACCCGAGTGCCTTCTCCATTATTTAAAACAATCAATCCTTTTTCTTCTATGAACTCTTCTACAATCTCTCCATTATAATTATCTTGATCACCCCATAATGTGCTATAAGCATTAAAATCCCCACACCACACTATTTTCCCTCTCCAATTTTTTAGGACTGCTACAAGTTTTGATTTTTCTAATTGCTTACACGGGTTATAGAAATTAATTATTTTAATACTCCCTTCATTTGTCCATACTTCAGCACCAATAATTTCTAAGTCTGACACTATTTGTATTGGTATTTGGTTAGTTTTGATAAAAATAGCACACCCTCCTCCATTTTTATTTTCCCTGTCTTTACGTAGAACTGAATAACTGTTAATACTAAACTGTAATGATGGCTTGAGCCAAGTTTCTTGAACACATACTATATCCGGTTTTGGATTTAAATTACTAATGAAACCTTTAAATTCTTGACCATTTGCTAGTAAACTCCGAGCATTCCACTGTATTATTAAAATTATGAAATTGTTTGAGACGCTTCAAGATCAGCTGACCCTTCACCTTGTCTTAGCTCATCATGTATTTTTTCCCAAGACAAATCTTTTACCTTAAAAAATTTAGAAGCTGCTTTCAGTATAATTTTAATCTTCTCAGTTTTATTTCTTGCTTGTTCTGAACAGTTAATAATATACGCAAGAAATGGAATTAATTTATCTAACGTAATATTTCCCTGATCATTTTTTGTCATTACTTTCCTTTCCTGACTTACATTCAAATTACTATCATCACTTCTCACCTGTTTCACTGCCTCAGCATAAGTTACTCTCTTTTCAGTTCTAATTTTTTGAACTTCAGCTGCCTCTTTCCTTACATTGCATCCTCCATATGCTGCAGTATGATTTCCTTCGCAGTTGCAACATTTGACAGGATTATTTCCACATTCTCCATAAGGATGTTCTCCTCCACATCTGCCACATCTCTGCTTCCCTCTACAAACATTTGCAACATGTCCATATCTTTGACATTTATAGCATCTAACTGGTGATGGAACATATTGTCTTACATTATAGCTCAAATATCCAATCATGATCTTATCAGGCAGAACCCTATCTTTGAAGACCAATAGTACAGATGTACTATCCAATTTCTTTCCATCCCTAAAAGCTTGTAGTCTCTTAATTTCTGTAATTTCTCCTCCTTTAATCATTTTCTTCAACTCTTCCAAGTTTTCTCCTATAGGGATTCCTGAAATCACCCCTTTTACCCCCCCCCCCCCCCCCACCTTTCTTTCTATCACTTCCTTTTTACACACCATTTGTAGCTTAAGAGCTTTATTTCTTTGTTCAGCATTTTTACATATAATTAGTAAACTCCCATCTCTTATCACCTTAGCCAGCTCTACCTCTCCAATAGCTTTCATAAGCCCATTCGACAAACTAATAGGACTTACCCCCATCAGATCCTGTCCAGTTTTAAACTTTATTACTTTAAATTCTTCCATCATTGCTTTCTCATTTCAGTTGTTTCTTCTTCATCTTCAAAAGATCTTTTCCCATTACCCAATCCTTTTTTCCCTTTATCCCCCCCCCCCCCCCCCTTCTATTTTCTACCATTGACCAACCTGTATCCATATTATCCTCCTCCAAACTTCCCCCACTACTACTAGCCATCTGATCCACTCACAACCCAGATTATGCCACAAACCGCTTATTTTTCCAAATGTCAGCGTCTCTTCTCCAGAGCTCCTCCTTCCACCAGCTAGTCCCTACCGGAAGAACTTCTTCTTCTTTCTTTTTCTTCTTTTTGTTTTTAATGGCGGTTGGCAAGCAACTGGAAGAACTTCTTCTTCTTCTTCTTGGTTTAAAAGATGTTATACCGAGAAACGCGCGCCCTGTCGCGGGAGCGCGCATCGCTCTAAAATCTCGCATATTGATGAGAAAACGGACTGAAATCTGACCGAAGAGGAAACTTTTAAAGATATTCGTAACATTATCACGTTTCTTAACCATGTAAGTGTAACCCTGCTGCATTTGTACTGTGTTATTTTGTATTTGTACTGTGTTATTTTGTATTTGTACTGTGTTATTTTGTATTTGTACTGTGTTATTTTGTATTTGTACTGTGTTATTTTGCTTTTCTGTATTCTTTTACTTTATGGGTAGTGTCCCTTTAAGAGAACTGAACGACATTACTTTACGGCAGCATTCCGACTGCAGTTGCTAAGGGAATTCCCGGGCTTTAGAGTTCAGAGCTGCTACAGAGCAGAGGCATGCTAGTCTCAGCCTGGCTTCTGCATATGGCCTAACTTTGATGCTCATATGATGTTTCCCTGCTAGGTGAGCATTACTGGAGATTGGTAATGTCTGCATTGTTGTGAGAGGAACGTTGGGCCTTCGTGCCTGCAGAGGAGGAAGGAGAGGCTGCTGGATTTTCCGTGTTTGTGGACACCGGCTGCCATCATCATTCTGGGTCCTGTTAAGGAGAAAAGTTATTATGTTAGCTTAAATTTTGGAAAAGCATGGCTCTCCTTTTCCTCCTGTTAGCCGGGTCGAGCGGGGTTCTCCGTGAGCGTCCTGCAACCGCGTGCTGCTAAAACGAAACAACAACAAAACGTGTTGACGTCACAGATCACGGAGTTTTAATCTCATACAAAGCAATCGACAACAAAGTTGCAGAGATACAGAGATATGCATTTTCTCATGAAAATAAAAAACACACAAAGGGGAAGACACACAAACACAAAACACATAAGACAGACAAAGGCGCCCGCGTGGAGTAAAAAGATGGAAAAAACTCTCTCCTCTCCGGTGTTGACTTGAAACTATAAACCAAAAGGGTGTTTCCCTATTTAATATATGCAAAAAAGGCGTTCTGTTGTTTTGACCAATCAGAGACCTGGTTCAGCCTCGAAGGTGCTCTGTTTTTTGTCCAAGCAAATCGGAGGGAAACCCCCAGTCCTGCACGAATATCCCCCCGCACCGAAGTCCTGTTATAAATCTCGCCGACTCTCCTGGAGTTTCTTCCTACCACATTCCAGCTGCCGTTTCCATGGAGATGCTAATTTTATGGCTTTTGTATGCTCTTAAACAAACAGTTGAAGGCGTCTGCTTGTCTCCTCGGGCCTCTTTCGAAGGGTCACACAAAGCCTGTTTTTTCAAATACGAGTGATTAACACATGTGGGAAGATTAAGTGTATTTTAGCATTAAATAATCATTTTCTTAGCAATCCCCCTTTTGAGGTCTTTTTAAAAAGACCTCAATAAAAATTGAGTAAGCCTTCTAATACCGAACCACAACTATGTATGAAAAAACGAAAAAACCGAAAAATAAAAAGACAAAAGCGTGACGTACCCTAATTCTATACAATCCCCCTTTGTAAACAAAACCGAAGGTGTAGAAAGACTTATCCTTAAAATTGTAAAAACATAAAACAAAATTATCACAATACAACCAAAACACAAGACAAACCAAAAACCCAAAGTATACAATAAAAAATAAAGCAGGGACATACATATAAAAAACTAGTAAGAAATGCTCTGCAACTTCAAAGACAACATTCATCCCAAAATTACAAACCGTCGAAACAAGAAACACACAAAATTACAATCTGCTGCACGTCTTTTCTGTGTTTTTTCTTTGTTTTTTTTTTTTTTTTTTTTTTTTTAAATGTCCATCGACAGTCTCTCAAAAAAAAATATGAAGTCTTCGTCAGGAATTGTTCAAAAAATGCGCGCAAAAAAACGAAACGAAAGTCCTTGCCAGAGTTCACAACGAACGAAAAAACACGCAACAAAAAGTTAATGATGATCCTCTTGCAGCCTGATCTTCTCGGTTGGAAACCTCAAGTTTCCACCTTAGCGTCCGTTGCTCACTGAAAATTGGATTATTATGCCAATATAATCATGAGTTGCAAAACGAAAGTGAAATCTCCTCGTGAGGAAATTAGATCTTAGGAAACGACCTGTCACAGGTTAATAAAACAGACATTTTGTTTTCAACATGAATTTCATTAGCATCAGAAACACAATTACAACATTCTTTAATATCATCTCCATTACTGTCAGCATAATCAAACGATGGTTTCACCCAAAAATAAATTTGTTTTGTTATCTTCCATCCAGGGAAATTATTTTAATCCTTTTATCAAAGAACGCAGATTTTGAATGAGACCACATCCACAGGGCACCAGGAAAATGGCTGCAAACTGAAACGACAAACAGAGATCAGATTTTCCAAAAGCATCATTCATTTTGTGTATTCAACACAAACATCTTAAAGTCACCCCGTGTCAGAGTGAATCCTCCACCGCTCGCGACTCTGTGGCTGCTATCTTCGAAATAAGTGTGAAGCCGCTTCTCCAAGCAGCCCCACCCCCGCCTCGCATGACAACAGCTTGTGTGACAGAGTCCAAAGTCCCACCTGGAGCTCGGAACTCCAGGGCAGTCTGCGTGTAAAACCATGAGCAACACATCACTTGAAACCTTATCTCCTAGTTTGTCCAATTCTGCTCATCAAATGGTGGATGTGATCCCTTCAATGTACGTTGCTATTATTATATACTATAGCTCCAACCGATGAAAAATACCAAAACCCTGTAATCATTTGCTTCAAAAGACATGTTTCCAAAGTAACGTTTTGCCGGAATATCAAACAAATGCAGATCTTTTCTTAAACCAATCTTGTAAAAATAGGATCAAACAAACGAAACAAAACAAACACAAAAACCTAAAAATGTAGTTGTAAAGCTTACATTTACCATCAAAAATGAAAATCGCTGTGAATTAAACTGTCCCATTTAAATTACTTTTATAGAACAAACTAGATCCTATCGGTTATTTGTCTAAATCATTTTACATGCGTTCCTTAAACAAAATTCAAAAGAGTTAGAGCTGGAGAAATTATAATGTAAATGTATGCCTTAACAAAACCAAACATTTTCAAAATATACCAATTTTTACCTCGGCTTTTACTTGTCGTCGAATTTAAAGTTTTATTCAAAATCGTTTTAAATGGATGTAAATCAAAAAATCAAAATCAAGTTTAGAAAAATCATTATAATCCCGCCTGTGTACTTTTAGTGATTAGTGATAACTTTAATCAAGAACAGATTCTTCAAAACATTCCTTAAAACATTCATGCTCCATTAAATTAATTGCTCTGAAAATGGCTGACACATTAATATTTGTAATTTCTATAATTATTTTCCCAAGTTAATTAACCAAAATATGCTTCATTATCACTATAAATTTATCTATTTTCTCAAAATATGTTAGCCCATTGTCAGAAAATCTTTTAATGGAGAACAACTCAAATCCATTCAAAATAAGCACATATTTCACCAGACAATATCTTTCCTTTCACTTTTATGTGTAGCACAGATCAGACATGTTCTTCAAAAATTTGTTTAAGTATTATAAAAGATGAACCCATACATCTTCTCCCCCTTTGATACATTACTGACTAATGTATCACTATTTCTAGTATGTGAAATAACGATGTTGATGAAACAGGGTTATTATTGTAGCTGAGAAAAATCCACCCATATTCAATGCTGCCCCCGTCCTAACAGGCAAACATTTCAAAACAAACAGAACAATTTATTATAGCATGCTTCAAACCTTCAAGATTGCTATTTTCAAAAAACATTTCACATTACAGTTTTAAAACTCAGTATTCAATTTTACTCTCATGATTATCAAATAATTTGTTGTAGAAAACTTCTCAAACATTTTCAGCAGTGTTTGACAAAACGTGTGTACCAATTAAGACTCTGCGAAGGTTTTGCATAAACGAACCAGAGAGACGTTGAAGAAAAAAATTCAAACACAGTTAACAAAGAAAATCCAAAAATAATAAATTGGGCCCCTACTGAAATCAACATAACAAAAAACAACACAGGTAGTAACAGAACGACGTAAGCACAAACTGACCTAACAAGACATGAGGGGAACTTAGATAACGGCTGATCAGACCATTAACACACTAAGGGGTAATTAAACACAAAATCCTAACAAATACTGGTCAGTATATCACTAAATCTACAAATGAAAAAAAATAAACTAAAGATCAAATTTCCCCCTCCCCCTTTCGGAACAAAATAAGAGGAAACTGGTAACTCAAAATGAATTCGTGATATTTAACAAAATATAGAAGAACTGACACTTAAAAGTCAACTAAATGAGTGCAGAACAAATAGCCAACTAAAGAGTCAGACTAATGAAAACAAATTTAAAGATAAAAATCTAAACTACTCACTACTCACTATATAAAGTAATATGAAAGGAAACCAGAAAATCATTACCAAGAGTGTCAGCGTGTGACAGTTGACTCAGTGTTTCGACGCTAAAAACTTATATTTAACATTTTCCACATTATTCCTTACTCACCATGTATTTGCTTGTTTAAACTATCTACTTTAAAGAGAAAATGTTTCACTAAAGCTAGGAAACCAAACTGCATCAAAAATCCTGTCTTATGGGATGAGAAAAGACTCTCTACTCCTTCCTATAATCTATAATGTGAAACAATACCCTAAAATTTAAACAGCCAATCTCTATGTTCCTTAGGAAAAAAAATTAAATTAAATCCTTTTGTATTTTTAAAGTTTATAAGTTGTATTTTTAAAGTCACTACACTTATCCGAGCAACCTCTTCTGCCAGAGCACAAAACAAATTCCTAAGCCCACCATAAAACCCCCTTTACACCTCTCGGAGGAACTATTTGTATGGCAGGAAAAAGAGCCAATAAGGATTTCAGGAAGGACTCCCAATTCTTTAATTTTATTAGTAGGCTTTGTCAGCGAAAGCATCAGATATGTTTTAGTTCCTTCTACTTTTAAAAATGAACTTACATGCAGATATTTTGTCAGGAAGTACTGTAAACGATGGGAGAGAGTATAATTTGCCTTACAGCTGCTGGTGCTCCCTTGCTGAACTTCTGTGAGCAGAGGTTGCTTCGCACTTAAAATTAGTGGTATACAAAGAGGCTTCACATGTTAATTAGTTGAATCTAGTGGGGGTAGCAGTTACAGCACAGCTGTAGCTTGTTCTCCCGTGCTGAACTTCTGTGAATGGGGTTATAACTTCTCCTTGAGCTCCATTAGTCTCATGTCTAAATAAACATACTTGTCGCTTCTTCTTGTTTTGTTCTATTTATTTATTTTTCTTAATTTTCTTATTTTATTTGCAGCCCTCTCGTCTGTCTATAGGCACTATTTAACCATCTCTTATTAGGCCCGAGCAGCAAAGCGCTGCGAAGGCCTATTGTATCTGTACTGTTTCTTATTAGGCCCGAGCAGCAAAGCGCTGCGAAGGCCTATTGTATCTGTACTGTTTATTATTAGGCCCGAGCAGCAAAGCGCTGCGAAGGCCTATTGTTTCTGTACTGTTTCTTATTATTAGGCCCGAGCAGCAAAGCGCTGCGAAGGCCTATTGTATCTGTGCTGTTTATTATTAGGCCCGAGCAGCAAAGCGCTGCGAAGGCCTATTGTATCTGTACTGTTTCTTATTATTATTAGGCCCGAGCAGCAAAGCGCTGCGAAGGCCTATTGTATCTGTACTGTTTATTATTAGGCCCGAGCAGCAAAGCGCTGCGAAGGCCTATTGTATCTGTACTGTTTATTATTAGGCCCGAGCAGCAAAGCGCTGCGAAGGCCTATTGTTTCTGTACTGTTTCTTATTATTATTATTATTATTACGATTCTGCCCCCCCAAAGAGGCGCCTTTTTGGGGGCTTTATCATATTCAAAAACTCACCAAACTTGGCGGTCGCGACTAGAAAATTTAAAAATTTTGAATTTTAAGGTTGTCGCAAAAATCGCAAAAAAAATTGCTCAACGGCGGCAACTAGCAATTTTCTGTTGACACAATGGTATGAACGTATTTCATCGTAGAGACATGAAATTTGGTACACTTGTAGAGCTCACCAAAAGACTCAGAACTTACATTTAATGTTATAAGCCAACTATCACAGGAAGTCGGCCATTTTGTATTGAACGTCCATTTTTTTCCTCGATTTTGACGTTTACAGCCTTCGTATTTGATCGAACTCCTCCTAGGGATTTCGATTGATCGACTTCAAACTCGGTCAGTCTGATCATAAGGCATGTTTGATTTAAAGTTATCAAATTGGTGAGTTTTGGAGTATGTTGAAGGGGGGTTAGCAGGGGTCAAAGTTCACCTACTCGCCATGAAACACGAAACTCTTATATTTCCTATAAAAAAACACATAGAGGGACCAAACTTTCAGTGATTGATCGGCATCGGATGTCCTAAAATACCCTGTGGTGAAATGATGACATCACTTAAGCCACGCCCCCTGAGAACAGGAAGTGTCATGTTTTACTGTGAGCGGTCGCTCTCTTAGCCCTTTGACCTAATCAACATGAAACTGTGTCCAGACACAGAAGACATGTTGGTGTGTTGAGGATTCCAACCCTGACCGGCTTTGAGATAGCAGCTGGGCGTGGCGGCGTGGCGAAGTGACCTGTAACGCCGATGCCATACGTTTGCTTCTAGATTCCACATGTTTCGACCGAGCTGCACCAAACTTGGCTTGAGTGATGCTGGTGTGATACCTGAAAATTCTATGTCATCAGATTATGACGTCATCTAAGCCCCGCCCCCTCAGAACAGGAAGTGCTATTTTTTTCCTTGGAAACTTTCATCTATGGCTCTCTTGACCTAATCAAGGTGATTCTGTGTTGGATGACAGATAGGAAGTTGATCTCGCTTGCTTTAAAGTGCCAATGGCGGCAACGCCGTTCGTATACGTTTGCCTCTACATTCCACATATTTTGACCGAGCTGCATCAAACTTGGCCTGAGTGATCCTGGAGGCTTGCCCGTCAATCCTACGTCATCACATTATGACGTCATCTAAGCCCCGCCCCCTCGGAACAGGAAGTGCCGTTTTTTTCCTTGGAAAGCTCCGTTTATGGCTCTCTTGACCTAATCAAGATGATTCGGATGATAAACTCTGTCAATGCTCGCTGCTGGCTGAACCGTGTGGGCGTGGCCAAATGGCGAATATCAGTCCCTCGCCATATGCATACGTTTGGCTCTAAATCACACATGGATCATCCGATTGGCGCCAAACTGGATCTGTATGACCTTTGTTCACCTCTAAAGAGCCCGACGGGTTTGAGATGTAATTTGACTCCACTGCGCCCCCTAAGGTAATACATCGGCTGTATCTCCTCGACGCATCGACCGATCTGCACCAGATTTTTCGACAGTCGTCGGGGAGCGCCGCCGAACGCATTCACGCGTGTCGCCCGGTGGACGGGCGGGGGAAATGCGCGACAGCTACTGCGGCGGCTGGCGGGCGGCGGTGCTGGAAACTGCGGCTGAGCTTCCGCGGTGGGGAGCGGGCTGCGGCTCTGGAAATTGTGCGAGACCTTCTGCGGTGGCTGGAACCCCCGCGGTGGCCAATAGGCCGGAGCGGCGCTTGCTGCGAGGGCCGCCCGAGGCTGCTTGCAGCTTTAATTATTATTATTATTATTATTCTGCCCCCCCAAAGAGGAGCCTTTTTGGGGGCTTTATCATATTCAAAAACTCACCAAACTTGGCGGAAGCGACTAGGCGGTTTAAAAATTTTGAATTTTAAGGTCGCCGCAAAAATCGCAAAAAAAATTGCTCAACGGCAGCAACTAGCAATTTTCAACAGACCCATTGCTATTCACTTACTTCATCGTAGAGACTTGAAATTCGGTACAGTTGTAGAGCTCACTAAGACGCTCAGAATTTACAAGTAATGTCATAGTGCAACTATCACAGGAAGTCGGCCATTTTGTATTGAACGTCCATTTTTTTCCTCGATTTTGACGTTTACAGCCTTCGTATTTGATCGAACTCCTCCTAGGGATTTCGATTGATCGGCTTCAAACTCGGTCAGTCTGATCATAAGGCATGTCTGATTTAAAGTTATCAAATTGGTGAGTTTTGGAGCATGTTGAAGGGGGGTTAGCAGGGGTCAAAGTTCACCTACACGCCATGAAACAGAAAACTCTTATATTTCCTATACAAAAACACATAGAGGGACCAAACTTTCAGTGATTGGTCGTCATCGGGTGTCCTAAGATACCCTGTGGTGAAATTTTTTTTTTACGTAGGCCACGCCCCCTGAGAGCAGGAAGTGTAATGTTTTACTGTGAACGGTCGCTATCTTAGCCCTTTGACCTAATCAACATGAAACTGTGTCCAGAGACAGAAGACATGTTGGTGTGTTGTGGATTCCAACCCCGACCGGCTGCGATGAAGCAGGTGGGCGTGGCGGCGTTGCGAACGCCATCGAATTTCGTTTGGCTCTAAATTCCACAGTTTCGGGGTGAGCTGCTCCAAACTCACTAGGATGGATCCTTATCCATCCCCGAACAGGAATCCATAGCGATATTTGGTGGGCGTGGCCTAATTTTTCTATAGCGACCCCTAGAGTATTTTAAATGAACAGCCCCAAGCCATGCTTAAACCTAGAATTACGAAACTTGGTACACATGTGTATCATGTCAGGACGTACAAAAAAGTCTCTTGGAGCCATGCTCTAAACCCAACAGGAAGTCGGCCATTTTGTATTGAAGGTCCATTTTGGACCTCGAGTTTGACGTTTACAGCCTTTGCATTTGATCGAACTCCTCCTAGGGATTTCGATTGATCGACTTCAAACTCGGTCAGTCTGATCATAAGGCATGTCTGATTTAAAGTTATCAAATTGGTGACTGTATGAGCTTGCTGAAGGGGGGTTACCAGGGGTCAAAGTTCAGCTACTCGCCATGAAACACGAAACTCTTATATTTCCTATATAAAAACACATAGAGGGACCAAACGTTCAGTGATTGATCGTCATCGGGTGTCCTAAAATACCCTGTGGTGAAATTATTTTTTTAAGTAGGCCACGCCCCCTGAGAACAGGAAGTGTCATGTTTTACTGTGAACGGTCGCTATCTTAGCCCTTTGACCTAATCAACATGAAACTGTGTCCAGAGACAGAAGACATGTTGGTGTGTTGTGGATTCAAGCCCTGACCGGCTGCGATGAAGCAGCTGGGTGTGGCGGCGTGGCGAAGTGACCTGTAACGCCGATGCCATACGTTTGCTTCTAGATTCCACATGTTTCGACCGAGCTGCACCAAACTTGGCCTCAGTGATGCTGTTGTGATGCCTGACAATGCTATGTCATCATATTATGACGTCATCTAAGCCCCGCCCCCTCAGAATGAATTAGAGAGATCTTCTGTGTAATTACATAATAAACAGTACATGTTCGTCGTTTGTAGGGCAATGCTGCCCTCTGCTGGCCACTGAAATAGTTTCATTATTTCAGTAATTCGACACCAGAGGGCAGCATTGCCCTGCAGATGAAATTCTTCGATTTTGTAATACACAGGAAAAAATAAAAAATTGGTATTTCTAACACAAAAAGTCACAGAGACTCCAAACTTTCAGTGATTGATCGTCATCAGGTGGCCTACAATACCATATGGTCAAATGATGACATCACGTAGGCCACGCCCCCTGAGAACAGGAAGTGTCATGTTTTACTGTGAACGGTCGCTCTCTTAGCCCTTTGACCTAATCAACATGAACCTGTGTCCAGAGACAGAAGACATGTTGGTGTGTTGAGGTTTCCAACCCTGACCGGCTTTGAGATAGCAGCTGGTCGTGGCGGCGTGGCGAAGTGACCTGTAACGCCGATGCCATACTTTTGCTTCTAGATTCCACATGTTTCGACCGAGCTGCACCAAACTTGGCTTGAGTGATGCTGGTGTGATGTCTGAAAATTCTATGTCATCAGATTATGACGTCATCTAAGCCCCGCCCCCTCAGAACAGGAAGTGCTATTTTTTTCCTTGGAAACTTTCATCTATGGCTCTCTTGACCTAATCAAGGTGATTCTGTGTTGGATGACAGATAGGAAGTTGGTCTCGCTTGCTTTAAAGTGCCAAGAGTTTTCAATGGCGGCAACGCCGTTCGTATACGTTTGCCTCTACATTCCACATATTTTGACCGAGCTGCATCAAACTTGGCCTGAGTGATCCTGGAGGCTTGCCCGTCGATCCTACGTCATCACATTGTGACGTCATCTAAGCCCCGCCCCCTCGGAACCGGAAGTGCCTTTTTTTCCTTGGAAAGCTCTGTTTATGGCTCTCTTGACCTAATCAAGATGATTCAGATGATAAACTCTGTCAATGCCCACTGCTGGCTGAACCGTGTGGGCGTGGCCAAATGGCGAATATCAGTCCCTCGCCATATACATACGTTTGGCTCTAATTCACACATGGATCATCCGATTGGCGCCAAACTGGATATGTATGACCTTTGTTCTGCTCTAAAGAGCCCAACGGGTTTGAGATGTAATTTGGGGAAAATGCGCGACAGCTTCTGCAGCGGCTAGCGGGCGGCAGTGCTGGAAACTGCGGCAGAGCTTCTGCGGTGGGGAGCGGGCTGCGGCTCTGGAAAACGCGCGAGAGCTTCTGCGGTGGCCGGAACCCCCGCGGTGGCCAATAGGCCGGAGCGGCGCTTGCTGCGAGGGCCGCCCGAGGCTGCTTGCAGCTTTAATTATTATTCTTATTATTCTTCCACCCAAATGAATTGCCTTTTTGGGGGCTTTATCATATTCAAAAACTCACCAAACTTGGCGGTCGCATAAAACGAGTTTTAAATTTAAGTACTGTAAGGTCGTCGCAAAAATCGCAAAAAAAATTGCTCAACGGCAGCAACTAGCAATTTTCAAAAGACCCATTGCTATTCACTTACTTCATCGTAGAGACTTGAAATTCGGTACAGTTGTAGAGCTCACTAAGACGCTCAGAATTTACAAGTAATGTCATAGTGCAACTATCACAGGAAGTCGGCCATGTTGGATTGAAGGTCCATTTCGGACCCTGATTTGGCCGTTTACAGCCTTCGTATTTGATCGAACTCCTCCTAGGGATTTCGATTGATCGGCTTCAAACTCGGTCAGTCTGATCATAAGGCATGTCTGATTTAAAGTTATCAAATTGGTGAGTTTTGGAGCATGTTGAAGGGGGGTTACCAGGGGTCAAAGTTCACCTACACGCCATGAAACAAAAACCTCTTATATTTCCTATACAAAAACACATAGAGGGACCAAACTTTCAGTGATTGATCGGCATCGGGTGTCCTATAATACCCTGCAGTGAAATTTTTTTTTTACGTAGGCCACGCCCCCTGAGAGCAGGAAGTGTAATGTTTTACTGTGAACGGTCGCTATCTTAGCCCTTTGACCTAATCAACATGAAACTGTGTCCAGAGGCAGAAGACATGTTGGTGTGTTGTGGATTCCAACCCCGACTGGCTGCGATGAAGCAGGTGGGCGTGGCGGCGTTGCGAATGACGTCAAATTTCGTAAGGCTCTGAATTCCACAGTTTCGGGGTGAGCTGCTCCAAACTCACTAGGATGGATCCTTATCCACCCGCCAACAGGAATCCATAGCGATATTTGGTGGGCGTGGCCTAATTTCTCTATAGCGACCCCTAGAGTATTTTAAATGAACAGCCCAAAGCCATGCTTTAACTTAGAATTACGAAACTTGGTACACATGTGTATCTTGTCAGGACGTACAAAAAAGTCTCTTGGAGCCATGGTCGAAACCCAACAGGAAGTCGGCCATTTTGTATTGAAGGTCCATTTTGGACCTCGAGTTTGACGTTTACAGCCTTTGCATTTGATCGAACTCCTCCTAGGGATTTCGATTGATCGGCTTCAAACTCGGTCAGTCTGATCATAAGGCATGTCTGATTTAAAGTTATCAAATTGGTGACTGTATGAGCTTGCTGAAGGGGGGTTACCAGGGGTCAAAGTTCAGCTACTCGCCATGAAACACGAAACTCTTATATTTCCTATATAAAAACACATAGAGGGACCAAACGTTCAGTCATTGATCGTCATCGGGTGTCCTAAAATACCCTGTGGTGAAATTATTTTTTTAAGTAGGCCACGCCCCCTGAGAACAGGAAGTGTCATGTTTTACTGTGAACGGTCGCTATCTTAGCCCTTTGACCTAATCAACATGAAACTGTGTCCAGAGACAGAAGACATGTTGGTGTGTTGTGGATTCCAACCCCGACCGGCTGCGATGAAGCAGGTGGGCGTGGCGGCGTTGCGAACGCCATCGAATTTCGTTTGGCTCTGAATTCCACAGTTTCGGGGAGAGCTGCTCCAAACTCACTAGGATGGATCCTTATACACCCGCCAACAGGAATCCATAGCGAAATTTGGTGGGCGTGGCCTAATTTCTCTACATCTCCCCCTAGAATATTTTAAAAAATCAGCCCCAAGCCATGCTTTATCCTAGAATTACGAAACTTGGTACACATGTGTATCTTGTCAGGACGTACAAAAAAGTCTCTTGGAGCCATGCTCTAAACCCAACAGGAAGTCGGCCATTTTGGATTGAAGGTCCATTTTGGACCTCGAGTTTGACGTTTACAGCCTTTGCATTTGATCGAACTCCTCCTAGGGTTTTCGATTGATCGGCTTCAAACTCGGTCAGTCTGATCATAAGGCATGTCCAATTCAAAGTTATCAATATGGTGACATTTGAACAGGTGGAAGGGGGGTTAGCAAGGCTCAAAGTTCCCCTGTGATCGACTGTGTAATACAAAGGGCTTTGTCATGTGTAGGGCAATGCTGCCCTCTGGTGTCGAATTACTGAAATAATGAAACTATTTCAGTAATTTCAGTAATTCGACACCAGAGGGCAGCATTGCCCTACGGAATGACAGTTCAATGTTGAATTAAATAGGAAAAAATTAAATAATTTGTAATTCTAACACAAAAACTCACAGAGACACCAAAGTTTGAGTTATTGATCATCCTCGGGTGTAAAATAATATCCAATGGTCAAATGATGACATCACTTAGGCCACGCCCCCTGACAACAGGAAGTCTCATATTTTGCTGGGAACGGTTGATAGCTTCTGCACCAAACTTGACATGAGTGATCCTCGTGGGATGCCCGTCGATCCTACGTCATCATATTATGACGTCATCTAAGCCCCGCCCCCTCAGAACAGGAAGTGTCTTTTTTTTTCCTTGGAAAGCTCCGTTTATGGCTCTGTTGACCTAATCAAGATGATTCGGATGATGAGCTCTGTCAATGCTCGCTTCTGGCTGAACCGGGTGGGCGTGGCCAAACGGCGAATATCAGTCCCTCGCCATATTCATACGTTTGGCTCTAATTCACACATAGATCATCCGATGGGCGCCAAACTGGATATGTATGACCTTTGTTCACCTCTAAAGAGCCCAACGAGTTTGAAATGTAATTTGGCTCCACTGCGCCCCCTAAGTTAATACATCGGCTGTGTCTCCTCGACGCATCGACCGATCTGCGCCAGATATTTCGACAGTCGTCGGGCAGCGCCGCCGAACGCATTCACGCGTATCGCCCGGTGGAGGGGCGGGGAAAATGCGCGACAGCTTCTGCGGCGGCTGGCGGGCGGCGGTGCTGGAAACTGCGGCGGAGCTTCTGCGGTGGGGAGCGGGCTGCGGCTCTGGAAATCGTGCGAGAGCTTCTGCGGTGGCCGGAACCCCCGCGGTGGCCAATAGGCCGGAGCGGCGCTTGCTGCGAGGGCCGCCCGAGGCTGCTTGCAGCTTTAATTATTATTACGATTCTGCCCCCCCAAAGAGGCGCCTTTTTGGGGGCTTTATCATATTCAAAAACTCACCAAACTTGGCGGTGGCGACTAGAAAATTTAAAAATTTTGAATTTTAAGGTTGTCGCAAAAATCGCAAAAAAAATTGCTGAACGGCGGCAACTAGCAATTTTCTGTTGACACAATGGTATGAACGTACTTCATCGTAGAGACATGAAATTTGGTACACTTGTAGAGCTCACCAAAAGACTCAGAACTTACATTTAATGTTATAAGCCAACTATCACAGAAAGTCGGCCATTTTGTATTGAACGTCCATTTTTTACCTCGATTTTGACGTTTACAGCCTTCGTATTTGATCGAACTCCTCCTAGGGATTTCGATTGATCGACTTCAAACTCGGTCAGTCTGATCATAAGGCATGTTTGATTTAAAGTTATCAAATTGGTGAGTTTTGGAGCATGTTGAAGGGGGGTTAGCAGGGGTCAAAGTTCACCTACTCGCCATGAAACACGAAACTCTTATATTTCCTATATAAAAACACATAGAGGGACCAAACTTTCAGTGATTGATCGGCATCGGGTGCCCTACAATACCCTATGGTGAAATGATGACATCACTTAGGCCACGCCCCCTGAGAACAGGAAGTGTCATGTTTTACTGTGAACGGTCGCTATCTTAGCCCTTTGACCTAATCAACATGAAACTGTGTCCAGAGACAGAAGACATGTTGGTGTGTTGTGGATTCCAACCCCGACCGGCTTTGACATAGGAGGTGGGCGTGGCGGTGTGGCGAAGTGACCTGTAACGCCGTTGCCATACGTTTGGCTCTGAATTCCACAATTTCGGGCCCAGCTGCTCCAAACTCACTAGGATGGATCCTTATCCACCCACCGACAGGAATTCATAACAAAATTTGGTGGGCGTGGCCTAATTTCTCTATAGCGACCCCTAGAGTATTTTAAATGAACAGCCCCAAGCCATACTTAAAGCTAGAATTACGAAACTTGCTACACATGTGTATCTTGTCGGGACGTACAAAAAAGTCTCTTAGAGCCATGCTCTAAACCCAACAGGAAGTCGGCCATTTTAGATTGAATTTCATTTGACCTCGATTTTGACGTTTACAGCATTCGTATTTGATCGAACTCCTCCTAGGGATTTCGATTGATCGGCTTCAAACTCGGTCAGTCTGATCATAAGGCATGTCTGATTTAAAGTTATCAAATTGGTGACTGTCTGAGCTTGCTGAAGGGGGGTTACCAGGGGTCAAAGTTCACCTACTCGCCATGAAACACGAAACTCTTATATATCCTGCACAGAAACTCACAGAGACACCAAATTTTCAGTTATTGATCAACAATAGGTGTCCTAAAATACCCTATGGTCAAATGATGACATCACTTAGGCCACGCCCCCTGAGAACAGGAAGTGTCATGTTTTACTGTGAACGGTCGCTATCTTAGCCCTTTGACCTAATCAACATGAAACTGTGTCCAGAGACAGAAGACATGTTGGTGTGTTGAGGTTTCCAACCCTGACCGGCTTTGAGATAGCAGCTGGGCGTGGCGGCGTGGCGAAGTGACCTGTAACGCCGATGCCATACTTTTGCTTCTAGATTCCACATGTTTCGACCGAGCTGCACCAAACTTGGCTTGAGTGATGCTGGTGTGATGTCTGAAAATTCTATGTCATCAGATTATGACGTCATCTAAGCCCCGCCCCCTCAGAACAGGAAGTGCTATTTTTTTCCTTGGAAACTTTCATCTATGGCTCTCTTGACCTAATCAAGGTGATTCTGTGTTGGATGACAGATAGGAAGTTGGTCTCGCTTGCTTTAAAGTGCCAAGAGTTTTCAATGGCGGCAACGCCGTTCGTATACGATTGCCTCTACATTCCACATATTTTGACCGAGCTGCACCAAAATTTGCCTGAGTGTTCCTGGTGGGATGCCGGACGATCCTACGTCATCATATTATCACGTCATCTAAGCCCCGCCCCCTCGGAACCGGAAGTGCCGTTTTTTTCCTCTGAAAGCTCTGTTTATGGCTCTCTTGACATAATCAAGATGATTCGGATGATAAACTCTGTCAATGCTCGCTGCTGGCTGAACCGTGCGGGCGTGGCCAAACGGCGAATATCAGTCCCTCGCCATATGCATACGTTTGGCTCTAAATCACACATGGATCATCCGATTGGCGACAAACTGGATATGTATGACCTTTGTTCACCTCTAAAGAGCCCAACGGGTTTGAAATGTAATTTGGCTCCACTGCGCCCCCTAAGTTAATACATCGGCTGTGTCTCCTCGATGCATCGACCGATCTGCACCAGATTTTTTGACAGTCGTCAGGGAGCGCCGCCGAACGCATTCACGTGTGTTGCCTGGTGGACGGGCGTGGAAAATGCGCGACAGCTTCTGCGGTGGCTAGCGGGCGGCGGTGCTGGAAACTGCGGCGGAGCTTCTGCGGTGGGGAGTTGGCTGCGGCTCTGGAAATCGTGCGAGAGCTTCTGCGGTGGCTGGAACCCCCGCGGTGGCCAATAGGCCGGAGCGGCGCTTGCTGCGAGGGCCGCCCGAGGCTGCTTGCAGCTTTATTAGGCCCGAGCAGCAAAGCGCTGCGAAGGCCTATTGTATCTGTACTGTTTCTTATTATTATTACGATTCTGCCCCCCTAAAGAGGAGCCTTTTTGGGGGCTTTATCATATTCAAAAACTCACCAAACTTGGCGGTCGCGACTAGAAAATTTAAAAATTTTGAATTTTAAGGTTGTCGCAAAAATCGCAAAAAAAATTGCTGAACGGCGGCAACTAGCAATTTTCTGTTGACACAATGGTATGAACGTACTTCATCGTAGAGACATGAAATTTGGTACACTTGTAGAGCTCACCAAAAGACTCAGAACTTACATTGAATGTTATAAGCCAACTATCACAGAAAGTCGGCCATTTTGTATTGAACGTCCATTTTTTACCTCGAGTTTGACGTTTACAGCCTTCGTATTTGATCGAACTCCTCCTAGGGATTTCGATTGATCGACTTCAAACTCGGTCAGTCTGATCATAAGGCATGTTTGATTTAAAGTTATCAAATTGGTGAGTTTTGGAGCATGCTGAAGGGGGGTTAGCAGGGGTCAAAGTTCACCTACTCGCCATGAAACACGAAACTCTTATATTTCCTATATAAAAACACATAGAGGGACCAAACTTTCACTGATTGATCGTCATCGGGTGTCCTAAAATACCCTGTGGTGAAATGATGACATCACTTAGGCCACGCCCCCTGAGAACAGGAAGTGTCATGTTTTACTGTGAACGGTCGCTATCTTAGCCCTTTGACCTCATCAACATGAAACTGTGTCCAGAGACAGAAGACATGTTGGTGTGTTGAGCATTCCAACCCCGACCGGCTTTGACATAGCAGGTGGGCGTGGCGGCGTGGCGAAGTGACCTGTAACGCTGTTGCCATACGTTTGGCTCTGAATTCCACAATTTCGGGCCCAGCTGCTCCAAACTCACTAGGATGGATCCTTATCCACCCACCGACAGGAATTCATAACAAAATTTGGTGGGCGTGGCCTAATTTATCTATAGCGCCCCCTAGAGTATTTTAAATGAACAGCCCCAAGCCATGCTTTAACCTAGAATTACGAAACTTGGTACATATGTGTATCTTGTCAGGACGTACAAAAAAGTCTATTAGAGCCATGGTCGAAACCCAACAGGAAGTCGGCCATTTTCTATTGAAGGTCCATTTTGGACCTCGAGTTTGACGTTTACAGCCTTCGTATTTGATCGAACTCCTCCTAGGGATTTCGATTGATCGGCTTCAAACTCGGTCAGTCTGATCATAAGGCATGTTTGATTTAAAGTTATCAAATTGGTGACTGTATGAGCTTGCTGAAGGGGGGTTACCAGGGGTCAAAGTTCACCTACTCGCCATGAAACACCAAACTCTTATATATCCTGCACAGAAACTCACAGAGACACCAAACTTTCAGTGATTGGCCGTCATCGGGTGTCCTAAAATACCCTGTGGTGAAATGATGACATCACTTAAGCCACGCCCCCTGAGAACAGGAAGTGTCATGTTTTACTGTGAACGGTCGCTATCTTAGCCCTTTGACCTAATCAACATGAAACTGTGTCCAGAGACAGAAGACATGTTGGTGTGTTGTGGATCCAAGCCCTGACCGGCTGCGATGAAGCAGCTGGGTGTGGCGGCGTGGCGAAGTGACCTGTAACGCCGATGCCATACGTTTGCTTCTAGATTCCACATGTTTCGACCGAGCTGCACCAAACTTGGCTTGAGTGATGCTGGTGTGATACCTGAAAATTCTATGTCATCAGATTATGACGTCATCTAAGCCCCGCCCCCTCAGAACAGGAAGTGCTATTTTTTTCCTTGGAAACTTTCATCTATGGCTCTCTTGACCTAATCAAGGTGATTCTGTGTTGGATGACAGATAGGAAGTTGGTCTCGCTTGCTTTAAAGTGCCAACAGTTTTCAATGGCGGCAACGCCGTTCGTATACGTTTGCCTCTACCTTCCACATATTTTGACCGAGCTGCATCAAACTTGGCCTGAGTGATCCTGGAGGCTTGCCCGTCAATCCTACGTCATCACATTATGACGTCATCTAAGCCCCGCCCCCTCGGAACCGGAAGTGCCGTTTTTTTCCTTGGAAAGCTCTGTTTATGGCTCTCTTGACCTAATCAAGATGATTTGGATGATAAACTCTGTCAATGCTCGCAGCTGGCTGAACCGTGTGGGCGTGGCCAAATGGCGAATATCAGTCCCTCGCCATATACATACGTTTGGTTCTAATTCACACATGGATCATCCGATTGGCGCCAAACTGGACATGTATGACCTTTGTTCACCTCTAAAGAGCCCGACGGGTTTGAGATGTAATTTGACTCCACTGCGCCCCCTAAGTTGATACATCGGCCGTATCTCCTCGACGCATCAACCGATCTGCACCAGATTTTTTGACAGTCGTCGGGGAGCGCCGCTGAACGCATTCACGCCTGTCGCCCGGTGGACGGGCGGGGAAAATGCGCGACAGCTTCTGCGGCGGCTGGCGGGCGGCGATGCTGGAATCTGCGGCAGAGCTTCCGCGGTGGGGAGCAGGCTGCGGCTCTGGAAAGCGCGCGAGAGCTTCTGCGGTGGCCGGAACCCCCGCGGTGGCCAATAGGCCGGAGCGGCGCTTGCTGCGAGGGCCGCCCGAGGCTGCTTGCAGCTTTAATTAGGCCCGAGCAGCAAAGCGCTGCGAAGGCCTATTGTATCTGTACTGTTTATTATTATTATTATTATTCTGCCCCCCCAAAGAGGAGCCTTTTTGGGGGCTTTATCATATTCAAAAACTCACCAAACTTGGCGGAAGCGACTAGGCGGTTTAAAAATTTTGAATTTTAAGGTCGCCGCAAAAATCGCAAAAAAAATTGCTCAACGGCAGCAACTAGCAATTTTCAACAGACCCATTGCTATTCACTTACTTCATCGTAGAGACTTGAAATTCGGTACAGTTGTAGAGCTCACTAAGACGCTCAGAATTTACAAGTAATGTCATAGTGCAACTATCACAGAAAGTCGGCCATTTTGTATTGAACGTCCATTTTTTTCCTCGATTTTGACGTTTACAGCCTTCGTATTTGATCGAACTCCTCCTAGGGATTTCGATTGATCGGCTTCAAACTCGGTCAGTCTGATCATAAGGCATGTCTGATTTAAAGTTATCAAATTGGTGAGTTTTGGAGCATGTTGAAGGGGGGTTACCAGGGGTCAAAGTTCACCTACACGCCATGAAACAAAAACCTCTTATATTTCCTATACAAAAACACATAGAGGGACCAAACTTTCAGTGATTGATCGTCATCGGGTGTCCTAAAATACCCTGCAGTGAAATTTTTTTTTTACGTAGGCCACGCCCCCTGAGAGCAGGAAGTGTAATGTTTTACTGTGAACGGTCGCTATCTTAGCCCTTTGACCTAATCAACATGAAACTGTGTCCAGAGACAGAAGACATGTTGGTGTGTTGTGGATTCCAACCCCGACCGGCTGCGATGAAGCAGGTGGGCGTGGCGGCGTTGCGAACGCCATCGAATTTCGTTTGGCTCTGAATTCAACAGTTTCGGGGTGAGCTGCTCCAAACTCACTAGGATGGATCCTTATCCATCCCCGAACAGGAATCCATAGCGATATTTGGTGGGCGTGGCCTAATTTTTCTATAGCGACCCCTAGAGTATTTTAAATGAACAGCCCCAAGCCATGCTTAAACCTAGAATTACGAAACTTGGTACACATGTGTATCTTGTCGGGACGTACAAAAAAGTCTCTTAGAGCCATGCTCTAAACCCAACAGGAAGTCGGCCATTTTGTATTGAAGGTCCATTCTGGACCTCGAGTTTGACGTTTACAGCCTTTGCATTTGATCGAACTCCTCCTAGGGATTTCGATTGATCGGCTTCAAACTCGGTCAGTCTGATCATAAGGCATGTCTGATTTAAAGTTATCAAATTGGTGACTGTATGAGCTTGCTGAAGGGGGGTTACCAGGGGTCAAAGTTCACCTACTCGCCATGAAACACGAAACTCTTATATTTCCTATTAAAAAACACATAGAGGGACCAAACTTTCTGGGATTGATCGTTATGGGGTTACCTAAAATACCCTGTGGTGAAATTATTTTTTTACGTAGGCCACGCCCCCTGAGAACAGGAAGTGTCATGTTTTACTGTGAACGGTCGTTATCTTAGCCCTTTGACCTAATCAACATGAAACTGTGTCCAGAGGCAGAAGACATGTTGGTGTGTTGTGGATTCCAACCCCGACTGGCTGCGATGAAGCAGGTGGGCGTGGCGGCGTTGCGAACGCCGTCGAATTTCGTTTGGCTCTGAATTCCACAGTTTCGGGGTGAGCTGCTCCAAACTCACTAGGATGGATCCTTATCCATCCCCGAACAGGAATCCATAGCGATATTTGGTGGGCGTGGCCTAATTTCTCTATAGCGACCCCTAGAGTATTTTAAATGAACAGCCCCAAGCCATGCTTTAACTTAGAATTACGAAACTTGGTACATATGTGTATCTTGTCAGGACGTACAAAAAAGTCTATTAGAGCCATGGTCGAAACCCAACAGGAAGTCGGCCATTTTCTATTGAAGGTCCATTTTGGACCTCGAGTTTGACGTTTACAGCCTTCGTATTTGATCGAACTCCTCCTAGGGATTTCGATTGATCGGCTTCAAACTCGGTCAGTCTGATCATAAGGCATGTTTGATTTAAAGTTATCAAATTGGTGACTGTATGAGCTTGCTGAAGGGGGGTTACCAGGGGTCAAAGTTCACCTACTCGCCATGAAACACCAAACTCTTATATATCCTGCACAGAAACTCACAGAGACACCAAACTTTCAGTGATTGGCCGTCATCGGGTGTCCTAAAATACCCTGTGGTGAAATGATGACATCACTTAGGCCACGCCCCCTGAGAACAGGAAGTGTCATGTTTTACTGTGAACGGTCGCTATCTTAGCCCTTTGACCTAATCAACATGAAACTGTGTCCAGAGACAGAAAACATGTTGGTGTGTTGTGGATTCCAACCCCGGCCGGCTTTGACATAGCAGGTGGGCGTGGCGGCGAGGCGAAGTGACCTGTAACGCCGATGCCATACGTTTGCTTCTAGATTCCACATGTTTCGACCGAGCTGCACCAAACTTGGCCTGACTCATCCTGGTGTGATGCCTGACAATGCTATGTCATCATATTATGACGTCATCTAAGCCCCGCCCCCTCAGAATGAATTAGAGAGATCTTCTGTGTAATTACATAATAAACAGTCCATGTTCGTTGTTTGTAGGGCAATGCTGCCCTCTGCTGCCCACTGAAATAGTTTCATTATTTCAGTAATTCGACACCAGAGGGCAGCATTGCCCTATGGAATGAAAGTTCAATGTTGTAATGGAGGAAAAAATTTAATAATTAGTAATTCTAACACAAAAACTCACAGAGACACCAAACGTTCAGTGATTGATCATAATCGAGTGTCCAATAATATCCAATGGTCAAATGATGACATCACTTAGGCCCCGCCCCCTCGGAACAGGAAGTGCTATTTTTTTACTTGGAAAGCTCTGTTTATGGCTCTCTTGACCTAATCAAGATGATTCGGATGATAAACTCTGTCAATGCTCGCTGCTGGCTGAACCGTGTGGGCGTGGCCAAATGGCGAATATCAGTCCCTCGCCATATACATACGTTTGGCTCTTATTCAGGCATAGATCATCCGATTGGCGCCAAACTGGATAGGTATGACCTTTGTTCACCTCTAAAGAGCCCGACGGGTTTGAGATGTAATTTGGCTCCACTGCGCCCCCTAAGTTAATACATGGGTTGTGTCTCCTCGACGCAACGACCGATCTGCGCCAGATTTTTCGACAGTCGTCGGGCAGCGCCGCCGAACGCATTCACGCGTGTCGCCCGGCGGACGGGCGGGGAAAATGCGCGACAGCTCCTGCGGCGGCTGGCGGGCGGCGGTGCTGGAAACTGCGGCGGAGCTTCAGCGGTGGGGAGCGGGCTGCGGCTCTGGAAACCGCGCGAGAGCTTCTGCGGTGGCCGGAACCCCCGCGGTGGCCAATAGGCCGGAGCGGCGCTTGCTGCGAGGGCCGCCCGAGGCTGCTTGCAGCTTTAATTCTTCTTACGATTCTGCCCCCCTCTTCGTGGGCCTTTTTGGGGGCTTTATCATATTCAAAAACTCACCAAACTTGGCGGAAGCGACTAGGCGGTTTAAAAATTTTGAATTTTAAGGTCGCCGCAAAAATCGCAAAAAAAATTGCTCAACGGCAGCAACTAGCAATTTTCAACAGACCCATTGCTATTCACTTACTTCATCGTAGAGACTTGAAATTCGGTACAGTTGTAGAGCTCACTAAGACGCTCAGAATTTACAAGTAATGTCATAGTGCAACTATCACAGTAAGTCGGCCATTTTGTATTGAAGGTCCATTTTTTACCTCGATTTTGCCGTTTACAGCCTTCGTATTTGATCGAACTCCTCCTAGGGATTTCGATTGATCGGCTTCAAACTCGGTCAGTCTGATCATAAGGCATGTCTGATTTAAAGTTATCAAATTGGTGAGTTTTGGAGCATGTTGAAGGGAGGTTACCAGGGGTCAAAGTTCACCTACACGCCATGAAACAAAAACCTCTTATATTTCCTATACAAAAACACATAGAGGGACCAAACTTTCAGTGATTGATCGGCATCGGGTGTCCTATAATACCCTGCAGTGAAATTTTTTTTTTACGTAGGCCACGCCCCCTGAGAGCAGGAAGTGTAATGTTTTACTCTGAACGGTTGCTATCTTAGCCCTTTGACCTAATCAACATGAAACTGTGTCCAGAGACAGAAGACACGTTGGTGTGTTGTGGATTCCAACCCCGACCGGCTGCGATGAAGCAGGTGGGCGTGGCGGCGTTGCGAACGCCATCGAATTTTGTTTGGCTCTGAATTCCACAGTTTCGGGGTGAGCTGCTCCAAACTCACTAGGATGGATCCTTATCCATCCCCGAACAGGAATCCATAGCGATATTTGGTGGGCGTGGCCTAATTTTTCTATAGCGACCCCTAGAGTATTTTAAATGAACAGCCCCAAGCCATGCTTAAACCTAGAATTACGAAACTTGGTACACATGTGTATCTTGTCGGGACGTACAAAAAAGTCTCTTAGAGCCATGCTCTAAACCCAACAGGAAGTCGGCCATTTTAGATTGAAGTTCATTTGACCTCGATTTTGACGTTTACAGCCTTTGCATTTGATCGAACTCCTCCTAGGGTTTTCGATTGATCGGCTTCAAATTCGGTCAGTCTGATCATAAGGCATGTCTGATTTAAAGTTATCAAATTGGTGACTGTCTGAGATTGCTGAAGGGGGGTTACCAGGGGTCAAATTTCACCTACTCGCCATGAAACACGAAACTCTTATATATCCTGCACAGAAACTCACAGAGATACCAAACTTTAAATTATTGATCATCATTAGGTGTCCAAAAATACCCTGTGGTCAAATGATGACATCACTTAGGCCACGCCCCCTGAGAACAGGAAGTGTCATGTTTTACTGTGAACGGTCGCTATCTTAGCCCTTTGACATAATCAATATTAAACTGTGTCCAGAGACAGAAGACATGTTGGTGTGTTGTGGATTCAAGCCCTGACCGGCTGCGATGAAGCAGCTGGCTGTGGCGGCGTGGCGAAGTGACCTGTAACGCCGATGCCATACGTTTGCTTCTAGATTCCACATGTTTCGACCGAGCTGCACCAAACTTGGCCTGACTCATCCTGGTGTGATGCCTGACAATGCTATGTCATCATATTATGACGTCATCTAAGCCCCGCCCCCTCAGAATGAATTAGAGAGATCTTCTGTGTAATTACATAATAAACAGTCCATGTTCTTTGTTTGTAGGGCAATGCTGCCCTCTGCTGCCCACTGAAATAGTTTCATTATTTCAGTAATTCGACACCAGAGGGCAGCATTGCCCTATGGAATGACAGTTCAATGTTGAATTAAAGAGGAAAAAATTAAATAATTTGTAATTCTAACTCAAAAACTGACAGAGACACCAAACCTGCAGTTATTGATCATTATCTTGTGTCCAATAATATCCAATGGTTAAATGATGACATCACTTAGGCCCCGCCCCCTCGGAACAGGAAGTGCTATTTTTTTACTTGGAAAGCTCTGTTTATGGCTCTCTTGACCTAATCAAGATGATTCGGATGATAAACTCTGTCAATGCTCGCTGCTGGCTGAACCGTGTGGGCGTGGCCAAATGGCGAATATCAGTCCCTCGCCATATACATACGTTTGGCTCTTATTCAGGCATAGATCATCCGATTGGCGCCAAACTGGATATGTATGACCTTTGTTCACCTCTAAAGAGCCCGACGGGTTTGAAATGTAATTTGGCTCCACTGCGCCCCCTAAGTTAATACATGGGCTGTATCTCCTCGACGCATAGACCGATCTGCGCCAGATTTTTCGACAGTCGTCGGGGAGCGCCGCCGAACGCATTCACGCCTGTCGCCCGGTGGACGGGTGGGGAAAATGCGCGACAGATTCTGCGGCGGCTAGCGGGCGGCGATGCTGGAAACTGCGGCAGAGCTTCCGCGGTGGGGAGCGGGCTGCGACTCTGGAAAACGCGCGAGAGCTTCTGCGGTGGCCGGAACCCCCGCGGTGGCCAATAGGCCGGAGCGGCGCTTGCTGCGAGGGCCGCCCGAGGCTGCTTGCAGCTTTAATTACAGTTTAATATTGATTCTCTACAATAGTTCCATATAATGTGTTTTATTAACCAATAAGTTATTTTAAACTTAATGTTATCCTTCAACAACAAATCTTGTAAATTTTAGCAAACTTTTCTATATTTAACCAATTTCTATTTAACAAGAGAGTGACTTCTAATTTATCCTGTCTAATTATCCGTAAGTCCTGTAGATTTAACAATATTTTATCTATCTTAAAGTTTTGGTCTGTTTGAAAAAGACTGATTGTGAAAATATCTAGAGTCAGTTGCATATTGCAGGTTGTTGTTATCTGAACAATTACCTCTTACAGTTAGAGCCTGTTTCTCTAAAAATCTTCGTTTTTTTCTTATCCTCAACTCATGAAAAAAGTCCTATTTTACTCATTGTATGTTATTCCATTTTCCTACTACCTTCACAGCCTTAGAAGGAATAATTAACATTTAAGCTAATATTTTAGTTGTCAACGCTATATACTTTTTAGTTTATTTATTTCTCTACCCAATCATGTGTATTTATCTATTAATTTGCCAAGACAGCATTTCTACAATCCTCTGTGACCTAATTTTCTTGGCTTGTTCTTTCTGTCTTTCTATATTTATTTATTTATTCATTTATTTAACCTTAGAACCCATAGTTATGTTCAATTTGTTCAGATGATTTATTTTATCAAGATTCTATCGTTTAATCACCTTCCTAACTTCACACTGCCGTTCACACTTACTGCTGTTATCGTTTAATTTTAAGAAGTTAGTTCAATTTAACACAGAGGATGTTTGAAAAAACTAGAAATTTTGCACCATCAAACAGCACTGAGAAATTGCTCTGTATTTATATGACATAAAATACCAAATGGTATCTTATCTCCAATCTCACACTCTTTCACACCAACATGAATTGCAATTCAACACAAGAACACAAAGCACATTACAAAAAACACAAAACACACATCTGGCCAGGTTTATAGTCAGTCAAAGTTTTCAGTCAGTCATCATTTTATCAAAGTTTTACTGTAATTTATATCAAATTTACTGAAATTTATATCAAATTTACTGAAGCTTCAGGAATTGTCCAATGTTTTATTAACATATTTTCATGTGTCAATTTAATTAATTTTAAACTCCAATCGTCAGGAACCTTTTAATTCCCCGTGCACGTTTAAAAAGAGAGATCTCAAAGTTATGTTAAAATCAAACCACAACCAATAATTTTGTTTTCTGGTACCAGTTTAGTTTACTTAACTGTTATTTTTATTTTTAGTTATTTATTTATTTATTTTTAAACTAAAAGACCACGTGTCGCCATCGTCCTACTTTCCCGTTAAGACTCTTCTACGAACCATAGCGTATAGCACGTGTCGCAACTCAGTGTCCATAATAACTTCACAATAAAACACAGCAAAATCAATGCAAATTAACACAAGCAGCGCTATTTAAACACAGCTTCTCACTCTGCACAGACACACAGCCAGCCCGAACTCGCGCACGCACACGGCCACACACACACACACACACACACACACACACACACGCAGATACACACATGCACACATACACACACCCAGAGCTCTGGAGCAGACAGCCACGTGTTGCGGCAACAAGCACAGATCGCGACACACAGAGAAACACAAACACGGTGTCGGACAAACGGAAGAGACAACGGGGAAAAATAAAATAAAATGCCGGCTTTAAAAATGCATTTCTATTCGTCACCACGGCCGACGCAACCTAGCTCAGTCACTTCGTCTTCCTGAATACACACGATTGGCCGTGCTAAGGCACTTCGTTGTACTGAAGACAGGCGATTCAGCCTTGTTAAGCCAATTGTAAGTCTACTGGAGATGAGTCAGTCTCCGGGCCAATACAAGCCCAAACTACCAAATTGATACACAATTCCCAAATTCTTTTTAAATTCAGAGGTACAAGAATAAACCCTCCGGGGAAAAGAACCAAAAACTAAGAAAACCCCAGCCTTTTTGACAATAGGGTAAGCTAGCCCTACGTCTGGACCCGCTACAGTCCTCTTGTTTGCGTATTTATAATCCAATTACTCAACCATCGACTCTTTTATAAACACAATCTCTGTACCTGTGCAGCTCCGTGAACTCCGCGTGGCTGGATACAGCCGCAACAGTCTAGCTCGCCTTTTCCAGCACACGGCGGTGCAAACAACAAAAAATAATCAAAAGTATCTCACCTCACCGAGCCGAACCAGGCCAACGCGTGACAGAGCCGCCCGCTCAAAATCCGCAACCGAACGAGCCCCCAAATTGTTAAGGAGAAAAGTTATTATGTTAGCTTAAATTTTGGAAAAGCATGGCTCTCCTTTTCCTCCTGTTAGCCGGGTCGAGCGGGGTTCTCCGTGAGCGTCCTGCAACCGCGTGCTGCTAAAACGAAACAACAACAAAACGTGTTGACGTCACAGATCACGGAGTTTTAATCTCATACAAAGCAATCGACAACAAAGTTGCAGAGATACAGAGATATGCATTTTCTCATGAAAATAAAAAACACACAAAGGGGAAGACACACAAACACAAAACACATAAGACAGACAAAGGCGCCCGCGTGGAGTAAAAAGATGGAAAAAACTCTCTCCTCTCCGGTGTTGACTTGAAACTATAAACCAAAAGGGTGTTTCCCTATTTAATATATGCAAAAAAGGCGTTCTGTTGTTTTGACCAATCAGAGACCTGGTTCAGCCTCGAAGGTGCTCTGTTTTTTGTCCAAGCAAATCGGAGGGAAACCCCCAGTCCTGCACGAATATCCCCCCCGCACCGAAGTCCTGTTATAAATCTCGCCGACTCTCCTGGAGTTTCTTCCTACCACATTCCAGCTGCCGTTTCCATGGAGATGCTAATTTTATGGCTTTTGTATGCTCTTAAACAAACAGTTGAAGGCGTCTGCTTGTCTCCTCGGGCCTCTTTCGAAGGGTCACACAAAGCCTGTTTTTTCAAATACGAGTGATTAACACATGTGGGAAGATTAAGTGTATTTTAGCATTAAATAATCATTTTCTTAGCAGTCCCTATCCCAGTCAAGCAACCTTTTTCATTTGTATGCACCAGACACACACGTACAAATATAGAGCTCTATATGAACTTTTTTTTTTTTTTGCTGGCCAGCTTCTTTTGTTTTTTTTTTCCTTTACCAAGGACCCTGTTATAGTGAATGTTGTTCCCTCTAAGATTTGAGTTGAGATGAAGTTGGATGTATTTCAGTCCAGAAATTTGTAATAAACAAAACTGGTTGATAGTAAACTGCTATCTGAACCCGACTAAATTCTATTCTTTGGTTACATCCAAGCTAGTAGAAAAAATTGGCGCCCGAACAGGGACTTGAAAGGCATTCATCTCATCTCTAATATTGTTAAACAAACCATATTTTCACAGCTTAACATCTGAGTCAAAAAAAAAAATGGAGTTTTGTGAAATATATGGTTTTGACCCTGAATGCACTGTAATTCTTAAGGGTGTCCCAGCTACAACTAAACTGGATGATGTAAAAAGGGCCTTTGTAGCGCTTGATGATGTTATCAAAGTGCAATTCATTGACAGTCTCCCTGATTCCATTCTGTGCCAGTTTGGCGAAGGTATTACTCCTATGTTGTTGGACTGTGAGTACTCAGTTGTTGATTCATTATGGGAGGTTGTACAGATTGATGACTACTGCTCCCCTAAATGTGAAAATGAGTCATTCAGTCAGGAAGTAGTACCTCTTGCACCTGCCATTGGTAACATGACCACGTGTTTTCAGGAACAAGTGCACGAGTTGGCCTTAACATACAAAATGGACCCTGCTACAATAAGTCAGGTAGCTGCAAGTCGTATTTATGGAAAACATGAAGAAAGAAACATTGTATCATCAACTCTGTATTGCACTCAAAACCCAGCCAGTCACCCGTGCAAGACCAGCTGTCGCAGATGATGAGAACCATACCTCAAATCGTACACAGGCAGCAAACGAGACTGTATTAATCAGCCCTCTGCCTGCTGATGTCCAAAAAGTTATAGTAGAACATATTGTAAAACATGACTCACCAGTGCACCAGCCTCCTCCAAGAGAGCTACGGCTTTTCTCTGGCAACTTTCCAAAACCTCCAACAGAAGTAGATTTTAGCATATGGCGGCTTCGAGCTAAGCAAGTGATAAACGACATTAGCCTATCAGAAGGGCAGCAGCGCCGTATGATACTCGATAGCTTACTTACCCCTGCCTTAAATGTGGCTCTTTTCATTGGAGCCCAAGCCACACCAAGTGCTTATCTTCAAGAATTAGAGAAAGCATATGGTAATGTAACAGGAGGGGAAGAGCTGTATATTCAGTTTCTAGAGACACATCAGAACAGTGGGGAGAGGGCGTCTGACTACCTCCGTCGACTTCAAACTCTGCTGCAGGAAGTTGTAGAAAGCAGCGGTGTGGCCAAGCAAGACTTTGACTCTCAGTTACTAAAGCAGTTCCTCCGAGGCTGTTGGGATGATTCCTTAATAACTACACTGCGTCTGCAAGAGTCAGGTTATAGCGCACACACCATTTTGACGTTTTCAGAACTACTGTTCAAAATAAGAACATATGAAAAAGAGAGCCATTTAAAGGAAATGAGGAGAAAGCGACATATGGGGGCAAGCTCAACCAAAGTCCATACCAGGACTCATTTCACAAGTGACACCTCAGAGCCCGCTGGCAACACACTCCCTCTAGGACCAGATGTCTATTCCAGAGAGCAACTGGAAGAGAGGATCAGGCAGTTGGAAGCTGAGCTTCAGAGAAATGTGCCTGTTAAGCACCCTTATCCCTCCAAAGAAGAGAAACCACTTCGGAAGCTCCACCAAAGAACTAAAGGCAGTCCTGTAACTTCAGCAGCCCCAACCACTTCACCAGCAAATCTCATGAAAGTTGGAAAGTTTTGTTATAACTGTGGAGACGACACTCATTTGCTACCGCAATGCACCAATCCAACCAATGCTGTCCTGGTGCAAAAGAAACTGTGTGCAAGACATCAAACCAGGCAGAATCAATTTACACTGAACCTACAAGACAAAACCTCTTCGCCAAACTTGGCTTTAAACAAGTAAGGGCTCCTGCTAGGGAACAGGTAGGCCCAAAGTCAAACGAGTTCCCTTGTTTTAAATCAGAGTATTGCTGAGCCATCTCATGTAACAGAAATCTCTCAGGTCCCCCATTGGACTTGTGGGGAAGCCCTGTGATAGTGAAGCATGGTTGGATGGAGCTCAGTGCAAATGTATTATTGACACTGGGTCACAGGTGACCATAATATCTCAGTCATTTTACTCCCATTACCTTTCCCACTGACAGTTATTCTCTATAAAAGGGGCACTCGATATTGAAGGAGCAGCGGGGCAAAAGGTCCCTTATGTGGGATATGTAGAGGTGGAGGTTCAGTTCCCAAAAGATGCATGTGGAACAGGCCAAGGCTATCATATCTTAGCTTTAGTCAGTCCAGACCAGACTTACAACAACGAGTACCCTCTTCTTGTTGGTACAAATGTCTTGCGTCTAATGACAAGAGATTGCAGGAAGATGGGTGGGACAAAATTTTTAGAAACTTTGCTCATTCAGGCCAGTTGGGTAATGGCTTATGCCAAGTGTCGTGAGTTGACAGATTCCCAAACAAAGAGTGCAAAAGTTCTCCGTGTCACACTCAGCAGCAAAGTACCTGTACACCTAAAGAGTGGTGAATTGTATACGTTAAAGGGTATCTGCCATTCTAAGCAGGGAAATGGTGAGTTTCAAGCTCTTGTAGGTGGTGCAGAGGAAGCCCCTATACCAGGAGGTTAATAGTTTATGATCAGATTGTGGAGGTAAAGTCTGAATCCCACAATAAGTTCCACCTAGCTGTCAAAAATGTTTCAGAACGTGACATAACTCTGTATCCAAAAACTCTCATTGCTGAGTGTTCTCCCATTGACTGGGCTGTGCCTATCACATCCAGCAAACCAGACATTTTACCAGATGCTGAAGTTCCCCAAGCCCATTCCTTTTTGGTAGCTAGTGATGTAAAAGTAGTGCCAACATCTGAAACTCTCGATCTTGACTTTGGTGACAGCCCTATATCGCCCCAATTAAAAGAACACATGCAACGTAGAATCAACACTGAAGTTGCTAGTGCTTTTTCTAGGCATGATCTAGATGTTGGTAGCGTTGTAGGTGTCTCTCATCGTATTGAACTAGAACCTCATGTGCCGTTCAAAGAGAGAACAAGACGTGTCTCCCCTGCAGACTTTGACGATTTGAAATGGCATCTTCAAGATCTTCTGGCTGTGGGTGTAATAGAAGAATCTCATAGTCCCTATGCCTCTCCCGTTGTTCTAGTCCGTAAAAAGAATGGAGAGTTGCGAATGGTGGTGGATTACCGGAGACTAAACAATTTAACTAAAAAAGATGCTTACCCATTACCTCGGATAGAGGAGACATTTTCCCTGTTGTCAGGTTCAAAGTGGTTCACCGTGTTGGATCTTAAAAGTGGATATTATCAGCTGGATGTTGAACCTGCAGATCGACCAAAAACAGCGTTTACCACGCCGTTTGGTACCTGGCAGTTCCGTAGAATGCCACAAGGTTTGACTAACTCTCCAGCCACATTTCAGCGAACTATGGAGAAAGTGATGGAAGGAATTAACCTCCAGGAGGTTGTTGCCTTCTTAGATGATCTTATCATATTCTCAAGCTCGATTGAAGAACATGAGGAGAGATTAATGAAGGTCCTCAAACGCATTGCTGATTTTGGCCTCAAACTGTCCCTTTCCAAATGCAAATTCTTTCAGACTTCTGTGAAGTATTTGGGGCATGTAATATCTGCCCAGGGGATAGAACCTGATCCAGAAAAGGTAGCTGCTGTGAAAGAATGGCCTCGACCTAAAACAGTTAAAGAGCTATGGTCATTCTTAGGTTTCACTGGCTATTACCGACGTTTTGTTAGGGATTATGCCAAAGTGGTTAGACCTCTGAATGATCTGTTGAAAGGAGACTGGAGCCCTAGGCATAAAAATTTTAGCCATTGGCCTCGCAAACAGTCACATCCACTTGGGGACAGATGGACCCCTATGTGTCAAACTGCATTTGAGCTCATCACTGAAAAGTTAACATCAGCTCCTGTGCTTGCTTTTTCCAACTGGCAGCTCCCATATCTGCTTCATACAGATGCTAGCATGACAGGGTTAGGCGCAGCTCTTTATCAGGTTCAGGATGGTCAGACCAGAGTGATAGCTTATGCAAGTCGAGGTCTCTCTAAGAGTGAAAGAAATTATCCTGTGCACAAATTAGAGTTTCTCGCACTTAAATGGGCGGTCAGTGAGAAGTTCCACGACTATTTGTATGGGGCTAGTTTCAAAGTACTGACAGATAATAACCCTCTAACATACGTGTTGACCAGTGCAAAGCTTGATGCCACAAGTCATAGGTGGCTTGCAGCATTGTCATTGTACAATTTTGACATTCATTACAAGTCCGGTCAGCATAATGTTGATGCTGATGGGCTCTCTTGGAGGCCCCACGAGCCACCTCACGATGATGAGGAGTCTCAAGAAATAGGAGAATAACTACCCTATTGGATCGTGCCAGCCCGTCCTCTGATGAGTTTAAGGTTTTGGATAGAGAAGTGGTGAACAGTTTGTACATGTGCCTTGGGGTGACCGATGTTGCAGATGCAGAGGACAGGCAGGGAATGGACAGGGAGATACTTGCAGTTGAGACACTTTTGTGTGATGAAGATGCTGTCCCAGAGGACCTGGAAGACCCAGTCTTAGGGCCAGGTCTCTCAGCATTGCCTGAAATGTCTAGAGATGACTGGTATTATTTGCAGAGAAATGATCAATCTTTGGCGAGGGTTATTCATTTTCTAGAAAATGAGCCCGATACTACGACACTAAACATGGTTGAAGAGTCAGAAGTGTCTTTACTTCTGCGGGAGAGGTCAAAACTAGTTTTGATAGAAGGAGTACTGTACCGTAAAGTTTGCAACCAAAGAGGTGAAACTTTTAATCAGCTTGTACTGCCTAGCAGCCACAGAGAAAGAGCTTTCGAAGGTGTCCATACAGAGACAGGGCATATGGGCATAGAAAGAACTCTTGAGCTTGCTAGAGCAAGATTGATTTTTTTGGCCAAAAATGGCTAAGTACATTGAGGCAAAGTGTAAAATCTGTGAAAGGTGTGTGAGAAGAAAGGCAAGGGTACAGAGAGCATCTAAGTTAGTAAACATCAAAGTCAGTGGTCCTCTTGAACTGGTTTGCATGGATTTTTTATCTTTAGAACCTGACTCCAAAGACACTCGAAATATTTTGGTGATAACAGATCACTACACCAAATATGCTCAGGCATATCCAACTAGAGATCAGACTGCCAAAACTGTTGCTGCAGTGTTGTGGGAGAATTTCATCAGTCACTATGGTTTTCCCCGCCGGCTGCATAGTGATCAGGGAGCTTGTTTTGAGTCTGAAGTCGTGGCGGAACTCTGCAAACTTGCTGGAATTTCCAAATCTCGAACTATGCCCTACCATCCGAGGGGCAATCCAGTAGAAAGATTTAACAGAACTTTGCTTGATCTCTTGGGGACACTGGAGGACAAAAAGAAAGAAGAATGGAGGAAATATGTTAGGCCTCTGGTGCATGCCTACAATTGTACCAGGAATGATGTGACTGGGGAAGCTCCTTTTCTTTTAATGTTTGGTAGAGAGCCACGTCTCCCCATCGACATTTGCTTTGGCATCAGCCCTCAAGGTTACAACCACAAAACACATTCACAGTATGTGAGAGACCTAAAGAAAAGGCTTAAACATGCATATGAGTTGGCCTCCAAAAATGCAGAGAAGAGAATGTTGCTGAACAAAAGGCGTTGGGATGCCAAAGTGACTGCGATGCCTTTGGAAGTAGGTGACAGAGTTCTTATAAGAAATCTGAGTCTAAGAAAGAAACACAAGATTTCTGACAAGTGGGAACCCATTGTTCATATTGTTGTTAAACAGCCTGATGAAAGTATCCCAGTTTATGTCGTGACACCAGAGGATGGAGAGGGCAGAGACAGGGTTCTGCATCGAGACATGCTTCTCCCTTGGGGATTCCTACCAGCAACAGGAAGACCAGATGGAGACGGGGTGGCCCCGATACCCCTGGTGCAGTCTTCAGTGACAAATGATGAAGAGAATACAGATCAGGAACCACAGTGGGAGGACTCAGGAACATCTTTGCAGAGTGTGCCACCGTCACAAAATGCCCTGAATCCCAATGCTTCTGAGTTCATTTCGGAACAAAGAGATTTGGCAGGGTCAGTGGCTGAAGTTAGTCCAGTTTTACCACGTTCAAGACTCCAAAGAAGGCGAGTTCAACCAGCCTACCTCAGTGACTACCAGGTTGGCTCTAAAGTTCATTTTCAACAACACAACTTATGTTCCCCGACACAGCAGACACTGGTTTGTAGTTTTTTGGTGTCCTTGCAACAACAACTTGCAGGGTTAGTTCAGTCCCTGACTACTGGTAGTGACGTGGACGTCACATTTTAAGTGGGGGAGGATGTAACCCTGCTGTATTTGTACTGTGTTATTTTGTATTTGTACTGTGTTATTTTGTATTTGTACTGTGTTATTTTGCTTTTCTGTATTCTTTTACTTTATGGGTAGTGTCCCTTTAAGAGAACTGAACGACATTATTTTACGGCAGCATTCCGACTGCAGTTGCTAAGGGAATTCCCGGGCTTTAGAGTTCAGAGCTGCTGCAGAGCAGAGACATGCTAGTCTCAGCCTGGCTTCTGCATATGGCCTAACTTTGATTCTCATATGATGTTTCCCTGCTAGGTGAGCATTACTGGAGATTGGTAATGTCTGCATTGTTGTGAGAGGAACGTTGGGCCTTCGTGCCTGCAGAGGAGGAAGGAGAGGCTGCTGGATTTTCCGTGTTTGTGGACACCGGCTGCCATCATCATTCTGGGTCCCTATCCCAGTCAAGCAACCTTTTTCATTTGTATGCACCAGACACACACATACAAATATAGAGCTCTATATGAACTTTTTTTTTTTTTGCTGGCCAGCTTCTTTTGTTTTTTTTTCCTTTACCAAGGACCCTGTTATAGTGAATGTTGTTCCCTCTAAGATTTGAGTTGAGATGAAGTTGGATGTATTTCAGTCCAGAAATTTGTAATAAACAAAACTGGTTGATAGTAAACTGCTATCTGAACCCGACTAAATTCTATTCTTTGGTTACATAAGCCATAAAATGGTGGGTTTTATTTCGCAGATTAATTGAAATAAATACTGTTTTTGCATCTTTATTTAGACACATGAGTCAAACATTTTTCAGTCCGTGTTTGATGAAAATATTCTCCGCAGATGGTTTGAAATTTCCCGATTTTTTTTAACATCATGATAGCTTAAAGCATTACAAAACAGAATCCCGTTATGTAGAACATTTTATATTGTAACGATTCTGTGTTTTAGTTCTGCTGGGGTTCATATGGTTATTTGTATTTGTTATAAGTTGCATTGTGATCCTTTCTGTTAGAGCGCTATGGCTCCCCTGGCTGACTCTGCTGGCTCCCTGACATGTGATAGGCCTGTCATGTGGGGGGGGAGGTGGAGCGGGAGTACCAGGACCGGAAGTGGGGGAGAGTTCAGAGGGGAGTTAGCAATGAAGCTAACAGTTGAGTGTGCCCGTTTGTTAGAGGCGTGAGCTGCAGCCTCAGGAATAGCAGCTTGTACCTATTTCTAATAAACCCTGTTTGGCGGGACTACAGCTGCGGTGTTGGCGTCATTACAATATCATCCTTAACTGTCTAGTCTATTAATGTAGGGGGATGCATTTTAATTTCTGAGCCTGCCAATATTTGCGTCCCCTGTCTATTGTCCTGTTGATATGAAACTTATAGCAGAAGTAGCTCAGAGAACAAGTGTCATTACGTAGAAAAGGTAAAATCCCTCTTAACTATTTATATCTCCATTTTAGCAGGGGATGCATTTTACTGCAAACCCTATTATTAGCCTGCCGATTTCTGCATGCCCTCTCTATTTTCCTCAAATATTATCCTATTGATATAAAACTTATATAAGATAAGATAAATCTTTATTGTCATTGTCACAAGAACAACGAAATTTAAAAAGTGCCATCAGTCAGTGCATATGCTTAAAAACAAAAAATAACTGTCTCACAATTTACACACAATGTAAGAACACAGCCCTGTGGAGAGCCAGTACTAAGGCTGAGGGCAGTGGATGTATGTTCTCCCACCCTAACTCTCTGCTGTCGGTTGGTCAGGAAGCTCAGGATCCACATGCAGGTGGAGTGAGGGAGGCCCAGGTCCCCCAGTTTGTCCACCAGTCTGTGAGGGAGGATGGTATTAAAAGCAGAGCTGTAGTCTACAAAGAGCATCTGCACAGAGCTCCCCTGCTGCTCCAGATGTGACAGAGCAGCATGGAGGGCCGTGATCACAGCGTCCTCTGTGGATCTGTTGGCTCTGTAGGCAAACTGGTGGTGGTCAAAGCCAGGAGGGAGAAGTGCTGTGATGTGACCCCGGACCAGTTTTTCAAAACACTTCGTCACCACAGGGGTTAGTGCCACTGGCCGGTAGTCATTGAGGCAGGAGATGTGAGGTTTCTTGGGTATGGGGACTATGGTGGAAGATTTCAGGCAGGATGGGACTGTAGACAGGGCTAGGGACTGGTTGAAGATCCTGGTGAAGACTCCAGCCAGCTGATCGGCGCAGTCTTTCAGGACACATCCAGGGACGCCATCAGGTCCAGCAGCCTTCCTTGGGTTGACAGCCCGCAGTGTGCGCCTCACCTCGTGCTCCTCTACAACGAGGGGTGTGGTGTTGTGGGTCGCTTGGTGTAGTGTGGCTGCCTCTGTTGGCTTCACCTCAAAGCGGGCAAAGAAGAGGTTCAGCTCCTCTGCCAGCGTGGCGTCGCCTTCCACAGCTGCGAGGTTGGTCCTGTAGTTGGTGAGATGCTGGATTCCCTGCCACACCTGCCTGCCGTTGTTGCTATCAAGGTAGCCCTCTATCCTCCTCCTGTAGTCAGACTTAGCCATTCTGATGCCGCTCTTCAAGTTAGCTCAGGCTGTACTGTAGACGGTCCTGTCCCCAGACCTGAAGGCGCATTCCTGGTCTTTAGCAGTCGCTGGACCTCCTGAGTCATCCAGGGCTTCTGGTTTGGGAAGACCCGGATGCGTTTATCCACAGCTACAGTGTCAATACAGTTCTTGATGTAGCACAGTACACTGTCCGTAAAAACCTCCAGGTCCTGATGTTCAAAAACATCCCAGTTTGTCGAAACAGTCCTGCAGCTGCTGTGTCGCATCCTGGGGCCAGGATTTGATGGTTTTGGTGATGGTTGGAGCAGTTTTCCTGAGGGGGGCATAAGCAGGAATTAAATGCAGGGACAGGTGATCCGACTGACCCAGGTGAGGAAGTGGTCTAGCCCTGTAGCCTAGCTTGATGTTGAAGTAGACTTTGTCCAGAGTGTTAGCCTCTCTTGTAGCACACTTTACATCTGGTGGAATTTGGGGAGCGCCGTCTTCAAGTCTGCATGGCTGAAGTCCCCGCTATGATGTGCACAGCATCTGGATAGATGCTCTGCAGATGGCTAGTGCTGCCATGCAAAAGTCCAATAGCTGTTTTAGCATTAGCATCCGGTGGGATGTAAACAGCGGTTACCATGACTACGGTGAACTCTCTGGGTAGGTATATTGGTCTGCATCTAACACTCACATACTCCAGGTCTGGGGAGCAATGGCTGATGACAGTCGCTGTGTTAGTAACCAGGTGTTGTTCAGGTACACAGAGCCTCCTCCTCTGCTCTTACCGGAGTCCTTCGTTCTGTCGTGGCGCTGTACTGTGTAGCCTGCTAGCTCGATGGCAGAGTCTGCTACGTCTGGATGCAGCCAGGTCTCTGTAATCAGAAGAATACAGCTGTCCTTCACTGCGCTGTGAGATGCAGCCTGTAGTCTCAGTTCATATATATAGAACGACTCTGATAATGTAGAAAATTGTATTTCACTTGTAACTGTTTGTTTCTTCAAGTTTGGAGGGGATGCATTTTTTGGCAATATGGATTTTGAACCTGTAGATATATGCATGCCCTCTCTATTTTCCCCAAATATTGTCCTATTGGTATGAAACATTACCAGTAGCTCACAGAACAGGAATGATTATGTAGGAAAGTGAATTATTCCTAACTCTATTTGGCTCAGGGATGCATATTTTGGCAAACAAAATTGTTCAAAAGACCTGTAAATGGTTTAAGCTTGATGTTGAGTACTACTGTTTGTATTACTTGATTTATGTTCAGCGGTACTTTTGTCCCTTAAGGCAGTGGTTCTCAAATGGGGGTACGCGTACCCCTGGGGGTACGTGGAGGTACTGCAGGGGGTACGTGAAGCTTTTCAAAATATCTTTAAAAAATCAGTAGGCTCCTCATAATAAGTCTTGGGAAAAATTATTTTTGTAAAAAGTTCGATAAAATATAAATGTGTGTTCATGCACTGAATTTTATATTCAGTATTTAGTTTCAATATCCTTTAAAATAAAACGGACCCCCCCACCAAGTTAGTTTGACCCACGGACCCAGGGCACTCGTCAACGACTTGTTGTTATCATGATTACACTGTAACCATGGAGACGTGGCTAAAGCGTAGCAGCAATGCTGCTGAAAGTACAGATAAAGTGAAAAAGAAGGCAGTGTACCTCTTTTTTATTCCAAAAATGTTTTGCCCGTGTCAGGGGGTACTTGACTAAAAATATATTTTTAAGGGGGTACATCACTGAAAAAAGTTTGAGAACCACTGCCTTAAGGCATACCGTAGTTAGGGCAGTGATGACGTCAGCACACTGCTGTAACCAACTTTGCTGATATCTGGTTTGCAGTTCGGTAGCTGAGCCGCTGTGCTAACATGGGAGAGATTTGCAAGAGATGTGTGTTTTCCTTAGAAGTGTGCGTCAATGATAAGAAACCACACACACACACCCTCACACAGACACACCAAAACACACATTTATGCCCATCCATGTTCAATTGGATCAAGATCTGTAATACAGTTTGGAATACAGATCAGTTAAAAGATCCTGCCTGGTGTCTTCATTATTCCATCTGCTGCACCTCATCCTGACATCTGGTCCTGAGCTGAATCCTGGCCGTACTGGTGTTCTGGCCACCTGACACTCCAGGTTGAGAGCAGTGATAAACACGAACAGAGCCTTACAGAGCAAACTCACCTACAAAACTCTTCGGAGAAAAAAAAAAAAAAGATCGTCCTGACAGCAATAATTAAAACAATTAGTTACAAAAATGGTTTAAGATTCAAATACAAAAAAGTACAATTTAACATGATCACGTGATAAAGATCAATGCTTCAAAACAAAAATCAAACAGTGTAAAAAGAGTAGAAATTATTACAAGAGAACTTTCACGTTTCAATAAACTGGGTTAATATTTGGCATTTTGTGTTGCAACAATTTAGTGCTTCCTTAAATAAAATTATTTCATTTATAACATGTTGAAAATGGGTGTTTTTTAAAATTATACTTATGAATAAAAAATCGTCAGAATGATCATTTCTTTATTGCCGTAGTTTGATTCTTCCACTTTGTTAGAAGATCAACTTTTATCACATCAGAACTTAAAAGTGGAACAGATTTTCAATGCAAAATCCAGTTTTGAAAACCTTCCAAAAACATTTATAACATTGTAATAAAAAAGGAGTAGTCTGAGTTTAAGGAGTCGCAAAACACACAGGGAGTAATATTTATGCTAGGTTTCTATTGCAAAAAGTCACTAAAAGGTCAAACCTAAAACACAACTTTAAAACTAATTTTTATTCATTTTTTGTAAGAAAATAATTGGTTCTGATTTTCTTCAAATATAATTTATAAACATGATTTACAAATTATGAAGTCAAAGTGTTTCCTATGAATTTATTTCTACATTTTTTGTCCATAAAGTCATAATATTGATAATCAAAGATTGTTCATTTAGGAAAACTGCTGAAAATGCTTTTAACTCTTGTTTATATTAATGTGCATTTTTAATAAAAAGTCACCATTTTTTACTGTTCATTCTCCAACCATTTCTTTATTAAAGAGCGTTTTATGTGTTGTACTGTGTGCTGCACAGAAAGGTCACATATAAAGTTGAACATTTTCTACTTTTTTTTCAAGACTTTTATCAACTTTGTATTTTTTCTGTTGGTCCTTCTGTTTTTCTCCAGCAGAGGCGAGAAGCCGGTCGGAGCCAATCAGGAAAACCTGCAGGCAGCTGAGGCCGGGGTCAAAGTTCAGCTTCCAGTAGGAGAACCAGCCTGAACACACAGCCAGAGATATAATAGAATGGTCTTGATCGCAGCATGGGTTGGAACGGCCTAGTCAAAGTACAGCCCTAAATCTAACAGACTGACATTCTCCATCCAGTTCGCCTGAGCTGCAGCTGTTTCTGGAAGGTTCTGACCCGATGAGGCTCTGCAGAGCAGATGCTTCATCTTTCAGGCCCATAAAAACGGGTCTGGTTCTGGAACACTGAACACCTGAGGAAGCGCCACCTGGTTAGCGTCCCGTGACGGCTTCAGGCTCATCGGACCGTCCAGCGCTCTCTTCTTTATTTCCAAGGTCAAAGGTCAGATGGCTATTGCTGCATTATTCTCCTCTGGTCCAGTTTTCACTCACATTTTTCTCCTGATGGTCTCCAGTTGGTCCAAACCTGAAGAAAGCAGGCAGAACTTCCTGTTGAGCGGAACGACCTTTGACCTCGCCTCATCTCGTTTCTCTACAGTCTGACTTTTGATGAGATTTTTCTTCTTGTGAAACATTTCCTAAAATAACTGTGATGCTAAATAAACAGCATCAGTTCTGAAACCCAACAGAATCGATTCTACCACTTTATTAGGTACAGCTTCGTTAGGTTCTGCTGGACTCAGGTCCCCGACCAGAACCGCTATCTGCTTCAGGAAAAACAGCAAGTTTTTAAAATTAACTTTATTGTAGAAAACAAAAACTAGTGAAGCAACAGTTAGTCAGAAATCTAAAACAATCCCATTTCCCCCCTTTCATCAAACGCATCGCAGCAGGTTTCAGTGTGAGGCTGGTCTGCCAGCTCCAAGAGTCCATCATCATCACCATCATCATCACCACATCCAGGCTTAGTAGACCCACAGTGAAACCTCCCAGTTGTCCCCCTCAATCCTACTTGAACTGGTTGTCGATGAGTGTGCCCTTCATCTTGGCCTTCTTGGCCTCCAGCTCGGCCAGCTCCTGCAGCCTCCTCTTGCTCATGCCCTTCCTCTCCAGCTGCTTCTCGATCACTTTGGCGTTCTGGGCGTAGGAGTCGGCCACCTCCCGGGCCTCGATCTCCTCCTCCTCCTCGTCGATGGTGGACACGGTGACGGAGCTGAACTTGCCCATGTCTTTGGTCCGCTTGGTCATCATCACCCGGACCTTCTTGGGGGCCTCCGGCGGCTTCTGGCTGTACACGCTGGTGTTGCCGAAGCCCTGGCCGAACTTCACCACGGCTCCGTCCACGATGAAGGTGGCCGGGCTGTTCTTGTCCTGGTGCTGGTAGAACAGCAGCAGCCCGCACTTCCCGCACTTCTTGCGGTGCTGCCGCTCGATGCCCTCCGCCCTCTTGATGAAGGCCTGCTCCTCTTCCTCCACGTTGCAGAACTTGTGTGCGTGTTTGGCGGCGTCGATGACCCTGGCCCGGTCCCGGGGCCGCATGGGCAGCTTCTCCAGCTGGCAGTCCAGAACCAGAACCATCTGGCCGCAGAGGCAGTAGTAGACGTGGAGCGGCTTCTCGCCGTCGTCGTACTCCTCCCGGTCCCGGGTGTCGGAGCACACCACGCTCCTGGAGACCACCTTAGGCATCTTCTCAGGCCGCCAGGACCCTGGAGCAGCAGCGGTGTTATGGAGGAAACGACTCTCTGCTTCCGGTGGCCGCCACTTCCGCCGCTCCTGAAGGAAACCAGCGTCCTGACATTAGTTCCGCGTAGTTCCCCTTCTTTTATTTGGAAAACAGTTTCGGCAGCAATATTAATACAAAGTAATATTTGGGTCTTACAGTTTCAAATTCATACAACAAGTTTCTATCTAAACAAAGTTGTTAATCAAAGAATAAGTGAAGTTGTTCAGCAGATTTACTTTTATCCAAACATAGAGATTTACAAAAACATTTTAGGATTTTTTTCCGCAGTTATATACATTTGGATGAACTTTTTAAAAAAGTATTTAAAAAACTTTCCCAGTAAAACTACATTATTAATAAAAAAAATTTGGAGCATTGAAATTAAACACTAAATGTATTTATTGTTAGACTCGGTTGGATTCCCTGAGCCTGGAGCAAACCCCACATATGGCTCCAAGTCTTCAGTGACACTGGAAGAAAAGATCATCTAATTCCTCTTCATGACAGAATGAGCATCCAGCAGGTTCACATCTAAATTTAGTCTGTATAAAAGGATTGGTGGGCTAGATGTGACACCGAATATTTTAGAAGAAAAGTTCTAATTTCAGAAATTATATCTGATCCAAAACCTTTAAGAATATACGTTATGCCATTTAACCAGACCTGCTAATATCTTCTGTAAAACTAAGAGAGAAATTGTCTTTTTTTATCTTTAAAGTCTATGTCTTCTATTGTAATGAAGGTCTTCATTACTTAGCTGGAAACACTTAAAATGTGTGTTAAATGATAAAAGAAACAAATACAAACAGATTGAAGTATTTTATTGATTGTGTGTTTTTATGCAGTGGCATCTCAGCTGGAACTGATGGTGTCCTTTCAAAATTAAACAAACAAATGGATATTAGTATTGAGACTGTTGAGATGCACTAAGATGTTTGGGGGTTTGTGTAGATGTGGCTTACCTCCGTCTCTTCCTCTGCAGGGTGTTCAGGCTAAAAGATTCCCTGGGGGCCTACGCACTTTAGAACTACGCACTTTAGAAGTTTAATGTTGGATTTATATGTATAGAAATGTCTTTTTAGAAATGAAATGTCTGCTTAAAAAATAATAGTATTTGCTAACATTTATTATTCTGAAGATTTGGTTGTTTTTGTCAAGTTTGTTTGTGTATGTATTTTGTTTTACCTTGTTTCTTGGTGGGTTGGTTAATTGGAGCAGCCATGGACAATATAAGGCTGCCTGGTGGTCACATTGTCTGATGGTTGCTGCCGAGGCTCAACAACCCAACATGTTGAAAGAGCCATTTTGGACCAAAAAAACAAAAAACAAATGTTTGGAGCCGCAAAAAAATAAAAGCCTTAAAGCTTATAATGAAGGCAAAACAGGCTTTAAATGTTCATCCATCCATCCATCCATCCATCCATCCATCCATCCATCCATCCATCCATCCATCCATCCATCCATCCATCCATCCATCTTCTTCCGCTTATCCGAGGTCGGGTCGCGGGGGTAGCAGCTTCAGAAGGGAGGCCCAGACTTCCCTCTCCCCAGCCACTTCTTCCAGCTCTTCCGGGGGAATCCCGAGGCGTTCCCAGGCCAGCCGAGAGACATAGTCTCTCCAGCGTGTCCTGGGTCTTCCCCGGGGCCTCCTCCCGGTGGGACGTGCCCGGAACACCTCACCAGGGAGGCGTCCAGGAGGCATCCTGACCAGATGCCCGAGCCTCAACTGGCTCCTCTCGATGTGAAGGAGCAGCGGCTCTACTCTGAGTCCCTCCCGGATGACTGAGCTTCTCACCCTATCTCTAAGGGAGAGCCCAGCCACCCTACGGAGAAAACCCATTTCGGCCGCTTGTATCCGCGATCTCGTTCTTTCGGTCATGACCCAAAGCTCATGACCATAGATGAGGGTGGGAACGTAGATCGACCGGTAAATCGAGAGCTTCGCTTTTTGGCTCAGCTCTCTCTTCACCACGACGGACCGGTACAACGCCCACTTGACAGCAGACGCTGCGCCAATCCGCCTGTCGATCTCCCGCTCCCTTCTTCCCTCATTCGTGAACAAGATCCCGAGATACTTGAACTCCTCCACCTGGGGCAGGACACCCCCCTTGACCCGGAGAAGGCACTCTACCCTTTTCCGGCTCAAGACCAAGGCCTCAGATTTGGAGGCACTGATCCCCATCCCGGCCGCTTCACACTCGGCTGCGAACCGCTCCAGCGAGAGCTGCAGATCACGATCTGATGAAGCCAAAAGGACCACATCGTCTGCAAAAAGCAGAGATGAGATCCTAAGGCCACCAAATCGGATCCCCTCAACACCTTGGCTGCGCCTAGAAATTCTGTCCATAAAAGTGATGAACAGAATCGGTGACAAAGGGCAGCCCTGGCGGAGTCCAACTCTCACCGGAAACGAGCCCAACGTACTGCCGGCAATGCGGACCAGACTCTGATACCGGTCATACAGGGACCTGACAGCCCGTATCAAAGGGCCCGGTACCCCATACTCCCGGAGAACCCCCCACAGGGCTCCCCGAGGGACACGGTCGAACGCCTTCTCCAAGTCCACAAAACACATGTAGACTGGTTGGGCGAACTCCCATGCACCCTCCAGGACCCTGCCGAGGGTGTAGAGCTGGTCCAGTGTTCCACAACCAGGACGAAAACCACACTGCTCTTCCTGGATCCGAGGTTCGACTATCCGACGGACCCTCCTCTCCAGGACCCCTGAATAGACCTTGCCAGGGAGGCTTAAGAGTGTGACCCCTCTATAATTGGAGCACACCCTCCGGTCCCCCTTTTTGAACAGGGGGACCACCACCCCAATCTGCCAATCCAGGGGAACTGCCCCCGATGTCAATGCGATATTGCAGAGTCGCGTCAGCCAACACAACCCTACAACATCCAGAGCCTTAAGGAACTCCGGGCGGATCTCATCCACCCCCGGGGCCTTGCCACCGAGGAGCTTCTTAACCACCTCGGAGACCTCGTCCCCAGAGATTGGAGAGCCCAACCCAGAGTCCCCAGGCTCCGCTTCCTCAGTGGAAGGCATGTTGGTGGGATTGAGGAGGTCTTCGAAGTACTCTGCCCACCGGCCCACAACGTCCCGAGTAGAGGTCAGCAGCACACCATCCCCACTATAAACAGTGTTGGTGCCGTACTGCTTCCCCCCCCCTGAGACGCCGGATGGTGGACCAGAATCGCCTCGAAGCCGTACGGAAGTCTTTCTCCATGGCCTCTCCAAACTCCTCCCATGCCCGAGTTTTTGCCTCAGCAACCGCCCGAGCCGCATGCCGCTTCGCCCGCCGGTACCCATCAGCTGCTTCCGGAGTCCCACAGGCCAAAAAGGCCCGATAGGACTCCTTCTTCAGCCTGACGGCATCCCTCACCGAAGGTGTCCACCAGCGGGTTCGAGGGTTGCCGCCGCGACAGGCACCGACAACCTTGCGGCCACAGCTCCGATCGGCCGCCTCGACAATGGAGGCACGGAACACGGTCCACTCAGACTCCATGTCCCCCACCTCCCCCGGGACGTGTTCGAAGTTTTGCCAGAGATGGGAGTTAAAGCTCCGTCTCACAGGGGATTCCGCCAGACGTTCCCAGCAGACCCTCACAACACGTTTGGGCCTGCCAGGTCTGACCGGCTTCCTCCCCCACCACCGGAGCCAACTCACCACCAGGTAGTGGTCAGTGGACAGCTCCGCACCTCTCTTCACCCGAGTGTCCAAGACATACGGCCGCAGATCCGATGAAACGATGACAAAGTCGATCATCGAACTGCGGCCTAGGGTGTCCTGGTGCCAAGTGCACATATGGACACCCTTATGCTTGAACATGGTGTTCGTTATGGACAATCCATGGCGAGCACAGAAGTCCAGCAACAGAACACCATTCGAGTTCAGGTCGGGCGGGCCGTTCCTCCCAACCACGCCCCTCCAGGTCTCACTGTCATTGCCCACGTGAGCGTTGAAGTCCCCCAGCAGAACAAGGGAGTCCCCAGGAGGAGCACTCTCCAGTACCCCCTCTAAGGACTCCAAAAAGGGTGGGTAATCTGAACTGTCGTTCGGCCCGTAAGCACAAACGACAGTCAGAACCCGTCCCCCCACCCGTAGGCGGAGGGATGCTACCCTCTCGTTCACCGGAGTAAACCCCAACGTACAGGCACCGAGATGGGGAGCAACAAGTATGCCCACTCCTGCCCGACGCCTCTCACCTTGGGCAACTCCAGAGTGGAAGTATGTCCAGCCCCTCTCAAGGAGACTGGTTCCAGAACCAGAGCCGTGCGTCGAGGTGAGACCGACTATTTCTAGCCGGAACCTCTCGACCTCACACACTAGCTCTGGCTCCTTCCCCACCAGAGAGGTGACATTCCACGTCCCAAGAGCCAGTTTCTGCAACTGAGGATCGGACCGCCAGGGTCCCCTCCCTCTGCTGCCACCCATCCCACAATGCACCCGACCCCTTTGGCCCCTCCCACGGGTGGTGGGCCCATGGGAGGGGGGACCCATGTTTCCTCTTCGGGCTAAGCCCGAATTTTTGATGTCATTTTTATTCTGAAGGTCGACAGGGAAAGGGTCAGTTTTTTTCCTTCTGGAACTCCCCTTACAAAAAAATCATGTGACTCACATGAAAACCACACAACTTTTTACATGTGAATGATGTGAATCACATGTGATTCTGGAACATTTGGTGGTAAACTCACATGTGATTCCCATGTGGTACACATTTCCACATGTAGAAATATGTGATATACATATATACAAGTACAAAATAATGGCACCACCTTTTTTACCATGAAAATGTCCAATTTCTTCATATTATTCACTTTTCACGATGAATATGAGGTCACATGTCAATCTCATAATTTTCCAAGAGGTGACCAGCAGGGGGCGTCTTTTTAAACAAGATGCACCACAACACGGAATAGTCCACAATATTTTATTTAAACAATTTCATTTAAACATTTTCTTTTTAAAAACATGGCTTCAGGCCTACCCTACCCTAACCCTAAAAAAACACAAACACTTTAAACGGTGGAACAAATCGTCGTTGTCCAATTTCAATGCCTTTCAATGGGCCAGAGGAGTCCGGTCCCGCTCGCTCAGCCGGTCCAATCAGCAACAGGTTTCCGTCAGAGGCCCAAACAAACACCGGCGAGACAAAAAAAGACAGCAGAGCGTCCAAGCGCTGCAACTCCAAGACAATCCTAAACCAAAAAAACTCATTAGAAAACCCACGGATTCAGGTAAAGTCAATTAAAATCTAAACAGGTAGCTTACCCAGGAAGAGAGAGGATCAGCAGGCTAGATGGAAGCCGCAACAACCTCCAGCTGCAGCCACTAACGCCAGCAGAGCAACGCTGCAGAAACGCACGGCAGGTATAGCACCAGAACCCAACCACAATCCCTGCCACAGATGGTACAAAATGGCACTTACGATTCAGATGAGCGGATCAAGCACATCAGCCACTTGGGCAGCCGACATGTAGGGAAACAAAGACACACACACCTGGCAGCGGCCTGCTCAGCTATAAAGCTATTTGCCCCGCCCACCAATCAACTGCGCGCTACTTGATACACCTGGTGCACATAGTTGGGAGGGTGGAACACCATCCCACCACAAAGACATAACTGCAAACTAAAGTAAACTTGTAGCTATGAATCAAGACTTCTTAGTAGTGATGGTGAGATGAAGCCTCATGAGGCATTGAACCACTTGAGCCAACTGGTTCGAGAAAGGGTTAATTTCTTGAGGCTTCATGTGCACACGAAACCACCTACTGGCCAGGTGTATAATCACAGCCAGCTGTATCTTAACACGTGTGATGCATTGAATTTTTGTCTATTATGGCTCTTGGGAATGACGTCACAAAAGGTGTAGGACGAAATCATTTGTCTACATAAATTATGTATACACATATGTGTATAATAAAATATTGTTTGAATGTATCCTCTGTGTGTAATTATTCCCAAATATCTATCTATAGATATCTATCTATCTATCTATCTATCTATCTACTAAACTCTCCAAACACCAAACTGACTATCTCAAACTAAATAACCACTATCCAAACTCTGCTATCCAAACTATCAAAACTCTATCCACTCTCTCAACTGACCCAACTCGCCTACAACAACCCACATATTGAATGGATCCTGTGGGGTTTCTAAAGCTGTCAAACCCCGCGCCAACATCTGAGCCACTTCCTGAAGCAGTCACGTGGTACAGCCGGGCAGCGAGGCTTCGGACGTCATCGTTTTCGGCTCCTCCCCTAAATGAAGCAAGCCTCGATACGCGCTTTACGGAAACGCCCCCTCCATTACTCGACACAGGCCTGGAGGCCTCGGCACATCACGTAACATCACTACTTTTAGACACAAAACAACAATTAATTTATTTTTGTTTGAAACTGTTGCGAACCAGAAACAACTTTTAACATCTGAGCATGACACCATACAGGTTTGCCCCAAATTAGGCCCAGACAATACACGTGTCGAAACTAGAAACGGGTTTAATACCATCAGTGCCGGTCCAGAGAGGGAAAACAGAACCTCAGGTAAAACCTGACTGGTCCTTCACGTTGTTTCAGGAGAGACTGTAGCATTCAGAGTCTCCTTAATGTCTTCATGGATGGTTAGAACACACACACACACACATGTTGGCATTGGTGGCTTGTCTTGTTATACGTGCCAGTAACCACAGGTGCTGTGGATGCTGATGCTCAGGTGGGGAGTTTTCCTTCGTGACGTTGTTTGGTGATTATCCTGTCAGGCTAAAAATCACTTCAGTTGATAAAACTACGATTCTCTTAGCAATTAAAAGAGAAATCACACAGTGTTAAAAACAGTAACAGGTCAATTTATATTTTTCAACTGGAAGAATATCATAATAGCAGCTCACACATCTGCACGCGCTCCAGACATGGAGGGAGAAATGGTCCTTTCCTCAACTTTCATTTTGACTGAAAATCTGCTGCTGTCTGTTGTTCCCTTTAGCACTTTGAACTGCAGTTAACAGTCAAAGTCAGACCTCTTGTTCATACAGCAGCTGAACTTGATGAGATACTTGAAGATCCAAAAGTCATGACACTGCATTTGGTTACTGGACTTCACCCATCTACCACAAGACTTACTGGAAGTACTGGTTTCATGCTGAATTTCTTTGAAACAGCAGAGTTCCCACATTACCATTTTTGGTCCATTAGTTTCTTGGACATTTACATTAGCTGACATGTGTTGAGTTTTCTGCCCATAGTTCCCATTTTAACCCTTTCAGAACAGTTACCCAGGTTTCAAGTTGCTTTTCAGCCAGCTGACTGGCAGTGTTTCCTGCCCCCTCTGTTGCCTCAATCAGGTCATGAACGTGTCGGAGCAGCGAGCGGATCATCAGGACTGGACCGTTCTTCTCCAGGCCAAGCAGGTCAGACTGGGCTCCTGGTTCTGGTCTCTGTACTGGTTCTGTTCCAGTTTGACACCAGTCCGCAGCCTAAAGACCTCAGACCAGGAGTTCAAGGCTGGAGCACCTTGCAATATTTCCAGCTCAGCATGAAGAAACCAACCATGGAAAACGTCACAATATTGACACATTTTTATTTCAAGATGAGTACAAAACATTTTCTACACCAGGGAAACAAGGAAAGACTTTTCTCCTCAGCAGCAGGTGGGGGAGGGGGGTCAGGCTCCTCACTGACAGCAGCTCTTGTCGCAGGTCTTCCCTTTGCACACGCAGCCAGAGGCGCATTTACTGCAGCCTGATGGGCAGCAAGAGCAGCAGCCTGCAAGCAAAGAGCAGCAAAGATCAGGACCAGCAGCTGGACACCAGTTCCACCAGTTCCACCAGTTCCACCATACTGAGAGAAACTGGAGCGTCCAGCTGGAGAGAGGAAGATGAAGATGTTCTTACTTTTCTTGCAGGATTTGCAGGAGCAGTTCGCGCAGGTGCAGGAACCTCCGCAGTTACATTTTCCAGCTGAAGGAGAAAAAGACCAGATCAGCCTCCAAGCTACAGAACCGGAACCGGAACCAGAACCGGAACGAGATACTCACTCTTGGCGCAGTCGCAGGGATCCATGTCTGAGCAGAGGCGGTGCGGGTCTTCAGAGGTGGATCAGCTGATGTGGCTCCGGGTTGGAGGCGCTTCTTTTATAGCGCAGCGCAGCCAGCCGAGCCGGGCGCAAACCCACGCACTGCGCACGCGCACAGCGCTCTGCACACGGCTGGGACAGAGACACTGATGAGAGGACAGCCTGGTCCCTGAACGTTACATAACAGCACCGAGTGTCCCGGTTCTGACCCGGACCAGCAGAACCGCGGAGTTCTTCACATAAGGAGAGTGTTTATACTGATGGTAATACAAATAATAATAATAATAATAATAATAATAATAATAATAATAATAATAATAATAATAATAATAATAATAATAATAATAATAATAATAGGATTTTACTGTGAAAACAACAACAACAAAACATCTGGAGGTTTTTCTAACCGTTGACGTCCCAGCATGCACCTCTATGAAGAGTTTCCTGTTGCTTTATTGTGAACATTAATAAAACTCTTCAGATATTTCATTTGAACTGATTTAATAAATCTTTTTGTCTTTTCCTCCAGCTTAAACTGTTTATTTGCTAAATTGAATGAAAACATGTTTATTTTTTATGAAAAACGCCTAATAAAGGCATTTTAAAATGTCCATCATCCATCGCCCTCCTCCCTGACCCCCAGCGGGGTCACCAGGTGACGCTTCATATCTCCAGGGGTCAGCGGGGTCACCTGGACAGGTCGCCAGTCCATCGCAGGTTTTTAAATCTCATATTTTATTCAAAACGAGCCTAATATGCGAGTCATCGTGTGTTTGCGGCTCTGCACACGGCGCTGACCGGCGTCGTCTGTCTCGGCAGCAAACAGCTCGTTGTTCCGTGCTGCGTTTACGGACCGTGTGTTGTGGGAAACGGAACCACCAGAAAGCGTCGAGCGCAAACGAGACGTGGGAATCCACTCCACTGTTCAACATCATCACTCAAATCTTTGCGCGTCTTATTATTCTGTCTAATCCAGTGTTTCCCTACCCTGGTCCTCCAGGCCCGCTGTCCTCCATGTTTTACAGTTTTTCCTGCTTTAACGTTCCTGATTCAACTGATTGCAGTTCAACAAACGCCTGTTAATCAGTCATCAATTGAAATCAGCTGGACTGAAGCAAGGAAATACCTAAACCATGCAGGCAGTGAGTCTGGAGGACCAGGTTGGGAGCTACTGGTCTAAATGTTGTTCTTTTTTTACAGTAAATATATAGTTTGTTGTAACCAAACAGTTTATCCTTTAAAAATTTATCTTTCTGCCTTCCAAATAGGAAAATATTTTAAACAAATCTCTAGTTTTCTAGAAGGTGTGACTGAGCATATTTTTCATTGTCTCCATGTGTTTATCTCATATTTCTTTAGTTTCAGTTAGCTTTCCATCCTTTCACAGGTTGCCAGAGTTTCCACGCCCCGTCATGCCCTTGAACGCACCACCGCCTGGTTTTGCACCCGCCACTGTGCCGGGGAGCCCTTACTGGTCCCAGTTCGGGTGATTCTAGGTCGTGTTTGTTCGCTCGAACAAGCTGAGTCATTGAACCGTGACTCAGCGTAAAAGCAGAGAAATGACAAACATGAAAAAACACAAAACCCAGGAAGTTCTGGAAAGTTCTGGACTGTTGATAAACTGGACCGATCCGGATACCGTTTCATGCCAGGATTTAGGTTTTATCTGAAAGTCAGATTCTTCCATTGTTGTTGGTTTCAGTTCATATCTAAACTTTTGTCAGTCTGTAACGTGTGATCACCTGAGGTCGGTTCTGGTAAAGTGCAAGAGAACCGGTCCACAAAAGAGACATTGAGTTCAAAAAGCTGGTTTCATTTCTGGACTCCAGATGCGTTAGCACAGTGGTTCTCAAACTTTTTTCAGTGATGTACCCCCTTAAAAATATATTTTTAGTCAAGTACCCCCTGACACTGGCAAAACATTTTTGGAACAAAAAAGAGGTACACTGCCTTCTTTTTCACTTTATCTGTACTTTCAGCAGCATTGCTGCTACGCTTTAGCCACGTCTCCATGGTTACAGTGTAATCATGATAACAACAAGTCGTTGACGAGTGCCCTGGGTCCGTGGGTCAAACTAACTTGGTGGGGGGGTCCGTTTTATTTTAAAGGATATTGAAACTAAATACTGAATATAAAATTCAGTGCATGAACACACATTTATATTTTATCGAACTTTTTACAAAATAATTTTTCCCAAGACTTATTATGAGGAGCCTACTGATTTTTTAAAGATATTTTGAAAAGCTTCACGTACCCCCTGCAGTACCTCCACGTACCCCCAGGGGTACACGTACCCCCATTTGAGAACCACTGCGTTAGCCACTCACCCGAGCATGCAGACCGAGGCAGGGGCGCTGCCAGGAATCTGGGGCCCCATGACAAAAGATTAAATTGGCCCCCCACGCAGCTGCTGTTACAATGTCTTGAGTCTATCTGACCCATCAAAAGTGTAACAATTTTAAAGGCTTGCAACTGCCTTGTTTTCTTTGGTCCAGTACTGATAACTAACACAATATTTACTGCTCATGAATTTTACATCCAACAGTCCACATACAGTTCGCAGTAGGTTGCTTAAATGTTGTCTGTTAGTTTTAGATACTGAAATGTTTCCCCACCAGCAACAGTCAGAGGCAACATGTAAAATATACATGAAGCATCCAGACTTCTCAATAAATGCTATGTAGTTGCATTTTATTCAATCTGTAGTTTATAACTTTAATAAAACATCTCCATATTTGTTAAAGCTGTCATCATGTCATGACAGTTTGTTATGAGACAGATAATCTGTGAAAACAATCAATCTCCTCCACCTGCTCCCCGAGCTGCTATTGCTAGCTAAAGTAATGAAACGTTCCGACCAAAACAACCAATCAGAACCAGGAGGAGGGTCCTAGCGCTATCAATCAACCTCATTCACTCGCTGCTAAATATGCTAATGGTGGAAAAACAACTTACCATTACAGGAAAAATGTTTATCTGCTGTCACTGGTAGCTATGCTAACTAGACTAAGCATTCACAACAGGCTGCGCTAGCTACAGCATAGGGTTGAGCAGCACCACGAGATTGATTGACAGCACTAAAACACTCCTGTCTCTGATTGGTTGTTTCTAGAGAGAACTGGGAGAAAGCAGAGGAAATAGATTTTTCACAGATTATCTCTCAGGAGAGGAGAGAGGACGGGTCAGGAGGTCAGAGCTGCTGCTGACTGACTCACCTGTTGTTAAACCCTTTAACTGCCCACTCGACCATATGATTTAGCACATTTTGAGTCTCTATATCTCAATATGAGGAGTGCCTAACTTAGCTTAACCTGATTGAGCCATCTCTGCCGCTTGGTTGAGGTACGATATGCTAAAGAAATCCACTGGAGGGCACTGTTTCTTTAAATAGTATTCTTCTTCTTCCCCTCTCCAACCAGGAAGTCAGAAACACAAAAATCTGTAACAAATATCGACTGGTTGTGGTAAAACTTTGAAAGGTAGAAATAGGTTTCTGGCATATAATAGTGTTATAGACCTTACTAAACAGAATTATGTTACTTGATACCACCTAAAAAGCTAAATTAAAGGTCTAATAATTTTTTTAAAATATGCTTGACCAAACGGTTGATTTGTCACTTTATGGTAAATGTTGCAAATTAAGCTAATGTAGTTAACATTTAATTTTTTTGCTATAAAATCAAAAGTAATTTTCATCTATTGGTGTAAATATGAAACAATGTGTTATTACAGTGTTATACACTAAGAATAATTATAACATCATTATCTTACAAAATAATTTTTGTGACTTTCTGAGTTGATATTAGCAAATATGGTAAAATTTTAGAATAAATGTGAGGAAATCATAATTTTCACAACTACTAACTAATTTTAACTTTTCAATCACCACTAGAGGGACACTAAATCCTTCTATGGTGCAAAGCCACGCACTCTTCTCGCCCTTGTACCAGAAAATCCTTAAGAATCTGATTGTCATGTAAGTGATGATGACCAAGTAGACGATCCTGATTATCAGCCCACACAAGCAGATGATACTGGAGACAGCTCTTCTGAATCCCTGGATGAAGAGGAGGCTCCCTGAAAAAGCAGATCTTCTACACAGCCACCTCGTAAAAGGAGCCGGAAAGGGAAACACACACTAAAAACTGTTCCCTTGGAGCAGCCAAATGACAACGCCGACCCAAGTTACACCCCAGGCCCCAACAAAAGCACAAGAAGAATCTGGAAGCAGGAAGACATTGATGAGTTCCAGGTTCTTAATTCAAGATTTGAACCCCTTGAAGCTGTGCCCTCACCCTTCCAGTATTTCAAAATGCTCTTCACTGATGAGATGATTGAATATATCGCACATCACACCAGTTTGTACTCTGCTCAAGAGTTGGGGGATCCAATCAAGACTAGTCCTGAAAAGATAGAGCATTTCCTAGTGATCCTTCTTTTTATGGGTGTTTTCAATTTCCCATCACTGGAGGACTACTGGCACCGTGAATCACGCTTCGACCTGATCACTGACATCATGCCAAGGAGGAGATTCCAGCTGTTACGGCGATACATTCATTTATGAGGGAAATGTAGTCTGTGTCCAAAAGGAGTGTCCAGGTGGAAATGTGAGAAATGTAATGTCTTCCTGTGTTTGAATGCAAACCAGGAATGCTTTAAGTTATATCACCAGAGGTAAAGTGCATCTAATGCACAAAAAGAATGCTGTTTTGCAAACACATAGATAAGGTTGGAAATGTGATGTTTTAATATGTTTGGTAATGTTTTTTCTGTGTTTGCCATGTTTTTTCAAAGTTTAAATGAAAACAAGTAACACTAGTTCAGTCAATCCTCCAGATACGTGACACTTGTGTCCCAAAATACATGCTGTTGCACCAAAACAGAAAAGGTGTGCTGAGATATAAAAGCAACAAATGTTTCTATTGTTCTGCAGTATTTTCTTTTCCTTTTTGAATGTAAAAATGAATATTTTGCACTGTTACCTATAATCAGAAGTGGATTGAATGTGAGAATTTTGTGCTGTTGCACTTTAATACAGATACAGTCAAGATGGGAAGATTAAAAATGCAATATTCCCTTGTTCGACGCAATATTTTCCTTGGTTGAAATTCAAACCAGTGTTTTGTGGCATTTTGACAGAAATAAACTGTATCCAATGCCCCAGACATTTTTTGTTGGTTATTTCTTTATAAATTAGCATTTTATTTTAATTTATCTACTGTACTTGGTATTTTTATTACATCATATACTTAAACCATCAAGTGACATCTCAACTGTTTGGTAGAGATCAATATTTTAAAAACCACAGGGTCTGTTGGAAAATTTTTTTTTGATTGTGTATATGAGTCACCCTAGGGTAAAAGAAATGCAAAGAAAAAAATTTTCACAGGTTTTTTTCTTGGTGTGGTTGTTAAAGGGTTAAGAGGTAAAAGGTTCAAGTTAAATATATGAATATGTTTGTAATCTTTTTCCTTAATTCATTAAATGTTAGTGAAATGGAGGCAAACAGTCTGTAGCTAAGCTAACTATGCTAAATGGTTGATAATCTCACAGTCTACCCACCTCTCAGAGAAAAACTGGGTTACAAATTTACACTTTTACATTTTTCTCCCTCTGTCTCGATTTTTGGAAAACCTGACTTTATTATTTTTCTTAGCAGCATAGAAACAGCCACAGTCGTTCTTGTTTTCTACTGTCTGCTGCTGAACATCGTCACCGTCAAGCAGGAAGGAACCATTTCCTGCAGATCCAGGAGGTTCAGGGCAAATGTGTGTTTTTTTGGTCTGGGAAGGGGAACATTTAATTTTTACTGCTAAAAACAATCTGAGAAAATACAATATGATAAATTTTGCAATTCACAGGGCCCCATTTTTTTTATTTCTATGAACAATAAATAAATAAATAGTGGAGGGCCCCATGTTGGTCAGGGGCCCCGGGAATTGTCCTAACTTTCCCCCCTACACGGCGCCCCTGTTTTGAGGACAGAGTGTTGACCAGAACCCTAGAAACGGGGGGACTTCACTGTGATTGGGTCAACATTTCCTGGCAGGTCGGTCGTTTCGACTTCGGCTGCACAGTTGTAAGAAAACGTTGCTGTTCAGCGTCTTTTTCTTGCAACATCAAGAGGAGACTGACGGAACACTCCACAAGTCTTTAATTAAAATAAAATGCTATCCTTGAGCTTGCTGTGGTTCTGCTGGGTCGGCCTCAGGTTCTGGTCCGGGTCATGGTTCTGCTGAGGTTCTTTGAAGTCCAGAATTAAAACATTTTATCATTGAGGGAACTTTGAATATTCAGTTGGCCTAAAATAAGAGAGCCATCAGGAAACGGACAGATTGTTTAGCTGAGGAATAATAAAGAAAATGTTTAATAATTATTCCCAGCAGCGCTCCACCGGACCGCATTTACTGCTTAGTTTGGGTTTCTGTGTTAGTAACTGCTGCTGCTTTTCAGTTCTACACAACCGACGGAGATAGTCCCTCAAAGACGGTGAGCCGACCTCTGACCTCACCGGGTCAGAACCGAATCCAACCGTTGCCATCAGATCAGACGTTTTTGATTTTTTTTCAACTGATCACCAGCGTTTCTGCTGGACGCCCCCACAGTGACCCCTGGTGGTTAGAACCAGGAAGGACATGAAGCAGCAGCTGAAGATGCACAACATCTAGATTTATTAGTTGTTACAAAGCAAGCAGATGAACCCGGTCCGGTTCTGGACGGCTCCTCAGCTTCCAGAACTCGGTGTGTTTTCATGCAGGCTCTGCAGGGCCAGGTCGGTCCACTTCATCTCCTGCTCTTTCACCGACTCTGTGGATCCGCCGTTGTCCTGCTCGGCCTCCGGCAGCTCGCTCTGCGACACAAACCGCCGATCAGGAGGAGTAAAAATAGAATATATTATTATTACTAGCAATAGTATTGTAACCCTGGAGGAGCAAAATATCCTGATAGGTGAGAGTGAAGGTTTTCTGGATCAGAATCGGGACACCCTAAAACGGGTGGGCCACTCCAGGCCTGGAGGGCCGGAGGGCCTAAACGTCTCCTGCAACTTTTAGATGTGTCTCTACTTCAACACACCTGAGTCAAATAATGAGGTCATTAGCAGGACTCTGGAGAACCTGACTGCACTGAGGAGGAGATTCAGCTGTTAACCCTAACCCTAACCCGTTAACCCTAACCCCTACACCACACCCAAGTGTGTTGGACCAGAGAGACGTCTAAGAGACACCGGCCCTCCAGGACCAGGATTGCCCACCCTGCCCTAAAAGCTTTGGGGCGTCTGACTTTATGTCAGTGTCTTGGAAATCTAACTGATAGAAACTGGTTTTAATGTTTTGCAGAACATTTATAGAACCAGAGGCAAAATTTACAGTCTGCACACTATTAGGAAAACCTGATATTTATTATTATTACCATTATTTGAATTAAATATTGTGATGATAACATTGATTCACTCACACTTCCCCTCCACTAATCATTCTTTTCTATAATTTTTTATTTTTACAATTTTCATTCTATTGAATGAGAAGATCCCAGTAACTGTCAACAAATTGGTGATCAATAAAGTACTTCTAACTCTGATCAGGATGGCCAGATGACCCCTGACCTCTCTTACCCGGACACACCAGTTGTGTGTGAAATTCTGCCCCCTGTGTCGGGAGCGCGGACTGCAGCCAGAGAGGATGGTTCATTTCCACGGTGCTTCTGATCGATTTCTTGGTAAAACATTAGAATCATGTCAAGGTTGTAACTTTCACTTTAATCGGCAGCTAATAAAATTTAAAATTAAATAAATAAACTAGGTCTTCTTACACTGTGTTGTTTTTTAATCGTCAAGAGAATCGGTCTTTTTCCAACTTTAGTCACTCAAGCCTGACAAATAAAAGTCAGTCACCAAACATGGTTTTCCAACACATTGTGTGTATTTATGATTTTTCATTGCTGATATAAGAGGAGGGAAGCTGCTGACAGCAGGACACAAAGATTAGCCTTCCTGAAAAGATGGGAGTGTTTCTGGAAAATCCCGCTCTAATATAAGATATGACAGATTAGAGGATCAAAGAAATTTCTAGTTGTTAATTTTTGGTGGCTCGATCATACTATCACACATAGCTACCATTGAGAATGTGAAAATATTTGTTCTCTATTTGACAAAGTTATGAGGAAGGAACCAAATATTTCAGCTGCCTGAAACAATCTGTTCCCCTCCATAAAATGGGAACTAATTAACTTACTAGCAAGTCTTTAACTGTGCTTAATCCTCTCATCATCAACAATAAATCCTGTAAGTTTTAAAACATTAGATTTTTATTTCCCAAAGCTATGATGGGGAAACAAATATTTTAGCTGCCTGAAATACCCTGTTCTCCGGTTCAATGCTCTTTGATTATTTTAGATTATTTCAGGCAGCTGAAGTATTTGGTTCCCTCCTCATAACGTTGGCAAAAAGAGAACAAATGCGTTCAAATTCTCAATTATTCTTATGTGTGATAGTATGATTGAGCCCCCAAAGATTAACAACTAGAAATTTCTTTTATCCAGCAATCTGTCACATTTTACATTACAACGGGATTTTCCAGAAAACCTACACTCTCATCTTTTCGTGGCAGCTTCCTTCCTGTTATATCAGCAATAAAAACACAACGTGTTGGAAACCTGTGTTTGGTGACTTACTTTAATTGTCAGGTTTAAGTGAAAAAGCTGGAAAAAACCCGATTAAAAACAAAACTAAACGTAAGAAGGCCTCCACAGATCACCTGGTTTATTTATTTTACAATTTTGTTAGCTGCCGATTAAAGTGAAAGTTACAACCTTGACATGATTATTTGAGTTGTTTTACCGACAAATCGATCAGATGAAATGAACGGATCTTCTCTGGCTGCAGTTCGCGCTCCCGACACAAGGGGGCAGAATGTCATACAACACCGGTTCTCTAAAGGGAACCCAAAGTATCATTCACCAGGTGGTCATAATGTTCTGCTAATCCATTAGTAATAATAACAGTGCGTCGCCCTGGGTTCGGTAGTTTGGACCGGAACCAGCAGCCCGTACCAGAGGGATGGAGACGTCCTCGTAGGGCAGCCGGTCCTCCCTCCACGCGTCGTCGGTCAGGTCCAGGACTCTTCCGTCCCGCTGGATCTCACTGTCCATCCCGGGTCCAGAACCGGTTCCGATAAAGTCCCACTAAAAGCCCAGAGAGCAGCGGGGCTTCAGTGCTGTAAGCTGTAGCTTCTCCTTCTGGTGTAATGGCAGCTGGCAGCCTGCTGGTTAGAGCTCTACCGCCCCTTCTGGTCTGGAGGGTAAAATCTGCTTCTTCTTCTTGTCACGTTTTCATTAGTTGTAAGAGAAAAATCATCACAATTATCACAAATAAAGGCCTTCTGCGTGTTTCACTGAGTGATCAAGTTCCCAAAATAAACGAACTTTTCAATAATATTCTAATTTATTGAATGGGTCTTTAAAAATCTGACTAGGTTATAAACATTGTCTGTAGTTTGTCATTAACGACTCTGGCCCTAAAAAGTCATATTTGTCCCGAATGTCAGCAACGACTGCTCCTGTTGTCAGCGTGAGGGTGAAATGCTGAACATTATTTTGTTATCATATTGTAACATTTTGGTTGGATTTGAAAAGTCCAGAAAAAGTTAGAAAGAACATTGAATCATCAAAATTGTAAACATTGCTGATCTTTAACAATTTGACATCATAGCAAAAATATTAAGTTCACAAGATAAAATGGAGTAAAAGAATTCTAAACCTTAAAGAGGCTGGCTTAAAAACCTACATTGCCTCAGTTGAAAAACTTAGTTTAAATAATCAGAAACGTGTAAAAACAATAACTACTTTAACCTGAGCACCTTTGCTGTTTCTTTAGGGTTTGGAGCGTTAGCGCTTTTATTATATTGTGCTTCCACACAATAATAATAATAATAATAATAATAATAATAATAATAATAATAATAATAATGATTAATAATAATAATAATAATAATAATAATAATAATAATAATAATAATAATAATAATAATAATAATAATGATTAATAATAATAATAATAATAATAATAATAATAATAATAATAATAATAATAATAATAATAATAATAATAATAATAATGATTAATAATAATAATAATAATAATAATAATAATAATAATAATAATAATAATAATAATAATATCCTTAACCATTTAAATTAAACATACACATTTTTTAAAAAAGACTGGTCCGGATTGGCTGTCTTCTGTTTCCATGGAAACCAGACGCCTCGCTTTCTCAAGCGGCTGAAAGACGCAAACGAAGTCCAGACGACGCGGCTGTCCAGCAGGACTCAAAGGTAACTGGTGAACTGGTTAGACTGGAGGCTTTTACTGGAGTTATCATGGAAAATGTTCCAGTTTCGGCCGACAGGAAGTTAGCTTACCCACACTTCCTGTTCTGTTTTACACTGAAGAGCTTTTGCAAGAAGAGAATAGAAACGGTTTATCTAAAATCTGTAAGAAAACAGGACCAACAAACTTTGAACTGCTGCTGTTTGAGTTAAATGGCCGGAGATGTTCACCGCCTTAACATTTACGGTCAGAAAGCCGAGCAGAAAGACGCTGGAGTCGGGGAAGAGATGGTTTCAACTTCCTTCTCTCTGCTCTGCATCCACGAAGCCTTTCCAACTTCCCTGAGATTTGGAGTCAAAGTTCAGGGATTACTTGAGATTTTCAGATGCTAACCAGTAAAAACAAAACGTTGTTTCCGCGGTTCGCATCATAGCAACTGTCTGAACCTTAGAACTGATTCAGCACTTAGATTTTCTGTATTGACAGTTCAAGAAACTTTCTTTTCTAGAAGCCGAAACTTCAAATATCTTAACATTTATCTGAGATGCAAAAAAGAGAAAACATTTTCTCCACCTTTAGTTATTATTCAGATGCCAACAGTCAGACCTCCAGCTGTACAGGACTAGTCTGGATTGTTCAATTAAGCTTTTAAAAATATTTCCTTCTGGATTATTTTTATTCTACCAGAGAAGCTAAAAATAGTTTGGGTCAAAGGGTGAACATTTTACCAAAAGTTTAATAAGATGAAGATAAAAACTGATCAACAAAGACACTGGCAAGGTTTTAAAGCAGAGTTTGTGAATGATTTCCAGGCTCAGCAGTGATGTCACTTCCTCAGGAAGCAGAACATGTAAAGTCATGCAGCAACCCTGGAAACCCGGTGTTCTCCTGCATCATCAGCTCGAAGGTGAAGGAAGGGTCCCTGGGGAAGATCCATCCCCAGAGCGTCCTGTACAGAACCACGTCAGGCGACTACGGCCGGCTTCCTCCCAGCTTTGAGAGCACCCCCTGCAGCTACCACCCCAAGACCCAGGGCTTCACCCGCCGGATGCGGCTGGGAGGAATGTTTCACGGCTGCTCCATGAACACGGCACTCGATAAAACCCGGACCTGTCTGCCAAACACCATCTGAGCATGCTCAGATGACCAGCCTTCAGGCCACAGCGGCAGCTCCTCTTCCTCACTGACAATAACTTCAGATAGTAGCGACTGCTTTGTTGGTGTGACAACATTTGATATGTAATTCCTGAGTTAGATATGTATTATATCATTAAAGTGAAACCAGCTTGGCTCTGACTCATTGGAGGATTTCATTCTGCAGATTAACAGAAAAGTCCATGGAAAACAGAATTCCAGGTGGGAAAATTTAAATCCAACGTGGCTGCATGTTTATGAAACACCCTGAAAAATAAACAACAAAAACATATGTCCAATAAGACTTGGAAGAAATGTGACTTTCATCATATTTGTATCTGACGCCTTGAAGGATCCAGAATGATCCTGAGGAAGAAGCTGCATCAGCAGCCATGTTGCTCATAAATCCTGCAGGATTTCTGGCACTTTGTGTTGCAAATGTCTGATTTTAAAATCTGACAAAAGGTCTCACTTTTAACATCTATTTACTTGTACTGTTAATCAGAGAATCTTTTCTTTTCTTGCAAATTTTACAACTTTTTGACAGAGAACACCCAAGGTTTTTCTTATCAAAATGTTAAATAAATCTCAGAATCAGAGTTTTGGTAAAAATGTGTTTTATTTGATCTCCTGGCCCTCACTACTCCCTGTGAGTTTTACTGGTTTCCATTAGAACCAAATCTTAGAATAGTAACAATATTTACGGAAGAATAGCAGGTCGACCGGAAATAAATAAAATAATGTTAGTATTTTTACAATTCTGAGTTTTGCTCCCAAATAATCATAATTCAGTGGCCACCTGCAGTCACACAACCAGAAGGCTCCAGTTCCTGCGTGGCCCCTGGCTTGTAGGAGCCACAGGTCCCTTCACCTGGATCATCAACGTGACTTCATGCTAGCGCTGCGTGTGACGGCTCCACCCGCTCTGCTCCCTCACACCACTAACAACTTCTCCTCCTGCAGGAAACTGTTCATGTCTCAAGAACAATCACGCCGTTGTCTTCATCTTGCTGCTCGTCCAGTGATAACGTCACATCTGGGGCCGATCCCAGCATCTTCATGCTGTGCTGATCCGTTCTGGTATTACGGTGAGAACACATTGTTCGGTTATCAGACGCGCCCGTGACCCGGCTTGGACACTAGAGCCAAAAGATTCTTTAGAATTGAGTGAAAAAAAATGATTTCTGGAGTCACAGTTAATTAGGGGAGCCTTCTTTTTATTTAATTTATTCCAATAATGTCAGGTCTAAATACCTATTAAACAAACACAGGAAAGACAAGAGAGTTAGATTCTTTGTTTCTCGCGAGGAGAGCAGACAGAGATGTGCTTTCAGTTACAAATCTCCAAACTGCTCTGAAACACATCTGTCTGCTCCTCTCTTTTATTGCTTTTAGGAACCCTCTCACACTGAGCGCTGCAACTCTCAAAGGGCGGGGAAAACAATTCATCACATAGTTGCAGCGCTAATAACATTCACTATCTAGACACATGTTATCTACACTCTAGATCCCTTTTGCTCCAAGCATGGCGTCGAATCGGACACGTTGTATAGCTTCAAAGCAACGGCTTTGTAGCACAAAGAAGAGCTGAGTTTATTTCAGGACTGATAAACTCAGCTGGGAGCAACTAGCACCTCTGTCTTGTAGGAAGTCCTGCAGGGCAACAGCTGCTGAGAGTAGCTGTCACCTCTATTTCCCAGGGAAGCCTTAGGAAGGAATCAAAGTTATTTAACACACAGAAACATTACTTATACCAAGAGAATAAGCATATAAGTAAACATTATCTAAATGTAACTACAAGGCTACATGATACAACGAATATTTGATAATACTAATAATACAATTTACCCAACAATTACCACAGCCTGTTGACTTTTTGTTGCTGTTGTGTGTTTTACTCTTATCTGCTTACATGCACACTGCAGCTGACATTACCATGTTTGGTGTGACTGGCAACTAGCCTTAGCATTCATGGCAGGCTATGCTAGCTGCAGCTTAGCAGAGAGCAGGGGGGGAGGGGATTGAGCAGCGCCACAGGGAGGGATGACCAACAGCGCTAGGATCCACCTGATTGTTTGCTTCTGACTGAGTGGAGTCTTTCTGCACTTAGCACTGAGGAGATGGATCTGTTCACAGATTGTATCATATTAAACTGTCTCAACAGTGACAGTTTTAACAAATATGTAAAAGCTTCTCTTTTGGGGAATCTATAATTAGTCCGATTTTTCTGCAGGATTTCAAATAAGCCAGATCAAGGCTTGTGTGAGTCATAAAACATCCTGATTACCAGACGGTAGGCTGAATATTTGCTTTGCGTGTCTTTGCAGATGCAGTCCTGTTCTCTGGACTCTTTCAGTTTTATTCTCTCCAGGAGAATCCTTGCTGTGGCGCATCTCCTCCTCCAGACTGGAGGCGGGTGAATGCAGTGCATTCTGGGATTGATATGAGTGAGATCAGTGTGAGAGCATCAGCTCACATGTTTCCTGAGATTCCTTCATGTTGCTGTGTTTCCTGTGGTGTGGTTGTTAGACATGTTCTGATTCTGGCCCGTCTGGCTGCTCTGTTTCCCAGTCATGCCCATCTGGTCCATCTGCATGTTGCTGCACTGCAGTGCAATCAGGTTCATGGCATCCACCTGTTCACCAGCAGTTATATTCAGCACTCAGAAGGTGCTGGCTTTTTGAAAGCCTTTCTTGTGAGTAGATATCCAGCGTTACCTCCTTTGACCTTTGATCTGGTGAATTATGCTCTGAAAGACATGGATCATTTTCTGGTTCCGCTTATAAAAGTGGAAGAGTAAAGGCATGTCGCCTGTACTGGGTCCTTAGGGGCAGTTAGGATTTAATGGCTTTAGCATCAGAGCTGATTTTTAAGGATTCTATATAGATATTAGTAGAAGATAAAAACATCTGGAAATTAGGGTTTTGTTGTAAATGTTAGGAGGTGTGAATATGATATTTACCATATATAATAAAAAAGTTGACAACATATAAAAATTCTGTTTTGACAAGTTCACATTTCTCCATCCAAACAAAACATCCTGATCTGTTAAAGTAATATTGAGATTTCTTTCTCAATATAATATTTCTCCAGAATATTTTGCTATAATTAGAATCACAAAAAACATCAACAAGATTTTCCTCATTATTTTTACACAAAGGGTCCAAAACCCATTTATATCTTTTTATCAAAAATGCTTTAACAGGATAAACATTATGAATAATTTTATAAGAAATTTCTCTTACTTTATTGTTTATTAAGTATTTTTTAGGAGTAACCAAGTCCACTTCCAGTTAATATTTTCAAAAATGTTGGACCAATAAAATATACAAGCTGGTGAAAAAACAAGATCTGGTTAAAGAATCTTTTTTAACATTTTGTTGGTTGTTTTCTTACTTAAAGGCATAATCATAATCAATATAAATGGAGTTGGGATCATAATCTGGCACTGAGTGAATTTGATCTGAAGATGATAAAAGCTTTAATGAGCCACTGGGGATTGTTTCAAACATTTTCTTTAGAAAAGTCATAAAGTCAGAATAAGACAATAAATAACCATTTGGATTTAATAATTGGCTTACAAGTAATATTCCCCTATCAAACCATTTTCTACAAAAGATTGTCTTATTTTTGTATTTAATGTCTTCATTATTCCAGAAATAATATTTATGAGGAGAAAAGTGACCAGCTTTACAGCATTTGTTTATGAAACATAGATCATTTGAACTATAATTGCATCTAAGAAGAAAAGGTCAAATCCTGCAATTTTGTCAAAGTTGTAAATGGGAATATCATTAAATATAGAGTTTTTGTTTTTTAGATTTTTTAAATATTTAATTTTCAATGAATTGTTTAAAAAATGAATCAATGGCTTCAATTCCACCTTTTTCAACTTTATTCATTAGAATATTTTTCTTGATAAGATGGCATTTGATTTTCCATATAAAGTTAAAGTTTATTTTATTAATGTAAAGGGCTGGATAAACGAGTCTAGATAAACCTTCAGCTTTGATTAATAATGAACGAACAAAGATTTGCTAGATTAAATCTTTGTTCAACTATTTTAATTATGGGGTTAAAATGTTCTATTGATCTTATATTTTGATCTCTAATTATTGTGATTCCAAGATATTTAACTTTGTCTTTTATAGGAATGTTGAGGAATGTGCCTTTAAATGAGATTTAATGGAAAGTAATTCACATTTATTTAGATTTAGAGTTAAACCAGAAGCTCTGGAGAAGGTGTTGATGATTTCAATAGTTTTTTATTTCACATTTATTCTTTAAAAAAGTGCAGTGTCATCAGCAAGCTGGGAAATTATGATGTTTCTGTTTGCAACATTAATCCCTGTGATTTTTTCCTTGATTTTAACTGAAAGAATTTGCATGGCCAGAATGAATAGATGTGTGGAAACTGGACACCCTTATCTTTTCAAATCAAATCTTTTAGAGCAGCCAGGTGATCATTTTACAGATGCATTACAATTCCTATATAACATTTGACAACTTTTAATTAAGATTTGTCCGTATCCGAATACTTCTAATGCTTTAAATAAAATGTATGTTCAACTGTGTCAAAACTCTAGAAACGAGATCATCCCTCTATTAAATCTGAGTAATCTAGCAGATCCAAGATAATATTATTAGTTATATGTCTACCTGGTATGAATCCAGACTGAGTTTCATCAATAACTTCTTCAAGAGTATTCTGAATTTTTGTAGCAATACAACCTGCAATAATTGTAGTGATTGTGTAGTAATGTAATTGGTCAGGGTCAGGGTTGGGTTCAGCCTGTGGTTTAGGGGTCAGTGTAATCAGACTTTGGGTCATTGTTGGAGGAACTGACCCAGAATCCAAACTTTCAAGATAAACTTGATGTAAAAATGGTGATAGCTTTTCTGAAAACTTTTTATAAAATTCTGCATTGAGGCCATCAGTACCTGGTGATTTATTTAGTTTTAATTTATTGATGGACTTTTGGACGTCTGCCAGTGTAATCAAGGAATCACATTGTTTTTATTATTTTTACTAATTTGTTGCATTTTATTCAGAGTTAATAAAATGTGAGACAGTTTCATCAGAACATCTTGACTGATAAAGTTCTTGGAAAAAAGTTTCACAGTAAGAAGAGATTTGAACTTCACAGATATTATTATTGGTTTGAAGTTTCATAATACTGTTAGATATTTGGTGTTTTTTTTCTAATCTAAAAAATAAGAAGAGTTTTTTCCTCCTAACCATTCCTGCCTCGATCTGATGTACGCTCCTTTAGCTTTGGAAATGTAAATATTGTCCAGGTTCAGTTGTAAATGGTTTAATCTGATCTTTTGTTCTTCAGATACATTTTCTGGCAGAACATTGTTCAATAAGATCATTTCTTTTATTACTTCTGATTCTACTTTCCTTTTTCTTTTAGAATCTCAGCTCCAGTTTTCAGAAACATTTTTTGAAGTTCATATTTTAGGAGTTCCCAATTTTTACTAAATTCCTTCTGACTGCAAACTGTATTCCAAACCTTTATAATTATTTCTTTAATGTTTTCTTCTACTGTTTTATTTTCTAACAGTGAAGAGTTGAGTTTCCAGTAAGCTGTAACTGTATTTTTTCCATACTGGTTTAATTGAGTTTTTCCAGTTAAAATAAGTTTGTGGTCTGATAACGGAGCTGGAAGAATCTCTGACTTCATTTCATCAGTTATTAAATCAGACAGCAGCCAGAAATCACTTCTTGATTTAAAGGAGCCTGTTTTGTTTTGCACATAAATTTAACTTTGGACTTATTTTTTTGTCTCCATTCATCAATCAGGCCAAAGGTTGACATAAAGTTTTCTAGAACTGTGTTTGGATTTGTATTAGCCTTTGGAGGAAATCTATCTAATGCTTCGTTAAGAGTCCCCACCAATAATAATAATATTCATATGATATTTTCCACATAAGTAATTCACCCCGTTACTCCATCTATCATAAAGTTGCATATTTTCTGCTTTGGTATTGTACCCATATATAGAACCCAACAAAAGAATTTCTTCATTTATTGATACAACTAATAAGACAAAATGTCCATATGTGTGGACATAATCCATCTCCACTGAAGTTGTTTGGTAATGTTGCCTCCTGCTGACTGAGTGGAGCCATGTTCCAGCCATAGTTCGTCCCCCCACTGACTTTTCCAGAACTTGGTATCATTTGCAGTTGAATGAGTTTCTTGGATTAAACAGAAATCTGCTTTAAAATTTTTAAGATATAAAAACGTCGCCTTTCTTTTAATGTTGTTCCTTAACCCTCGAGCATTGAGTGAAATAACTTTAAAAAAAGAAATGCTACTAAGAGTTGTAGCTTCTAACCCTGAAAACTGAGTTACAGAAAAATCTAACAAACTTTCCCAACAGAGAAATTATATAATAAACGGAGCTTTTTCAATATTTAATGTCATTACTTAACTGTTAGTTCTGGTTCTCAAGATGTCTGCCAGTCATTAGCAGGTTCAAGTTTTTCCTTTTTCCTCCTTTGTCAGTAACAAAGGGACGGAAGTAAAAGGCTGTTTTCTCTTCTTCGCGTGTTTTTCTCACCAGCGGCCAGTTTCTTCTCTGACGGTCCTCCGGGCAGAAGAAGCTGCTTGACTTCAGAAAAGATGCCCGTTTGGCCGCTTCCAGTCTCATGGAGGACTGGATGAGTTTTTCTTTGCATCCCGGCTCTGTCTTCTGGCAAATGGTAACAGCCTGGCTACGAACATTTTCTTCTTCTTCTTCATTTATTCCCGAAAGCCGGAAGTCCCATCTTCTTTTATAATGTAAAAGTCCGAGCAGCTTATTTTCCATTTGCACCTTTTTCCTGATTTCTCAACTCTCCTGACGGTTTCTGTCATCTTTTCCAGCATTTCTTTCATTTCAGCATGGATATAATCCACCGAACCTCTGAGATCATTTGTGCTTGAAGACCGTCCGCTCTCTCCTTTATCGTTTAAAGTTGCTGATATTTTCAGCGAAGTCATGGTCTTCCGTCAGTTTGTGACTTTTAGCCGACATCTTAGTTGGAGTATTTTCTGTGCTGACGGATTTGCGTTTACCACTTGCAGCCATTCTTTGACATTTTCAGGACGTCTTTTTTAAGCAGCTTTAAGCGCGATATTTCTTCTTCTTCTTCTTCTTTTTGTTTTATGGCGGTTTTCAAACAACTTATAGGTGCATTACCGCCACCTTCCAGACTGGAGTATGAACCAGATGTAAAACCACTATAATCTTCCCATAATTACGGAGCCCCTAAGGGGACATGGAGAGAAAAAAAAAGGAAAGAAATCCCGACTTATTATCTCGAGATCCCGACTTATTATCTCGAGATCCCGACTTATTATCTCGAGATCCCGACTTATTATCTCGAGATCCCGACTTATTATCTCGAGATCCCGACTTATTATCTCGAGATCCCGACTTATTATCTCGAGATCCCGAGATCCCGACTTATTATCTCGAGATCCCGACTTATTATCTCGAGATCCCGACTTATTATCTCGAGATCCCGACTTATTATCCCGACTTATTATCTCGAGATCCCGAGATCCCGACTTATTATCTCAAGATCCCGAGATCCCGACTTATTATCTCGAGATCCCGACTTATTATCTCGAGATCCCGACTTATTATCTCGAGATCCCGACTTATTATCTCGAGATCCCGACTTATTATCTCGAGATCCCGAGATCCCGACTTATTATCTCGAGATCCCGACTTATTATCTCGAGATCCCGACTTATTATCCCGACTTATTATCTCGAGATCCCGAGATCCCGACTTATTATCTCGAGATCCCGAGATCCCGACTTATTATCCCGACTTATTATCTCGAGATCCCGACTTATTATCTCGAGATCCCGACTTATTATCTCGAGATCCCGACTTATTATCCCGACTTATTATCTCGAGATCCCGAGATCCCGACTTATTATCTCGAGATCCCGAGATCCCGACTTATTATCTCGAGATCCCGACTTATTATCTCGAGATCCCGACTTATTATCTCGAGATCCCGACTTATTATCTCGAGATCCCGACTTATTATCTCGAGATCCCGACTTATTATCCCGACTTATTATCTCGAGATCCCGCGACATTTCTGAAAAATCGCGAGTTACTTTTTTGGGGGGGAAAGGCATGTTTTTATGCGGTAAACGTGGGGGAGTGTGTCTACATTGATTATGGAGGACGACTTATATCATTTTCTGCGGTCCAGAGATGTCCCAGAGGAGGATATCATGCACATGCAATTTAGCGTACATCCATCGGTAACCGTGAAGCTGTCCAGAGGACTGTAGCTGGTTATTAATGAATTCTACCAAAACTGCCAAGTCGGAAAAGGACTTGCGCCGAATGAGTCCCCGCGCTCTGAAAACTCTCTTCAGATGTCTCTCACTAATACTAAATCCATGTCTGCTGTCAAGCACTGATTTAATGTGTTTATACTCAAGCCCAAGCTCGAAATAAAAATCTATATATCTACCCCCACAGTGATGGAGGACACCCACATGGGTGGGTGTCCTCCATCACTGTGATTAGGTCGTTATGTACTGATGTCGGGATCTCGAGATAATAAGTCGGGATAATAAGTCGGGATCTCGAGATAATAAGTCGGGATTTCTTTCCTTTTTTTTTCTCTCCATGTCCCCTTAGGGGCTCCGTACATAATACCTGTCCTCTTAAGAAAACTAAAAATACAAGCACAATATTTCACGAAGGGCTCAGAATAAATGCTTCCCTGCGTTAAAGCAGCAATAACAGTTCCCTATAGACAATCTTGGGAGAGCTTGCAAAGAACGACCACTCACGCCGCCATCTTGCTCCAGGTTCCATTAGTCTGGTTCTCCATCAGATTTATCTGAACTGTTTCAGAAACGGGCTGGTTTCCATAAACATCAGCTTCTGTATGTTTTTTTTTTTTGTGCGTGTCCTGTTTCCTGTGGTGGGAAATTTTTATTATAAATAAAGTACCATCTGCTGGTTGTGTCATGTCTTTATTAGTGCATGAACTCTCACCACATGCACCTGGTTGTTTTCTTGCAGCTGCCTGGGAGTCAGATCGTCTCTCCCTCGGGTTGGATCCTTTATATCAAAACTACGGGAAGCCGTTTGTAGAGTAACAGTGAAAAACCGTTGACATAACCGTTGAAAATAACTATTATTCATACATTTATCAATGTCACAATTTAAATATTTAGTTTACAAACTAAATATTTAGCCTCAAAAATTGCATATTTAGTTAGGAAGCGAAATATATATATATATATATATATATATATATAACAGCAGGGTGCAAGATACTGGCAGGGAAAGCGTACATGGAACGACATAACCAAGTTGCAGGCATAGTGTACAGAAACATCTGTGCAGAATATGGACTGGAAACCCCGAGATCAAAGTGGGAAACACCCCCAAAGGTGGCGGAGAATGCCAGAGCCAAGATCCTGTGGGACTTCCAGATCCAGACAGACAAAATGGTAATGGCGAACCAACCAGACATTGTCGTAGTGGATAAACAACAGAGGAAAGCCGTTGTGGTAGATGTAGCAATACCAAGCGACTGCAACATCAGGAAAAAGGAGCACGAGAAACTAGAGAAATACCAGGGCCTCAGGGAGGAACTGGAGAGGGCCTGGAAGGTGAAGACCACAGTGGTGCCTGTGGTCATCGGGGCCCTCGGGGCAGTCACCCCCAAACTGGACCAATGGCTACAACAGATCCCAGGAACAACATCAGACATCTCAGTCCAGAAATGTGCAGTCCTTGGCACAGCCAAGATACTGCGCAGAACCCTCAAGCTCCCAGGCCTCTGGTAGAGGACCCGAGCTCAGAGGATAAGAACCACCCGCGGTGGGTGAGAAGGGAATTTTTTTTTTTTTTTTTTATAAAATAAATAAAAAAATTCTAAATTCCCTTCTCCCTCTCCAGTTCCTCCCTGAGGCCCTGGTATTTCTCTAGTTTCTCGTGCTCCTTTTTCCTGATGTTGCAGTCGCTTGGTATTGCTACATCTACCACAGCGGCTTTCCTCTGTTGTTTATCCACTACGAAAATGTCTGGTTGGTTCGCCATTACCATTTTGTCTGTCTGGATCTGGAAGTCCCACAGGATCTTAGCTCTGGCGTTCTCCGCCACCTTTGGGGGTGTTTCCCACTTTGATCCCGGGGTTTCCAGTCCATATTCTGCACAGATGTTTCTGTACACTATGCCTGCAACTTGGTTATGTCGTTCCATGTACGCTTTCCCTGCCAGTATCTTGCACCCTGCTGTTATGTGCTGGACTGTCTCAGGGGCCTCCTTGCACAACCTACACCTTGGGTCTTGTCTGGTGTGGTATATCTGGGCCTCTATTGCTCTGGTGTTTAGGGCCTGTTCCTGGGCAGCCAGGATGAGGGCCTCTGTGCTGTCCTTGAGTCCAGCTTTTTCCAGCCATTGGTAGGATTTACTGATATCAGCCACTTGGGTTATTTGCTGGTGGTACATCCCATGTAGGGGCTTGTCCTCCCATGATGGTATCTCTGGCACCTCAACCTCCGTTCCCTGTTGTCTGAGACATTCACTGAGCACATTGTCTGTTGAGGCTTTGTCCCTGATGTATTTATGGATCTTAGTTGTTTCGTCCTGGACTGTGGTTCTCACACTCACTAGTCCTCTGCCTCCTTCCTTGCGGCTCGTGTACAGTCTCAGGGTGCTGGATTTGGGATGGAACCCTCCATGCATTGTTAGTAGTTTTCTAGTCTTAATATCCGTGGCTTTTATCTCCTCCTTTGGCCAGCTAATTATTCCAGCAGGGTATCTGATTACTGGCAGGGCATAGCTGTTTATCGCACGGATTTTGTTCTTGCCATTGAGCTGGCTTCTCAGGACTTGCCTTATTCGTTGGAGGTATTTAGCTGTGGCTCCTTTCCTTGTGACCTCATCGAGGTTGCCATTTGCTTGTGGTATACCTAGGTACTTGTAACTGTCCTCTATGTCTGCTATTGTTCCTTCTGGGAGTGAGACCCCTTCTGTGCGGATGACCTTCCCCCTCTTTGTGATCAGCCGACCACACTTCTCTAGTCCGAATGACATCCCAATGTCCGTGCTGTAAATCCTGGTGGTGTGGATCAGTGAGTCGATGTCTCGCTCACTCTTGGCATACAGCTTGATGTCATCCATGTAGAGAAGGTGACTGATGTTGGCCCCATTTTTGAGTCGGTATCCGTAGCCAGTCTTGTTGATAATTTGGCTGAGGGGGTTCAGGCCTATGCAGAACAGTAGCGGGGACAGAGCATCTCCTTGGTATATGCCACATTTGATGGACACTTGTGTAAGTGGTTTGCAGTTGGCTTCAAGGGTGGTTTTCCACAGCTTCATCGAATTTGCAATGAAGGCTCTCAGAGTCCTGTTGATGTTATACATCTCTAAGCATTCAATGATCCCAGTATGAGTCATTGAGTCATAGGCTTTCTTGTAATCAATCCAAGCCATGCACAGGTTGGTGTGTCGGGTTTTGCATTCTCGGGGAACTGTGCGGTCTACGAGGAGTTGGTGTTTGGCTCCTCTGCTATTTACACCGATACCTTTCTGTGCCGTGCTCATGTGTTTGTCCATGTGTTTCTCAGCACATATATATATATATATATATATATATATATATATATATATATATATATATATATATATATATATATATATATATATATATATATAATACCTGTTTATTTTTAACAACATATTTAGTTCTTAACTAAATATAAATATTTACTTTCCACACTAATCATTGAATTAACAAACCAAATATTTCATTTTCAAACTAAATATGGCTAAATATTTAGGTCCAAGCTAAATATTTAGCAAATGTACAAATTGGCTTGAACGTAGTTACATCAAAAATATTTAGCTTGTCTGCTAAATATTTAGTTAGCAAGTTAAATATTTAGTTCAGAAAATAAATATTTAATTTAGAGCTAAATAGTTAGCTCAGACTTAACCATTTGGTTGAGCACTGAATATTTAGCTTAAAAAACTAAATATTTTAATGACAGGCTAAATAAACCAAATTATTGCTGTATTTTTTGTGTCTAAATGTCAGTGAGTGGTCATCCCGTAAACGAAACTGTGAAAAGATCCGAGCGGAAGTCCAGCTTTCTCCTCCCTCATTCCTCGCCTCCACAACAGAAGAAGAAGAAGAAGAAAATGAACAGCAGCCTTTTAGCTGCCGATGCTACGCGGAACTTAGCGAGCAGCTAGCTGGATAGCCTGTCCGCTGCTGCTATCTGTGGGGGTTTGTTTTCTCTAACAGAGCCTCTCGGTGCTGCAGTCTCAGCCAGGCGGTGTGAATGTCCCCCAGAACTTCCGTAGAGTTTATTATCACCTTTAACTGGCTGTTTCTGTCGCTTCCTGACAGAGAAACCAGAGGAGTGTTGAGCTAGGCTAACAGTTAGCAGGCTAGCTTTCTAACCATTTTGTTCTGGATCCAGCTCGCTTTAGACCGGCTCATACCGCAGCTCTGTGAGTATACTTTTTATTTTTTAAATCGGTGAAATTTACAGTGAAAATGATGAGTTGACGTTTATTCGGTTTGGTTTTTATCTTATAATGTTATTGTTAGGCTGGCGTGCTAGCCTAGCTGAAAAGCTTTTGTTTGTCAACAATGTATATTTATAAGATATAATTTTACCGATCAGCTACTTCACAAACATCACCCAGGTTTCCCCCAGAAAAGTCACTGGGCCTGGTGGCTGGGCGCCCGGCAGGCGGTCATTCATCCAGCGGCCCGCCTGTCTTTGAGTTAAATGTCTAAAGTTGACAGGAGATTTGAAAATATCACTTGATAATTATGTGTTATTGGAAGATTAATATCTGAACACCAACTATAACGTCCTAAAAATGCAACCATAAAAAAACTTAAATAAATAAGCATTGCTTAACCTGGTGGCCCGCAAGGCTTATGGTACCCTGGGAGAAACCCTGATCACGTTCATGGTTAAAAGAGCCCCACAGTTTTCCTCCAGTAAACTAACAGTCATTCTTTTAAGTGAAATTATTGCTCTAGGAGATCCTTTATGTTTTATACTCTTGTTCTTAGCTCCTTTTAGTATAAACTGATGAACTTGAAAACTTTTTGAAAGGTTCTGTATAACTGCAAAAATGTAATGGATTTTTAAATGCTTACGGTAACAATAAAAATTTTCGAAAGAAAAAAAGGAGATCCTTACAGAACTTGAATATAAGTATTTTTCTTTGGACTTTTAGAAGTATTATTTTCAAAATGTTTCAGTTAAAAGCTACTGTCTGTATCCCAAAGAGAAATTCGATGCTTTAATAACTCGTGTCATCCAAGTATCCTAAGACAGAGGGCAGGAAGGAGCTCCAGTAGCTGTCAGTCTTGCAGTGAATCTGGATAAGTCTCTGACTAAAGACAGTTGCTGTATGACATTCTCATGCTAACAGCTCAACTGCATGTTCTGAAAGAGTTTGAATTAGATTAGAATTTGGCTCATTTATAAGATGAAGAACAAATATATTTTCAAAGCAAACTGATGCAGTTTCTGTACAGAGTTTTAAAGATGAGCTGAGCTTTTTGCCAGTAGTTTCTCATGTTGCTTGTTGTTCTGATGAAATGAATGTCCGGAGTTTCTTCTGCTCTGATTGGTTCTTATCTCTGCAGCTCAGAGGTCCAGATGAAGCTGTCCTCCTGAACCTGGTGCCCTCGGTGATGTCCACAGCTCGTGTGGCTTCAGGCTCTGCCCCCTGGCGTTCCATGTGTCGTTGAACCCCTCCGATCTCCTCTAGGCAACAGAATGAGTGGCGCCGCTGACCCGACCCAGCCCACTGAGAAGAGGAGCCCCAAAACACGGCTCTCCAAATGATATGATAGTAGCTGCCTGGATCACTTTCTGTGCCTGTAGGAGCCTCGCCCAGCTGCTGCTGCTCCTCTCCCCCTCGGCGCCCCAGGCCCGGGAGACGCTCACCACCGCCCGCCTCGGTGCCATGGGCAACAGCTGCGTGTGCAGAGAGGACAGCGACCTAGAAGACCACCGCCACGACTCGGCCTCCAGAGCCACCTCCAGAGCTCAGGCCCGCCGGGTCGACCACGGCGCCGCCGTCGGAGCCGACGCCGCTGACAGAAGCGGCCGGCCCAGAGATCCGGTCCGACCGCCGCGCCGCGGCCGCGGCCCACACGAGCCCAGACGGAAGAAGCAGAACGTGGACGGGCTGGTGCTGGACACGCTGGCTGTCATCAGGACGCTGGTGGACAAGTAAGTCCTGAGACAGGAAGGCGGGTCCAATCGGGTCAGCTGGAAGCAAGCAGGCACCAGCAGGTCAAGTAGGGTGGTTCCCTCAGAGTTCGGGCGGTTCCCCCTTGAGGTCAGGCGGTTCTGTGATTCTCAATCTTGGTTCTCCCACTGTTCAGTTCATTTCCTGTTCAGTTCATTTCCTGTTCAGTTCGTTTCCTGTTCAGTTCATTTCCTGTCTCAGAAGCTCTCACCGTGTTAAACCTGCAGGTCAGCGGTGCGGCGTTAGCAGTAGCTTCCTGCTCTGTAGTGACATATTGTATTAGCAGTGGACCTGTGCTGGTTCTGATCTGTTGCTTAGCGACTGAGATGCTGAAGAAGAGCAGGGAGGAAAATGTTTTAGTCTGTTTTTTTTCCTGCTTTTCTTCGCTCGCTAACAGACCTCCTGAGGTGCACTGCAGCTGGTTATGGCTTCTGCTGAGGTTCTGTATATGAATGCTATGTTATGGTCTGACCTCTGACCCCAGACGGGTTAGAAGGTTCTGGTTGAACTGTGACCAGGTGTTCTGATCTAATGATGTCATAGTTTCTGTTATGAAGCTGCTCTGCAGGTTTCTAAGCGCTGCTGTTCACCTCCTGTTGTGCCTTTTGCCTCTGGTGGTGTTTTTTTTTTTATCTCAGCTGGATGTTCTCTTTGGACCAGTTGGACCAATTCAGCCCAGTTCAGCTGTGGGCTGTTTGAGCAGTTTCCAGTCAGCATCAGCAGAAAGCGCCGCCTGACCAGAGCAGAGCATCATGGGTCGGATCCAGCAGCACCGACTCATGTCTGCCTTGGAACCTCAGACTTATTATGCTAATGCTCCATCAGGCTTTTAGCTCCAAAGCTGTTCATAAAACACACATTACTATTATATCCTAGGGTGGGACTTCAACATGTTAATTTTTATTTATAAATTACAGACATATTAAAATGTTTAACGCAATTAATCTTTAATTTTTACATACAAAAGTCCAGAATCATAAATGTGACGGATGAGCTACATCCGCTAGCAGCTGCGACGCCTCTTGCTTCATTTCTGCTTCTGAACAATCTGATTGGACGATGGAAAAGACTGCTGTTATGTTCATCTTGTGCTAAGAGGAGAAAGCCTATCAGAAGCTATGCTAGCATGAAGTAGCATCTCAATGTTAGCATGTAGCAGCTAATGCTAATGTCAGTGTCCACAGTCCAGATTTCTAAAGATCCATGAACGATCAGAGAAACTCTGGAAAGATGAACGGATAGAAAAATGTTTTGCTCCAATCTGATGAAGAACCTGAAGATTAAAAACTAAAAATATTTTTGTTGCTGAGCTCAGGTTGACATTATATAGTTTTGGATTAATTGTCATTAACTACAGACCCTGAGGTTACCTCTATTAAAAGTTGGATAGATTTTCTGTAGTTAATTTGGGTGAAGTGAGCAGGATGTTCACCTGTGATGACATGTTTTGTGTCTTTCAGTGACCAGGAACCTCCTTATTCCATGATCACGCTGCATGAGATGGCAGAGACAGGTAAGTCGCTTACAGCAACACACGAGCTTCCATCCTGATCTATGACGCTCCGTCATCAGAGGCTGACTTGGTCCTGATCAGATTGTTCAGATAAAAGCTGGTTTAGGTATTTGATCGGTTCCTGGATCTCAGCAGATCCTCTCTGGACTGAAACATGTCTGCTGCCTCGCCTAGAATCTTCCCCGTTCTGCCTGACCTGATCCAGACTTTTCATTTGTTCCCCCATCTAACATCTAATGTCCGTGTGAGATGCATTAGATGTCAGTAATCCAGCAGGATTATAAACTAGTTTTCCTTTAGCTCTGGGAATCTCTCTGCAGCGTTGGTTGGGTGGAAGTTTGGGTCGACTCGGCCTTAGGAGACGGCTGAACGTTCAGCAGCAGCTCCCTTCCTGTTGGGTTCCGTCTCATTTTAATGTCATTAATATCCGTCTCTTTATGCAAATGGATTTAGTGGTTGGCTTATATTTGCTGAGTTTTCCTCGGTGCTGTGCGGCTGGAGGTTCTGTCCACGGCTCCGTGTGGCTCTGCCTGCATTATTCATGAGCAGGTTGACTTGCAAACGAGGTGGGAAGTAATTTATGCCTTAATGAAGAGGAAATGCCTGCTTTCATTATGTTGCACATTGTAATCAAGAACGAGGACAAATTACTCATAAAATTTCATGGGAAACTAAAGCAGGAGATGAGAAATTAGAACATGTTAATTTAATAAACTGGAACTTTTTATTGTTAGTGTCTTGACCAGCTGTGTTCATGACCACATTTAAAGAGGTTTTGAGTTAAAATCTGGTTATTTATTCAGTTTATTCCCTTCTTTATTAATGATTTTGCTGCTGACTGTGTTTTTTCCCAGACGACGGTTGGCTGGAGGTGGTCCAGTCTCTGGTTCGAGTGATTCCATTGGACGATCCGCTCGGTCCTGCAGTCATCACCCTCCTCCTGGATGAGTGTCCTCTTCCTACCAAGGTGTGGAATCTGGAATAATCTGCGTCCCCAGGCTGCTTCAGGCATCAACAATAATCAGGAAGCTGCCTGGCTTCATTTCCAACCTGCCTTTGACTTTCTGTTTCATTTATTGTTTAATTACATGAGCTGTGTTGGAGGAATGAGTCGCTGCTGCTGCAATGTTTGAGTCACGATCATCTGTGTGCCGCCGTTATGTTGAGAAACAAAACGCAATGCACCACAAAAGGTGTGGCATTTTGTGACGCCGTGTGACATTATGTGGATCAACGGCCGTTTTCCTTCCAGGACGCTCTGCAGAAACTGTCAGACATGTTGAGTCTGAGCGCTACGGTGGCCCAGCAGGACGCTCTGAACCCGGCTAAGCACAGAAACACCACGGCCGTCCTGGGCTGCCTGGCTGAGAAACTAGCAGGTACGGTCAGAAAGCCCTGCTTCCTGCAGCCGGGGGAGTTTGAGCGCTGCTGAATTTTGACCTTCGATGTTGTTGGTAACGCTTCATTATTGCTCCAGTTACCCAGCTGCTTTCTTCCCCAGGACCAGCCAGCATTGGGTTGTTGAGTCCTGGAACACTGGAATACCTTCTGGAGAGCCTGGTGAGCGCTCTCTGTTTCTGGGTCAGAGGTCATGCATGGTTAGTCGCACTGCATGCTGGGTAATCATGCAGGACCAGTTGGGACGTCGGTCCATCCTCTAATGTGTAAATCTGGTCAGACTGTTGAATGTTTGAGGGGAACGTTGCTGACTGATTGTGTCTCCATGCAGAGCGCCGACTCCCACCCCACTGTCATGCTGTTCGCTCTCATCGCCCTGGAGAAGTTCTCCCAGACCAGTAGGTGGAGCCGACTCATCGCCGATCTGATCCAGCTGAGAAGCAGTTCATGCAGAGGATTTTAATCTAGATAACACATCTGCTCAGTCGTCTCGTTTTCTCCTGGCGTCCGTGTTTGTTTTCAGCCTAGAATGAGCCGAGGTGATGCTGTGCTGCAGTTTTCATCCCGTTAGACCATCCACAGTCCGGGTTCACTACTTATTGTTCATGAACATTAGAAAACATTCCCTGTTCTTTAGTGTTCCTTCATAACATGTTGACACATTTTCAACAAAAAAGCAACAAGATAAGAAAATCCTCCCTGGTCCTCACTGCGCATCGTAGCGTTTCTCGTCCGGCAGCATCATTTTTTTGTCAGAACCGTTCGCTCTGTCAGGCTCAAACTGCGTTTAACTTTTTTATGACTTTAAAAATGTCGTTGTTTTATTCACTCAGAATAATTTGTTTGTTTTACGGTGAAAACATTTGCTGGAATAAGAAGTTTTTTGTTTTTTATTAAATTAGTTTCATCATCTTGTTTCAGGTGAGAACAAGCTGACTGTGTCAGAGTCGTCCATCAGCGATCGACTCGCTGTCCTGGAGTCGTGGGCGGACCACCAGGACTACCTGAAGAGGCAGGTGGGCTTCTGCTCACAGTGGAGCCTGGACAACCTGTGTGAGTGAAACTGTGGCGCAGCCCGGACCAGGATCAGACATTAGACTGGACCGGGATCAGAAACTAGACCGGACCAGGAAGTAGACCAGACCAGGATCAGACATTAGACCAGACCAGGATCAGAAACTAGAGTCTAGGCTACACAGACTCTGCGGCTCCAGATTGACGTGTTTCTCCGTTTCTCCCTGGTTCAGTCCTGAAGGACGGCCGTCAGTTCACCTACGAGAAGGTGAACCTGAGCAGCATCAACGCCATGCTGAACAGCAACGACGTCAGCGAGTACCTCAAGATTTCCCCGACTGGATTGGAGGTCAGTCTGGGTTCATTGGAGTGGAGACGGGATTTCTGGATGCTGATCTCTAGTTGACCTGTGGCTGACCTCCGGCTGACCCCGAGCAGCTGAGGTCACGAAGGACAGAGAAGGTCTTGCTATCGCCAAAGGTCAGCTGAGGTCAGGGCCCGTGTGCGGTTGGATCCCAGCGGTGCTGATGTGAAACGGCAGCTGATTGGCTGCAGTATTGCATATTTTACACATGCTGATGTTAGGTGGGTTGTGTATCATGCTGTCAGCAGCAGGGCTCTCAGGCTGCAGGCCCGTCTCAGCGGTTTCGCCCTTGTAAAGCTGCTACTGAGGCGTTTGTGCAGATTGAGGCCTCTGGTCTGCAGAGTTCGTGAGGTTTGTCATCCTGTGTCGTCACGTTCTGCAGGCGCGGTGCGACGCCTCTTCCTTTGAGAGCGTGCGCTGTACGTTCTGTGTGGATTCGGGCGTCTGGTACTACGAGGTGACGGTCGTCACATCGGGCGTGATGCAGATCGGATGGGCCACCAAAGACAGCAAGTTCCTAAACCATGTAGGTAGCAGATCTGTGCTGCGCCTCGGCCTGCGTCGCTCCGTTTAACGCCGTTCTGCTCCCACAGGAAGGCTACGGCATCGGAGACGATGAATATTCATGCGCTTATGATGGCTGCAGGCAGCTCATCTGGTACAACGCTCGCAGTAAACCTCATTCTCATCCCTGCTGGAAGGAGGGTGAGCCTTACGTCTAGCGTTTCCTCAACTGTCCAAAGAACACACCAGCTTTTGATGGCTGGGTTGATCTCAGCATTCGGCAGCTAACTCGGCTCGCTTTGAGTGAAAACGGTGAAATCGTTTTGTGATCTGTCCGCTGCAGGAGACGCCATCGGCTTCCTGTTAGATCTGAACAAAAAGCAGATGATCTTCTATCTTAATGGACACCAGCTGCCGCCAGAGAAACAAGTCTTCTCCTCAGCCACGTAAGTTTCAGCGCCGCTTCCCACATCACACACAGGAAGTAACGCTTTGAGCAAAAACATCAACAGAGACCATTAAACATTTCTGATCAAATCTCCTGTAATGAAGCTTCCTCTCAGTAATATTTAAGTAATCAGACTCGTTTACAGAAACATAATCCTCCTGTGAGGCATAACTAATCAATCTGCTGATCACAGATCAACTAGTAAAGTCTGAGGTGGACCTGATGCTCAATAAGCGTCTTGGAATGATTTATTTTTCTGTTCGGTCGTATTATCTTCATGATTAGCTGCTTTTAGGTTATTAATGTTTCCTTTGTGCTGAGTGTGCAGCGGTGAGACGAACCAGTTAGTCGGCGCTGGTTCCTCTGGTCCGACTCGTTTCCTGTGGTTCTGCTGCAGGTCGGGTTTCTTCGCCGCCGCCAGCTTCATGTCCTACCAGCAGTGTGAGTTTAACTTCGGGGCCAAGCCGTTCCGCCATCCGCCCTCCGTCAAGTTCAGCACCTTCAACGACTTCGCCTCCCTCAAGCCCACCGAGAAGATCATCCTGCCAAGGTAGGAGCCCTGCTGCACCAGGGAGTGACCTTTGACCCCCATCCTGTTGTTGCTCTGTGTTCCTGGTTAACTAATAACGCTTGCGTAAGTCTGCTCATCCTGTTGTCATGGAAACGGTGATGATCGGTCGTTTGGTTCCCCAGACATCGGCGTCTGGCCTTACTGAAGCAGGTCAGCATCAGGGACAACTGCTGCACGCTGTGCTGCGACGTCATGGCCGACACGGAGCTGCGGCCCTGTGGACACGGGTAAGACTGCAGACCTGAGGCGGCCGCAGCATCTGTAGCTGCTGCTGCTGCTGCTGCTGCTGCTGTGGCTGCATCACTGACGCTCTCCCCCTCCCGGCAGTGGGATGTGCATGGACTGTGCCTTACAGCTGGAGACGTGTCCGCTGTGCCGCCAGGAGATCCAGACCCGAGTCAGACTCATCGCTCACGTCTCCTGACCAACTTCACGCTTTTCCTCCTCCTGCTCCTCTTCCTCCTTCCTGATGAAGATGGCGCCGTGTTTCCCTGAAGAAGAGGAGGGGAGGAGTCTCCTCTTGGTGTTCTGATCTGGACCGGATCCTGACAGAACCAGCGCCTTGTTGAGGCAGCCCTCAGACCTGAGGATCCGTCCTGCAGAGCGTCTGCTAGTGTTCAGCCGTCTGCAGGCTGCAGTATTAAATCTGAGGTACAGGCACGTTGATTCCATCAATATGCTAATTATTGTTCTCTAAAGGTAGCAGTTAATATTTCCTCCACGGCTTCTGTCTTTATGAACGGCCCCAAAACTCTTTGTTTGGCTTTATGCCACATTCTGCCGCTGATGAATTATAAGATTATCATTTATATTCCAAATTCAGTTTGTCCTGCAGCCAGGAAAGGAAACTCTGAGAACTCCTCAAGCTTCTGCTGTTTCACCCACATTCAACTGTCCTCTGGAGAACAGCGCTCCCGCTGGCTGGTGTGAGAACAGCACCGCCGCTGGCTGGTGTGAGCGTCAGGGTTTCGGTTCTCTCCAGAAATCGTTTCTGCTGTTGCTTTATGGATTCAGCTGCTGGAAATGTTTCCATGAAGCTTTCAGGGTTTCATCAGATTTGATCTGGAAACAGATTCAACTGAAGCAACTAATAGGAACCGAAACATGTCAGGATGGTTCATCGAGTCACCTTGTTTCCTCCAAGCCAAGGGACGTGCCCCCCCCCCCCCCCCCCGCTCCCCTAGTCCTCTGAGTCCCCCCGAGTCGTCCCTGTGTCTCTGGGTTCACTGAGCTGGCTTTCACAAACAGGTTCATGGATTTTTGGATGGCAGAATGCCTTTCGGGAAAAGTTGTTTGTGCAACCAAACAAAACGCTTCAGTAGCTTTTGAAATTAAAGAGTGAATTGTTTAACGGTCAAACAAATCCTGCAGAGGCAGCAGAGTTGATGGAAACCCTGGAAGAAGACGACGAGTCGGCACCTTAACGTGGAGCAGAAGAATCTGACTGGTTGGAAACCAGGTTCAGGATTGTAAAGATTAATTTGTGACTTGTATTTAAAATGTTTATAAAGGAATTATGATCCGGAGTTCCCAAAGATGTGATTTATTAAGAAATTGTTGTTTCTTGATTTGTGATATTTGTAATAAATGTATGTTAATGTGATCTCTGTCTGACTGACTCTGGTTTTCCAGCATCAACCAGAACCTGTGAAATTAAAATCCTGAAATGATTTGACCTTCAAAAAGTCCAACTGCTGAATAGACTTCATGAATTTATCTCACATGACTTTATTTCTGCTGGTTCTGGTTTCCAGCTTCAGCAAAACTCAGATCCTCAGGAGATGCAGAGTTTAAGGCAGAAATCTGGGCCCAAACAACAGAACCTCCAGGTTCTGCTCTCAGATCTGGGTCTGGGCTCCTTTTATCAATCAAGCAATCAAATTTTATCTGTATAGAACATTTCAGCAGGAAGGCATTTCAAAGAGCTTTACATCAAACAAACACAAAGTCAACAGAATCAACAATCAAACATGACATAAAGTCATTAAATTGATTATTGATTATGTTTCTAATAAAACTAACAGCAGCTTTTAGTCTGGATTTAAAGGATCTCAGTGTTTCAGCTGTTTTACAGTTTTCTGGAAGTTTGTTCCAGATTTGTGGTGCATAGAAGCTGAACGCTGCTTCTCCTCGTTTGGTTCTGGTTCTGGATGCAGAGCAGAACCAGAACCAGAACCTGAGAGGTCTGGAAGGTTGATACAGCAGCAGCAGATCTTTAATGTATTGTGGTTCTGATCCGTTCAGTGATTTATAAACTAACAGGATTTCAGCCACAGGGAGCCAGTGGAGGTTCTGGAGAACTGGGTTTATGTCTCTATCCTCCTGGTTCTGGTCAGAACTCCAGCAGCAGCGTTCCTGCAGCTGGAGGATTGATTTGTTGGACAGACGCTGCTGCAGGAATCAAAGCGACTGGATGAGTTTCTCTAGATCTCACTGAAATATTAGTCATCTAGATGTTGTTCATCTGATAGAAGGCGACTTTGTGACCGTCTTTATGTGGCTCTGAAGGGTCAGGTCAGAGGTCATCACTACTCCCAGGTTTCAGGATGATCGCTGGTTTGAGTTGTAATAACTGAAGCTGTGCATTGACTCTAAATCAGTGGTTCTTAACCTTTTTTAGGTACCGAACCCATCAGCTTCATATGCGCAGTCACCAAACCCTTCTTTAGTGATAAATAAAATATGTTTTTTTTCCAAATTCAAGACATAGGTTGTATGTATATGTTTTTTTGCTGGTGCACAAAATGAGCCACACAGCAAGTTACAGTGTTACTTTATTCTGGCCCCCAAAAATATTTCGGCCCCATGAAAGAATTTCAGCCCCCAAAATATTTTTTTACTAATTAAAAATAAATTTGGATTTTTTTCAAAGAATTAACATTTTTTTAATAACTTAATTTTTTTTTATTTTAAATTTAGTTTGTTTTTTGTCATTTCTGGATGATTATGAAATTTTCATCATTTGAATCCACAAAATACTTTTTTGGGGCCAGAATAAAGTATTGCACAAATTACACACCTGTAAATCAGTGAGACTCCTGCTGCTGTTTTTGGGAGACCAGTTCAGAGAGGCGTGGCTTCAGAGAGGCGTGGCTTCACCTTGGCAGGTGCATCTTCAGAGCAAAGTCTGTTCATTTTCTTCTTTTTTTGCTCGACATATTTAGTATGGATAAAAATATTAAGAAAGAAACCACGCGACGTACAACTACGACAGCCGCTGATACTGCGCGCACTAAATTCCCCGCAGCCCTGATTGGCTGAGCAAAGTAATATGATCCTCTGCAGCCAGTGATGGCCAAGCGGGGCGGGGCATCACGACTTTACACAGGTGTGTCTTTACCTCCGCGGCAGAGGCTCCCCCGAACCCCTGAGACCGACTCATCGAACCCAGGTTAAGAACCACTGCTCTAGATCTATAACTCTAGATCTGTAGCTCTAGATCTATAACTCTAGATTGTTCTAGATAATATCTTCAGTTTCTGTTCAGCTGGAGAAAGTTTTGTCTCATCCACACATTGATCTGTTCTCAGCATTTATTCAGTGACTGGATGGGGTCAAAGGTCACCTGGTGACATCATAACGTAGAGCTGTGTCATCAGTGTAGTTATGGTAACTGATATTATTTCCTGTTATAACCTGAGCCAGTGGGAGCTTATAGATATTGAATCAGGATCCTAGGGTTGAACCTTGCGGAACCCCACATGTGACCTTTGACCTCTGATGAGAAGTTTCCAGTTGAAACAGCGAAATCCCAGTTCTTCATGTCAGATTCAAATCAGTTGAGTTCTGGACCGGAGAGTCCGACCCGACTCTCCAGGCAGTTCAGTAAAATGATCAACACAGAGGTCCAACAGAACCAGAACCAGCTCTGTGGTTCTCCCACAGTCTGTATTTATATGGACGTCATTGAACACTTTGACTAGGCCGGTCTCTGTGCTGTGGTAACCATGGAAACCAGACTGGAAGGAGTCAAAGTTTAGTTAGGAAGCTGTTTAACTGTTGAAGCTTTTTCAGTAACTGCTGATGAGTCAGAGGTCAGAGGTCAGAGGGCGGCCTGTAGTGATTTTATCAGAGGTTTGATAACTGCTGGTTTCAAAGCCTGATGAGAGCCAAGAGTTACTATTTGGATCAGATCAGCAGCGACAGGCAGGACTTTGTTAAAGAAACGTTCTAGAGTTATAGATCTAGAACATCCAGACAGCAGCAACTGGAGCTTCACTGACTTATTATTTCTTCCAGGGTTTTATAATTTAGTGGCTGAAATTGGGTCATTTTTCCTGCATTAGTTGTGTTTGGGTTCAGCTTTGGTTCTGGCTTTAGAGAGGTTCTGCACATTAATCCTCAGATTTTCTGAATTTTCTCTGAAAAGAATCTGGAAAACTTGTTGCAGGCGTCAGATTGAAGTTCAGGAGGTTCAGTCACTGGAGGGTTTGTGATTCTGTGGACTGTTGCAGATAAAGCTGGAGTTTTGTTCATGTTTTTATGACATCTGCAAAGAAAGCCTCCCTTTCATGTTTTAGTGTGTAATGGAAAATGTTCTAATGTGCTCCTCAACCCTCTTCTGCTTTAGGTATTTCTGCATAGTCTTATCATCAAGCTGCTCTCAAGACTTATGCAGTGTCATATAACAGCAGGAGAGCTCCTTGATCCCAGAGACTAAGTGTTACTTCCCCAACGTAGAACTTATCTGCCCTCTTTAGCACCAAAGAACAACCTTAACAATAGACAAATGGCCAAACCATCTGGGCTCCACAGAATCCCTGGTTCATCACAATCAGGGATTCACACCTCCAGTCCGATCAAGACTCTCTTCTCTCTTCTCTGATTGGAACCTATAAAAGGAAACCAGATCCACTGTTGGTCAGAGCAGACTGACGGACGGACTCCTTTCACTCTGTATTTCTGTTCTCACCTTGTAACGTTTTAATACATTTCTTATTTTTTCTCATCCAGATTCTTGTTAAAGTCATTACTTCCATGACGTAGTGCTGAGTGATAGTTACCTAGTCTTTCTTTATAGATGTCATAATAAACGTAAAGTTGAGTTTTACGCCATTTTCGTTCTGCCCTACGGCAGAGTTGTCTTGCAGATCTAACTGTTTGTGTATTTCTCCATGGAGATTTCTTTTTACCAGACACAACCTTCATTTTAATGGAATCAATAATATCTGAGACTTTAGACTGAAAATCATTTACCAACTTATCTACATCATTACAGCTTAAGGGTGAGGAAGAAGAGTAGATTTGATTAAAAGTTTCTGCTGTGTTTTCAGTGAGAGAACGTTTTGTGATGGTTGCTGTTTGTCCAAGTGGGTTAAAAGATAAAGAACTTTCAAAGATAACAGGAAGTGATGCGACAGGCGACATCAGTTACAGAGACATTGGAAATATTCACACCCTTACTGATAACCAGGTCCAGTGTGTGTCCTTGAGTGTGTGTTGCTTGTTTGACATGTTGTGTTAGACCAAAAGTCTCTAAAATATTAGCGAGCTTTTTTGCCCCTCTGTCTTGGGGGTTGTCAACATGAATGTTGAAATCACCAACAATTATTAAACAATCATAATCAATACATATAAGAGATAGAAGTTCATTCAAGTCAGTAAAGAAATTTTCCACAAAAGTTGGAGTTTTGTATAAAGTTACAGTCAAAGTTCGTTTGCAGCCTTTAACCTCAATTCCAAGATACTCAAAAGAGGTGAAGAGACCCAAAGAGATTTTACTACAATTTATGGTATTCTTAGATATTGAAGCCACGCCTCCTCCTTTTTTATGTTTTCTATTCTCACTGAAGAAATTGTAGTTATGAGGCGCAGATTCAATTAGTACAATCGATTCATTATTATCATTCAACCGTTTCTGTCAGAAACATAACATCGATATTATGCTGCATCACAGCAGCGGACCCACTGGACCAGAACCGGATGAGCTGATCGGACCCAGTGTTGGACCAGCACATGTTGGACCTCCAGCAGCCTGGGACCAGGTCTTGTAAGAAAATCTGTTCCCTCCATGTCGGCAGCGCGCATTTGTAAGGCTTAATTGGCAAAAGCTGGAAACAGACCGATTCTCTTAAAAAACAAAATAAAGTAAGAAGACCCCATTTATTACTTATTTTATAATTTTGTTATGCTGCCGAAGGTTACAACCTTGACATGATTATTTGAGTTGTTTTACCGACAAATCGATCAGATGAAATGAACGGATCCTCTCTTGCTGCAGTTCGCGCTCCCGACACAAGGGGGCAGAATGTCACACAACACCGGTTGTCCTCAGCCCAGGTGAGTTGGTTCTGATGTCTTTGTTCCCAATGTAAACCATCAACACTTTTATATGACTTATTGATAAACACCATTTTTTAAAAGGAAGCTGCAGACTGAACATATTTTCATCTTTTTCTCTACTTAGGAACCAAACGACCCCGGGATCTTGTTCTGCCGGAAGGTATTTAGAGACCCACACAATACCGCCGTTTCCTTGACAACGAGATTTCTTTGTCGATCACCAAACGGCTCCCACAAACAGATTTGTTCAGGAAGTAAGTAAACTAAAGTCTTCTAACAGATCAATTCATCAGAACCGGAACATGTTTAGACTGAACTCTATCGGTGTAATCGGATCTCTTAACGTGAACTGGTAACTGAATTGTTCTCTGTGTTGCCGCCCAGCTGAGACTGGACCGGTTCGTATGGAGGAGGAACTGTTCGCTCCGTCATGGTGGGTCAGCTGGTTTCCCGAACAGAACCAGCGGAGTTCGGTCTGTAAACAGAACCAGTCGCTTTGTTCGTTTCGGTCCAAATGGTTCCGATTCATTCAGAGCCTAGATTAGACGCTAGAACTGATTCATATGTGTTCATTTAATGATTCCTCTTCATCCACCCATCATTTATAGATTAGAACATTTTCAGTCCACTAAAACCGAACCTGGTCCATATGTGGTTGCTGTTGACACCAGAGCATTCCAGAATCGTGGTTCCGGTCAGACTGGTGACGATGTGTAGTGACATCACTTCCTGTTTGTGAACCTGGATGTCTGTCCTCCATGCAGCTCCTCGGCAGCAGAGGCGGCTTTCGACGTGGTGATCGGCTGCATCCTGGAGATCATCATGGGTAACTGAGTTCAACCTGCAGATGCAACCAGTACACCCAGCACTCCCAGTTAGAGCCACTGGTTTGTGTTTCCTGCAGAGGAGGACTTCCAGCTGGTCCAGCGCAGCTTCTTGGACCGGCACTACCTGGAGTTTGAAGAGTCTGATGAGAACAAGCTGAGCTACACTCTGATCTTCAACGAATACGTGAGTGGCAGCATCATGGCTCTGATTGGCCCGGCGCTGGCAGCATCATGGCTCTGATTGGCTGTTGCTCTGCAGGTGGAGCTGCTGGAGAAACCTCTGGAGGAATGTCTGATGAAGAAGATCCCCGGATTCAACATGGCCAGCTTCATTCAGCTGCTGATGTGAGCTACGGAAACTCAGAGCTGCCAAACCATCAGAGCTAACATGGAGCCTATTCATGTTTCCATTCATATTTACAGAAGTTTGATTCTGTTTATGGTGATTTCTGGTTTAGACATGAAAAGACGCCGTCCAGCAGTTTTGAGCTTAGAAACTCAAATTGTGCTTCTGTTTCCTGGCCACCAGGTGGCAGACTGAAGCTTTCTCCTGTCTTCTGCAGGCAGCACAAAGAAGAAGTCCCAGACGAGATGTTTGACATGCTGCTCACCTTCATCGACTTCATGGCCTTCAAGGACATGTTTGTCGAGTACCGAGCGGTGAGTAGAGGGCGCCGACCCGAGCAGATCAGGACGCCGCAGACGCTGACCTCTGGTTGTGCTCCCTGTGTTTTCAGGCTAAAGAGGGTCGAGGTTTGGACCCGAGTCAGGATCTGCTGGTGACGTCTCTAAACCCGGCAGGTTCTGCTGGACACCAGTAGAACCACCAGAACCACCTTGGCCCTCATATTGGAGCTGCTTCCAGTCTGACAGAAACTCTGACCTGATTCAAGACTAAGAACTCACTGAGTGATGGATGAATGGATGAATGAACAGATGAATGAACAGATGAACAGGTGAATGAACAGATGAACAGATGAATGAACAGATGAACAGGTGAATGAACAGATGAATGGGTGAATGAACAGGTGAATGAACAGATGAATGAGTGAATGAACAGATGAATGAGTGAATGAACAGATGAATGAACAGATGAATGAGTGAATGAACAGATGAATGAGTGAATGAACAGATGAATGGGTGAATGAACAGGTGAATGAACAGATGAATGGGTGAATGAACAGGTGAATGAACAGATGAATGAGTGAATGAACAGATGAATGAGTGAATGAACAGATGAATGAACAGATGAATGAGTGAATGAACAGATGAATGAGTGAATGAACAGATGAATGGGTGAATGAACAGGTGAATGAACAGATGAATGAGTGAATGAACAGGTGAATGAACAGATGAATGAGTGAATGAACAGATGAATGAACAGATGAATGGGTGAATGAACAGGTGAATTAACAGATGAATGAGTGAATGAACAGATGAATGAACAGATGAATGAGTGAATGAACAGATGAATGAACAGATGAATGAGTGAATGAACAGATGAATGAGTGAATGAACAGGTGAATGAACAGATGAATGGGTGAATGAACAGGTGAATGAATACATGAACAGGTGAATGAACAGATGAATGAGTGAATGAACAGGTGAATGAACAGATGAATGAGTGAATGAACAGGTGAATGAGTGAATGAACAGATGAATGGGTGATCTGTGTTTGATCTAAGTTCTTGTTTCGTCTGAATTTATTGAAACTGAATAATTTTCTCTTCCTTCACTGAAGGTCGTCATAGTGATTTTAATGTTTGTGAATAAATTATCTTTGTCAGATTCTGATGAAAATTTGTTCAAATTAATTTTTAAATGAAATTGACTGAAAGCTTAGAGTCCTTTATTGTAAATGTTTCATAAAATGAGCTTTAAAAATCTGATTACAGTGAAAACATAAATGAAAACATGAACGTCTGGATCAGATCCTTCTGTGTAAACAAACATTTTCATTTAAAATGAAGGAAAAACAAACCAAACATTTGATCTAAACACAAATAATTTAAACTTTTATCATCAAGCTGCCGACTTTCTTTCCTTTAACTGGTTTTATTCACAGATTTTTACTTCATTTCAAAATCTTCAGTGATTCATGTGCAGCCACCATCAGCCTGAAGGTTCACTGGATTCGTTGGCGGCTGAGCCTGAGGTCGTCCTTCCACAGAGTTTTCACTTCGGGGTCACAAACAGAGTGGCTGGAATTTGCTGTGATCATCTTTAAGGTGTGGCTAATTATTAAAACATAGTTCGGTTTCTTGGATTTCAGATTAAAAAATCATCATTTCTGGGAATTAAAAAGTTTTTTATGATTCAAATTTAAACATTTTGATCCTGGAGGAGAAATTCCCCGTTTCCTCCAGAACCTTCAGCATCTGGACTGAAATAGAGCCATGATGAACTAGTTCCAGGTCAAAGGTCAGTCGCTGCCTGTAAACAGAGATCCAGACGTTCAGGCGGAACCGGTCCATTCGGTAAACGGTGGAGCAACCCTTCACTCAGCGTTTAGCTTCAGGATTATCGGAAAGCTGAGAATCAAACCCAAACGGGTCAAAAGGTTTGAGAAATGATTCCTGAGCTGGAGTTGAGAGAAAACATGAATCGGACCAGATCTGAACCAGTTGGTGGTTCGGTTCTGATCTGGTCCGATCAGATCTTCATCAGGTTGAGGAAGATCTCCAGCGTTTCCTTTTCTATCAAAGCAAGATGACGAGTCTGGAGAATTAGACGGATTGCTGAGCTCAGATGATTACTGGGTCCATGTGAAGGCCTGGTTCTGGTGGTCCTGGTTCTGGTGGTCCTAAGTGGGCACAGTGCTGGTGGCGGCGTTCCCTCCATCGGCCCTCCAGTCCAGGTAGGACAGGTAAGCTCCGGCGCCGTACAGCAGCGTCAGCACTGCTCCAAAGAACTGCAGGGAGAGGAGAAACATCTGGAGACGGTCGCAGTCAGGGCTGCAGGAACAGCCGTTCCCTGAACAGCCGTTCCCTGAACAGCCCTGCAGGGTTAGGGTTAGACCTGCTAGCTGCACAGCAGGAACCCTGATGGGTCCCCACCTGGAGAAGCAACCAATCAACAGCTGGTTGGTTCTCCAGGCCCTGTTAATGCAAGCCTCCACGCTGTTGACCTCTGACCTCAACCTGTTGGCTGCTGTCTCTTGCTCACCTGACCATCATCTGAGAAGAACCTGTTTGTATCAGAGTTCGGTGAAATCTTGTTAATTATTGTCCTTACAAATTCATTTTCTGTTCAGATCCCTGGTTTCCTACTGCAAAGGGTCAAAGGTTAATGTTTTCACACCTTTAATCTGAAACTAGTGATGCGTTGTCGCTAACTGGTCGACGCAGTAAAAGCTGATCAGGTGATCTGTGGGTGTGACGCCATCATGCGGCTGTAAAACTCCTGATCTGTACTTTTCCATGTCAGACTTTAAATCCTGAGAGGATCCGGTCCAGATCTGCTGGATCCGGTAAAGAGAGATTCAGAACCAAAGCCTGGACCTGGTTGGCCAGTCGTCTCTGCTCCATGCTTTGGGTTTCGATTTAAGCAGGGAACTTTCTCCGATCCACATCTGAAGATGCCGTCAGTTCCAGGCAGCGTTCCCATGGTAACGCAGCTAAATCTCTTAGTGATGATGAGGAGCGAGTTGGAGGCCGAGCTGCCAGCTTCCATGGGAGGAAGATTCATTTTACAGACTCACAGCGATAATTTTGTTCTCACTCGCCTTCTTCATCCAGGCTAACCCAGCGTGGAGGAAGTAGGATGGCCATCACCATGGAAACGGACTCCTGCAGGCCTTCAGGTGTCCGTCTTCTGGTTTCATGGTCAGATGAAACACAGCGACAAGATGGCTGCCTGGAGAAGTGAGGCTCTCCGGCATGGTGGCGGCAGCATCATGCTGTGGGGCTTGTAGCTTTGTGGAATAATGGAAAACTTACAGCGGCAGCGCCGATGTGTCCGACGAAGGGCGGGTTGAACATCCGGACCGTGGCGGCGTTGGTCAGGAAGGCGGTGAGGTAGAGCAGGGCGGCCACTCCGTTATACATCATCACCTGCAAACGACACCAGAACCGGGTCAGGTTCTGCTAAACAAGGATCTTCATTACTTTACCTTCTGTACTTCAAGTTTTTATCTAACGGTATTGGTACGGGTACCACCGGACCTCGGCGAGGCCCAGAAATGAGCCGCTCCACCTACAGTCATGGTCCAAGGAACGGCGGAGAGGATCTGGGGGACGCTGAAGAGCAGGACGAGGAAGAGGAGGGTGGTGAGGATCCACAGAGTGACGGCCACAAACATCACCCAGCCGTAGGCAGGGAACAGCCAGTAGGGGGCGGCGGCAATCAGAGCCCAGTGCAGCAGACCCAACACCTGCAGCACAGAGGAAGAGAGGCTGCAGGAGGAGGCGGCCAGGGAACCAGAACCAGAACCATCAGAACCATGATGAATTAATGAAGTGATTTTAATTTTTCATCTGGTGATGATTTCTCTATGAATCTGCTGCAGATCTTCCTCTGTTCTCAGTAAAATTCAGAGCTGAAGTGATGCAGAGAACAGCAACTGGCAGGAAAGGTTTCATTCAGGTTTCACTCAGGTTTCATTCAGGTTTCATTCAGGTTTCATTCAGGTTTCACTCAGGTTTCATTCAGGTTTCACTCAGCTTTCATTCAGGTTTCGTTCAGGTTTCGTTCAGGTTTCATTCAGGTTTCATTCAGGTTTCATTCAGGTTTCACTCAGGTTTCATTCAGGTTTCACTCAGGTTTCGTTCAGGTTTCATTCAGGTTTCATTCAGGTTTCACTCAGGTTTCACTCAGGTTTTGTTCAGGTTTCACTCAGGTTTCATTCAGGTTTCACTCAGGTTTCATTCAGGTTTCACTCGGGTTTCATTCAGGTTTCGTTCAGGTTTCGTTCAGGTTTCGTTCAGGTTTCATTCAGGTTTCATTCAGGTTTCATTCAGGTTTCACTCAGCTTTCATTCAGGTTTCGTTCAGGTTTCGTTCAGGTTTCGTTCAGGTTTCATTCAGGTTTCACTCAGGTTTCGTTCAGGTTTCGTTCAGGTTTCATTCAGGTTTCACTCAGGTTTTGTTCAGGTTTCACTCAGGTTTCATTCAGGTTTCACTCAGGTTTCATTCAGGTTTCACTCGGGTTTCATTCAGGTTTCGTTCAGGTTTCGTTCAGGTTTCATTCAGGTTTCACTCAGGTTTCGTTCAGGTTTCGTTCAGGTTTCACTCAGGTTTCGCTCAGCTTTCATTCAGGTTTCACTCAGGTTTCATTCAGGTTTCACTCAGCTTTCATTCAGGTTTCGTTCAGGTTTCGTTCAGGTTTCATTCAGGTTTCACTCAGGTTTTGTTCAGGTTTCACTCAGGTTTCATTCAGGTTTCACTCAGGTTTCATTCAGGTTTCACTCGGGTTTCATTCAGGTTTCGTTCAGGTTTCGTTCAGGTTTCATTCAGGTTTCACTCAGGTTTCGTTCAGGTTTCGTTCAGGTTTCACTCAGGTTTCACTCAGGTTTCATTCAGGTTTCACTCAGGTTTCATTCAGGTTTCACTCAGGTTTCATTCAGGTTTCATTCAGGTTTCATTCAGGTTTCACTCAGCTTTCATTCAGGTTTCACTCAGCTTTCATTCAGGTTTCATTCAGGTTTCACTCAGGTTTCATTCAGGTTTCACTCAGGTTTCATTCAGGTTTCACTCAGGTTTCACTCAGGTTTCATTCAGGTTTCACTCAGGTTTCACTCAGGTTTCATTCAGGTTTCACTCAGGTTTCGTTCAGGTTTCACTCAGGTTTCACTCAGGTTTCGTTCAGGTTTCGTTCAGGTTTCGTTCAGGTTTCATTCAGGTTTCATTCAGGTTTCACTCAGGTTTCATTCAGGTTTCACTCGGGTTTCATTCAGGTTTCATTCAGGTTTCACTCAGGTTTCGTTCAGGTTTCACTCAGGTTTCATTCAGGTTTCGTTCAGGTTTCATTCAGGTTTCATTCAGGTTTCGTTCAGGTTTCACTCAGGTTTCGTTCAGGTTTCACTCAGGTTTCGTTCAGGTTTCACTCAGGTTTCATTCAGGTTTCACTCAGGTTTCGTTCAGGTTTCATTCAGGTTTCATTCAGGTTTCACTCAGGTTTCGTTCAGGTTTCGTTCAGGTTTCGTTCAGGTTTCGCTCAGGTTTCGTTCAGGTTTCATTCAGGTTTCGTTCAGGTTTCACTCAGGTTTCGTTCAGGTTTCATTCAGGTTTCATTCAGGTTTCACTCAGGTTTCGTTCAGGTTTCGTTCAGGTTTCATTCAGGTTTCGCTCAGGTTTCGTTCAGGTTTCATTCAGGTTTCATTCAGGTTTCACTCAGGTTTCACTCAGGTTTCACTCAGGTTTCATTCAGGTTTCACTCAGGTTTCGTTCAGGTTTCGTTCAGGTTTCATTCAGGTTTCATTCAGGTTTCATTCAGGTTTCACTCAGGTTTCATTCAGGTTTCGTTCAGGTTTCGTTCAGGTTTCGTTCAGGTTTCGTTCAGGTTTCACTAAGATTTCACTCGGGTTTCATTCAGGTTTCACTCGGGTTTCATTCAGGTTTCACTCAGGTTTCATTCAGGTTTCGCTCAGGTTTCATTCAGGTTTCGTTCAGGTTTCGCTCAGGTTTCATTCAGGTTTCACTCAGGTTTCATTCAGGTTTCACTCAGGTTTCATTCAGGTTTCACTCAGGTTTCATTCAGGTTTCATTCAGGTTTCACTCAGGTTTCATTCAGGTTTCACTCAGGTTTCATTCAGGTTTCATTCAGGTTTCGTTCAGGTTTCACTAAGGTTTCACTCGGGTTTCACTCAGGTTTCACTCAGGTTTCACTCAGGTTTCATTCAGGTTTCACTCAGGTTTCATTCAGGTTTCGTTCAGGTTTCACTCAGGTTTCACTCAGGTTTCACTCAGGTTTCATTCAGGTTTCGCTCAGGTTTCATTCAGGTTTCATTCAGGTTTCACTCAGGTTTCATTCAGGTTTCGTTCAGGTTTCGTTCAGGTTTCATTCAGGTTTCACTCAGGTTTCATTCAGGTTTCACTCAGGTTTCACTCAGGTTTCACTCAGGTTTCACTCAGGTTTCATTCAGGTTTCGCTCAGGTTTCATTCAGGTTTCATTCAGGTTTCACTCGGGTTTCATTCAGATTTCATTCAGGTTTCACTAAGATTTCACTCGGGTTTCATTCAGGTTTCACTCGGGTTTCATTCAGGTTTCGTTCAGGTTTCATTCAGGTTTCACTCAGGTTTCATTCAGGTTTCACTCAGGTTTCATTCAGGTTTCGTTCAGGTTTCACTCAGGTTTCACTCAGGTTTCACTCAGGTTTCATTCAGGTTTCGCTCAGGTTTCATTCAGGTTTCATTCAGGTTTCACTCAGGTTTCATTCAGGTTTCGTTCAGGTTTCGTTCAGGTTTCATTCAGGTTTCACTCAGGTTTCATTCAGGTTTCACTCAGGTTTCACTCAGGTTTCACTCAGGTTTCATTCAGGTTTCGCTCAGGTTTCATTCAGGTTTCATTCAGGTTTCATTCAGGTTTCACTAAGATTTCACTCGGGTTTCATTCAGGTTTCACTCGGGTTTCATTCAGGTTTCACTCAGGTTTCATTCAGGTTTCATTCAGGTTTCACTCAGGTTTCATTCAGGTTTCATTAAGGTTTCATTCAGGTTTCACTCAGGTTTCACTAAGATTTCACTCGGGTTTCATTCAGGTTTCACTCGGGTTTCATTCAGGTTTCACTCAGGTTTCATTCATGCTAACAAAGTTATGCTAGCAGAGTGATGTTAACAATCCAGAACTGGGTCACTGCATAGTCAGCAGGAGATGTTGCTGCAGAACCACAGAACCCTCCCAGTGTTCCCAGTCGTTCCAGAACTGGACTGGAAACCATCGGGTTCTGAACACCAGAACCCGATTGCATAATCGGTACTTTACTCTGAAGTTTCAAACTGAATGGAAATAATTTCCTGTTCAGGTCTCGAAGTAAACCAGCTTCTCTTGTCTTTCCCATTTTGTAGAAAAACCAAGAGGAAAATCAGATCTACACCTCACCTTCGCTGCTTCTTTCAGGTGAAACGTCGTCTGTTTAGCTGGATTAACTCTGGTTCAGAGACTGATGGTGGTTCAGTCTGTAGGAACCGGGTCAGAACAGTTCTTACCATTTCAGCCGCCATGAGTGCCGCTGGGACACTGCGCAGGAACGACATGTCCATCCTGGAGGTGGTGCTGGAAACCAGCCCCCGCAGCCGGCCGGCCCCCTGCTGGGGCTGTGGGGAGCTAGTCTCCGTGGTTACCTTGGAGGGAAAGTCCGCCATGTTATTTTCTTCTGGAGATTCGCCTCAGAAAAACAGCAGCACTCCACACCGTTCAGATCAGGAGCTGCAGAATTAGATCCGTTTAAAACCAGAGAACAAGAAGCAGCGCAGCGTCCTCCTGCTGCTACTGGGCACTAATGGAGGCAAGAACACACTTCCTCCTCCTACACACACACACACACACCAAGTGTTTCGTCACTTCCCTCCTATCTGCTTCTCTCTCCCAGCGCCGCCTCCCATATGGCTCTCAGGGGCCGCTCACCTGGTAACTCATTAATATCAGGATAATAACACACACACACTAAGACTGACTCAACAACGCCCTCTGGTGTCTAACCCAGTTTCACATTTTAATGCTAAATCGTTTCTGTTGTAATGCTGGAGATAATGTTGATGGTCTGTATCAGCTCTTCACGCGGCTCACAGTTACCAGGACTCACATGACTTCTATCTGTTCTCTGACAGGAGGCGTTACTATAGAAAAAGCTGATTTTTATTTCTGTCAGCTGGATATTCTCTTTATTGTGTTTTTAAACTTCAGGACATAATCCATAAAACCCCCAAAATAATCCAGATGACGAAGGAACCGCTGAGGTGCAAACTTCATTTAGGATTAAAACTAAATCACATTTTTAGTTTGAATTGATTCAGCCCCAAAGTTTCCCAGAATGCATCTGGAGCAGAATGAAATAAAGAGGGAAGATGGGTGAAATGAGCACATGTTTATTTATTATTTATGAGGATGAAGTCACACAGGAAAACAGCTTCATTAACATCATCTGCATCATTTAACATCCAAACTTTCAGCTTCACACATATTCACTTTAAATTCTTCTGATTTCAGGCGTTAAAGGAGAAAAAAACAGCAGATTGAACCGCGAGAAATAAATACCATCACGAGAACAGGAAGCAGAATTATTCTACACTTCCTGTCTGAGACACCAGTAACATTTCCACACCTGCTAAAATATCAGATCCAGAAAATGGTTTGACTTAAATAAATAGGATTTATCCATCGGTAACGTCAGATTGTTGCCATTCAGTCGACAAGAGAAGAAAAGATCAAACCATGAAGATCAGGACGGGATGGACAGGGTGGACGGGGGGGACAGGTGAGTCCTCAGGTGTAAAACTTGCTGTTGTTTATCTTCTTCTCCTTTGACCTGAAGACGAATAAGAGTTAAAGTTGCAGAGTGAATAAGTGAATCTGACCTGATATTAATAAAAACTTTGATTATTTTATTTTTTATTTACTAAAGGGCTAAAGAGAAAATAAAGTCTAAATGTTTTATATTGCTTCATGAGGGAAAATCACAAGGACATAAAATCTTTAAAAGGATCCAGGACGGGGCGTGCCGTGGTGGCGTAGCGGTTAGCACGACCCATATTTGGAGGCCTTCAGTCCTCAACGCGGCCGTTGCGGGTTCGACTCCCGGACCCGACGACATTTGCCGCATGTCTTCCCCCCTCTCCTTCCCCGTTTCCTGTCAGCCTACTATCATATAAGGGACACTAGAGCCCACAAAAATACCCCCTGGAGGGGTAAAAAAAAAAAAAGGATCCAGGACTAGTTGAAAAAATTTGTTGCAATTTATCTATTAACTAAAAAATCGCTGTTTGTGACTCGCCAGAACTCATAATTACTTCAAAAACATCTTTTGATATATTTTTCAACCATGGAGGTCGCCATTTTTTCACTCCTGGGTTGATGACATCATCAGGTCCATTCTGTACTGGAGTCTACAGAAAAATCACAACTTTACCCCAGTAGTTGTTTATCATATTGCGTTTGACTGGCGTCATTTTAGATAACGCCACACTGTGTCACTATGGGCTGTAATTAAAATAAATAAAAATAAAAATTGAAACAGAGTCTGGATAATTTCCCACATGAAAGAAAGGAGAGCGCAGGGCGAGAGCCGGAGAGGACACAGCCAAGGACCTGATCTGGACTTTTCTCCACAGCACTTTGAGCCATTTATACTGGCAGAACCAACGAAGGTTCTAACAGGTGATTGTTACCTTAACGAGCTAAAAATAAATGCCATGCTGCCGCTGAGACAGACAGAGCTGGACGCTCTTTCAGATGCTAACAGGAGCTATACCCAGTATAGGGAGGAGAAGAGGCGGCAGACTCATCAGGACGGCCAAAAACTCCCAACCACTGTGGGGTGAATACCACAACCAGCCGTCAGCTCCGTTAGGTAACTGCATTTCCAGGCAGAGCCTCACCTGTCATCATGGAAGAATAATATAATGATAAGATCATTCATATTGCTATTTTCATGCTGTGTTCTGTACTATGAAGTATTTATTTTTCATTTAGCTTTACCAATGTTGACAACGTTTTTTCTTGAAAATCGCTAAATTTTCGCAATTTCACTCGCAGGTGAGCAGCAGCGAGCCGAGCCTCACCTGGGATTGATCAACCTCTCACTAACTGCTATTCTGAGATCATGTTCCTCCTGTCTGTACGTCGCTAATAAAATGGTTAAAAAAGTTTTAATATATAAACTGATTTTCCATCATTTGGCTTATGTAAATAATGTTCAGTGTTTGTTGTCACCAACTGTGTGTGTAACGCAGGGGTGTCCAAACTTTTTGCAAAGAGGGCCAGATTTGATAAAGTGAAGGTGCCCGGGGGCCAATAGTTTGTTCGGACATTTTTTAACTACAAAAGTTTCATGCAAATACACACCGTTATAAAACAATTTTCATTGTCACAATTATCTTTATTTTTCAAATGACAAAATAACCAAATATAAGCCACTCAGGCAACTCTAAAAGCAGAAATTCTGCTTTTCTTTCATATCTGGAGAGTCAGATAACATTGAACAAACTGTATGAAATACCTTAAATTTACATGAGTTTAAAAATATCTTTGCCTCAAGAACATTTTCAACAGGAGTTATAAGTAATGCAAAGTTGTCTGTTATTATTAAATCTTAAAACAAGTGAATTTTGCTCGTCATTTACAATATCTTTCAGAAAGTAATAGTTTGTCACATCTACAGGTTCATAACATCAACAGTAATAACCAAATCTTACTCAAGAGTTTAATAAAAATAAGTGCCATAAATCCAGGTGCATAAATGTTCTTTTGGCTTTTCACTGCTGATAGTGACAGACGTTGCCGTTCAAAATACTCAGTTTCATGTCCTCAGCTCTCAGTGCCACACTGTTACTGCCAGGCAAACATTCGCAAATTCTTGCTTCTTCTCAGGGCAAAATGTTCTCCACCATTTTCATAACACAGTCTTTGATAAATGTATCTTCAGTAAAAGGTTTGCCATGTTTAGCTATTAACATTAACATCGTAGCTTTCTTTGGTGGTATTTTCTTTTGACTCACAGGCCCGCGTGAAGAATCGCTGTTGTGATGCCAGTCCAGCTTGGAGCTGCTTCAGTTTTTCAGCACTGTCACTTCCTGTTAGCTTGTTGTATGTGTTAGCATGTTTACTCTGGTAGTGTCTCTATACGTTGAAATCCTTAAACAAGGCAACCGTCTCATTACAAATTAGACAAGCACAATTGGCTTGATTTTCAGTGAAGTATTATAATTCCCATCTCTCTTGAAAGCGGCGGCCCTCACTGTCAACTTGTTTTCTTTGCAGTGGCCATGGCAGAAATGAGTGGAGAGCGGTTCGCTGCACGGAGGCAGAGACTGATAGTATTAAAGTGGTGCTGCCACCATTTGGTGAAAGGAGGAATTACAGTTTCAAGTTTTATGATTTATTGATTCTGTTTGACAGTGGAGGCGGGCCATAAATAATACATTATAAGACCGAGGCTGCGGGCCGTATGAAATCTGACGGCGGGCCGTGATTGGCCCTCGGGCCGGACTTTGGACATGCCTGGTGTAACGTGTTTCCTGTGCTGAGCAGCGATCAGAAACCAGAAAACAGATTCGAGGTGCGGCAGGCAGTTCTCTGGCCTCATGGCAGGGGGCGCTCATGATCCCAGACATTGTGACTCCACGTCTGCAGAGTAAGAGAGCGAGCTAGCATACAGTAAATAAGTGAAGCTACACGCAACGAGTCTACGTGTAACTTGGCCGATACAGAGAGCGAGAAAAAGGTGGCTTTGAGATGTACTTCCCCTTTGTTGTGCAGCATAGCACTAAAATAATATCTATATTTCCAAGTTTCATTGAGTTAACACTCTGCTGTGGCAGCGCGGCTATAGATGGCATGTGAATGTATAGTTGTTTTTTATGCCCTTCAATGTTGCCTGCATGTACAAAATTTCCGTAAGTAAACAATAACATGCAGGGGGTCTTATGATTTTGATTAAGTCAGAGCCTCACCGCACGTCACTGGCTAACGGAGCTATTACTACCGGAAATGCTAACGGAGCTATTACTACTAGAAATGCTAACGGAGCTATTACTACTAGAAATGCTAACGGAGCTAGCTCACCGGTACTGAATGTGAAACCACCACCAGTAACAGCTGGTTGCCAAACCCGACACAGAGCTACAGAACCACTTACCGGATCACAGTCCGACCAGAGGTGAGTCTCATTCATTGTTTCATTATGAACCTGAAGGCAGCAGCAGCTGCTACGGCCAACTCTTCCTCTTCCTCTGTTTGTTCCTCCTCATCATCACCACTTCAGATTTAGGTTCCGATCGGTTTCAATGCGCTCCGGTTCAATTTAGAAAGGCTTAATAATGTTACTCATCACTGTTTTGGCTGGAGGAGCCAGGCTGTTGGACCGTTACCCAGAATGCATTGCAGCATGACCAAAATGGCGACATTCCTGTGACAATATTTTAGTAAAATTTATAAAAACTAAATAACCTACAGTATTATTACATCTAAAATAAACCAAATAAAGTCGATTGTTGCAACTAATCGTGGATCCCTTAAACCAGGGGTGGGCACTCCAGGTCCTCGAGGGCCGGTGTCCTGCAACTTTTAGATGCATCTCTACTTCAACACACCTGAGTCAAATAATGAGGTCGTTAGCAGGACTCTGGAGAACTTGACTGCACTTAGGAGGTGATTCAGCTGTTGGATTCAGGTGTGTTGGACCAGGGAGACATCTAAGAGTTGCAGGACACCGGCCCTCGAGGACCAGGATTGCCCACCCCTGCCTTAAACGTTTCTCTTGCGCTACTCGCCCTCTAGTGGCAGCATCTGGTATAACAAAAACAAAATCAGCCTGATTTATGGCTATTTCCAAAATATGATTCATTTTTCTGTCTGCAGGGTCAGTTCAAAGGAAAAGTGATGATGTCAGTTCTGTCCTCTGCGGCTGACCAATCAGAGCAAAGCATTTTAAAGGAGGGGGCGGGACTTGGCCAGCCAGTCTCTTATTAGATGAAATCCTGGGCGTCACTAAACAGCAACCGGACCCGCCACTCTGTCAGCCAGAGCTCACACCTGAGATAAAATACCTCTTCTTCACATTTTATCGCAGCGATCACTGAAAAATGAGTGGTTGCCATGGAGACCAGGTACCTGTGTCTTTCGCTGGACTCGCGGACCAGCTGGCCGTGCGGGTGCGGCAGCGCGGCGCGCTGCAGGTTGCTGTGTGTGTCGTACAGGAAGGGCTCGCTGTGCTCCGCCTGCTTCTTCCTCAGCTGGCTGGACGACGAGTACAGCTCCTCCTCGGCTCTCTGGACGGGTCACAGGGTCAAAGGTTACGCAGGAAGATGCAAGCTGAACGCACTCACTGACTGACTGACTGACTGACCCCCGCCTGCTGAACGTTGATGTAGACGAGCAGAGCGGCCAGATCCAGTTTCTCATTGTAGCCGTTCTTCAGCGGGACGGAGCGATAGCCTGAGAGGAACGGACACACAAACCGATCAATACAAGATCAATAAACTGATCAATACACGATCACTAATGATCATGGGAATCAATAGAACTTCTTGTTTTCTAATTTGTTGAATCGTTTTTAAAGTTAAACATCAAAGTGAATTTAGATGAAATAAAAATGTTTTTTTCGCTGATTTATGAGTATGTGTGGGTAATGTTATTGTTAATGTTTTATATTTCTTGTTTCTACTGCACCAGAAAATCGGTTTCTTTTTTAATTTCAGGGTTTTCTTTTGCTGCCAGAAGCCGCCAGTAGGTGGCGTGGGGTTTACACTCTGTGGTTTAGACATCAGAGAAAAAAAAAATAACAGTAGAAGAAGAAAGCGTATCTGGCTGCAGCACGTTGTGCTTAACTATTCAAAAAAGAAAAGCAGGTTATTTGATAAATGCTGATGAATTCTGGTAATGGCTTGTTATGTATGTGATAAAACAATATATTATTCAATGGCACTATTCTGTGTTCTATGTGGAAGAACACCAAATGTGGTAGCGCATTGATTTCACTATGTTCTTGGGAAAAATGTCTAATAAACTAGGTGACGTTCCACTGAGGTTCTGTTGAGTTTATATAGTTAAGTTATGAGAAGAAACATAACATGGTTGATGGAAGAGAAGAAAAGCGACCTGATGCAGTTAAATCCGTTTCTGTTGTGATTTTCTCCGGTGAGTTTTTGCATCCTGAAATTAAGCTAATGCTAACCGGCATGTTCCGACAAGGAAAGAAAAACAACATAAAACCAGTCGCAGAAATGTGTAACATTGGAGCAATAAAATGGTTTTCACGGTTTTTTGTTATGTACAAACATTTAACGGTTGACCTACAGTGTGAAATGTTTTCGGTTAAATATGTTTTTGTGCTAAATGGGATTTATTATTCCTGCTTACATTTGGACTCAAATAGTTAATGAAGTTCTGTAAATATACTTGGCACATTGTCCAGCTACACAGCCCGAATGTATTTATGGTCATCATGATCAGGATTTTATTTTGTGAAACTATTAGGTTTGGTGATTTTTGTGCAGCAAACTTCCTCCGTTGAACAAATCTACTTCCTGTATAAAGCTGGTTCCTGTAGTTTACCTATTACTGTGTTTCAGACACGTGACCCGGATGACGCGAAATTCAGATGGAGGTCCGGAAGTGCATTTCTCCAGTTCAAAACAAAGCAAAATGGACCACAGCGAGTAGCTAATCCCTAATGCCCTAAAGCCTGGAACAGACAGAAAAGCGAATATTTAGGATATGATCCGAATTCTCTCTGTAAAAAAGACTTCTTTTATAATCTTGAGGATTTACCCTCCAGATAGTTAGTTAGATCCACATAACTAACTATCTGGAGCTTCAGACCTCAAATTATACGATGAGCCAGAAGAAAGTTTCCAAAAGCCTGGAGAATAAAATCCTTTAGTTTCAGGTTGGGTCAAATTTAGGACCAACAGAATCATTAAATGGCTGTGGACTGGTTTCTGCCGGGTGAGTAGTGAGTATTTAAGTAATTACCGTATTTTCCGCACTATAAGGCGCACGTAAAAACCTTCAATTTTCTCAAAAGCCGACAGTGCGCCTTAAAATCCGGTCCGCCATATATATGGACCAATATTGAGCTGGAACTACGGTAAGCAGCCGCCGACTTCATTTTCCGTAGAAGAAGAAGCGTGCGGTGCATTCTGGGATATATGACTGAGCGAAGCGTGCCATTTTCATTGGTATTTGTGTAAAGACCCCAAAATGGCTCCTAAGAAAAGTCACGCTTACGAGCCAGAGTTCAAACTCAAGGCAATCAGTCACGCAAAAGAACATGGGAATAGAGCAGCAGCGAGAGAATTTAATATTAATGAATCAATGGTGCGGAAGTGGAGGAAGCAAGAAGATGACCTGCGCCAAGTAAAAAAGACTAAAAAGAGTTTCCGAGGGAACAAAGCGAGATGGCTACAGTTGGAGGACAAACTCGAACAGTGGGTTGTTGAACAGAGAGCAGCAAGTAGAAGTGTCAGTACAATCACTGAATGAAGGCAACAGCGCTAGCACGCAAACTTAACATTAACGAATTTAGAGGCGGTCCTTCTTGGTGCTTTAGGTTTATGAAAAGACGTAATCTCTCCATCCGCACACGAACTACTGTTTCACAGCAACTGCCAGAAGACTACCAAGAAAAGTTGGCCACTTTCCGCGCATACTGCAACAACAATATTACTGAAAAAAAGATCCGGCCAGAGCACATCATTAACATGGACGAGGTTCCACTCACCTTTGATATTCCTGTGAACCGCACTGTGGATAAAACGGGAACACGTACGGTAAATGTTCGCACCACAGGGAACGAGAAGTCATCCTTCACTGTACTTCTTGCTTGCCAGGCTAACGGCCAGAAACTTCCACCCATGGTTATTTTCAAGAGGAAGACCTTGCCAAAAGAAAACTTTCCAGCCGGCGTCGTCATCAAAGCTAACTCGAAGGGATGGATGGATGGATGAAGAAAAGATGACTGAGTGGTTGAGAGAAATTTACGTGAAGAGACCGGGTGGCTTTTTTCACACAGCTCCGTCCCTATTGATCTACGACTCCATGCGCTCCCATATCACCGATGGTGTCAAAAAACAAGTGAAGCGCACTAATTCAGTACTCGCCGTCATTCCGGGTGGATTGACAAAAGAACTCCAGCCGCTTGGTGTCATTGGTGTCAACAGGGCATTCAAAGCTAGACTGCGAACTGCGTGGGAACAGTGGATGACAGAAGGCGAACACACGTTCACCAAGACAGGGAGACAGCGCCGGACGACATACGCCACTATCTGCCAGTGGATCGTAAATACCTGGGCTGATATATCATTCTCAACTGTGGTCCGAGCTTTCAGGAAGCCAGGAATTGTCACTGAATTGCTAGACAACAGCAGCGACACTGACTCGATTAATGAGGACTTTGACGAAGCGGAGCCGGGCATATTGGATGCCGCATTAGCCCAACTGTTTAATTCGGACACTGAAGAAGAATTCGAGGGATTCATGGATGAGTAATGAATTAATAAAGTGAGCTTTGCATGTTTATTGTGTGTGTTTACAGCTGAACTGCTGTTTACAGTTTACAGCTACGTCACTGACTCGGGGAAAATAATAAAACAGCTGTCTTGTCATTCTGGGAGTTAACGGAGTTGTCTGGTTTGTAATTTATTAATAAAGGTTTGTAATCTATTAATAAAGTTTGACTGACTTATCGGACTGTTTTGTTGACATTCCCTTTAGTGCAGCTCCATCTAATGGATGCATAATGTAACCCCAGCCTCTACTGTAGCGTCTATTCTATCAACACATTCTCACTCCCGACTCGTAGTTGGGACGATTTCTGACCATGCGTTGCATATTATGCAACGACTTGGGCAGGGTCCTTCAGCTTCACATGTTGACGATTTTTGAAGGTTATGTTTGTTTTTTTTTCTTTGTTTTTTTCTCCAAAGAGTTTTTGCGGCGCTAGTGGCTCGTATTTTTTCCACGGTAGGCAGACAGGGAGGAGGGTGAGGAGAGGGGGGAAGACATGCGGTAAAGGTCGTCGGGACGCATCGAGGACTAAGGCCTCCAAACATGGGGCGTGCTAACCCCCTGCGCCACCACAGCACGGGTTCTCGCAACTGCTGCCGAACCTTCAAAACCCTTAGTAAGGCATAGGGTAAAACCCCTCACTTCACATATTGATATGTGACGAGGACAGACCATCCCATGCGTCAATATATGACGACTTGGGAGTGAGAATGGATTGATTCTATGCGCCTTATAATGCGGTGCGCCTTATATATGAAAAAGTTTTAAAATAGGCCATTCATTGAAGGTGCGCCTTATAATGCGGAAAATACGGTAGTCTATGATAACGATGCTACCGCTAACAACAAGCTTACCCATGTTATTTCTATGAGCTTGGATCTCCTGGTAAATCATTTATTTAGCTTCTGTAAACCAAATTCATGCAGGAGTTGTAGGTTAATGTTGAGTGGTTGTAGGATTCAGGTCCAATGCAGGTCATGGATTCGCTCCGACCTACAGAACCTCCGTGTTGGACTCAGACATGAACCGTGTGGGGGAACAGTCACAGCTCTCTGTCTGTATGGCTGGGGAGGTTACATTTCATTTATTTAGCTTTTTTTTTTTAAGCATGAAAGTCCCGCTGAATAAACATATTTTCTGTCCGGGACTCGGCCCTGAGCTAGCTGCTAACAACATTAGCGCTCTGAGGACAACCAAGCTAGGGTATAAAATAACATACCTTACCTTGGATGCTTGTCTTTCTAAGTAAAACATCTGAAAATACAATTTAAACGATGCGATCGTTACCTGTTAGAAACTCGGCGCTGCACACTCTGGCATTGTTAGTTTTTACACCTCCCGTTTTTAGTTGTAGATTGTTGATCCACTTTTCTCCTCTTTTTTCGGTAAGTTTTTTAAAATTAACTCCCTGTGACCGACTCCCTTAGAAACAGGAAAATAACGTTTATCTTTCTCTCTATTAGAACGGCTAGAACAACCGTACGGGACTCAGACTTTAGGCTTTTTGATGCTGGATCAACAGAAATAAATGGGCTGCATTTACTTCCTGCGCTGGGTGACGTCGGTGTTACGTCATCTGAAACCCAGCAATACACCTGGGTGTATCGCCATGGCAACCTGCAGCTGGTAAAGCTCCTCCCATCTGTTCACTGTCTGAACCTTCTGACCAATCACAGACCGGATGGCACTACTATGCAGCCTTTATGAAGGAGCCATGCAGCCACCGTGCAGCACGCTGAGGTCCCACCTGAGCGGATGCCTTTGACAGGAAGTGTGGCCTGGGCCAGGAAGTTGGGGTCGGAGAACATGTCCTCCTCATTGACCACGAAGCGCAGAAAGCTGAGCTCCGGCTCGAACACGCTGAACTCCACCGGCTCTGCCGGCGCTTTCCACACCGGGTTCAGGCCGTTGTCACCTGCAACCAGCGGACAGGTTAGAGACGCGCAGCCGACCGCCGCCTCGCTCTCGCAGCGCGTCAGACTCACGGTATACGATGGTCTTGAATTTCTCCTCTGAGTGTCCGCACAGTTCCACCTCCACGAATGGGCTGGCGATGCTGCGGCCCAGCTTGGGCAGGTGTCTGGCAGCAATCACCTGGGGGACAAAACAACCAATCGGGATCCACTGAGCATCCGACTGGAACCAATCAGGATTCAGGTGAACTCTACCTTGACTCTGATGCTGTACTTGACTTTTTTCTTCTCCTGATGCGGGTCGTAGCCGTCGGAACGCATCATCTCAGGCTGCAGCACGTAGCCGCTGTTCCCGTTCAGGCTGAAGAGGGCGCTGTTCAGCTGAGTGTATTTATCTGGTGAGACAACAATCAGCTTCAGCTTTCTAAAAAATCCAAACTTCCTCAAACACAAGAATGAAGCTCGTCTGAGAAAGTCAGGCCCTGCAGATCTCTGAACCGATCTGAAGCTGAAAACACAAAACTTAGGATTTTCAAGAAGAAATTTATAATACATTTCAAAGCTGTATATAATCTACAACTTTACCCGACAGAAAAATAAAATCAGGTCCAGTCATTGTTCTCTGGAGATTTTTTATGACTTTACTACCCTGACCCCTGAACCCTTTGACTCCTACATCTAACCCGAGGCCCTAGAACAGATCCATTCTCTCCTCCTCCTCTAGGATTTGTCATCATGGAGACGACTCAGCTGACCCGAGGGTCTCCTGCCTGGTTCCGTACCTGCGGTCTGGTAGTTGAGCGCCACCATATGGCAGCCCACCTCCCATAGTGGGTAGGGGTCAAAGTTGGAGGACTCCACCCGCTGGTTTTTGGGGTAGATCCGACTCAGAGCTTTGCGGTTATAGCAAAGGAATTCCTTGGTGCGGCTCTTCCCTGGAATCTTGTTCTCCATGAAGGAGCGAACCTCTTTATAGTTGTAGTTGTCTGCAGAGAGAGAGGGGGTCAGAAGGTCAGAGGATCATAGGAGGTCAGAGGAACCCAGAGGATCTTGGACTAGACCAGTTGAACAGCAGGAAAATGCCCTAGAAGCTATCTGTATATTTTCCACTCTGAGCGTTAGGCCTCTGTTGACACTTTGAGGTTTGTAGTCACACAAGTCAGGAAGTTGTTTGGCCTCCACATTGTTTCCCTTTGATCACATCCTGTTGGTTTCTCACCTGGGTGAGACATCAGAGCGCAGCAGCTGCTCAGCGCTGAAGGAGCCGACACAAATCTGGAGCGTTTGGTTCTGTGACACGTTTTATTCTGTGACGCTGTTGGTTTTGGTTCTGTGACGTTGTTGGTTCTGTGACGCTGTAGGTTCTGTGACGCTGTTGGTTTTGGTTCTGTGACGCTGTTGGTTCTGTGATGTTGTTGGTTCTGTGACGCTGTTGGTTCTGTGACGCTGTTGGTTCTGTGACGCCGTTGGTTTTGGTTCTGTGACGTTGTTGGTTCTGTGACGCTGTTGGTTCTGTGATGCTATTGGTTCTGTGACGTTGTTGGTTTTGGTTCTGTGACGTTGTTGGTTCTGTGACGCTGTTGGTTCTGTGACGCCGTTGGTTTTGGTTCTGTGACGTTGTTGGTTCTGTGACGCTGTTGGTTCTGTGACGCTGTTGGTTTTGGTTCTGTGACGCTGTTGGTTCTGTGACGCTGTTGGTTTTGGTTCTGTGACGTTGTTGGTTCTGTGACGCTGTTGGTTCTGTGACGCCGTTGGTTTTGGTTCTGTGACGCTGTTGGTTCTGTGACGCTGTTGGTTCTGTGACGCTGTTGGTTTTGGTTCTGTGACGCTGTTGGTTCTGTGACTCTGTTGGTTTTGGTTCTGTGATGTTGTTGGTTCTGTGACGCTGTTGGTTCTGTGACGCTGTTGGTTCTGTGACGCTATTGGTTCTGTGACGCTGTTGGTTCTGTGACGCTGTTGGTTTTGGTTCTGTGACGCTGTTGGTTCTGTGACGCTGTTGGTTCTGTGACGCTATTGGTTCTGTGACGCTGTTGGTTTTGGTTCTGTGATGCTATTGGTTCTGTGACGTTGTTGGTTCTGTGACGCTGTTGGTTCTGTGACGCCGTTGGTTCTGTGACGCCGTTGGTTCTGTGACGCCGTTGGTTTTGGTTCTGTGACGCTGTTGGTTCTGTGACGCTGTTGGTTCTGTGACGCTGTTGGTTCTGTGATGCTATTGTTTTGGTTCTGTGACGCTGTTGGTTCTGCGACGCCGTTGGTTTAGGTTCTGTGACGCTATTGGTTCTGTGACGCTATTGGTTCTGTGACGCTGTTGGTTCTGTGATGCTATTGGTTCTGTGACGCTGTTGGTTTTGGTTCTGTGACGCTGTTGGTTCTGTGACGCTGTTGGTTTTGGTTCTGTGACGCTGTTGGTTCTGTGACGCCGTTGGTTCTGTGACGCCGTTGGTTCTGTGACGCTGTTGGTTCTGCGACGCCGTTGGTTTTGGTTCTGTGACGTTGTTGGTTCTGTGACGCTGTTGGTTCTGTGACGCTGTTGGTTCTGTGACGCTGTTGGTTCTGTGACGCTGTTGGTTTTGGTTCTGTGACGCTGTTGGTTCTGTGATGCTATTGGTTCTGTGACGCTGTTGGTTTAGGTTCTGTGACGCTATTGGTTCTGTGACGCTATTGGTTCTGTGACGCTGTTGGTTCTGTGATGCTATTGGTTCTGTGACGCTGTTGGTTTTGGTTCTGTGATGCTATTGGTTCTGTGACGCTATTGGTTCTGTGACGCTGTTGGTTCTGTGATGCTATTGGTTCTGTGACGCTGTTGGTTTAGGTTCTGTGACGCTATTGGTTCTGTGACGCTATTGGTTCTGTGACGCTGTTGGTTCTGTGATGCTATTGGTTCTGTGACGCTGTTGGTTTTGGTTCTGTGACGCTGTTGGTTTTGGTTCTGTGACGCTGTTGGTTTTGGTTCTGTGACGCTGTTAGTTCTGTGATGCTATTGGTTCTGTGACGCTGTTGGTTTTGGTTCTGTGACGCTGTTGGTTCTGTGACGCTGTTGGTTCTGTGACGCCGTTGGTTTTGGTTCTGTGACGTTGTTGGTTCTGTGATGCTGTTGGTTCTGTGACGTTGTTGGTTCTGTGATGCTATTGGTTCTGTGACGCTGTTGGTTTTGGTTCTGTGACGCTGTTGGTTCTGTGACGCTATTGGTTCTGTGACGCTGTTGGTTCTGTGACGCTGTTGGTTCTGTGACGCCGTTGGTTTTGGTTCTGTGACGTTGTTGGTTCTGTGACGCTGTTGGTTCTGTGATGCTGTTGGTTTTGGTTCTGTGACGCTGTTGGTTCTGTAACGCTATTGGTTCTGTGATGCTGTTGGTTTTGGTTCTGTGACGTTGTTGGTTCTGTGATGCTATTGGTTCTGTGACGCTGTTGGTTTTGGTTCTGTGACGCTGTTGGTTCTGTAACGCTATTGGTTCTGTGACGCTGTTGGTTCTGTGACGCTGTTGGTTTTGGTTCTGTGACGCTGTTGGTTCTGTGACGCTGTTGGTTCTGTGATGCTATTGGTTCTGTGACGCTATTGGTTCTGTGACGCTGTTGGTTTTGGTTCTGTGACGCTGTTGGTTCTGTGACGCTGTTGGTTTTGGTTCTGTGACGCTGTTGGTTCTGTGACGCCGTTGGTTCTGTGACGCCGTTGGTTCTGTGACGCTGTTGGTTCTGCGACGCCGTTGGTTTTGGTTCTGTGACGTTGTTGGTTCTGTGACGCTGTTGGTTCTGTGATGCTGTTGGTTCTGTGACGCTGTTGGTTCTGTGATGCTATTGGTTTTGGTTCTGTGACGCTGTTGGTTCTGTGATGCTATTGGTTCTGTGACGCTGTTGGTTTAGGTTCTGTGACGCTATTGGTTCTGTGACGCTATTGGTTCTGTGACGCTGTTGGTTCTGTGATGCTATTGGTTCTGTGACGCTGTTGGTTTTGGTTCTGTTACGCTGTTGGTTCTGTGACGCCGTTGGTTTTGGTTCTGTGACGTTGTTGGTTCTGTGACGCTGTTGGTTCTGTGATGCTGTTGGTTCTGTGACGTTGTTGGTTCTGTGATGCTATTGGTTCTGTGACGCTGTTGGTTTTGGTTCTGTGACGCTGTTGGTTCTGTGACGCTGTTGGTTCTGTGACGCCGTTGGTTTTGGTTCTGTGACGTTGTTGGTTCTGTGACGCTGTTGGTTCTGTGACGCTGTTGGTTCTGTGACGCCGTTGGTTTTGGTTCTGTGACGCTGTTGGTTCTGTGACGCTGTTGGTTCTGTGATGCTATTGGTTCTGTGACGCTGTTGGTTCTGTGATGCTATTGGTTCTGTGACGCTGTTGGTTCTGTGATGCTACTGGTTTTGGTTCTGTGACGCTATTGGTTCTGTGATGCTGTTGGTTCTGTGACGCTGTTGGTTTTGGTTCTGTGACGCTATTGGTTCTGTGACGCTGTTGGTTCTGTGACGCTGTTGGTTTTGGTTCTGTGACGCTATTGGTTCTGTGACGCTGTTGGTTCTGTGACGCTGTTGGTTCTGTGACGCTGTTGGTTTTGGTTCTGTGACGCTGTTGGTTCTGTGACGTTGTTGGTTTTGTGACGCCGTTGGTTCTGTGACGCCGTTGGTTCTGTGACGCCGTTGGTTCTGTGACGCCGTTGGTTCTGTGACGCCGTTGGTTCTGTGACGCCGTTGGTTCTGTGACGCCGTTGGTTCTGTGACGCCGTTGGTTCTGTGACGCTATTGGTTCTGTGACGCTATTGGTTCTGTGACGCCGTTGGTTCTGTGACGCCGTTGGTTCTGTGACGCCGTTGGTTCTGTGACGCCGTTGGTTCTGTGACGCTATTGGTTCTGTGACGCTGTTGGTTCTGTGACGCCGTTGGTTTTGGTTCTGTGACGCTGTTGGTTCTGTGATGCTACTGGTTTTGGTTCTGTGACGCTATTGGTTCTGTGACGCTGTTGGTTCTGTGACGCTGTTGGTTCTGTGACGCTGTTGGTTCTGTAATGCTATTGGTTCTGTGACGCTGTTGGTTCTGTGATGCTATTGGTTCTGTGACGCCGTTGGTTTTGGTTCTGTGACGCTGTTGGTTCTGTGACGCTATTGGTTCTGTGACGCTGTTGGTTCTGTGACGCTATTGGTTCTGTGACGCTGTTGGTTCTGTGACGCTGTTGGTTCTGTGACGCTGTTGGTTCTGTGACGCTGTTGGTTCTGTGACGCTGTTGGTTCTGTAATGCTATTGGTTCTGTGACGCTGTTGGTTCTGTGACGCTATTGGTTCTGTGACGCTGTTGGTTCTGTGACGCTGTTGGTTTTGGTTCTGTGACGCTATTGGTTCTGTGACGCTGTTGGTTTTGGTTCTGTGACGCTGTTGGTTCTGTGACGCTGTTGGTTCTGTGACGCTGTTGGTTTTGGTTCTGTGACGCTGTTGGTTCTGTGACGCTGTTGGTTCTGTGACGCTATTGGTTCTGTGACGCTGTTGGTTCTGTGACGCTATTGGTTCTGTGACGCTGTTGGTTCTGTGATGCTGTTGGTTCTGTGACGCTGTTGGTTCTGTGACGCTATTGGTTCTGTGACGCTATTGGTTCTGTGACGCTGTTGGTTCTGTGATGCTGTTGGTTCTGTGACGCTGTTGGTTCTGTGATGCTATTGGTTCTGTGATGCTGTTGGTTCTGTGATGCTATTGGTTCTGTGACGCTGTTGGTTCTGTGATGCTGTTGGTTCTGTGACGCTGTTGGTTCTGTGACGCTGTTGGTTCTGTGACGCTGTTGGTTTGGCGTGCAGCTGATGCGTAGGGTGCGCTTACCGAAGCGGTCTTTCTCCTTGCTGCGAGGCTGGCAGTAGACCACCAGATCAGACATCTCCATGGCAACCTCTGCCTTCTTCTCCACTTCCTCCTGTTGTTTTATCTGAGTTTGGACAGAAAGAACAACCACTTCCTGTTTGTACAGTCACGCCATCAGACCACCAACGTTTTCAGCTCTAGTCTGAGACTCTCCCACGGAAACAACAAACTTTCATCTTCTCATGATTTTCTGTTTCAGTCTAAATGTCTCAGTAATATCTTCTGCTTTATTTTTATTATTTGTCTCTTTCACTTTCATCTTCACCAACGAAACTGAAGGTTTGGCACAAACTTCCTGTCTTAACGCCCCTAAACTTTTCACATTTCGCTCTGAGATTTGAATGTCTGCAGACTAAATAATCATAGGAAGCCTGTTGGTATCGGTTTGGTTCCGGACCGGATGACGGACCCAGAAGGTTTTATCGTTGTGCTTCTTAGTCTTTGTGTCATTTTGTGAATACCAGTACTTTGTAGAGTTGAACCAAAAAAACTGATTAATGTAAGAATCCTAATCCTCATTTCAGTGTTGTAGTCAATATCATCTCATTTTTAGCTTCCCTAACAGTTATTTTTCTGTAGTTTAGAAAACTAACCTGTAACAATAACAGCTCACTTTCTAAGTTAACCAGAAGAAAAGTTATACAAAGATCTAAAATTATATTCAATTTAGTAATAAAGAGTCAGGCTCACAGATACGCTCATAAAAATGTCTATACTCCAGCTTTTAGTTTATGTATTTATCTCCAGTCAGTTTAATAGATGAATCCTCACCTTGCCCCATAACCTGACAAGCTTTGGGTTTGAGAAAACGGGAAATGTCTCCTGGAGCTTTGGGGCGGTGGGGGGCAGTTGAACGAACGAAGTAAGATGGGAGGAAATAGACCAGGTTCCAGACGAACTAAAGTCGGGGAACCGGTAGACCAGGGGACGAACGTAAGAACTATGGGAGCAATACAGGATTTTTACGGCACCTTCGTCGTCACACTCAGAAACTCGTCTACCAGCCACGACGCTCCGCCAGCCGTTTGTTCAGACCGGGATGATATGAAATTTATTGTGCGGTTCGTCCGTAAAGCTACACTTACACTGTAACCATCAGCTACTCAGCCGCCCGCTGTGTTCAGTCTATCAGCTCACCTGTATTAATACCTGCAGCTCTTCCCGCCGTTCGCTCTGAACCAGCAGCTCCCGGAGGAGAAGGGCTGCCGTACTGCAGGCATGGTGCCAGTCATTTTAAAGATGCTTACTGGTCCCCCGAAAACGATGAAAACCCGGGCGTTATCATGGATCAATAAAATCCCCACGGCCCGAACTTGAACATTGGACTTTATGCTGCTAACACTTAGCTTTCGCCAACAACTCAGAGGAGGAAGTCAGAGCTCAGCGCAACGCAAATAATGTCCCGACCGGAACACGGTGCGCTAAATAATAAAACATAAATTAACAAAGCTTTGAGGCAGGTACATTTACCTCAAGGAATTTTAATAATCGAGGAACTGGAATCATTCGAGGAATCGTTTCAGCTCTACTATGAACACTGACCAAGAAGCAACAAGTAACTAATCAGAAGGAGAACCGTGACTTTGTCTCCTCCTGCATGAAACCAGTTGACAGGTGACCAAAATAATGAAAGAGCAATGAGCATGCGCTCTGTTAGTTAATTTATTTGATGATTCTATATATATATATATATATATATATATATTTTTTTTTTAATAAAATAGAACAGTAATGTCAGAGTTATCTCATGAATAAGTTTGTCTCTAAGCTGGAAACAAGGTGAGGTGGACCATGCTGTTCTTGGAGAAACCGGTTTCAGCTAGTTCAGAGAGACCCCTCTACTCCTTAGGGGGACAAGTTGGAGTTGTTCTGAGGCACCACTGAGACTCTCCCCCTTTGCAAAGGCTGAAGTGATACTACTCTCTGTGTGGTTCTTTATATGTACAGGTTAAATACCCATCAAGTAATAGCTTCTGCAGTGTGCGCAGAGCATAGCAAAAACAAAGAACGGTTCTCAGGGAGGCTCCAGTCCTATCGTTAATAGTGAAGAACCGTTCAGAAGAATCGGATCGTTTGTGAACGTCACATCACCAAATAGCAGACTTTGGTCACAGCATCGTGGCACGACGCTGTGACCATGAGAGATGAAGAGTTTCCCTGGTGCTTTGTTTTCTGTTCTGGTGAAGTTCTGGCCGTGTGAAGGTGGAACTGCAGCAGTTATTGCTGCAGCTGGAGCGTCTGCAGTCCAATTCGTGGCATGATGTGGAAAAGTTACAGTTAGGTTACACCTGCTAGTTGTATCGCTATATGTTTATTTTAAGTTCTGTATATTCCCACCAAGTTAAAGCTGTTTGGGTTTCATGCACAAGGTTGGACGTTGTTTTTCCCCAGCTGCATGGGAACCAGTCTGATTCCAGGCTTTGGATCCCTTATCCCTTTGTACAAAACTCATGTGTTGTCTCTGCCTGGCAGAGCTTTCCGTTTCAGACTTGCTTCATTACTGATTGTCCTGTGAGCTCTCTGAGTTGTGCACAATTCATGAATAAACCTGATTGAGTGATTTTACCTGAACAGTGCTTGGAAATAGTTTTTTTCCACGACATGGCATCGTCCTCACCTCCTGCTCCCGGTGGTACTGCTTGCTCATCTCCCTCTGGGTCACGTCCCAGGCCACCTGGTACCACTCGAACAGCTCCTCCAGCGACCCGGCAGCCAGGTCGAACTGCACACTGTCCTGCTCCTTGTGCTGCAGCGTCAGGACATGCGGCTTCCTGTATTTACCGTTCTTCACTGCAGACAGACAGACAGACTGCTGACCTGCTGGACAGGAAGCTCACCTCCGTCTGAGGGCGTGAATACTTTGAGCACAGTTATTAGGCGAAGGTCACCAAAACATTCAACTAAATAAAGTCGACTTTATTCACTGACCTTCCGACTGAACTCGATGTACAATCCTTCTGCCTTCACATTTCATCAGAAGCTAAACTAAGTCAAAGGTCACTTACTGTTCTGGATGTTGTACATGGAGATCTCCACAATTCCCTTACAGAGTTCCCCCAGAGGGTTGTCTTCCATCTCCTGTGGGTCACATCACAACATGTTCAGTGATGATGGCGCCTCAGAGCGGACCGCGCCTCAGAGGCCACCATGGCGCCTCAGAGGCCACCACGGTGCCTCAGAGGCCACCACGGTGCCTCAGAGGCCACCACGGTGCCTCAGAGGCCACCACGGTGCCTCAGAGGCGACGCGGCGACTCAAGAGGCGACGCGGCGACTCAAGAGGCGACGCGGCGACTCAGAGGCGACGCGGCGACTCAAGAGGCGACGCGGCGACTCAGAGGCGACCGCGACGTGGTGGCGACGTTGCGCATCAGAGGCGATGTGGCGACTCAGAGGCGACGCGGCGACTCAGAGGCGACCGCAACGTGGTGGCGACGTGGCACATTAATAGGCGACCGCGACGTGGCGCATCAGAGGCGACGTGGCGACTCAGAACGGACCGTGACATCCCACTGCAACATAGCTCGGGTCTGACCTGAGCCTTGGCGTCAGTCTGTGCTGAATTGGACACTTCCTCCACGTAATTGGCAGGGAAGAAGAGCTGCAGTCGCCCTCCGTAGTCGCCTTTCCACCTGGAGGAACGAGAGCAACGTGAACCGCTGACTGAACCGGACTGGGTCACAGGCCCGTGGGGAAGTTGGAGCTTACCATCCGTCCACTTCCTTGGACACGTTATGAATCATCGCTCCTTTAGTGAAGCTCAGCTCGTCGGGTCGCTTGGCCTGGTAGCTGTACAAAGCCCGGACAGTATTCTGGGGCTGAAACACAAAAGCTGATTAATCAACTGCTGCAATGAAAAGCCACGGAGAAAAATCAGAAAAGGCGTTTGCCCACCAGCGACGGCTCGATCTCATTGGGCTTCACGTATGTCTCCATGTATATGGAAGAGCAGTTCTCGTTCTGTGAGCCATGAGAACCTGTTAGTATTCACAGTTCCTGAAGCGCTCCACTCTCACTCGCTCCGGTCTCTCTCACTCGCTCAGAAACTCACTGCGCTGAAGCGCTCCACCAGCTCCGGTGTCACTGGGTAACGCAGCTTGATCTTGCGATACAGCGGCTTCTTCTTGAAGTAGTTCACCAGCTCCACCAGAGACTCGAACTCCGTGGTGGTCCCCAGCAGGTAGACGCTGCCCTCCTTCTGGATCCGGCAGTGCTTCACCTTCCCATCGCCTCTGCAGGACGGAGAACAATGAGACTCTGAATCTGAGGGCCGACCTGTTACACGCTCTCTGGTTTGGTCTTTTAAAACGTTTCTCCTCCTTTTTTAGCTGCAGATAGCCGTTTGCCATGGCAGCAAGGTGTTTAAATCTCTAAAGTTCAAATAATACTGAAGCTGTGACAGGAGTCAGAGAGGAGAGGCTCTCTGGACTGCTGACGGGCCGGACCTCTAGCTTCTCTCAGAGCGACTGTACAGACATCCGGGCCAGACTCAGAGGATCTCTAGATGAAAACGAAGTTCAGGTTGGTTGTTGTACCTGAAGGTGATGGCGAAGGAGTCTGGTTCTCCTTCCCTCTGTCGGATCAGGAACGCTCCGTCTCTGGGGATCCTGAGCAGGTAATCCTCCGCTTGGCCTCTGCTCAGGTTGCTGTAGAACCATCTGCGGAGCACAGAACCAGCCGTCACCGCTCCACTCACAGCTGCTGCTGAAAACCTGGACAGGACGTCCAGACCTGATGCTGGTTGACAGAACGCAGATCTGGTTTCTGGTTCAGACACTTCCCAGAATCAGAACCAGAAAAATAAGGAATATTTCAAACGCAGCCTCGTTTCCCTGGAATAATTCACCTCGGTTACCACGGAGACGTTCAAACTCCACGCAAGACAAATGTCTGACTTCCTGCTGCTGTGATCGTTCATAACAGATCGTTCTGTTTTATTCTGAAGAACGTTGCTGTTGGCTATTATGATATCAAACATACAGCATTTTCTACTGTGACCCACAGATTGGGTGCCCCTCCCCCACCTGTTGCTGCAACCATGAACAGTTCAGATTCTTCTGTTACCAACATTTATCTGCTGATCAGGAAGCCATTTCAACAAACACTGCTGCTCTGAAATTAAACTGTTTTTCAAACCAAATCAGGTTCCACGCCTCATTTTCATATCTGCAGCCAACAGATGTTTACAGGCAGATGTTCTGAGCTCACAGCTGGATCTTTGTTTAAACCTCTGTGGTTCACTAAAACCAGAACAACCAGCCACAGCAGCTGGCCGGCTGCCACAACTCCAACTGGGCCAACTGGGACTAAACAGAATCAGATATCGCTGTCTGATCATAGAAATACCAAACTGATGCTCTTAATCTTATTTAGCATGTTTAAAACAACGCAGAGGGCAGATTTGTTCATGTGAATGAAAACTTTTCTGAAAGCGGCCAGGTGTGTACGATATTGGTTTTTAATGATGTGCTTGTTCTGAGCAAGAGCCGGCTGCGTGTGACGAGGCGTCAGCCTGCTGTCTGTTAACTTGGAACTGTTGAATGTAAATGCTGCAGTTTGGGAAAACGATGCAATTTCATGTGAAACGCTGCGGCGCTGCTGGACCAACCGCTCCTGCAGGTGAGGGTCTGGCTTGGGCACGGCTTCGGTGAGGCGCAGCTCGAAGTCCTGGCAGCGCAGCGGGTTTTCCCGGTAGTGCTCGATCAGAGAGTAGACGCTGGGGAAGTGCAGGTTGGGGGTCAGGAAGAAGTAGGCGTAGCCTCCGTCTGTGCTGGAGCGGATCCGGCAGTGCTGCACTCTGCCGGTGCGCCTGCAGACACATGGCCGGCGCGTCGTTACAGAGGAAAGCGCAGCAGCGAGTCACGGATCAGACTCCGGCCGTACCAGAAGGAGAGGGTGAAGTCGGTGACGTATCTGTCGCTCTGTCGGACCAGGAAGGTCCCGTCCTGTCCCCCGGTTTCTGCGCAGTAGTCATGGATCAGGCGCTCCGCCATCAGCCGGCCCTCCTGGATGCGGCCGTGAAACCAGGGCTCCGAACAGTGCAGGTCCTGGTACTGACAAACCAAACCACCAACATTCACCTGAGAAAATATCTCTGGAAATCATTCAGTGGCCAGCAGAGAGAAATCAGTCGTGATTAACAAGGACTAAAAGAGTTTTAGTTGGACTGAATCAGAAAAGGTACGGAGCTGCACGGCTGCTGTTTGTAAAGTCATTTAGTCTGGAAAACTAGAAAAAACATGGGCTTCTTTTATTAAAGTTCTATTTTCACCAAACTAAATATTCATTTAGCAAGCTAAATATTTAGTTTATCAACTCAACTAAATGTTTAGCTTGCTAACTAAATACTTAGTTTGAAGCTAACATTAATGAACAATGTGGTGAAAATACAACTTCAGGAAATTAACCCCTATTAGTGTTGTCTTATTAAAGGCTAAATATCAAATTATTGCTGTTAATTTCTGACTGAGTAACTTTACAAACTGCAGCCTATTGAGCCGAAGGAGCTTTGGAATAAAAACTATGAAGAACCGTTTGGACATTTTTCTGTTTCTACGTGATGAACTTTCCTGGAATCGGCTGTTTACCTTCCGGGGATCTTCATCTTCCTCCTCACACTCCTCTGCGTAGTACAGCTTGTCGTCAGAGATCACACAGTAGTGGCGGTTCCAGCGCTGAGGAAAACGCACATTCGCATTTTCACACACCAAGCAGAAAATGAGGCCTTGCAGAGAAATCCTGTTGATTTATTTATAGTTTTGCCGTTTGCACAAAAACAACTGGAGAGAAGAATTATAGGAAAAGTTCCGTTGGAATGAGAAACGAAACTTCATCCGGCTAATCTGAAGCTGCTAATCTGATGCTGTTAATCTGAAGCTGCTAATCTGAAACTGCTAATCTGAAGCTGCTAATCTGAAGCTGCTAATCTGAAACTACTAATCTGATGCTGTTAATCTGAAGCTGCTAATTTCATGCTGCTGTGATCTTAACGATGGCTCTCATCAAAATATTTATTGGTTTCTCCAATAGTGACTGTACGATGTTTTTTATGGCATTTTATTTTTGTGTATTTATAACGTAAAGCGTTTGAGCTGCAGTGCTGCTGAAATGTGTTATTCTAATAAACTTGATTGATTTGATTGGTGGATCAGCAGAGCATCTGAAGCGTCCCAGCAGGGGGCCCTACCTGGTCCACCGGGTCCCAGATGTCCAGGTCTCCCTGCTTCTGCCCCTTCCTGAAGTCCTTGGCTGTGGCTCCGCCCTCCATGTTCACCTTTTTGTGCTGCGAGAGGGAGAGAGAGCAGATTTTCCTGATAGCGCTCCGTCCATGGTTCATGGCCCCGCTACCAGCTCAGGCGGCTGGCTCCGCCCCCTACCTTCAGGATGATCTTGCCCCTCAGCTGTGTGGGCGAGGGCAGCTGCTCGGCCAACTGCTCCACCGGCTCGGCCAGCAGCTTATCTCCGAAGACGTCCTTGAAGATGCGCGCCATCTGGCGCTGCTGCTCGATGGGGCAGTGCTCCTCAATGGACAGGATGAGCGGGAAGCTGAGGAGCAGAGGAAGGTCAGGTGTTTGGCTCCGCCCCCTCCTCCAGGCTCAGATCGTTACGATTCTCACTCTGAGGCGACGAAGGCGTGGTCGTTTATGGCTTTCACCACGTCTTCGAACTTGATCTTAGTGGTTCTGGTCCAGCCGTGGTAGATGATCGGTTCTCCTGGACCTTCCCAGCAGTCCACTGTGAACCAAACACATCTGGGTCACCTGCTGCCTGAGGTGCACCAACACACCTGAAGAACTCTTGAATCGCGGCATTCACATTCGACGCAGCGGCAACCCCAGCGGAGGCAGCGGACGTACGCCTCGGTGGACGACTCGCTGAGGAGCTGGTCACCTGTCAGGTACCTGCAACAGATCGCACCGCATCATGCACACCTGGCTCTGAGCATCAACCAATAGCAGTCGGTTCAGAAAATTCAACTGGAAAAACAAATGAACCGGCCAAAAATGAAAAGGAAGCAGAAATCATCAGCGTTCCGTCTGCTGACGTTCATAACAAAGACGGCGAGGCCCGCAGCATCACTACAGCAGAACCCAACAGACCCAACTCCAGGTCGGTTGGTCTGGTTCTGTCGGACTCAGAGCCTCCTCCCGCCGTCTACCTGGTGCTCAGGTGAACTCACGTGTTGTGTGAGGAGCTGATCCAGTAGTGGGACAGCGGGTTGTTCATGTCCAGGTTGTTGATTTCAGAGAACTTTTCATCCCAAATTGAGTTTTCCTTGGAAAACAGGAAACTCAGGAACTGAAGGTGGAGAGACAGCAGAGGAAATGTTCAGTCTTCATGGGTCTGAGGTCCAAACGGGCCAACGTTCTGGAGAAACGGGTCAAACACCTCGCTGACGGTAAACTCAGGGTCGTTAGTTTTTCTCATGGTGTCATCGATGAAAATGGTCATCAGCTCTCTGACCTGGTTCAGATCGTTGGCCCACGGCTCCTAAAGCAGAACCAGAAATAACCAGAACCAGAACCAGTCACGTCCAGCAGAGACCTTCTACTCTGAGGAATATCGGCTCTGACTCTGTTTCTAACTCTGTGACTGCAGATGTGCTTCTGACCGACTGCTAACTAGTTAGCTCCAGTCTAAATAGTTAGCTATGAGCTAGCTAAATATTTAGCTAGCTTGCTAGTGAAATATTCATTTTGGATCAAAATATTGGAATGTTATGTTCGTTGATAAAGCAAACGACACCAAATATGAAGCTTCTGGAATAAAAGATCCATGTTTTTGGTAGGTTTGTATAAATTACTGTTAGTAACGCTCTACTGTTACATGAACTCTCTAGTTTGTCATTATTGTGAGGTTTTCAGGCATTGCTGATACATCCAGCCTTGTTACGTTTCTGTATAATGACTCAAACGTTGAATATTTTTCATTTTTGGTTCATCACTTCTTCCTGATTCCAGGTGTGTTTTTGCTGCTCGTCACTTAAACACGCCTGAGTCTCACCTTCTGGTCATAAATGAGGAATCGTTGGAAATCATGCAGCAGCACGGCTGAAGCGTCCGGTTTGTCCGTGTTCCTGCAGGTTGGAGAAGCAAACACGGTTAGAGCAGCGATGTGCTGCAGCAGGTGGAGCTGCAGCAGGTGGTGCAGCAGAGCGGACCGCTCACCCCAGGATGAAGGAACAGGCTTCCCGTTTGAACTCGTCCAGGATCTGAACACAGAAGGAAGAGAGCGGTTAACGGTCTGCGCTGCCGCCATGAGGCGTTGGCGGCGCCGAGCCTCACCTCGTTCTGCTCGAACATCATCAGGTTATAAAACTTATGAAACTGCTCAAAGTCGAGGCGGTCCTTCTTCACTCCCACTTCCTGCAACAGCAGAGCACAGAAGCCTTCAGCGCTCCGACCCGACGCCGTCCGTCTGGACCGGTTCGGCTCGGAGACCCGCTTTCAGCCTCAAGAGAAACTTCAGAACCATCAGACCTGCAGCTTGTCCTTCAGAGTGCGAGAGCAGGGAACCTTGTAGTTCAGCAGCGGCAGCAACGCCTTCAGCTCCTTCACAGAGAGGCTGCAGAGACAGAACCGGGTCAGAACAGAACCTCAGCGCCTTCAGCTCCTTCACAGAGAGGCTGCAGAGACAGAACCGGGTCAGAACAGAACCTCTGTATGGTTCTGTGAGGTTCTGCTGGTGCTGCTACAGATCCACAGTGAATTTACATATTAGCTAAACATTTAGCTCTGAGCTAACGTGGGAAGCTAGACAGTTAGCTTGGACACTAAATATTTATGGAGCTAATTATTCATTTTGAGATGGTGACATTTTGAATGAATGAATGAATGAATGAATGAATGAATGAATGAATGAATGATTGCTGCTCGTCATAAGGTAGATTAGCGCCACCTGCTGGGACGCTGCCCAGACCTGCACATAGAAAACAGATAAAGAATCTTTTATGTTGATTTCTCTTGACATTAATATAAGTGCGTGCCGCACTTTTCAGCTCTTTTGTTGCTTAACACCGAGTGTTTTTCCTTCTGCTCTGCTTGGTGTTGGTTTGTCACAGAACGTCCCAGTAGAACCAGCAGGGTAAGTTTGGACCTTCAGGGTTCTGGTCTAGTTAAAGGGTGAAGTGGGGTCCTACCTGTTTTTCTTGGTCTGGTTGACAGAATACATCTGCTTCCTGAGCCAGCTGGAGGGAGAGCAGACAGACGTGATGAAGCAGCAGCAGGGGAAGCCCTGAGCGGATCAGAACCGGGCCTACCTCTCGATCAGAACCGGGGTCGGTGCCGCCAGCGTCTCTTCTCTCAACAGCTCCAGCCCAGTCAGCCATTTCTGAGCCTCGTCCACCGAATCCGCTGCAAACACAAGCGAAGCCGTTAGTCCAGTTAGCTGTAACTCAGGCAACAACAGGAAATGCATCACAACCTCATCGCTCCTGAAACAGGAAATGCATCACAACCTCATCGCTCCCAAACCGGGAAACGCATCACAACATCCCATCAGAGATCAAAGAAATATGCAAATGATTTATGGAAATGTATTCAAATGTCCACCGGGGGCAGCGCTGCTCACTTCCCGCTTCCCTTCTTCTTTTTCATGGTTTTATTGATGAGCAGCCATAGATGTCATCCATTAATATGAGTCACTCTGCTGTGGTGAAAATGTGTTCAAGGTCATCTGTTCTGAAATTAGTTAAATTTCACTTTCAGGGTAGGAAACACACACAACAGGAAGTATTAAATAAAATGAAACTAAGTACACTATTAGCGACTGTCAAACAAAGTCGCCAAGCAGCTGAATGGGGGAATCCTTGTTGACGCGCCAGCTGATCAAAAACGCCATTCCTTGGATGCAGTTAAGATGGTTTTATTTTGTCTATGTTGTCAATATCCAAGAAGAGTATCCAAAAAGAGCATTAAAACCGGATCCATGGGTTTAAACAGTAATCAAGGACAACAAACCATATTAGCATAAGGCGGTCAGCAAAAAGTAGAACCTCCCCCATCACCCACTCACTAAAGTCACCAGGTCCGCAACAGGTGACCTACAATCACTAATAACACCACGTGATCCCGCCCTCACCTATCCACAACATTTACCCTTCACTCTTTGACAGACGTTTGGAAGAAGGAAAGTCTGGCTGAGGCAGGAAGGAGCTCCAGTAGCAGTCAGTGTTGCAACAAAGCAGAAGACTGTTGCTCTTAGCATGTTAGCATGGGTGTACCGATGCTGCATGGATGCAACATGATGACATCATCAGCTGTTAGCAGCTCTGCTAATCCGCCTCCTTTACTTTTGCTGCTGTTTTTTAAATCTGTCTGGTCGTTGGGGATATGATCCTTCACTGTTATGATGGATGGGATTTGGGGTCAAAGTTCACCGATGCTTTGAGATGCTAATCAGCTGCTTTGGTTAAAAAAGCAAAACTTTACATAACTGACCAAAAATAATAAGGAACAAAAATCACAGCTCAAAGGGTGTACTTAGTTTTTCAATGTGTTTGGCAGCCAGAATGAAATCAGCTGAAAGGACAAGTAGAACGGCGTTCGGTACCGACCCAGTTCAGCAGAACTTTGACCCGAACAGCGAGAAGAAAGGCAGCGCTCACCTCCCAGGCTGAGGGTGTTGAGGACGAACTGGGAGCCGTAGAAGATGGTGAAGCAGGTGTTGTCATTGTGTTTGTCCTTCCCGTCTTTGAAGCGCTCAAAGTCTTTGGAGTTTCTTCCTGGACGGACTTCCCTGATCTCAGACAGGTCCACTGGAACAGAACAAACGGGTCAGACTTTACCGGACCTTACTGGACACAACCCTTAACGTCCCACACAGCAGGCCACACTTAGCTCCTCCTGCTGGTCATTACAACAAACGAAATGAATGACATTAAAGTGAAAGCATTTCTGAGAAGTGAAGCTGAGGGAGCGTCCTGATGTCAGACAGGAAACCGGCGGCTGGAGGAGGGCCAGAGCTGTTACCATGGTGATTTACCCAGAGTTGACCTCAATTCAGGTTGAACCGATTCAGAGTTTAATAACCCCTTAATAACCCCTTCAAAGAGTCGTTCTGGGTGGTGATGCTGTGGGTAGGAAGAATCTCCAGTAGCAGTCAGTCTCACAACGTATCTTTAGTTTTAATGGAATAAAATTTGGTTTTCTTACAGGAGATGAAGAGTTAAATTATGATATTTAACCCTCTGGCCAAGTTTTTTTTCTCAAATACTGCTTTCTAAAAATCACCTCCATTTTTAAAGTGAAATAATTTTATTTTAGAGAGTGCATAAACGTTGCAACATCACAAAAGCCCAATCTTTATACCAACATGTTAATATCTTGATTTAAGATTTGAAATTTGTCTTGCATTTGTGACATTTTGTTTTACTTTCCTCAATTAGTTTGTGACTATTCCTTTTTGTCTCTTTTTTCTGCTCGGTTTATCAAATCACACGTTTTTATTACTAATGTGCCTTGTCGAGCTATTTTCTTTAAATTTTCTATGAAGATGGGAAAAACAACAAAACATCACATGCAGAAATGAATTGTGGGTAATGCACTTCGCCAACGTTCGTAAAAATGCGGACTTCGCGTAAGGGCGGAAACAAAATGGGCGGGGCGAATGTGGGACACACTGCGACCTTTAACCTTCAACATGAACGGCATCCGAAGGAGAAACCGGGGGGGAGAGGATTTGGACCGGACCGGACCAAAGTTCTTCTGATGGTCACTTTGGTGTTGGAAAGCGTCCACACTGAAATCAGGTCGGGTTTGTTTAGTAGCATGAAGGATGAGGCAGACAATCGGTCTGATCTGATCGATCTGATCTGATTGATCTGTTCTGATGTGATCGATCTGATCCGATCCGATCAAGTCAGAGCTGCTGGAGTTCTGCAGTGGTTTCTCCAGCTGGAATCTCCTCATGCAGGCTGCAGGTCTCTGAACCTCCACCAGCAGCTTGTCATGAAGGATCTCAATGTAATTCTCTACTTTGACTCAGTTTGTTACAGTTAGCTCATACCTTGTTTAGCTCTTTTACATTTTAGGTTTTAAGGCTGGTTTATTTCAGTGATTTTCTCCCAGAAGCCTCTGCTGGTTCTGGTTCCTCTCTGTGGATGAATAATGGCGGCCGTATACTCACGGACTCCGTCGGTTTTATCCGCGGTGCGCGTCCAGGCCACCTGCCGGGTCTCCATGATGACCTGCACGGTGAGCCGCTCCGCCTTCTGCCGGAACACCGTCATGACCACGCCCATCTCCAGGTCCCGCTTGATCACGATCTTCCTGTACTCCGTCATCTCGCCCTGCGGGCCGGAACGGGCCATGGCTGCAGCTGGACAGGAAGCAGGCGCTGAGCTTCATCACCAATATTACGTCATCATCATCATCATGCTCTAACACAGCAGTGAGCTCAGCTTCGTCGCCATCATAGATTATTGATGAATAATCAATAGTGAGCAGCTTCTAGAGGATTCTTTAGAATCTATTGGGAGCTTCCAGTCCAGCTTCATGGACCTGATGGACGTCTTGTGTGGTTAATGTTTAGCAGTTTGTTGAGTTTTTATTACGTCATAAATCTGCAGTTTTGTTGGCTTTCCCACAGTAAAACCTTCAGCTGTAAAGAGAGACGACAGCAGTCCATTAATGAGGACAAGATGCTAATAAAGTCGTTCTAAAGTCTCAGTAAGCCCCCAGTAAAACCAGTTGATAATGAGCTGGTTTTAAATAAATGAATAAAGTAAAGTAAAGAGGAAGCAGCCAGTCAGATCCTGGAATATTTCATCATGAATTTGCTTCCATCACTGCTTCATTTCACAGGATTGAATCATGTTTTCTCCTTTCTGTGGGTCATCTCTGCTTTTCATTTGAAACAGAAAGTTTATTAATCCCCAGAGGAACCAGTTTGAACCACCATCACTCCCAGTCAGACATCCTGGAGATGTTTTCAGAAATCAGCCAGAAGTTCAGAGCTCTCATGTGAGCTGACTAAATATCATTTCTATTACAAATCTCACAGTTCTGTTGGTTCTACATCCAAAGACAAACTATTTGAATTTGCCCCATTCATTTTCTTACTCTACAAATTTAAACTTCCTGTTTCCTGAGAACATGGAGCAAAAATAAAGCTTTGGACGGATCTGCAGAAATAAAACCCGCTTCAGACGTCTAGTTCCCTTTCAGACAGTAAAGTTCTTCAGAATCGCTTGAAGCATTTCCATAATTTCAGGAAGCAGAGCGGCGTTAACGTGTAACAGAGCGGATAGTGTTCAGCTGCCAGAAACAGCAACGTTGTGTAACCAGCAGCTACTTCCTCTGCTGATCCGATTCACCAGCAGCTTCTCTCCAACAACCGCTTCACCTCTGACCTCCTGGAAAACCCACCCAGGGGATTTTTAGTTCTTTTCTAGAATTGTCTATGACAAAGGAGTAAATTAGACCAGGAAGACGGAGGATCGATTAAATGCCAAAGAGTGTTTTCTAGTTATTACAGATTTCTCAGCAACTGAAGCGGCTACAGAACTCAGGTTGAAGAGCAGAACTGGGTTCGGACCAGAGAGGTTCTGCTAGGACCATCAGGCCTCGTCTCAGCCAATTGGCAAGGAGAAAACGAGGAAACGTGACCCTGCAGCCTCTACTTCCTGCTTCCTGTTGGTCCATCAGGAAACAGGAAATGGATTCTTCCTCTGTGGCGCGTTAAGCTGTGTGTGTTGCTCCTGATGCTCCCTGTTTGCGTGTGTGTGTGTGTGTGTGTGTGTTGGGATCAAGGGTGTGGAGATTTTACACACATCTGAAGCGTCACATTAGAAAAGGTTGATGGAAACAGGAAAGTTCATAGTTTCTCAATTTCATAAAAAAACTTTTTCGTTCACTTCAGGTGGCTTCTGACTCTTCTGAAAAGAATTAGCATGCTAATGTGCTAACAGGCTAACTGGAGATTGAAACACATTTACCAAAGTTCTGACGTAACAGATGCTGAATGTGAGCCTTACCAGAGGAACCAAACTGAGGAAAGTGCAAAACTCCAGAATGGACGGACACTCTGGCTACAGGAAGTAGACGTCTAGCTAGCAACATCTACTTCCTGTTTACTACAGCCATGCTTAGCAACAACATCTGGTAAAGTAACAGCAGACCAGCTGATTTGCTCCAAACCAGGAAACGGAAACAGAAACACGCCTAATGCACATTTTCTCTTTGTTTGTTGCAACATTTGAAGGGTTTGCACATAATGATGGAGGAATGTAGCCGCCGTTCTGCGGCGTCAGGCCGGGTGTGACGTCACGGTCTTCGGGGGTCATCTCTTCCTGGGTCAGAGATGCTCCACAGCATCAGGATGTGCTGCAGGTTCAGGGGCGTTGCTATGGAGACAGGGAAGCTCCGGGTTCAGCTCGTCTCTAACTGCTTTTCCTCCGGGTTTGTCCAGATTTAGCCCCTAACCCTAAGCCAGCTTCTTCCCCACAGCATGATGCTGCCACCACCATGTTTCACTGTGCTCAGAGTGATTTGCTCTCAGTTTCCTTCCACCTCACAGCTCTGATCTACTTTGTGCACAAAGTCCCAATAAAACACATTAAAGTTTCCAAATGAACTGAGCAAAATGAGCAAAACCAATCAATAAATCAATAAGTCGTCATATTTCCTGACATCGTATTCTCAGAGCCAGCAGGCCGTCAGTGGAAAAACTGCTGAAGATAGAAATTAGAGGCTTTCTTCTGTCTCCATGGATACGAAATGCAAATGAGAGAAGTCAGATATAAACTGATTTTAATATTTAACCGGCTGCAGCTTTTCCCTCTGAACGCTTTAATAACCCCACATTCATGTGTTCATATTATGATGAACGCATGATACCAGCAGCACCCGGTTTATTGTCGGGAACCGAGAGGCGCTGAGTGAAGCCCGGCTCACATGGTTGGAATCCCGGCCTGGTGACCTTTGCCCCCTCTCTCATTACTAATTCACTATCAAATTAAGGCCACAGAGACAATAACGGTTTACATAGAAACCCGGTCAGGGTTCATTTAAGACCCGATCGGGTTTATTGGACCCGATCCATCGCTGGGAATCGTGTTCTCTTCCTGGGTTTTCTGCTTTTGTTGGGATGAAACCCAGAAGTTTCTGCTGGAACCGAGCCGGGTCAGAGCCACCTGCAGAGTGTTGCCGGGTAAATTACAATCGGTCCAGGTTAATATTCAACTCCTCCTTAAAGGGCCAGTCCCTCTAATTCATTTCCTCATTCTGAGGCGGCGGCAGCACGCCACCAGAACTCCGACCCGTCCAGGACCACAGTGCAGCTCTGGATCAGAACCATCTCCACTGCCACCAGAATGTATTCACACCCCTGGTATGAATAATTTCATACCAGGAAGGCGCTCTCTCTCTCTTTCTAGCTCTTTCTGGGTGAAGCAGAGATGGAGGCAGCGCATCGACCCGAAGGTCCAAATCTACTCGGAGAAAAACTCAAACACTTCAGATAGAAGAAAAGAACAATTTCATGTCCAAAAATCGTTTATAAGAGTTTCAATATTTTCTCTATATTCAGATTTTGTGATCTATTGTTTGGAAAACACGAAGAAGGATTTTAAAGATTTCAAATTACAAAAGAAAATAGTAACGCAAAGTGGTTTCGATAAGTAACTGCAGTCTGAGTGCTGGATTTGAAAAAGCAAGGCGTTACATTTCTGGTTATGTAACCAGTAACCCCAGTAACCCACCAGCAGCTTCACTGGAACAGGTGAGGAAGAGCTGCAGGTACAGGCAGAGAGCGTTGCCTAGCAACCAGGACTCTTTCTGGTTCAGGCTCTCTGTGGATCAGCGGTTCTGATCCGTTCAGAATCTGATCAGCCGAAGAATGGATCAGCCGATCAATAACTTGAGTCTGTTTAGCCTGACGAGTCGAGCTCAGATCTGATCTTCATCGTGATCCCAGTTCTGTTGGCTGGAAGTGACCGAACCCAAACAGAACCCCCTGACAGTCAGAACCGCCACTGACCTCTGACACCAGATTGGAAAACATTTGAACTCGAAGACGACGGCTGCAACTTCGGGCGCCACAATAACCAATAAATCAATAAGTGATGAATTTAAAATGAGGTCAATCATTTCTGTTTGAACCACCAAGTCCCGGACCGGTTCGGTCCAAACGTCCAGTCACCTTCAGTTTAAGGGAACAAGCCATCAGAACCGGCCTGGCAGCATGAAGCAGGCCAAACGTCTAAACAACAACAACAACGTCTGAGTGGAGGAAGTTTTTAGAGTGGCCTAGTCAAAGTCAGGATGTTACTCTGACTGAGATGCTGTCCAATGACCTGCCACTGGCCATTGCTGCTCTAAAACCCTCCAAAGTGTCTGAATAAATTCAGCAGGGGGTCAAAGTTCACCAAAAGCTGAACACTTTTCACAGCCAGGTCGGTTTTTGTCTTAATAATTGAAAGTTGTTGTGTTGAATCTGATAATCTGATATTTGTGAGAACATATCAGCTTTTCTGGATGTTTTCTCTCAGGAAATAAACTCCTGATTATTTAGGGATCCAAACAACAAAACCGGATAGAAAACCCTGAGAAACTTCTGCAGTTTTCCGCTCTTCAGCGGAGGTGGGGGGCCCCGGGGCCCCTCGCCTCCTGCCGTGGTCTCCAGAGACGGCTCGATGGTTCTCACCGCTAGAAGAAGAAGAAAGCTCAGCTGGGCTGACATGAGCCCGCTTTCTTCCTGGTTCTGGGTGAGACCGTGAACGCACCAGAGCAGCGGCGGGTGAAGCTGCGGCCGCCGCTGCACCTGCAGCCAGAAGCTGCCGGGCGGTCCTACCTTGCTCCGGTCGGTGTCGGGTCGGTCCGCAGCTCCGCTACCGGGTCATGGTTCCGACGTTGTGAAACGAAGCGGGAGGATGAGCAGACTGAGCGGGCCGCCGCAGGGCGGTCAGTTCCTCTATCCGCGGCGCGACGAGGAAGTAAAAGTTGACTGGATCGTCGGCATGAAGGCAGTCACTCCGGAAGAGAGGACGCTATCTATGCAAAGCAGAGCCGCACAGCCGCGGCTGACCCGCAGCTTTCAGAATAAATGTTGCGATGCTTCTACTGGGCTCTACTGGTCCCACTGGTTCTGGTTTTAAAGCCTCATATTGGAGCTGAGACCTGATCGATAAGTTCATCTGTAAAATCAGAAGCGGTGAAAAACGATCAGCCAGCCAAAAGTTAGAAAGAAAAACAGATTTCACTTTCAGCTTCAAAAAGTTCTGGACTGGACACTTCCGGTTCGGTTCCAGCTGGGCCCGTCCAGAACCTTCCTCTGTGTTGATGTAGACTACAGCCCTTCTTCATCTCCAGCAGAAACCCGAATGGACCTGCAGCCCACAGCATGATGGTGCCGCTACCTCCATGTTCAGACTGGAAGTCCTTCCAGTCCAATCAAGACATTTCAGAGATATTGATCATTGATAACAGGTCGGATTAAACCCTCTGATGGTTTTTCATTCAGATTCTTTGTTTGCTCGTCTGGTGGAAAAACTTTCCTTCTGCTGTTCCTGCAGCAGCAACGCGAAACGTTTCCTCTATTATAATAATAATAACAGAATTCATGGTAACACTTTATTTGAGCATAAGACTGACATGCCACTGTCATAAACATGAAGGAGTTTTTAGAAATGTTCAGTAAATTCAGACACTTTTAATGGATTTTTGAAGCAACTTTGCATTAAGTGTCATAATTTACTGAACTTCATGACAACATTCCTAAAAACTCCTTCATGTTTATGACAGTGGCATGTCAGTCTTATGCTCAAATAAAGTGTTACCAAATTTATTTATAGTGCTCTTTATATTTTGAGATCTCAAAGGATTTTTAATTTGGTTCTTTTGGATCAACAGCTGAACCGGACCAGAGCTTTAAAGCCTAAAACAAGATTTCAAACATTTCTGACCCGTTTAAACTCAAAGTCCATGAATGTAATTGAAGCTGATGACGTAGTCGTTCTCCTGACCTCTGACCTCTGAAGTAAAGCTTCAGTTTCTGAACCAGGCCTGTTGACTGGTCTCCATGGAAACGGACCCAGAAGGTTGTCGTGTGACGATCAAATGGAGATTTGCATGAATAACTCGGATGTTTGCATGAGAGGAAGAGGAAGAGGAGGAAGACAAGGCAGCCTTTCAGCCGCTGGCCGCCTGCAGCAGCACCAGTAGCAGTCTGTGACGCTGGGCTGCAGGAAGGACCCCTGACTGAGCGTCATTCATCACAATCAACTGTAGCAAAAGTCTTCACACCCCTCTGACCCAGTTCTTGTTTATGTGACGAGAACCAGAAGAAAACGGACAAAAATCTGAAAGGTGTGTCATTCACCGCCCCTTTACTCCGACACCCCGAAATCAACCAGAAGAGCCAAAACAGAATTTACCACAAACCAGATCATAACTGGGGAAAGATTCATATCACAAATAAAAATCTGAAAAGTGTGGTGTGCATTTTATTCTGCCACTGTTCCTCTGATGCTCCTTCATAAAAACTCCTTCAGTCACCTGAAGCGTCCGGCTCAGAAACGAGAAGAGAGACAGAAAGTCACATTGATCAGGACCTTTACTACATCGATACAGCACTGCAATAATCACCACACACACACACACACACACACACACACACACACACACACACACACACACACACACACACACACACACACACACACACAGGATAAGGTATTAACCACAAGCAATGAAAAACCAGCAGAAAGTTTCAGACTGAAACAGATTTGAGGTAGAAATCCATCAGATAGATCAGCTGAAGCTCTTTTGTCTCTTAAATTACCCAAGATAAAAAAAATAACCCAAAGAAACGCTGCAGAAATATTCATTGAGCAGAAAACCCAAAACTTTCTTCATTTAAACCATAAAAACCCATCAGCAGGCGAGGAGCCGGATCCGGGCAGGTTCAGTACTGGACTGGTTCTGGACCGGGTCAGCAGCAGCTGCAGCTCTTTTTGCTTCAACTCATCAACCATTGAATCAGGGGCCCAAACTTTTTGCCCTGTGGGCCAAAACAGACTAATTTAAAGCAGCTAAATGTCATTGAATTAAAAATGCAAAAATTTGTGATTATTAAATTTTTTTCTTTTTTAGTTTTACCTGCTCAACAAAAGTTTTTTTAATAAAATCTGATGAAACTGCAAAAACACTAAATCTGACCAAGTATTTAAAGTTTCTAGAGCAAACATCTCAGCTGACATGAAATAAGACAAAACTAACTTACATTAAAATTTGGTGAAAACGTTAGCAGATTATTTCAGCGTCTCGTTATGAGTGAAATTATTGGCCTTATTTCTTATTAAGACTTTTGTGCTACAAACTGTAAATACTTGGTCAGGTTTTGTGTTTTACATAAAAAGACCTTCGGACTGTTGGCTTATTAAAAGAAAAACAGATATTTTCCAAAATGTCAGTTTGGAAACTGAAATTGGCCAAACATTTTACATTTCTTGACTTGTGGTCAGGGGCCAAACAAAATCATTTCTAGAACCACAAAGGCCCCGGGCCACACTTTGGACACCAAACCTAAGACTCTGATTCTCACAGATTAACCATCAACTATTCAACATCCAGAAACTCTTGTACAGTCAGGGGAGTCGCATGCAAACAGGACTGCTGCCAGTAACGGGTGGGGGAGGGGCTGAACTGCAGTTCAACCTGGAGACCTGAAGGGGGCCGAAGATCCAACTGGAACAACAACCTGGGGGTGAGGAAGCAGAACGCATCGCCTCCTGTCCATGCAGCCGCACATGGCCTAGTCAAAGTCTTCCTGCAGCTCATTAAAGCCCTCGCTGTGCAGAGTCTTCCCCGTCAGCTCCATCATGGCCTGGACCTCCGGATCCACCTTCAGGATGCTCTTCTTCCCCTCCTCCTCTTCCTTGTCCTGAAACACCAAGAGCAGCTCAACATGGCATCACCACCACAAACCAGTTCAGACCAGTTTAAACCGGTTTAAACCAGTTTAAATCAATTCAGACCAGTTTAAACCAACCTAAACCAATTCAAACCAGTTTAAACCAGTTCAGACCAGTTTAAACCGGTTCAGACCAGTTTAAACCAGTTCTAAAACAGTTCAGACCAGTTTAAACCAGTTTAAACTGGCTTTAACCAATTTAAATCATTTTAAACCTGTTCAAACCAGTTTAAACCAGTATTAAAACAGTTCAGACCATTTAAACTGGTTCAGACTAGTTTAAGCCAGTTCAGACCAGTTTACAACAGTTCAGACCAGTTTAAACCGGTTTTAAAACAGTTCAGACCAGTTTACAACAGTTCAGACCAGTTTAAACCGGTTCAGGAACCTTGGTCCTGTGGTCCCGCTCCATACCTCGGGCGGCGCCGGCAGGTTCCCTGCGGCCCAAACCTCCACAGCGTCCAGGACGAAGTCCTCGTCAGCCGACAGCTGCGGGTTTCCGTACGTCGTGCATTTGGGGCGAGCACGGCTGTGACCGCGGCCGAAGTCGCTGTCCAGCCACAGGCCAAAGTAGTCGTGTTGACCCCCCATGCCCTGAGGGGAGGAGCAGACCGTTACCATGGCAACCAGCAGTTTGACCTCTCCATAGCCTGAAGGGTCACCTGACAGAGGTAGACTGGGACTTTAACAAGTTAGTTGACATTAATTCATCACATAGATTTTAACTTGTTCAAAATTTTAACGCAGTCAGTGTCACTTTTGTTGTTGTCTTTCTTACATCCAAAGTTCTGAGCAGGAACCGTTGTGTTCCTGTGTTTCTGGTACACCTGTAAATTTGACACACCTCAGTGCTAAACATGTCGCAGCAGAGCAGACGCTGTTTAATTAGCCGATTTATAGATTAAACATCTGAGTGCAGCTCCTCCAGCAGCTTCAGGTGCTCATCATGAAGCCCTGTTGTTTTCAGCTGCCGCTGTGACTTCCTGTCTGTGAGGTCACAGCGGTGCCGGAGCGTGAAGCGGCTCCGCTCCACTGGGCCCAGTCTCACCAGTCCGTTGGGCATCGTCTGCTGGTGCTGGTTCAGGTACATGAAGTGTTCGTTGTATCCTGTCGCCGTGTAAACCCTCAGAGTGGGGAAAACCGAGAACAGGAAGCATCTGGAGTCACCTGCGCACATACACACACACACACACACACACACCCACACACACACACACACCATCATGCTCCTGTCCACCATATTCAAAAGAGCAGAGACACTTCCTGGCTGTGTGGCTTTCTGCCTCCAGCTGAGCAGAGCCAAAATGGCCGCCGTCAGTCTGCCTTCATCAAGCAATCTGGTCCAGGAAGTGCAGCTGGTCACTTCCTGTCTCTGCTCAGCCTCCTCATGTTTCACCATGAAGATATTTAACATGCACTCTGAAAACTATTCATCCTTTCTGTCAATTAATCATGATCAACTTAATTAGCCTTTATTGACTAAGTGTCAGGAGAGGACAACAGGTCACCATGGCAACAGCTGCTGGTTCTTTAGCAGTCAGCTTCAGAGGCAACAACATTCTGGACTGGCCTAGTTAAAGCCCAGACCTGTTCCCAGCTGTCCTCTCCAAGTGTTTCAGCAGGTAGGACGTCCAGATGAGTCCAGAGGTGCCGATACTAAACACCGACTCACTTATGAAAGTTTCTTAACTCATAATTGATTAGTTAAAGCAATAAAAGGGTGAAAACTTTTCATAGATATTGAACGTAGACATACTTTTACCTACATTTTTTTATTAGCAGTAGCCATATTTAAAACACTGGTGGCAAAATGGCCGACCTTTAACCCAGCTCTGCTTCTTTGGCTTTTCTTTAGTCTCAACAACACAGAAGCTGTTGGTTGTTGAATAGAAATGTGACTCACTTTTCCTGTTTCTGTTTTTATTATTCCTCACGGTGACGCTGAGTTCAGTTAGTAAAGCGCCTGGCCACCAGGGGGCGCACTGCAGCCGATTCAACAATCATTTCTCGACTTAAGTCTGAAGAAGAATCATTTGTGATTTTTTTTTTTTTTTTGGACGCGATCTGATATAAACCTGATGTTGCAACAGTTTGATATTTGGCTGCAGTCGTCATGACAACCGTCAGTATTAAAATCCTTTCCAGGATCAAAGTCTGGCCGAGTTACAGGAAACGATTCATCACTTTGATCTCCTCTGGCTGCTGAGGAAACGTTCATTTTAACCCTGTGAGGGAAAACGGAGCGACTGGCTCTGCATTAGGAGGAAGAGTAATGATGATGATGAAGGTGACTGCACTGGTGACAGAACCTAAAGCGGACCCAAACAGGATCAGCATCTCAGCGTCTTAGGAACATCTGGAGATCCAGAGTCCAGCTGAGGTCCAATTTGTCCTGCTGGTCCCAACACCAGGACCGGTTCTGACCCAGCGGGCTTCCTACCCTGGAACTGGGGCTTGAGCTCCCAGGCGGTGGAGGCGTAGCCCCCGAACACGTGGCCCCGGGTGTCCCGCAGCAGCAGCATCGTGGGCCCGTGGTGCTGCAGAGCGGCGGCCATCTTGGTGAAGCTCTCCCCGTGCAGCTGCGTGGAAAAGACCAGCCTCCAGGGGGCGCTGCAGCCGTCTGGCAGCTGGGGAGAGACAACCAGGGAAGGTAGCTGGGTAAGTATCGGCCCGGTTCTGACTGCAGAGCAGAACCACAACCAGAACCAGCAGGTTGATCCAGCAGCAGATCTTTATTCTGTTCAGTGATACATAAACTGGGTGGTGTAGAACTAGATGATGTAGAACCGGGTGGTGTCTCTATCCTCCTGGTTCTAGTCAGAACTCCAGCAGCAGGTTCTGGACGGTTGTCAATCAGACCTGTGAAGACGCTGCTGCAGGAATCAAAGCCACTAAAGAGAAACTAAAGCCTGGATGAGTTTCTCTGATCTGAGACTTTAGTCTCTGGTTCTGATCCTGGTCCTGGTTCTGGTTCTGGTCCTGGTTCTGACTGACCTGTGGAGCCAGGAACATGAGCGTGGGTACATCCAGCAGGACGGTCAGGTGGGTCCAGTCCGTGTCCCGGCACGGCGGCAGCAGGTCCGGCGCCGTCCGGCCGCTCAGGGAAACGTTCAGGCCCTCGGCCACCAGAACCTCCAGGTACTGGGAGACCTGGGACACCCGGAAGACCCAGTCCTCCAGACAGGACAGGTCGCAGGTCGCCGGGTCTGAGGACAGAGAGAGGCGGGGTCAGATGGAAAGGGGCGGGGTCAGACGGAAAGGGGGCGGAGTCCTGGAGCTGGAACTTACCTGATGGTCTGAGGTCAGAGGTCATCTGCTCGGCCAGCAGCTTGACCCCCAGTGCCGTGTCGCCCATCTGCTGCGGCCTCCAGCCCTGCAGGCGCCCCCTGCTGGTCAGGATGTGAACTACAGCAGTGATCAGGTCCTCCAGGAACTACGGATCACAGCCATGAGCCTCCACCCGACACCACTTCCTGCCCCCCTCCCCTTCCTACTCACCGCCGCCACCTGCTGGCAGCTGACCGCCTGCGGCCGCCCCGCTGCATTGTGGGACATGGCCATGACCAGCGGCGCGCGCTCCTCTGCCGTCCCCCGCAGGACATCTGCCAGGAAAACCGTCAGCTGCTCCCGGTCCGGCCCTGGGGCGGCGCCGGCCCGGCCCGGTTCCACCCGTCCCGGCTCGATGCTGCACAGGCCCCAGAACGTCCTGGTCACCATGGCGACAGGGACCAGGGCCCCCAGGGACGCCTGCAGGACAAGAAGAGGACAACGCTGGATGAGACCCAGGTTCTACACCGGGCCAGACCGGGTCAGGACCAGCAGAACCGGGTCAGGTCCGAAGTTCTGGGTTCCTGCTATTGCTACAGCTTTAATATTATTATTCACTACATTTATTTCTGCTGATTTTTGTCATAGATTTGAAGATAACTCTTGAATTTATTAAATGTATCACATAGAAAATCTAATATTTAAATCAATAATCAATAATGATGAATCAAAGCCCTCCTCTTCCTCACTGCTTCTTCATCTCATCTGGATTCCCCTCCAGGTGTCAAACTGACAGATTAAAGAATAATTTAATTTAATCTCTAATTTCACGGAATATTTGACAGGTTGACCCCATGACCTCTGAACCCTCAGGTCCCACTGGATGAACGACGAAGAAAACATTGAGTTTGTTTATTTTAATCGGCTTCATCTGATTGGCTGATTGGTTTAATTAAGGATGATAAATGTAATAAATGAAATCAGATTTATTTATGATCAACGTTCTTCATCATCATCGTCCTTCAGAATGAAGGTTTTCTATTTCTGTCCACCAGGGGGCGTCCTCCGTCAGAAGCTCATTAATATTAAACATGTCACCATGTCTCTGCTGAGGATTATTATTGTTTGTGCAGCAGCTGCAGCATTCTGGTGGACCCAGGTCAAAGGTCACCTTCATGAACCTACTGGACTCTTTAGAACCAGTTAGAAGTTCCTCCGGGTTCCCGACCCAAGCACTGTTAGTGGAAGGACGACCTTCAGCCACCTCTCACCTGCAGCGCCTCCAGCTGGAGCGTCTTCCCCGGGCCGCCGGCCTGCAGACGCTCAAACGCGCCGTCGATCACGGACCGCTCCTCTGGACGGAACCGGGCCATCCGCTTCTGCACCATCACGCTGTCGCTATTACCCATGATGCTCTACATGATGGGCAACCAGACAACATTCATGTGAGAACAAACATTTCAGCCTGGGCAGAGAAAAGGTTTTCACGCCCTCCATGGAGGGAAACTGTATCTGTTTGGTGAAACATAAGCAGGAATGTGACCAGGGGGATCACGTGACCCCCCTGACCCCCTGGTCACGTGATCCAGATAGCCCCCCCTCTCCCTTCTCCACCTCTCTCTGAGTCACATGACTCCCCCTGACTTCCTGTTTACCAGCCGCTCCTTTCCCTCCCAAGCGGCCGGACACCTTCTACCTGCCACGGCGGCCTGAGTGACGTCACAGCCCGACCGATCAATGACTTTCATCAGATGAGCGTTTCCACCTGAGCGTCCCGCACACACCTGCAGCTATGTGGGGAAGATCAGACCCGCCACGCAGAGCGAGTCCCTCACCTCAGATCCGCAGCCTTGGATGGAGGGAGGAGGAGGCTGCTTCACCCGGCAGCAGCCAATCACAGGGCTCCGCTTCCCACTTGCCGGGCTCTGATTGGGCGCTTGGGGGCGGGGCCCAGCAGGGCTGCGTTCAGGAGCAGAATGAGATCTGTTCGGTTCTGGTGTTGCTGAAAGTGGGTCAGCTCCTCTTTCCGGATCAGAAAGCAGCTTGAAGGATGAAAAGGTTTGTTTAGGAAAAATCTTTATTTGATTTTCCTTTTTGATCTTTTAAAAAAAACATGAAATCTGCAGATATTCAGCTCATGTCGGCGTGCAGTTCCACGAACGGTCAGCAGATGGCGCAGTGTGTTGAACTGCCAGGTGGGCAGGTGGGACTTCGGAGCCGCACTGCTCAAATGTATGAATAGTCTTTTAAAATGACAGTTTGGATGTAATTTACTCCAAATCAAGAGTTGTAGTTTTAATTTAGTGAAATTATGACACAAAAGAAGCAAAGAAACCTCAAAACGCTCCTCACCAAACCAAAATAAATCCCGCTGAACAGAAATTATGCGGCAGGATCATAAAATGAATCAACTTAAATTTACTCAAAAAACACAAACTCATCAGACATTTGCAAACTAATTATTTAAAAATCATTTCAGAAGCTTAGCAGAAAGCATCAGGTGCAGTTCCTTCCTCCAGCAGCAGAGGGCGGCGTGGAGCCGCGGCGGGTCGGGCAGCCGCTCAACGATGCCTTATATGGGCATGAGATGCGGCGCGAGCGCTGAGAGCGGGCTGTTTCCTGGTGATGAGGTGTCGGGGGAAGTGAAGGGGGAGGTCAAAGGTCATACATGCCCGGTTCTCCATCAGGTGTTCATTCAGCAGTAAAGTCCATTACCTGCATTACCCCCGATCCGGACTAGGCAGCATCATGCTGGGGATTATAGCATAATCATCACCATAGCAACATAAAGACCGAAGGAAAATAGTTACTGGTTCCACAGCTCCGATCCCACCAGCCCATCTTTGTCACCATGGAGATGGATGTTCTCTAGATGAGCTCTGAGACCAGAACCAGAACCAGTTGGACTCTGGAGCTGATCAGGTGATTTATTCATTTAGAGGTTGAATAAAGTGCACACCGCACTTTTCAGATCTTTATTTGTGGAAATTAATCTTTCTACTCCCAGTCCAAGTTTTACTTTGCTGTTTGTGATGTGAAAAGTTGAAATCAGACAGGTTGCGGGTTGAATGCCGTCCCAACGGCCGTCAGACCCAGTTAAACCCAGTTAACCCAGTCAGTCTAGCTGACTGCCTCTCTGTTGCGGAGCCACAACAGCTGATTGGCTGGGCCCGGCTCTGGCCCCGCCTCTCTGCAGGTGAGGACTCGTCTTTCGGCTTCCTGCCTCATCTGACTCCTTATATGGTAAAACTCTCTGCTGAGCCGCTCAACAGGAAATCCTTCATTTGAATGAGAAGCTTGAAAAGCAGAAGTGGCTCTCTGTAGTCGCTGACCTCTGGCCTCCACCTGTCCAGAGGAGCTGCTGCTGATGGAGCAGCACAACATTGATATTTCTAACTGTGCAGAGCGGATCGGAGGATTCTGCCGTTTTGAACCTGAGAATGGTTTTCTACTTCCTGTCTCTCCTCCTGCTGCCGCCAGCAAGTCAGAATCTGGACGACTGAGCAGATTCCCAACCAGCTGTGAGGAAAACCTGAGCTGCTGCCGCCCGCGTCTCGTCACCCTGCAGCTAGAGCTGCGTGCAGCAACACGTTTCTGCCGAGTCGATAGTCTTTCTGTTTGCAGACTTCCTCATTCTGGTGGTTCTGAGAGCAGCAGCTCAGAGGATCCTGAACCCCCGTGCTAATGCTACATGATGCTACTGCTGCACGATGCTACAGCCGCACGGTTCTACAGCTGCACGGTGCTAATGCGGCACGATGCTGCTGCGGCACGTTGCTAATGCCGCACGGTGCTGCTGCGGCACGGTGCTAATGCCGCACGATGCTACAGCCGCACGTTTCTACAGCTGCAAGGTGCTAATGCTGCACGTTGCTAATGCCACATGATGCTACAGCCGCACGATGCTAATGCCACACAATGCTAATGCCGCACGATGCTACAGCCGCACGGTTCTACAGCTGCACGGTGCTAATGCCGCATGATGCTAATGCCACACGATGCTACTGTGGCACGGTGCTGCTGCGGCATGATGCTAATGCCGCACGATGCTACTGTGGCACGATGCTACTGCGGCACGGTGCTAATGGCGCACGATGCTAAAGCCGCACGTTTCTACAGCTGCAAGGTGCTAATGCCGCATGATGCTAATGCCACACGATGCTACTGCGGCATGTTGCTAATGCCGCACGATGCTACAGCCGCACGATGCTACTGCGGCACGTTGCTAATGCTGCACGGTGCTAATGCCGCACAATGCTACTGCGGCACGATGCTAATGCCGCACAATGCTAATGCCACACGATGCTACTGCGGCACGATGCTAATGCCGCACGATGCTGCTGCGGCAGGATGTTAATGTTGCACAATGCTAATGCCGCACGATGCTGCTGCGGCAGGATGCTAATGTTGCACAATGCTAATGCCACACGATGCTGCTGCGGCACGATGCTACTGCGGCACGATGCTAATGCCGCACGATGCTGCTGCGGCACGATGCTAATGTTGCACAATGCTAATGCCACACGATGCTGCTGCGGCAGGATGTTAATGTTGCACAATGCTAATGCCGCACGATGCTGCTGCGGCAGGATGCTAATGTTGCACAATGCTAATGCCACACGATGCTACTGCGGCACGATGCTAATGCCGCACGATGCTGCTGCGGCACGATGCTACTGCGGCACGATGCTAATGCCGCACGATGCTGCTGCGGCACGATGCCAATGCCGCACGATGCTACTGCGGCACGATGCTAATGCCGCACGATGCTGCTGCGGCACGATGCTACTGCGGCACGATGCTAATGCCGCACGATGCTACTGCGGCACGATGCTACTGCTGCACATAGCAACCATTGTTCATCTGATGGACAGAGACCCAGTTTTGGTTCAAGAACCAGAAAGGAACTTTCCCCACAAAACAAGCCAGACTCTGGTTTGGGTCGGCTCCAGAACAATAGCCGGGCTGTGATTGCTGTGGTGTGTGGGGCCTGCTGCGGGAAGGAGGCGGCCCGAGGAATGCAGCAACGTTCTCCCGGTCCTTGTTCGGACTCCCACAGGTTCTGCATGCCAACATTCCCTTTGCATGCAGAGCTGCGTCTCTGACCGGACCATCTGCCCGTTAGCCCGCTAGTTACTGCAGCTAACCACTGATTCTGATGCAGAGTAACCGGAGCCTTTCTGCGTTGTGCTGGTTTTATTGATTGATCAGGCTGTGACACAGTTTGTCTTTAAAATGGATGATTTCTTGATTTATTCTGACGAGAACAAACAGAAAGCAACCGTTACAGGCCCCCCGCTCCAAGTCCTACACAAAACAAAAATACATAACAGAATTTAACTTAATAAATCTAACAGTGTTGTGTCATCAGGACTCAGTAGCTCAATAAGCAGCGTTGCTGCAGATTCCAACCATCGCTGCCTCCACCAAACTGCATTAGTATTCAAACCCCTGCAGTTTTTATTTTCTCTTATTGTCAATGATCTAATAAAAAATAAAAAAAAGTTTTTTGAGTGTAAAAGTTGAATTTTTGGTAAAATTCAACTTTTGATTTTAAAATCCTCGCTTTACTGGATATTATTTTATTTGTTTTTATTTTTCATGTTTTATGATACTTTGCTGATGTTACACCTGAATTTTCCTCCTGAGGAAAAACTTACTGTTTTACTTCTCTGCTGTTATTGCACGTGTATTTTTTTACGCTAAAGTCATTATATTCTGTTCCACTTCCTTTGGATCATGAAGACGATATTTCTGTGAAACTGTACACTATGATATTAATGTATTTATAAATGTTTGACCTTTTGTGTGACCTTGGTGTCTGTTGCAAACCACAAGCAGCTTCATGACTCAGAATCCAACCTGGAAGATCAGCAGACATAAGACCTTAAATTGAGATTCAGACACACAGACAGAATCTGGAAAATCCAAACATCAAATTTTATTTTTAAATGACTTGTTTCTGTTTTCTTTTTTGCATGTTTTTTTTTTTTGGAAAATCTTCACCAATGATAAAAGATAGAAAAATGAAAACAATAAAACTCTTGTAGAAACTAATAAAGACAGAAAAATGATTCTTTTTCTTTATTCTTGGGGCAGGGAGAGTTGAAACAGAATAAAACCAAGCGCCTCACATCCTGCAGGAGCAGCCAATCACAGCGCAGCGTCTTCCAGCTCCCATGATGCACCTCTCTCCGCTAAGGCAGCCGCATCACCGTTTGCTTGAACCGATCTGCATTTTCAGAGTGAGTCCTGAAGCAGCTGCTGGTCTCCATGGCAACACAGGAGCTAAAGCTAACAGCTAGCGGCTGCAGGCCTCTGAAGATGGAGGCGGGTTCTGTCCTGGGTGAGCTGGTCCAGGTCAGAGGTCAGGCCCAGCTGAGCCTGCGGCGTGTTGATGAACCTCAGAGGCCTGGATGACGGGTTTCTTTAAGGTGCCGATAAAACCTGCTTTTAGTTCAGTAACAAACCTAAATGCCTCATTTGCTTCACTTCTAATGAATAGGATGAAATGGGGTTCTACGGAGCACTTATGGGTACCAACTATATTACTTTACAGGCTAGCTTCCTCCACAGGCTACAGCTAATGGCTAGAGATTTTAAAACAAGTCCAAACTAAATATTTTTATGAAGTTTAAGAAAACATGTAGTTTGCTGTAAATTGTTGTCACATGGAAACGTTCAGAAGAAAACTTAAGCTGAAGACTCTCCTGTGATGAAGATAATAACCACTCATACACACTTCACAGAACCCCAGTCACATAACATGAACTATCCCTTTAAGACCTTGGGGCTTCAGCTGTTAGCTTTGTCAGAACATTAGCAATTACAGCTAACAATGTTAGCTTTACATCAAGAAGTGGAAAAAATGGTTGAGAATCACTTTTATAAGACCGATGGAAGCAAAATAAACCTAAGACTGAAGCTCCAGGCTGGATCCCCGATTTCCAGTTTTGGTGCTAAGATAAGCTAGGCTAGCATTTAGCGCCCACTAATCCCAACTTCTCCAGTAAAAGCTCTTCCTTTAGCAGGTGCAGAAAGTTGTTTCTGGTATCAACAGGTTAAAGTGGGGATATAAGCACCAGACAGACGACACGAAGCAGACGGCGTTTCCTGTAGGATCAAGTTTTCATCAAGCGGTGTAAAAATCTAGTGGTCATCTGTGCTCTCTCCCTTCCTGAGAGGTAGCAGCCCCGCCCCAACACTCCCTCCCCCCAGACCCCGAGTCCAACCGCACCCCGTTCCCCGACCCGGTTCCCTCCACTGGACCTCCTCTACTCGGCCTGAGCGTCGTAGTTGGCGCCGCCGGCCTTCTTCAGCTCGGAGCGCAAGTATTCCTCCTCCAGTTCCCGCGGCTCGCTGATCATGAACTCCTTGGCAAAGTTCTGCAGAGAACAGAGTTGCGGTTAAAAGAAACATCGGGGTACCGACAAGCAGCTGGTTCTGCTCTGGGCCCGGTTCCCCCGGTTCCTACCTGCACCACGTCCTTGACGAGCGTCTTGTCGGTGCTGATCTTGGCGCGCTGCAGGCCGCCGACGCGCTCGCCGATCCAGGTGATGAGCGTGAACTTGGCCCGCTTGCTCAAGGCGTCGCCCGTCGTGAAGCGGACGAAGCCGAACAGAGGGATGTCATCTGGGGACGAGGAGAACGTGAGCGGTTCTGCAGAACTCCCACCCAACTAACACCAGTATGATCCGAACCACCAGCTGGGTCCAGAAACATCAGAACCGGAACCGGATTCTCATTCCTGTTCTGGATCTGCAGCATTACGTTAAATTCAGGTTGTTTCAGCGCGACTCGGTCCAAGTCCGAGTTCAGCAGATCCGAATCTGGATCCGAATCATTGTAAATACAGATGATCCAGATTCAAAGCAGAATGAAAACAGCCGTCACAAACTGGAGCCGGACACAGACCCGGTTCTGGTCCCGGTCCGGAGTCAGTTTTCTCCAGTCCTGCTCCTCCCCCACCTGTTGCTGAGGAGAGCGAAGCAGCGCCACCAGGAGTCTGATGGCGGTAGTGCAGGCTAACACACCAGCCATGTGGCTCCAGAACCAGCAGAACCAGGCGGGCTGACCAACTGGACCCGGAGAAACCGGAACCTGGATCCAAGGCAGCTGTTCTCATCGGATCAGTATCCGGGTCAGAGCCAGAACTCCCTGGAGGTTGTCTGGAGAAACGACTGAAATATCTGAAGCAGTTTGAGCTCAGAGGTTCCAACCCGGTCCAGTAGAAGCTTCCAGAACCTCCATCAAACAGCAGAACTACTGGACCGGGTCAGAACACCGAATCACCGGATCGGAGCAGCTCGTTTATTATTCCTGTTTCTGTCTTAGATTGAGGAACCAGAACCAACAGAACCAACAGAACCCCGCAGCCCAACCCAATCCCTCCACCGCCTGTACTTCTTCAGGCACTTCCTGTTTCGTGGCTCCGCCCCCAACTCGAAGGAAGCAGCAGGGAGCCGATGAGGCAGCAGAACCAGAACCGGGACAGATTCTCCTGACAGTTTCTATTAAAAAACTAAAAAGTCCAATTTTCTCCTGTTCCTTAAAGGCATCACAGCCAGGACCTGTTTTCCTTGATTCATCTCACACAAACCAGAACCAGAACCTCTAAGAACCTGGACCTCCTCCAGCCTTGAGGCAACGTTTCACATTTCGCTTTTCAAACAAAATAAAAACTGAAATATTCAAAATGTGAAAATTAAATCTAAGAGCTGGAGGCTCGCCGGTCGGGTTCTGGTACCGGTTCTGGAACCAAGAAGTGGGTTTAACATCCCAGACAGTGTGAGAAGGAACCTGCTCTGAGCTGAGCCGTCATCACTTCCTGCTCTGCTGTCATCACTTCCTGCTGCTCTCCAGGATCTGATTGGCTCCTCCCTCTCAGCGACTCGCTGCTAAATAAGGAGCTCAGAGACCCGAGAGCCGCTGAGCAGGAAGTGATGCAGCAGAACCGGGCCGAGGCTGCAGCAGAACCGGGCCGCAGCATCGCGGTCACTGAACACCTGGGTCACTGAACACCTGGCTCCCAGCTCACCTGTGCACAGCTCCTTGAAGTCCTGGTAGTTGGACCCCACGCCCGCCGGGACGATGGTGGAACCTTCGTACTTGAACGCAGCCCTGCAGGAACAGCAGCATGTCGTTACTGCACCGAATCACCGAATGTCACCAGTCAGAGATCAGCTGGGTTCTGGTTCTGACTCCAGAATGGGTCCAGGTGATGGTCGGGATCCCCCCTCCTAGAATGGTTCCTGTGACGTCACAGCCTAAAGCTCCATGAATACAGGACAAAGTGAATTAGTTCTGCCCCGCTGGGCCTCCCCAGCACCAGAACCGGGCCGCTGGCAGCCGGAACCGGACCGGAATCGGGAAGCTGCGTTAGGAGGTGAAGCAGCAGGTGCGGTTCTTTGTTTCTAATCAAATCTGTGAATTAATGAGGCAGAAACAATCCGAGCTCCTCTAATCTCCAGCTTCAGAATCCGCTTTGTGTGAATGAAGCCGCTCAGATTTAAACCCAAAACCCAAATTAAAGGTTTCGCCCTGATTACATGAAATAAAAAGGTTTGACAAGCCGAAGAACTTCGAACTAGTCGATGGTTTCGATTCTGGCCCGCTTTATGTCCGTGACAGATTTTGTTTAGAGAATAAAGAGCAAAATGTGTTTTTTCTGAATGGACTCACCAGCTGGTCTCCGTGTTGTCGTCCCGAACTTGGTTGTAAGCTTCTCTGCAGGCCTCTTTATCGATCTGGGTCGTCATGGTTCTGGAGGAAAATACACCTAAATTGGACGGAACCGGGTTGAAACAGCAGCTGAGTAGAGCGGAGGATGCTGAGAGGAGGACGGGAGTGTGCGGGAGAAAACGAGTGGCGGTGCGGCGCGGCGGGAGTCGCTGAGTTAACGGGACGAAGCGGCGCTTCTGCTAGAAAGTGTCTTCATTTCCTGGATGGGTCCACTTTATGGGCGTTGGTGCTGTTAGTCAACCAGGCTGCAGGCACGAGACGCGATCACCTCCTCCTTCTGGCCGCTCGGCGTCTCCAGGGGGCGCTGTCAAGCTGCGCCAACAGGCAAACACAGCTTCCGGGACGGATTCTTCAAAATAAAGTCCACAAGAAATCTGAAGAGACCGACTCAAATAAAGACTCGGGTTTATTAACAATTTCGATCATTCGAGCTGAATATTTGACTGATGATCATGATTACACTAAAATTAAAAACATTTTGAATATTATTTGGTTATCTGGTTCTTGTTTGCAATGTTGCCATAAAGAAGAAGGAAAAACTCCAAACTCTTTAATAATATCCTGATTATTTGTCAAAAAGCTGAATGTGAACAGTTTAAACTCAACTTGATGTTCATGATGAAATCCACAAAGACAAACCGTGAAACCACCAATCCACAGAAACTTTATGGAAACAATAACTCAAACATTAAGAACGCTCCAGGATTATTTACAATACCTGACAGAACCACAAACACGACTTGGCATCGATTACATCACAGGGAAAATTATATTAATCTGCAGATCTACAGCAACCCAACAACTACGGCAACTCAACATCTACACCAACCCAACATCTACAGCAACCCAACAACTACAGCAACCCAACATCTACAGCAACCCAACATCTACGGCAACCCAACATCCACAGCAACATCCACTGGCCCCCCTGTGGAATACAGTAGAAAAAAAGAAAAGAAAATCAACTGGACACACATCTTTAAACCAGACATAAATCTTTACACATATTTTGTTTTCAAACTCCACTGAAGTTTATTTCACTCTACAATTTGCACCAAAAAAAAATTAGAAACCATCTTTACAGTCAAACACTTTTGTGTAACTGTTTGTTTTTTCATTCATCCATACCGCTTCCAGCGCCCCACTGCAATGGCACTGCGCCCCCTTTAGGGGGCGCGCCGAACACTTTGGGAACCACTGATTTACACCAACATCCAAACGTCTCATCAAGAGGTCAGAGGTCATGTGGGTTTCCCCAAGGCTCCGCAGGACCCCTCTGTTCAATATATATGCTCCTAATGGGTCAGGTTATAACAGGAAGTAAGATCAGTTACCATGACAATGCAGATGATTTACCTTATTATGTCACCAGATGACCTTTCACTGAATCCAATAACTGAACAGATGCTGACAACAGATCAGATGAGTGGATGAGACAAAATTTTCTGAACAGAAGCTGAAGTTATTAAAGATAAGATAAGATAAGGTTTATTTGTCATTGTCATCAACAGATTACAACGAGATTGAGATTTGCTCGACTCGAGTTAAGATGCAGGTTATGTGTATATACATAATATACAAAGATAAATAAATAAATAGTACAAAATGAGAATAAATAGACATCAGAAGATGGTTGCAGCGCCTGGAGGTGTTGCAACAGAATTGACATTTTTAACAAAGTGGTGTCAAGAGCAGAAGTTCTTATGCCTTTGAATTTAGTGCCATGATTGCCATCGGGTAAAAACTGTTTTTTAGGCGATTTGTCCTGGTTTTTATTGCTCTGTATCTCTTGCCTGATGGCAGCAGCTGGAAGAGACCATGGCCATGGTGTGAAGAGTCATTTAAAATGTCCAAAACTTTCTTGTGGAGCCTGGAAGTGTAAATCTGTTCCATAGTGGGGAGGCGGCAGCCTATGGTTCTCTCTGCTGAGCTAACAACCCTCTGGAGTGCCTTCTTGCCGCGGATGTGCTGCTGCCGTACCAGACACACACAGACCGTATGTGAGCACACTCTCTATGGAGCAGTGATAGAAGGCCTGCAGCAGGTCTGAGGGGAGACGGTTCTTCTTGAGTATTCTCAGAAAGTACAGTCTCTGCTGTGCCTTCTTCAACAGCTCCTTGGTGTTGGTGCTCCAGGTTAGCTTGTCCTCCAACTCCATGCCCAGAACCCTGAACACTGGGACCCTCTCCACACAGGTCCCACTGATGGTGAGAGGCTGGATGTCTGTTTTGTTCTTCCTGAAGTCGATCACCAGCTCCTTTGTTTTGGAGGTGTTGAGGAGCAGGTTATTGACTTTGCACCACTCTGACAGCCGCTTCACCTCATCCCTGAACTCCAGCTCCCCCTTCCCGCCTGAGATGAGACCAACAACAGTCGTGTCATCTGCAAACTTTATGGTCTTGTTGCTGAGGTGGTTGGAGACAGTCATGAGTGTAGAGGGTGTAGAGAAGTGGGCTGAGCACGCAACCCTGTGGCGATCCGGTGTTCAGGCTCAGAGCAGTGGAGGTGTGGGGGCCCAGTCTGACCCTCTGGGAGCGACCTGTTAGGAAGTCCAGGATCCAACTGCAGGTGGCTGATGGGAGCCCAAGGTTTGCTAGCTTGGACACCAGACGTTGGGGAAGTATGGTATTAAATGCTGAGCTGAAGTCCACAAAGAGCATTCTGACGTAGCTCCCCTGCTTCTCTAAGTGGGTCAGGGCAGCATGAAGTGCTGTGGATACAGCGTCCTCTGTGGACCTCTTTGCTTTGTAGGCAAATTGGAGAGGGTCCAGCTCAGCAGGCAGGCCAGCAAGGATGTGACTCCGCACCAGTCTCTCCAAGCACTTCATGAAGATCGGTGTGAGTGCCACTGGACGGTAGTCGTTCAGGGTGATGATGTTGGTTCTTTTCGGCAGGGGGACAATGGTAGAGGACTTTAGGCAGGGAGGGACAGTGGCTTGAGACAGGGACTGGTTAAAAATCTTTGTGAAGATTCCAGCCAGTTGGTCTGCACAGTCTTTAAGCACCCGTCCCGACACACCGTCAGGTCCCGCAGCCTTCCTTGGGTTCACCTTCCTCATCACCTGCCTCACCTCACTCTCCTCTACTGTGAGAGCAGAGCTGCTGTGGACAGGCAGCTGTGATGGAGCTGAATGATCTAGAATTATAGATGTAGAGTCAACACACAGCTTCAGTTCTTACAGCTAGAAACTAGAGATTAGGGTTCCTTCCTTCCTTTTTTCTTTTCTACCTTCCTTCCCTCCTTCCTTCCTCCATCTTTTATTCTGAAGGGTGAATGAATCATTTCCGGTTCCGGCTTCACTATATCGGATCTGATTTGATTAATTCCTGTTTCAATGGATCATATTCTGAATGTTTAATAAAAGCAGCTCTAGTCACAGTTTCTGTTTGTCGTTGATTTTTAATTACTAGTAAAAACATGCGGTTGATTTCAGGCTGAGAGCCCCATGCAGCAGGAAGTGCTGCTTCCGTCCTCCATCACTTTCACCTGCTGTGTGGGAGCAGCAGCGTTCTGCCCCCTGCTGGTCACTTAGGTGTCTGCAGCTGAGACACAAAATCACTTCAGTTGATTTAAACTCAAAAATCCCAAACAGAAATTATAAAATGTCTGTAAACAGATGAATAAAATGTGCTTTTGTTGTTTGATTTTGAGTTTAGGTTCAAATGACATGACTTTGATGCCTAAATCAGGATAAATGATCTTGTTATTTTCTGTTTCATTCAACATTTTTGACCAGAAGGAGGTCTGACAGGAAGTTGACCCACTGACTTCCTTCAGTCAATCTGAGGTCAGAGGTCACAGAGGTCAGGGAGTCACTGATCCAGGTGAATGTATCAGATGGGACAGCTGGTTCTGGTTCCGGTTCTGTCTCTCCAGTGGGGATGAGAAAGTCATGGTGGGGAATCATTTCTAAAACTTAAATATTTATCATCATGTTAAAAGTAGAACATTTTGTTGAAGTTATGAGAAATATATGTTTAAAGTTCTAGCAGATTCTCATAAAAGCAGGTTTTTCATGTTTTTAATCTAAATTTTAAAAAATCATGAATGAAAGTTTTAATTTCTAATGAGGGTTTTATTTTACAGTGATAAACTGCTGGATGGAATAAATGATCACAATAAAGGCAGTGTGGAAATATCAGTAATAAAACTCATAAATCTGATGCCATGAGGAAGTCAGGCTGATGAAAACCACAAATAACCTGTCGACTTGTTTTCCTCATTGGCCCGGTGCCAGAGCTCAAAATCCTGCGCCTCTGTGAAGAGTGGGCTCAGTCAAAGTCACGTCAGGGAACAGCCCTGGCTCGTAACTTCACATCCAAAATGGCGGCACTGGTCACTGTTGAGGCATGCTGCTGTTAAACTGTACAACTACAACAAAACAGATTCTTTTAAATGTGAAAAATAAAAAGACTAATGGAAATAAAATGTCATTTTTAAAAGAAACTATGAATGTTATGGCTTTATTAACCAAAAATGTAACAATAGATTAATCAGTTTTCTCCTCCTCTAGTCTGAGAAGAAAACATTTAAAAATCATGACAATAAGAACCAAATAGCTTTCTATTCCACTCCCACAAAAACTTAAGATATTAATTTCATAATTATGTGTAAAGTTTTCTCTATAATGACTTTCTGCAAAAGAAATTCAAAATAAATATCAATTCCTACATTTTGTGACATTTTGAGATAATAAACATTTTTTCAGTTGAGAATTAAAGATTTTAGAGAGATTTCAAAAAGTGGATATTACACAAGAAATTTATTCTATATTGAAGTTTTAAAATAATACAATTTGGTCTTCTAACGGGATGATGAGTTAAATAATGATGTAATTTATTCACAAATACTGCTTTCTAAAAATCACCTCCATTTTTAAAGTGAAATAATTTTATTTTACAGAGTGCTTAAACGTTGCACCGTCACAAAAGCCCAATATTTATACCAACATGTTAATATCTTAATTTAAGATTTTAAATTTGTCTTGCATTTGTGACCTTTAGTTTTACTTTCGTTAGTTTGTGACTATTCTTTTTTACTTCTTCTTTTTTCTGCTGTTTATCAAATCAAACTTTTTTATTATTAATGTGCCCTGTCAAGTTATTTTCTTTAAATTTTCTATTAAGACTCGAACAAGCAACAAAACATTGCCATAAATTCGCCTTTTAACTCAAAACGTCACATGCAGCAATGGATTGTGGGTAATGCAGTTCGCCAAAGTCCGCCTGCAACTACTGACATGGTTTTTCAAAGTCTTGCTAACATTTTTAGTCTTGAACGCTCACAAAAAAGGTAAAACTTCCGGTTGAAATATTTGATTTAGAAATAAAAGAGACAGGAAAAAATGTTCCGATTTCTTTCACAAAATAAATATTTTTTCTCCTTCTGTTGTTACGTTTGTAGCTGCGTTTTACTCTGAATTAAATTATTTTTTAGTTTATTTTAGTTTTATGTTTTGATGCCCTGCGGGCTGTAGTACACATCATAGACTGAAGGGGGCCAAAGATGGACGCTGCCTATATCACCATGGCAACAGACTTTGTGAACATAAAGAAAACAAAAGAAAAAAACACAAATTTTCTTAGGACCTTATTTTGAAAGCCCTTAACGGAAGTTAACAGTAGAGATAAGCTGACATGAAAACTAGCAGCGGGTTTCCTGCTTGGCTCAAAAAGAAAATGTCCCCCTTCCCGGTGTGTCCCCGCCGCAGGTAAGGACTCTGTCTCCTCCTTGTTCGCTGTCTTTGTCTCTCAGTGTCTCTGTCTTTGTCTCCCAGGTGATTGTCATGGACGGACCGGACCATCCGGGTCGGTTCTGCCGGGTCAGCGAACCATCGCAGGTGAGAGCAGCCCAGCTGCAGCAGATACTGGGGCGTTTCATGGTTTGGACTGTTGCATTCTGGGTAATGTAGTTCTCCAGTCCCCTCTGGTGTTTTCATCGTAACTCCATCCTGTCCACCACCGAGTGCAGCTGATTGGTGTTGGTTGCCATGCCAACGGCCGTTACCTGACCATACCCTGTCTGGCCCGGTTCTGACTGAGCCAGTTCTGTCTGAGCCGGTTCCACCAGAACCAGTGCAGCATCTCCGGGTTCTAACGGGCCTCTGCCTCCCTGCAGACGTTCCGCTTCCTGGACCAGGCGCTGGAGGTTCTGCGGGGCTTCAGCGATCAGCGCCAGCAGACCCGGTTCTGTGACGTGGTTCTGGTGGCGGCGGGCCGGCGGTTCCGGGCCCATCGGGCCCTGCTGGTCGTCTGCAGCCCCTACTTCCGGGCCATGTTCACCCTGGGCATGAGGGAGGAGCTCCAGCCAGAGGTAGGACAAAACTATTCACACCGTGGAAACACTCAGATTCTGATGGGACCGGATGGTTCTGATCGGACCTCTGCCCTCTGTGAGTTCAGAGACAAAAATCATTTATTTCCAGCAGAGCCAAACAGACGTGTCCTAGTCAAAGCTTCATTAATCAGTTCTTGATGTGTCCCAGGTGCAGCTGGTGGGCGTGTCCTCTGTGGGCCTGGAGGCGGTTCTGGACTTCCTGTACAGCGGACAGCTGCAGCTGGACGGACAAAACGTCCATGACGTGCTGGAGGCCGCGCACCTTCTGCAGGTGAGACGCTGCCACGGTACCGGGACCGGGACCAGACCTGGTACCAGAGTCAGTGGGCGTGGCCTATTCAACGCTCAGACTTCCTTAAGTGAAATCTCCTCGTTTGATCCAGTGGCTGTTTCTCACCACCAGAATGTTCTGGTTCTGGTTCTGCAGCTGTGGCGTGCCGTGGATTTCTGCTGCCAGTACCTGGAGCAGCAGGTGAGCGAGGAGAACTACCTGGACCTGCAGCAGCTGGCCCGGTTCTACAGCCTGGAGCGGCTGGACAGCTTCATCGACCGCTGGGTTCTGGCCCGGTTCTCCAGGCTCCGCCTCACTCCAGACTTCCTCCAGAACCTTCCGCTGCACAAGCTGACCTATTATCTGTCCAGCAGCCAGGTAAGACTCCTGAACCTCAGGTCCAAACGTTTGGCACCAGTTCTGGAGCTTCTGGTTCTGCCTCAGATCCAGTACGACAGCGAGCAGAACCTCTTGCAGGCCGCTCTGCAGTGGCTGGGCCAGAACACGGACCGGACTCCCCAAGCCAAGCAGCTGCTGACCCACATCCGGTTCCCTCTTATGCCGGCCGGAGACCTGGTGGGCTGGGTTCTTCCGGCAATCCGGGCCCAGCTGCCCGACGGAACTGGCTGCCAGCAGCTGATGGAGGAGGCTCTGAGGTACCAGGCCCGGCCCAGCGCCCAGCCGCTGCTGCAGACGGACCGAACCGCGCTGCGGGGCGGGGTGGAGCGGCTGCTGCTTATTGGTGGAGAGGTACTGCCGCTTTCCTCCAGACCAACCTGAAACATGAGGTCAAAGGTTAACACCGGTCTGCGTCTCTCTGAGGTGGGCGAGCCGGGCCAGGACCTGAGCGGCAGCATGTGGCGGCTGGACGGCGAGTCGGGCCGCTGGGAGCTGCAGGCGCAGCTGCCTGCGCCGCGCAGCCACCACTGCCTGGCGGTTCTCGGGGGCTTCATCTACGCCGCGGGCGGCAGCGCCTCCAGGGACAACGACGAAGACGCCGCCTGCGACCGGCTGCACCGCTACGACCCGCGCCTTGAACAGTGGACCGAGGTCAGAGGAAGTCCCGCCTCTTCCCCGCTCAGAGCTTCCTGTGCTGACCCGCCTGTCTCCTAGTTTGCGCCGATGAACCAGCGACGGGTCGACTTCTACCTGGCAGCCGTTGGCGAGTCGCTGGTCGCCGTGGGGGGCAGGAACGCCGGCGGGGCGCTGGCGTCCGTCGAGTTCTACCGCCCTGCCGAGGACCGCTGGGCCTATGGGCCGCCGCTGCCCAGGTAGGGACCCCAGTTTAGGCGCTTTTCCACTAGCCCGCCTCTAACCGGTCCAATCCCGGTTCTGCTCGGCTGTTTAGAGATTTTCATACTTACTTCAGGGATAGAACCAGCAGCGCCCAGGGCGCCGAAACGATTTGATTGGCTGCTGGCAGCATTCACTGATTGGCTCGTGATTTACGTTTCCATGCCGACTGCTACCAGAGCTGCTCAGTCGGAGGAGCAATCAGAGTTTAACCAGCAGCAGCGCAGTAGCACATGCGCCAAGTTTAGCAGCAGAATGAATTAGCAGCGCTGCTAGCAGTTAGCAGTTAGCCGCTCTGAAGAACAGACAGCAGGAAAAACGAGAGAAACGGTGAAGCTGCTCAGCCATCTGACCTGCAGTTTAGCACAGACGGTGTGAAACACCAAAACTACATAATGTAAACTTGTGATGTGAATTTGATGTATTTATTTTTTATTAAAATATAATAAAGCTTTCAGATTTTGCATCAAATAGGATCGATTCAAGTTATGGATTTCAAAAGGATTAACTACCTATTATTCATTTGTCCACAAAGAGTTTCAGTTTTGAAACCTTACAAAGGATCATGGACTGGAAAAATATGATTTTTTTAGGTACCTGCAGGTGAGACATTATTTTCATAGACATTTTAAAATGATTCAAGTTTCATGGAGGTGTTTCTATCACTAATTAAATCCAGATCAGACAGCAGAATTATCTCTAAATTATATAATGCCATACAGCTATCTAAACATGGGAATACAGAATACATAAAGAGGAAAAGGAAATGAAGGTAATAATCTCACAAGAAGGCTGGGAGGAAATCTGTCAGCTGCAGTGGGTCTCCACCGGATCAAACACATGGCTGGAGTTTTGCTGGAAAAACTATTTTTTTGTTCCACCCATTCAGAGACGATGTCAAAGCAACTTGGTGGGTCTAACGGAGCCAAACCACTTCCATGTTTTTTGGACTGCCAGGTAATAAAACCATATTGGGAAGAGTTCCACAAGCACATTGAAAATATATTCAATGTAAAAATTGAATATATTATGTGCCCTGCCCTTGTATGCTCTTGTGGTTTTTATTGATCGAGATGGTGCAATCCCCATTATTGTTCAATTCTGTTCATTTTTGTTATTGTTTACAACAGAAATTAGTAAAAGTTTATAAAAGAAAATACCAGAAAGGCAGTATGGACAAAATCACTTGGACTCTCTGGTTGTATACTCATGTACAATCTTAAATGGGTAAAGCTGTAATTAATGAATGTGATGGAAATCTGGCTTTCTAAATAAAAAAATAATTACAAAAAAATATATATATAATAAAGCTTAGGCGTGGCTACTAGTTTTTATCTTCTGACCGCATTATCTAAATCCAAAAGGTTGCACATTTTAAAAAATAAAGTTCTAGAATGTAATTATAGTGAAATATTCAGCTGATCTGAGTCTTTATCATTATGTTCGGGCGAGCAATGAATTTCTACAAGACAAAATGAACTAGAAAATGTGCATTTTCTGCAAAAAATACAGTGTGAATGGTGTATGCTGAATGTTTTTTAAAAAACAGTATTACTAATACAAACAGTATTACCAATATGGAGGACCTAAATAAAAGCAGAAATATTTATGCTTTTATTTTGTATTGTCAGTTTTGGTCCTCCATATACCAATTGGTGCAGAACAGTTTTTTAAACCTATTCACTTTTCCCCAGGTGTTAAAAAGCTGTTTACTGCCCAACCTCAAAATGGCTGCTGCCTTGTTTCCTCCCTGACAGCTCTGAACCTGCCTGGTTCATTGTAGTAGACAGGAAATGACCTATGACATTTTATATTGTCATTCTCAATCCTGCCACAGGAGGGAGCTGTTGCTGTTAGTCCATTCATTTCAATGGGGCTGAAAAAATTCCAAAAAGCTGAATATTCTAAAAAGTATAAAGTTTATGAATACCAAAAAATATAGCCAACATTAGCAGAACAAGCTGAATGGTATAAAAGTTGAATAGTAAAAATGGCACACAGGATGCAGAAGAAGCCGCCCCAAAAAATATCTGGTCTGTTCTGCTCAATGATGGACTCTGAGGTTCTGCTTGTCTTCCAGGCCCACCTATGGCCATGCCGGCGCCGTCCACCAGGGGGCGATCTACATCTCTGGGGGTCACGACTTCCAGATTGGGCCGTACCGGCGGGACTTGCTGAGCCTAGACCTGGCCCGGCCCGGCGAGGCCTGGCGGAACCGCCCGCCCATGTCCGTGGCCCGCGGCTGGCACCGCATGGCATCACTGCGCCACCTCGTCTACGCCATCGGGGGCAGTGACGACCACGCCGACACCGCCGAGCGCTTCGACATCCTGGAGGCCGAGTTCTTCGACCCGCGGTCGGATCAGTGGACCCGAGCGGCGCCGCTACTGCGGCCCGGCAGCGAGGCGGGCCTGGCGGTCTGGGCCGGCAGGATCTACGTGCTGGGCGGCTACAGCTGGGAGAGCGCCGCCTTCTCCCGGGTCACGCAGGTGTTCGACCCGGATGCCGGATTCTGGTCCCAAGGGCCCGACTTGCCCATGCACACCGCCGGCGCCGCCGCCTGCGTGTGCATTGTCAGGGCGGAACCGCCGCGTCCGGAACAAGAGAAGAAGGAGCCGGGCTGAGGAGGTGGGAGAGCATCGCCGCCTTAGTTGCGCTGATTCTGCTGCTGCTGGGTCAGAACCACTGGAACCATGAGTTCTGCTCTATAACTTATGCACATTTTATTCTCTATTAGAACCAGGCCCAGTTCATCTGCTGCACGTCTACCGGGTCGGGTCGGTCCACCCAGCTGCCGCTTAACCTTCATTGATTATTGCAGAAATGCCTTCAAGACTTTTATTGTGAAAGAGCAGAAACAGGAAACCAGCTTCTTCAGATTTATTTAAGATCAAAGGAAGAAACAATCTGATCAGATGTTTGCTTTTTAAAATGTTTCCAGGAGAACTAAAGCGCTGCAGACGGTTCTGTTCCGGAGCGGTCCAGAACCACGGGAAGGAAGCAGGTCTGCAGGTCCAGACAGAACCAAGTAGCTTTTGATACCTTGTGGTTCTGTCTGGACCTGCTGCCAGGCATGGTAGTGGCAGCATCATGCTGTTTGAGCTGAATTGAATCCAGGTCTGTGGTTCCGGGTCAGAGGTCAGAACAGACTTTGTTTTTTAGCTCTAAGCAGAAACTCTGGAAGAATCAAAGTATAAAAAATTAATCGGGCGGTTCATCAGAACCAGCCAGACTGGACCTTTACACTCCAGAGGCGTTTATGTGCTCAGTACTGTAATAAAAGCATCAGAACCACCAGAACCAGGTTTTTGTTTCAGATTGGGTCATGTCGTTCTTCATCTCCATCATGCGGTCCGGCTGGCTCCGCCCCCTCCGTCACTCGAACGGGTAGTAGGGGTGGGACTTGATTCTGAGGAGCACAACCACAGTCAGCATGTGGACCCGAGCAGCCGGGTCCGATTCTGGTTCTTACTCACTCGTCCAGAGCGCAGGCCTTCCAGCCACGGTCCAGGCCTCTCAGGGCGTCCATGTCGTCTTCGCCGAGGTCGAAGTCGAAGACCTGCAAGGTTCAGGCTGGTTCAGAACCTCAAGGAGTTCTGGTAGAACCGGGTCCGTTTTCCCAGAGAGCCTCGCCCGGCGGCGCCGAGTCGGGGAAAATCTATGAAAGGTCGGCCTGCCCGGCGACGGGGTCGGCATGCCTGGCGACGGGGTCGGCCTGCCCGGCGACGGGGTCGGCATGCCTGGCAATGGGGTCGGGGTCGGCATGCCCGGCGACGGGGTCGGCATGCCCGGCGACGGGGTCGGCATGCCTGGCGACGGCATGCCCGGCGACGGGGTCAGCATGCCTAGCAATGGGGTCGGGGTCGGCATGTCTAGCGACGGCATGCCCGGCGACGGGGTCAGCAGGCGCGTCTCGCCGTTGGGTTTCCTCCCAGTCGTTCTCGGTAGCTGAATGAATCTCTGGCAGGAAGCTTTGGGCCGAGGCGGGGGCTCTCTGGGAGGATCTGAGGAAACGGTCCTAGGAGCGGTTCTGGACCAGTTCTGTTGGGCTCTACCTTTGTGTTCTCCAGGATGTGATGAGGTTTGTCACTTTTAGGAATGACTGGGATTCCCTGCTGCACATGAAACCTCAGCAGAACCTGCAAGGACACAATTCAGGTCAGCACACACACACACACACATCCTGCAGCACACACACACACACACACACCCTGCTGACCTGTGCCGGGCTGCGGCGGTGCTTCCCTGCGATGGCGGCGACCACCGGGTCCTGCAGCAGCTTGTGGGGGTCAGCCTCGCCTCTCTTCCTGCAGCAGAGCAGAGAAATAAAAGGTCAGCTGACCTTGGATTAAAACCCTCAGCACTCTAAACCTGAACCAACATTTTAACCTTTAAAAGGTCCAGAAAAACAGCAGCAGGGCCGACCCAGATTCACTCAGGGCCCGCCTCCTGTCCGGACTGCAGAGAATAATCTTATTATTTTCTGTAAAGTTTAAAGGAAATGTAAAGTTTTCTTTAAATATTAAATTCATTTACTTTATTGATGCTGAAAACATCAAATCAACAAACATTTTCTGCGGGGCCCCCTGGTGGCCAGGGCGCTTATATCTAGGGCCGGCTCTGTGAGGGCTTCAGTGATTGGCTGATCAGCTAGAGCGTTTTTCTCCACCAGGACGACTGCTGGCCTCTGTGGCTTTCTCTCAAACCGCTGGTCGGCATGGAGACAGAGGTTAGAGGTTGCTATGGCGACCCCAGGATGAACTCGGTCTCCCCAGTTCCTAAAGAACGTTCTCTTGTTTTCCCGTTTTTGCACAGTGGCCAAGATAAATAACTGCTGTATTCCGGAAGAACACCCCATGCGTGGTTTAAAAAAAATGGAGCTTACTTCTGCCGAATAAATTAAAGATATTTAACGAAAATTAAAGGTTGAATTTGTGAATCTGTTCATTTAACAGTTCAGTTTAAAGGCTTCAGTCACTGCAGCTTAACAACAACAAGACTGTTTCAAGTTTAAATGATAAACAGACCGACTTCCGCTTCCGGTATGCCTGAACAGAGACGCTTAGAGCTTCATACCTTAAATTGCCGTAAATCCACCTCTATAGAAAACTATATCATAATGACATCCTCACAAGACGACCAGAGGAGAACAAAAAGAGAGGAAAGATGATTCAAAAGCAGCTAGCGCTAGGTGCTAACTTAGCTGAGAAATGCTAATGCTAACATCATGGATGGAGGAGCTTTAGCTTTAGCTAATCACCTGCATGTAGGCTATTCTGACAGCTACGGTAATCTGATGGAACACCAGGTTAACTGTTAACAAGACGAGCTATAGAATAGATACAAGGTTAAATGGGATCACAGCAGATTCAGAAGGAAAAGAGATGATCCTTTTGTTACAGATTTTTAAAAATTTGCGCTGAAGGCATTTGGTCACAGAGCAACAGCACTGGGATCCAGGGCAGGTGTTCTGTTTATCTGTGCTACCCGTAAATCCGTCCTACCTTGTGGTAATGTGCACATCGACGCTACGCAGGGGCGCCGTGTAGGGGGGAAAGTTAGGACAATTCCCGGGGCCCCTGACCAACATGGGGCCCTCCACTATTTATTTATTTATTGTTCATAGAAATAAAAAAAATGGGGCCCTGTGAATTGCAAAATTTATCATATTGTATTTTCTCAGATTGTTTTTAGCAGTAAAAATTAAATGTTCCCCTTCCCAGACCAAAAAAACACACATTTGCCCTGAACCTCCTGGATCTGCAGGAAATGGTTCCTTCCTGCTTGACGGTGACGATGTTCAGCAGCAGACAGTAGAAAACAAGAACCACTGTGGCTGTTTCTATGCTGCTAAGAAAAATAATAAAGTCAGGTTTTCCAAAAATCGAGACAGAGGGAGAAAAATGTAAAAGTGTAAATTTGTAACCCAGTTTTTCTCTGAGAGGTGGGTAGACTGTGAGATTATCAACCATTTAGCATAGTTAGCTTAGCTACAGACTGTTTGCCTCCATTTCACTAACATTTAATGAATTAAGGAAAAAGATTACAAACATATTCATATATTTAACTTGAACCTTTTACCTCTTAACAACAGGTGAGTCAGTCAGCAGCAGCTCTGACCTCCTGACCCGTCCTCTCTCCTCTCCTGAGAGATAATCTGTGAAAAATCTATTTCCTCTGCTTTCTCCCAGTTCTCTCTAGAAACAACCAATCAGAGACAGGAGTGTTTTAGTGCTGTCAATCAATCTCGTGGTGCTGCTCAACCCTATGCTGTAGCTAGCGCAGCCTGTTGTGAATGCTTAGTCTAGTTAGCATAGCTACCAGTGACAGCAGATAAACATTTTTCCTGTAATGGTAAGTTGTTTTTCCACCATTAGCATATTTAGCAGCGAGTGAATGAGGTTGATTGATAGCGCTAGGACCCTCCTCCTGGTTCTGATTGGTTGTTTTGGTCGGAACGTTTCATTACTTTAGCTAGCAATAGCAGCTCGGGGAGCAGGTGGAGGAGATTGATTGTTTTCACAGATTATCTGTCTCATAACAAACTGTCATGACATGATGACAGCTTTAACAAATATGGAGATGTTTTATTAAAGTTATAAACTACAGATTGAATAAAATGCAACTACATAGCATTTATTGAGAAGTCTGGATGCTTCATGTATATTTTACATGTTGCCTCTGACTGTTGCTGGTGGGGAAACATTTCAGTATCTAAAACTAACAGACAACATTTAAGCAACCTACTGCGAACTGTATGTGGACTGTTGGATGTAAAATTCATGAGCAGTAAATATTGTGTTAGTTATCAGTACTGGACCAAAGAAAACAAGGCAGTTGCAAGCCTTTAAAATTGTTACACTTTTGATGGGTCAGATAGACTCAAGACATTGTAACAGCAGCTGCGTGGGGGGCCAATTTAATCTTTTGTCATGGGGCCCCAGATTCCTGGCAGCGCCCCTGATGGTACGTCACATACTTTGTCTGCAAAGTCATTACTGTAAACAAGTTATTATTTGGCGGTTAATCAGGACAAAAAATATGTTGTTTTTTGGGCTATTTTGTCCCAATACTTTAAAACATTTAGTTTAATTACACTCTTTTTTATTACTAAACTTTGCTAAATAGAAGTTAGCGATACTATGTGGGATTGATTGTAATAGCCATGTAATATTAATGTATATTAATCATATCCTATCATTTCAGTGACACATTGTGGGGTAATTTAATAAAGTCTGTCATACAACAGATTAATGCACAAAAAAGAGTCACACTGATCTGTATTTGTCTTTAATTTAATTCCAATAAAAACCTGTTTCCTCTGTCTGATGCTGTTTTATTCTTACAAACCTCTGTATCTAAAATATTTTAACAGGTAGGATATTCTAGTAAAGGATTAGTGCAAACATCTACAGCTTTTCATTTTAAACAGGTAGATGTTCAGATGAAGGAAGTGATCTTCTTGTGGTTTCGTCATGGATAGAAATTGTTCCGATGCTAAGCTAACCATAACTGCTAAGCTTCCACTTCAGTCACTCTAGTATTGTTATCCAATATATTTAACATTAACAACCTGCTATAGTTTTCTGACTGTAAACATGATGGTAGCAGTTTTGGACGGGTAGCACCGACAGACAGACTTAGCCATCTGTCCGTGCTACTGTAAAATCTGACGAGGTAGCACTGACAGTCACAACACCGGTTCTGTTTGGCCTTCAGCTGGTGCCGCAGCCGGCGAAGGAAACCAAATCAATACGTTAAGTTTTTTAAAAAACTGGAGGAGAGCATCATCACGGCGCAGTGTCCATTCCCAGGAAAGATTTCTAAATGCTTCCAGGCTGAATTTTCTCATTTTCAGTGGAACCATCTAGTCTTTGATTTCTTAAGCTAAGGAAAACGTTTCCTGTTTGATGTCCTTGTGTTGCTGTAACCATAGCAACAAAACAACGGCCAGCTAAACCAGTCCACTGACTGGCTTAAGAGAAGCTGGAACCACTGATATGTGTAACATATTTTTCTGTTAATATGTAGACAAAAGCAGCACAGCAATATTTTAATTGATATTTTTTATCTCCTCTAAACTGTAGAGAAAATATTTCCTAGGATTTCAGCTTGTTGAGATGTTCGTATGTTTGGTTTTACTGGAAATGATGTTTGTGACTTGATGTGCTAAATATGGAGAATGGAAACTTTTTTTTATAAATGATAAAATACAAGGAGTTAGAAAACTGAACAGATAAAGATGGCCGCCGCTCCCCAAGTTCAGATCAGAGGAGATCTAACAAACCGGCTCTTACAACTCTGAGGGTCTTCCAGGGGAGCCAAAGGGGCTGTAGGCCGTCAGCACGATTTTTTTGGACCTGCAGTACTCGACCAGATCCTTCTGGACCATGTAGGGATGGAGCTCCACCTGCCAGAGACACCGGATCAGAACCGGGTCCGAGGTGGACCGGTTAGTTTCAGATTACAGCCCTTATCCTGCCGGGAAAATACAGTGGAAGCAAAACATGAAATCTGGAGACATGGGCTGGTTCTGGCAGCACCTGGTTGACAGCAGGAGGAACCCTGCAGAGGGCCAGCAGGCGCTCCAGCTGCAGGACGCTGAAGTTGGACACGCCGATACTCCTCACCCTGCCGGCAGCCTGCAGCGCCTCCAGACCCTGGAGGGACGGGAGACAGACGGAAGGACCGGTCATTCATCAATACTTGATTTATTGATCTAGTTATGCAGATACGATGTTCAGTAAGAGTTGAATAAACATGGCCGCCGGGTCTCACCCGCCACACGTCCACGTAGTCCGTGTCCGACGTCACAATCTTCCCGTCCTTCCTTGGAAACAGATTGTCTCCCGATTTCTGCAAAACCAGGAAACATTTTCAACAAATCAGCTGCTGGTCCTGAGCTGTGGAGCTCTGCAGCTCCTCCAGAGCTGCCGGGAAGCTAACATGCTAACGCTGATCTCAGGACCTCTGTGTTAGCTCTGGCAATTCAGTTACCATGGTAACGGACGATAACGCTGCTGCTGAAAGCGCTAACCTTCCGGACAGAACCTGAGCTTCCTGTAAGAGCCCTCTGAACTCTGACCTCTGACCTCTGATCTGACCTTGAAGCCGACGGGGAAGTGGATGAGGTACAGGTCCAGGTAGTCCAGCTGCAGGTCCTGCAGGGAGCGGTTGAGGCAGACGGGGATGTCCTCGGGCTCAAAGTGCGTGCACCACAGCTGGAGGACAGAGCAGAGGAAGTTTAATGGTGGCGGCGGCAGCGGCAGCGGCGGCGGAGGCTCTCTCACCTTGGTGACGACGAACACGTCCTCCCGCCGGATGACGCCCTGCTCCATCTTGGAGCGCAGCGCTTTGCCAATCTCCACCTCGTTCCCGTAGCTGAAGGCGGTGTCAATGTGGCGGTAACCGGCGGCGATGGCGGCCTCCACAGCGGGCTGGACGGGCGCCTGATGGAAGGCCTGAGGCGAGCGAACGCGTCAGTCCGACTCAGTGACATCATCGCTGCAGCTAGCGACTATCACAGTGGAGATTAAACATGGCCGCTTTCTGCAGGTTTCAGACACCTGGACTGATGGGAAAGAAGCTGAGGGTGTTTGTGACGCTGCCGCCACTTCCTACCGCATCGGCAGCTTCCTGCAGGAAGACACTTCATGTTTCCCTCATGACATCACAGAAACAGAAGCTGGAGCTGATAACCATCGTCACGTCCGATTATCGATCAAAGAGGGTAGCTGATTTCCGTTTCCTGGGGGTCCACATTGAGCAGGGCCTCACATGGAACATGAACACCTTGGAGCTGATAAAAAAGGCCCAGCAAAGACTGAACTTCCTGAGGGTTCTCAGGAGGAACAGCATCAAGGAGAAGCTGCTGGTGTCCTTCTACAAGTGCTCCATAGAGAGCATACTGACCTACTGTATCTGCGTCTGGTATAACAGCAGCACTACGGCTCAAAGGAAAGCTCTCCAAAGGGTTGTGAATACAGCCCAAAAAATCATTGGCTGCCCTCTCCCCTCACTGGAGGACCTGCACAGCGACCGCTGTCTAAGAAAAGCACAACACATCACAAAGGACACTTCTCACCCCGGACCTTCTCTGTTCACACTGCTGCCTTCAGGCAGAAGATACAGAGCAACCAGAACCAGAACCAACGTCTCAGAGACAGTTTCTACCCGACAGCAATAACAAAACTAAATGCAATCAAAAACAACCATTAATCATCATAAATGATGGATGTGAGAATATGGCTGTTCTTATTTATTAGGGTTTTTTTTTTTTTTTTTTTTGCCAGTTTGTTGATTCTTACATTGTGTGTAAATTGTGAGACAGTTATTTTTTGTTTTTAAGCATATGCACTGACTGATGGCACCCTTTGAATTTTGTTGTTCTTGTGACAATGACAATAAAGATTTATCTTATCTTATCTTATCTTATCAAATTTTCAATCAGCTCCAACCACCTTCTGTCTGTGTTTACAGGATCTCAGGGTTTCTGCTGTTTTTCAGTTTTCTGGAAGTTTGTTCCAGATCTGTGGTGCATAGAAGCTGAATGCTGCTTCTCTGTGTTTGGTTCTGGTTCTGATACAGAGCAGAACCAGAACCAGAACCAGAACCTGGAGACACAAGTGTGTGTATCAGTGTGTGTACCTTCCATGTCCCCAGGCCCAGCAGCGGCATGCGGTTGCCATCATTCAGCTGAACGTGTCTGTCCTGCTGCTGCTCCATGCTGCTGTTGCTGCTGTTGCTTCAGTTGCTACGGCAGCGTTCCTCTTCTTCCTCTCTTCTTCTTTTCTGGCCTGATTTTGTTTGGTTCTGACCCCGTTTGTTCCTTCTCTCTGTGTCTCTCTCTGGTTTTATCAAACAGGAAGTTCATTATAGGGCAAAGGTCAAAGTTTTGCTCCTCCAGCAACTATTTATGAGTAAATACAGGAGTGTACTGGCTGGGTTCAAAGGTCATTGGCTTTAAACTTGCAGCAGGACACACACACATGTTTGCGTGGCTATCTTTGTGGGGACTTTCCATTGACTTCCATTCATTTCTAGATATTACAAACACACACACACACACACACACACACACATATGCGCATGCAGGGCAGTCAGATGACAGTGCATGTGTCTGCGCTGTAATGTCTTCAGTGGCCAGCAGAGGGAGTTAGAGTTTTTATTGTTCATGTTCACTAAAGTGGAAACAGCCTGCTATCTTTTCCATGACCTTTCACCCTGGTAACCATGGTAACAGACTTTGGCCTCAGCAGGTTTCTACCTGGTTATATAAAGACTCATAAATAAACAATTAAAAAAACATACACTCAGTTGCACATTGGAGTACGATATTTCTGTTTCTGCTAAATACACAATTACATAATAGTTATAATCCTGAACAATATATTATTATTTTATTGTTAGTCTTGCATTTTTAAATAAATGTTTAACTTTTGGAAGTGTTAACATCTCTCTGGGAAAATAAAGGTTGTTTCTATGATATTTTATAAGAAACAAATCGCAGTCAGTCTATCCACTGGTGTTTTTGAGCCACGCCCACTAAAGCAGGTATGACCTCATATGGACATCTGTCCCAGGAAATCTCCATTGTTGATTTTCCAGCTTTCCTAACTGGACGCTGATTGGCTGCTGCAGCTTCTCATCACACAGGAAAAGACTGAGATTGTCTCAGAGAGGACATGTGAACTTTGACCCAAACTCAGCAGAACCCGAGTCACTCCACAGGATGCCGGTTTGTTAGATCCCCAAGCTGCTCCAGACTTCCTTCTCTCTGGTTTGTTCTTCCCTTCATGGTTTGAAGTTTCAGACGGAGACTTTATCAGTGCTGCTCTCATTTTAATCATCGTTTTTTCTTGGAAGTGGATATATTTGTATAGGCATCATAAATAAAACCTGTTATTGTTACTGAATATTGAATCTCGCGACCCGAAGGCTGCAGACGGGTTGAGACGAAATAAAAGCCCTTCAGCAGCGGCTATGACACAGTTTTATTAGACAACCAGAAACAGCAACAGAAAAATCAGTTTATGATAAACAGGAAACGGTAGCAAGTTCAGCATAGCATGGTGAACCAGAAGATCTGAAGAATCGGATCAGAACCAGCTGGGCCGCACCTATTTTAGCATTAATAGATCACTAATAACTCCTTAATAGATCACATCCAGACTCAGTTTATAAATATACAAAAACAATGGAGGGTAATATTTTAATATTTGCTGCCTGTATAAAATATAAATATTAGGCGACGTCCCTGAACCTCCCAGCATCAAAGAGGACACGATGTGGACGAGGACTAGCCGGGTCAGAACCAGCCGGGTCACTGGTCCAGGTCGTTGCCGTCGCAGCTGGGCGGTCGATACCAGGCCCGGCAGAACTCACGGATCCGGCCGCAGGCCTCCAGCATCAGCTCCTCTGGAACCGTCAGAACGATGCGGAAGAAGTCTGGATACTCGAACGCCTGAAGCCAGAGGAAGAGCAGCTCTGCCTGGCGTCCTCATCACCACTTATTGATATTAGTGATTATTGATGATTGTCTCACCGAGGCGGGCAGGCAGAAGACGGACTGCTCCGTCACCAGGCGCTCCGTGAAGTCCACATCGTTCTGAAACTCTGGGAAATGGTCCATTTCAATCCCGACCTGCAACAACACATGGCGTCCTGTTAGAGGCCGCTTCGACTTCCTGCCGTTTCTCTCTGCCGAGAATAAAATGATGCTGATGCCGTCGGGTCTCTGGTCCAACTCTGATCCTTCTGCAGTTTCTGCTTCATGACCAGCAGAATGACTCCGCTTAAATCCAGAAGTGAACAAACAAGGGAAGTAAATCTTCTCTGTATTTTCATGAAGTCTGTGCTGTGATGAGGGCCGGCGGAGTCCCTGCTCCAGATTCAGTGAAAGAGGTGAACAGAACCTGGTGCCAGAAGCCCATTAAAATGCTGTTTACATCGTTTTAAACTGTGTGAGCGTGAGGGGGAATAAAAATAGCAACAGGTATTTTGTTCCATATAACACAGTAGGAGTGTAACAGGTAAACCTTTATGGATGCAACTCCACTAAAAACCCTCCTGTTTAGGGTTGTATTTGAAACGTAATCAATTACAAATTTATTGATGGAGCCTGACTTAATGTCGTGTTTTGATTGTTGATTCTATGTTTCATTGTGTTTCTGTGTTTGATATGATGTAAAGCTCTTTGCTGCTGCTGAAATGTGCTATACAAATCAAATTTGAGTTGATTCTTCCCTCGGACCGATGACGATGATGATGACGGCCTCAGGCTGACCTCTACTCACCATCAGGTACATGGCTCCGGACGGCATGACGGGGTTGAGGCCCGGGACGGCGCTCAGCTCACTGAAGCAGATCTCTGCATTGGACTGGAGGAAGAGCACAGACTAATCTTTATCACATTCCTGTCGGAGTGAGGCATCTGCCTGCTGTTGGCCCATCTCTGGGTGGAGGCGGAGCTAAAGCTGAGCCCTGCAGGCTGATTGGACCAAACTAAATTCATCTTTCATCACATCAGCAGCGTCGTATGAAACTGAACATGAAGATGTTTCTGGACCAAATTAAGATTTTCAGCTTTCAAAACGGGAAAAACCTGAGAACGGCAGAGGATGTGTCATGCTGTGGGCCTGACTCTCTTTTCAAAGGTTCTGGGATCATCAAGTCCCAGAACCTTTGGACCGGCATCAACACAAAGGCTGAGCCCACCTTCATCATCATCAGTAGGATCCCAGAGCTGATCACTGATTGATGATCAATATTGGTAAACTGCATCCTAATATGGATTATTTTTCTGCTGCAATATAATCTGAATTAATGTTCACGCTGTCCGTCTGCAGACTGACCTGCAGGCAGCTGATGGTGCTGCTGTAGAAGCCGGGCGGCGTGTCATTCAGGATGCTCTCTAGCGCCCCCTGGACGACGGTGCAGGCTCCCAGGATGCGCTGGCTCAGCCTCACCAGGCCCTGGCGGATCTGAGGAGGTCACATGACAGCCGGGTCAGCAGCAGGTGGGGGTCGGTCAGCCTTTCTAATCTGATCGTCGGTTTATAATCGATAATGGAGGCAAATATTAGAGCAACACATTAAACCTGAAAACGATTTATCGACTCAATGGAAGCTCAGGCTGAAGGCATTTATTGATCAGCTGATCGATCAGAAGGAAGTGAAGGTGAAAGCGGGTCGGACCTCCGATCCGAAGACCCGGTTCCGGTCGTGGATGAGGATCCAGCCCATCCTCCAGCCTGGAACCAGCCAGCGCTTGGCCAAGCCCCCGCAGGCCAGAACCGGAACCTCGCTGCTGAGAGACGCCAGGGAAGGACTGTTGCATCCTGGGAAAACCTGGAGAGGATCAGAGCAGACGGCCATGTTGGATCGGGACAAATTGACGCCGTCAGTCGTCAGACATGGATCAGTGTTCCGGTCTGGATCTCTGGGTTTTGGCTGTTTTGAAGTTTCTGGAAGTTTGTTCCTGATTTGTGGCACATAGAAGCTGAATGCTGCTTCTCCAGGTTTGGTTCTGATTCAGAGCAGAACCAGAACCGGTCATATTAAACATTAAGGTCAGAGGTCAAATGCTTAAGGGTCCACTAAATTAGCCGGAGGCCTCCAGAACCCAAGCTGCTCCTCTGGTTCTGGTTCTGATGAGGAGGAAGTGAGCGTGAGACGGCCCAGTTACCGCTTCTACTCAGAACCTGGTTCTCATTAGAGCCGGACCCGCCTCCCGCCCCATTGGCCAGACCCAGTTACATAACTCTGCTGCTGCAGTCATAAAGCCAGCGGTTCTGTTGGACCACAGAGCCGGTCCGGAACCGCCCCGCCCCCACAGAAACACGTCTGAAACTGCAAAGTCATGCTGATCTGCTGCTGTTCACCGGCAGAAGCTCGGATGGTTCTGGTGAACCCAGTGACCCGTCAGAACTGCCAGAACCTCCCAGTTGCTGGAAAAACCCAGGAATGTTGCTGACCCGTGGCAGAACCGATGGAAGGTTCTGGTTCTGACAGGAAACCCAAAATATTTATGCTCTGCTAAACATGACTGAGTCCAAACAGTTCACCAGAACCAGAACCTCTGACCACAGATCAGCTTGAAAGGAACCAATAAAGTCCAATCAGAACCGCCTCTGAAGGGAAAATCACAGGAAGTGGACCTTAAGGCCCATCAAACATCCGACCGCTAGAGACCATCAAAATCTGCTGTTAGCGTCGCGCCCGCTTAACCTTTGACCTGCTGAGGTCAAATGGGTGAAAGGAGAGGTTTCAGGTCAGTCTCCCTGAAACCGGTGGACCTAATCCCCCTCTCTGCTGATTCTGGGGTCATGACTGACCCGACTGACCTGACCGACATGACCGTCCCAACTGACATCACTGACATCACTGACACGACTGATGCAACCGACATGACTGACATGACCGACCCAACTTTCATGACTAACATGACAGACCCGACTGACATGACTGACCCGACTGACATCACCGACACGACTGATGCGACCGACATGACTGACATGACCGACCCGAGTAGGCCTGTCGCGATAAACGATAAATCGATTAATCGTACGATAAATTAAAACTATCGACGTCATTTTAATTATCGGCCTTTCGTCTCTTCCGGCCTTTTTCTCTTTCAGTTAATGAGACTGAATGAAAAAGGGCTCAACTCCGGTGCTCTCCACTGACCTCTGACCTCATTTCCTTAGTGTAAAGCCCAGCGCACACTACACGATCTTAGAGCTGTCGGCCGATTGTCGGCTCATTTTCAAAACCTGACAGACCACACATTAGCCGACAGAAATCCTAGGTATAACGGTTCCATCGGGTTCGGTCCTGCCGTGTGGTGTCCAACAATGGGCACAAAATAATGGCTACAAGTTCAGTGAACTAATTTTAAAACCAGGCATTAATCAATGCTTTACTACAATCTACCTGCAATGCATGTGGCTAGTGTCAGTGTAAAGTCCTGACTGAATGAAAATCATTAGAACCTGTTTACGTCACGTTAACGAAGAACAGCTGAAAAGTTACCGGGTTTATCAACTGGTAACAATTTCGCTCCAACTCCTCCTCTTGTCATTTCTATATTCTTTGCATGTTGAATAAACATTAATGTTGTTTCCACATATCAACTCCAATGTCCGCTGGACTTCGGTTGCTCGGTGTCAGCTGTTTGGGATTCCTCTCCGTAATTTCCCCTCAGAAAACACGGAGGAGAATCCGTGCTTTCTGATTGGCTACCTGTCACATTCAACAGGTGTAGTTAAAGCTCCCAGTCGGGGAAAACTCCTGATTTAGATCGGAGCGGCAACGACGATCTACCGTAACACACCACACAATCTTAGAAAGACCAACGTTCTAAGATTGTTGTAAGGGGAAAAATAGGAGCAAAAAATCATGTAGTGTGAACTATTGCATCAGGTAGTCGATGTGCCCATCTTCTCTATTTAAATCTAATTATTACTGAAGGGCAACATAATATACAGACTTCATAATCTGCAGTCTTTTGGTTGAATGCAGTATTTATTTCCACTTTGGCTTTATGTTGTTTAGTTTTTATCAAGTACATTTTTTGTTAATGGAGACTGAGAATCCATTTTGTTTTTGGTTTTGGTTGTTTTGTTTATTTTGTTTATCAGCTCCAGTGTTTAATATTCTTTTGAAAATAAAGTGTATCTATCTTTGGCAGGAAATCACATCATTATTACATCATTTATATTAAATCAGTGTAAAAAGGTCTTCAAACAATATTATCGTTTATCGCAATAATTTTTGAGACAATTAATCGCTCAGCAAAATTTGCTATCGTGACAGGCCTAGACCCGAGTGACATCACCGACGCGACTGATGCGACCGACATGACTGATCCGACTGACATCACTGACATGAGTGACCTTACTGACATCACTGACCCGACTGACATGACCGACCCGACTGACCCGCTGCTACTCACCATGTCGCTGTAGATTTCATCCGCCAGGATGGGAACACAGAGCTTGGAGGCAACTGGAAGACAGAGGCATCGAGGTGAGACACTGCAGGAACCATTGACCCCGTCAGAGAGGCTCAACTCACCTGTCAGGATGTTCTGCAGGTGTTCTCGGCTGAAAACGGAGCCGCAGGGGTTGGACGGGTTGGTGACGATCAGACAGGAAGTCCTCTCGTCCACCAGGCTCTCCAGGTGTTGCAGGTCGATCTCCCACGACTTCTCAGGCTGAAAACGCAGACGGGGTCTCTGGTTCAGAGCTAGAAGCACACCTGCTGCACCAAGGTGAACTTTAAAGTACAAGTCAATGAGTAGACGTGGTCCTAGTTACCATGACAACAGAAGGGAACCAGATGATCACTTTGTGTAGCATCTGGTCATGGTTTTGTCCCAAATTATATCATTTATTCTTGACCGATTGACCGTCTATTTATTGGACAGATTTGTGACCAGAGTTTACTGAACAGAGGCTTCCTGTCGTTCTACACTTGACATGTTAAGTTGCAGTTTGTTTAGTTGGTTAAGCAGTAACAGTAGATAACTACAGCACACAGAAGTTATGTGAATCTCTTCTAAAGCATCAGAGGATTCAGTTTTAAGGCATGCTTCATTTCTCCTGCTTCAAGTTCAGAAAACAGATATGGAGAAAATGACAATAACACCAATAGATTACTGTAATCCCATATACAGTAATATGCTGATCACATTAATCTGTAGAATAACAGTAAAATAACTATAAAACTATAAATATTCTGGCCTAACAGCATGTTCCTGTTGATTTACTGTATTCAGTTTAATGTAATGTACAGTTCAAACAAATGACAGGAAGTAAACAGTTAGGGTTAGAGACGCACTTCCTCCCCTCATCCATCAGGCCACTGGTCTGAGGGGAATTGGTCACTGGAAGCAGCTTTTCTCACCAAAAGGTCGTAGAATTTGACCTCGATGCCCATGGAGATGGCCAGCGTCTTATACAAGGAGAAGCCGGGCCGAGGGACCAGGATGTTGTCTCCTGGGTTACACAGGACGCCGATGGACAGCTCAATGGCCTGGCTGCAGCCGCTGGTCAGGATGACGTCCTGCAATGGAGACAAGCTAAGCTAACGGGCAACGGAGACAAGCTAATGGGCGAGAGAGAGTACCTCTGCCTCCAGTGGAGCTTCAGGTCGGCTGCAGAAGTTTGCCACGGCCTGCCGGCTCCTCAGGTAGCCTGCAGAGATGCAGCAATGCAGAGATCCAGCAATGCAGAGATGCAGCAATGCTGCGTCCGGCGCTGCGGCGTCGGGACCTTCAAGTCTCCAGAGACTCACCCACAGACGGAGCGTAGCCGTTGAATCTCTGAGAGTCGATGGCGTCCTTCATGGCCTGGAGGACGGCGGCGTCCGTCGGCAGGTTCCCAAACACAGTGGGGTCACCTGCCAGACATCCGACATTAACATCCAACAACATTCAACATTAAACATCCAGACATCAAACGATGAGAAACCCTTTACTAATGGCAAACACGTGTTTGCCATTTTAATGAATTTAACTTCTGCTTCTACAAAGGAAAGTCTAATTTGTCATTTTTAAAGTCTGATTTATCAGTCAGAGAAGAAGTGAAAGTCTTATATCTGAGTCATAATTACGAAAATCAAGACTTTGGAGCTTAAATATTCATTTTAATCTCATAATGAAGGCCTTCTTTCATAAATATGACTCTTTAAAATGGAAAGTACAAGCTCATGTTTATTATGCATAGAATCTTGGTTTCCGTAGCAACCGTTTTACAGACCCACCGATGGACAGAGAGATCATGGGCTTGGCCGGGTTGGGGATCAGCTTCATCCCGTCCACAATGGCCCGGATCGGGTTCAACGTGTTGCGGGACATTTCCGACGGCTTCACCTCCCAGCGCTGCCTGCGGCTGCGCGGCTTGGCCGGAAACGGGCCGCCGACCTTCCCGCTCAAGGTCAGGGGCTTGCTCTTCATCTGAACCAAGTAGGCCTGGTTGTCCATCCTGCAGGACAAGAAGCAGCAGCCAGACCAGCTGGCGTGTTAACAGCCTGGAGATCATGTGATCAACTGGGACAGAAACAATTCAGAAGCAGAAAAATAATCCACTACATTTTTTATTTTAAGTCAAAGAATTAAAAATGGGTCAAATTTCTCATATTTGATTCGTCTTCAACTCTAAAAATCACTGAATGACTTTAATATTTAACACATAAAAGTAGATGGTCTAATGTTACTATTAGTTATGTGTGGGAAACGTAAACAAGCAGCATTAAATCACATTTATGAAGTATAGACTGTTGTCAGAAATTAAAACTGATGCATTTCATTTATTAATTAATTTAAATTAACTAAATAATAATTTAATTTACATGGAATCTATCATGTCATTAATAATCAAACCTTCTTTCACATTTCTACTTGTTTCTTGTTTTAGTAAATTCTTAGATCTGAATAATTGATCGTTTTAAGAGACTAAACTAATCAATAATTCCTCCAGTCTTGTTAGGCAGGATGGGAACACAAATACAGGTTTTATAAATGCAGTTAATTTGAACAGCTACCATCATTTTATTTTGTTATTTAAACCAAATGTTGTAATGTTTAGGTTTGTGTTTTAAAATCACAGCGAACTTTAAAGGCTTCATAACTTCCTGCCTGGATAATTTTGAGAAATCGGCTTTTACCAAATGACCTCTGCTCAAACCACGGCACGCCTTTCATAACGCTTTGATAAAGCTCGTTAAACTTCGCCAAACTTGGTTAAAGTTTGTGACACTTCTCAAACTTTGTTAGACTTTGCTGAACTGTCTTTAATGCTACAGATTGACCACCAGGATTTCTGAAATATTGGAACTGTTGGTGTCAATCGCTGAGCGTTAAACACCGAGTCCACCAAGACGCTGATATAAGACTGACCTCTGACCTGGGCCTCTTCAGGTTAAGATTCGAAACAGAAATGTTCAACATGGTTGGATGCTCAGAGTGCAGCATTTTTATATCTTATTGTCCGTTGGTCGACTGACTGCTTGTTGTTAAAGTTTATAGATATGATCATTTTGTCATTAGTAGGATTTTTGTTTTGCTGATTTAATTGAGGTCTTCTGCTGTGTTTCTACTAAAGTATCATCAGCAGATCATTTCTTTAAATCCTAAAACATTCGGGTCGCCGTGGTAACGGGCCGTCTTAAAGCTACTGTCCGAGTAATTAGAGTAATTACTAGAGTAACTGGCATCCAGTCCAGCAGCAGCTCATCAAAACTTCCTGCTGCAATATCTGGAGGCAAACAAACAAATAATGACATTTGATTCAGTAAATTACATTTTTATTAAATAAAATTAATTTACATGAAAGCTCATAAATTAGCTCCTCATCCATCATTAACAGCAGCAGATCCTCATTTATTCACCGTCAGGGTCAGGCCACTTCACTACAATAATGGAACAGAAAATCACTTTACCTGCTGAACGTCTGGCTGCTGGAGAACTGCTCAGGATTTTATCCAAAAGGACCACTGGAACCAGAACCACTAGAACCAGAACCACTAACGTCTGGCTGCTGGAGAACCGCTCAGGATCTCATCCAGCAGATCAAAGCTGCTTTTATAGATGCTGAGCAGCAAAACCTCCAGACGCAGCGCTCCCATTGGCCGAGGCCGGGGGCCGAGCGGGAACGCCCCCCTCCCACTCCTCTCCACCAGTAACCAGAACCAGACAGGCTGCAGCATTTACTGGGAGGGCATAGTGGTGGGTATACTGGTGCTGGGGGGGGGCGGCTGCGTTCGTCACGCGAAGGCAAACAGAGATCAGCATCAGAGCAACAAGCTGCGATCGATTAAAGTCTGTTGGAATCAGCTTCAAAACCTGCAGGTTCTGACCCGGTCCAAACAGAACTTCCTGGCCCTAGTGGGGGAAAGTAACAACCTGAACACAGCATCCATACAGTGAAGCAAGGTGGTGGCAGCACCATGCTGTGGGAAGACGGATCAGCAGCTAACGAGGCTAACTAGCCTCCCCGGCCCGTCGGGGGTTAATCTCGACCCGCTGCCCGACCCGCTTCTGTTCCGATGAAATGACGCAACAGATTGCTCTCTGCCGGCCGTCGACCTCGCGGCGCAAACAGAACCTCGGGTCGATACCTGGCCCATTCTCCAGTTCCCCGCAGGAACCGACCGGACTCTGACCTCTGAATCCTGGGAACAAATATGATGCGACACAAATACACTGACGCCACAGAACACTGATAATGGACCGGAACCAGGACCACTAGAACCACAAGAAATCATCTCTGACCCAACAGCAGCTTCTGGAGGGGCCATCACCATAGCAACGATGATGCAGTCACAAGGTTCTGAAGAGGTTCTGGTGTTTAACAACAAGCATGCCACACTTTTCAGATCAACTCTTCCTGACTGGCCGCCGTTCGTCGGGTTGGCGGAACAGGAAGTGAATACTTTGCCGACCCAGGTTCTGGTTCTGACACCCGAGACATTGTTTGCTTCTTCTTCTAACCCAGTGCTTCTCAATTCCAGTCCTCAGGCCCCCTGCTCTGCATGTTTCAGCTGTACCGGTATCTCAGAACAGCTGATCCAAATGATTGCATTACCTGTTCTGCAGCCATCAAGTGCTGCAGAAACCTGTTAATCACTCATAGATTCAATCCAGGTGTGTGGCAGCAGGGAAACACCTAAAACATGCAGGGCAGGGGGGCCTGAGGACCGGAATTGAGAAACACTGATCTAACCTAACCTGATAGACTAGAAGAAGGCGGGTTCTACCGGGTTCTGGACCATCACCAAGCAGAGGAAGGTCAGTGTTTACCACCTTAAAAGTGCGGCATGTGTTTTCTCTTCCCAGTAAACCCAGTTGGTTGCTGGAACTGGATCAAATAGGACTCTGATACCGGATCCAGGTCAGAACCGGTACTGATTGGACCCGTTGCTGTGAGGTCAGATCATCGAAGCAGGTTCATTACTGTATTTAAAGTCTAGAACCAGAACCGGCCCGGTTCCGTTTGGACTCTCCTTCCCTTCCTCAGAGGGAACCGGAACCTCCGGACCCTCCGGACCTCCGACAGGAATCTCTTCCTGTTGACGTGAGGCCGGTAGTCTGGATCTCTGCTGGGCCGGCGGGCCGGGCCGGGCCGGACCTCCTGGTTGCTAAAGGAGCAGCACTGCTTGGCGTTCAGTCGGGTCAGAACCACACACGGCTGCAAGCGGCCCAGAAGGGCTGAGGTTCTGGAGCCGGTAGGAGAACCTGGTTGGGATCTGTACTGAACGGTTCTGCTGGTTTGGGTTTCACGATGGATTCTGATGGAGTTCTGATGGACACCTTGCTGAGCTGGGTCAGTCGGAACCTGTGAGGCCCGGTTCTGTAGGTCAGAGGAAGGGACAGTCTGTCCTCCCAGAACCGGGCCAGAACTTGCAGGCTCCAGGACGTTTTGGTCCACCGATCTCCGGCGGGCCCAAGAACCCGAACCAGAACCACAGTGAGCTGCTTTGACCAGAATCGCAGAGACGGGTTGAGACAGATTGGACCCGAGTCCCCTCGAGACGTCCTCCAGCCGGACCACTGGAACCAGCAGGACGGGTCCATCAGAACCTTCTGAGGTTCTGGGCAGAGGCGAGACCAGGTCCGACGGCGTCTGGTCCGAGGACGAAACCGGGGTCGGGTCGGACGAAACCGGGGTCGGGTCAGATGGCAGCCAGGTCGGGTCGGACGGAACTGGGGGCGGGTCGTCCTCAGCACAGCCTCTCAGGAAGTTGTCCATCCAGCGCTGGTGCTTGGAGCAGAACTGAGGGGACGGAGGGACGTCCTCCTCCTCCACTGTCCCTGGTCCTGTTCTGTCCTCTGGACCATGGGGTTCCCCAACATCTGGACTGGAACCAGAACCGACCTGCAGGATCCAATCAGGCCCAGGCCGTCCCTGCTGGGACGTCTCTGAGGGACGAGCGTCTGGAGGACAGAAACAGAGACATCTGGCCGGGCTGGAAGGGTCATGGTGTGAATACTTTCAACATATTAAAGAGTAGACCACGCATTGGCAGGACAGGTGGCGGCCATCTTGGAGAGGGCGTCCATCCCACTCGGCTAATCTAACATATACTTAGGTTATCTGACATCTGCCAGGTTACACTGACTGAATCAGCGATCGACCTCTCCAAAATGGCCACCTTATGGCCAATAGCTGAGGGCGGTCGTTGCTCACCACACAGCAGCAGCTTCCTCCCAGCTAATGAAGGTGAGCTCGTCTCCTCCTCATCCTCAGGATGTTGCTTGTTCATCATCTGAGTCAGAGTAATGAGACCAGGTTGGGGTTGGTTCGGCCCGGTTCTGCCGCTGCAGGTGTCTGCAGATAGCGCCCTCCGCAGCTCCTGCAGGTAAACCAGCAGTCGCTGCTCCACCTTTTGGGCATAGCGCTCACCGTAGCGTTCCTCCATGTCACCCTGGAGACGACAACAATCGTTCTCATTGGCTTGTGTAATCATCCAATCATTGGCTTCCTGGCTCAGTCATACAATGGACTAACACCAGCCAGTGACTCTGTAGACATGATAATAATAATAATAATAATAATAATAATAATAATAATAATAATAATAATCTTTATTGTCATTAGAGAAACCATAGAGTCTCTGCTGGGCCTTCTTTGTCAGTTCTGCTGTGTTTCCATCCCAGGCCAGGTTATCCGTGATATGAACTCCCAGGAAACAGAAGTTTGACACCTTCTCCACCAGCTCTCCGCAGATTTTTATTTTTAATAATAGACCCGTCATTGGCTGCTCGGGTGCAGGAAATACAGCGGCCATCTTGGAGCTGTCGTCCCTCCTACTTGGCTAAAACCAAAGCAGTAGAAGAAGCAAGAAGGACGTCGCTGCAGCAAACAGAAAGGGGCGAGGACAGACCACTAGCAGACTCATACCTTTGTGGTATTCTCATTTAATGTAATTATATTAGTTGTGTTACCACCTCCACGCCACTAGAGGCAGTATCAGGCCAGAAAAGATGCGACTAAGGAGCAGATTTAGAAGTTCACAGAAAGCTACAGAATCTGTTAAAAACTGTGAGCTGCACTGAAGTAAATAAAAGAGAAAAGTTCAAATACATGTTGAGAGTGAAAATCTTTCCTACACATGAAGAAGAATTCATGTTTAGGAATAAGTTGTAATTATTTTCTTAATATTGATTTAGATTATCTGACATAAGATCCTACATTAGAAATTGAACAATATATTGTAAAAGTTAGATTACATGTTAAAACATTCACCAGCAAAGTTTACACAGATGGCAAAGACTATTATTAATACTTAATTCTTTCACTTTGTCAAAAGTAAGATGGCTCCCAAATCTCCTGGTTTTGTTTTGAAGGTTTCCTAAAGACACGATGTGAGGAAGAAGTGGGAAACGGATTCACTGCACAGAATGAATCTCACATCGGATCTTGGGGTGCATTCAGACCAACCCAGGATTAGAGTCCTGAATCTAATCTCTAATCTATTTGTATAGAAACTCTGATTTTTTGGGGAGGTCAGAATGCAAATTTGAATTCCCAGACGGACTTAAAAAGCGAACTCCGATCCACCTAAAAGTCTCGGTCTCGGTCCGGTTGAAGTGACCCCTATTTGGACGATATATTGGTGGCTAGTCCCTCTGCGGAAGAAAACAACGTGAACCTTCGTCAGCTGTTTGTTAGACTCAGTGATGACCTGATCGTGAACCCGGGTTCAAATGCCAATTTGGTCTGCCTGCTGTTGAGTTCCTGGGACACAAAGTCTCTTCTCAAGGGGCTGTTCCAATGCGGGATGAGCAGGAATCTGTCACAAAATGATCGTAGCGCCTTTATTTCTTACCCGATTTCTATAAACAGGGCTTAAATTAAATCTGAGGACGTTGCTGATGTTTGTAAGTATTCTCTCTTGATCAGGGTCATCTTTGTTTTTCTATATTTGTATTATTTTGTGTTTGTACATTTATATAAATATAAATTGAAGTTGGGCTGCACAGTGACGCAGCTGGTAGCACTGTTGCCTTGCAGCAAGAAGGTCCTGGGTTAAATTCCCGGGGTCTGCATGTTCTCCCTGTGCATGGTGGGTTCTCTCCGGTTCTCCGGCTTCCTCCCACAGTCCAGAAACATGACTGTCAGGTTAATTGGTCTCTCTAAACTCTCCCTAGGTGCGTGTGTGTGTGTGTGTGTCCTGTCTGTCTCTGTGTTGCCCTGCGACAGACTGGCGACCTGTCCAGGTGACCCCGCCTCTCGCCCAGAACGTTAGCTGGAGAGGCAGCAGCTCCTCCTGACCCCAGTAGGGACAAGGGTGGAAAGAAAATGGATGTATTGATATTACTAAATATATGAAAAAATTATGAACGGCTGTGTGCCTTGTAAAATGCTTATCATACATCAATATTCTATTCCTATTCTATTCCGTTTTCCCCACTAAGAATATTTAAATATGCTGAACCATATGTCAATATGTTTTAAAATAAGTGTCCTTGCACATGTAGCCATGACAACTGTTTGAATGAGGTTTCCAGTAAAAAAGTGTGAAAATCTGTTGAGTATTTAGTGAGTTATGATTGATTAAATGCTCTGATACTTCATTGAGTATCACTCATATAACACTGAGTGGAGCGGACGACCTTTCCAAGATGGCACAAACCTGACCTTTGACCTGAGATACGAGGGTTTTTAGCAGCTCTGTGCTGCCCCCTGCTGGACATAACCAGAAGCAGAGATGGAGGTGGAGCTGAGGCTTAATCCAATCAACAGGTCCAGTCGGGTCCTATTGGGTCCTACTGACCTTCAAGTAGTCCTGCAGCCTCTCCTTGGTGAAGGCCAGGTTCTGGGCCAGGCGTCTGAAGTCGGCCTGGTTCTTCCTCATCAGGAACATTTCTCTCTGGTTCTATGGAAGCAAAAGGATCGGCTCTTGGATTCGCACCAACAACCTCTGACCGGGATCAAAAGCAGCTCTAACGGTCAGCAGTCCAGTTCCAGTTCAATTCAACAGAACCGGCACCGCTGGTTCTAGTGGGTTAGATACTTACACACTGATCTTCATACTGAGGCAGCTTGTTGGGGAAGAACCGGATGATACTGGACACGATGTGGACCGTCCCTCTGCCTTCCCTCAGCATCCGCATGACGACCTGTAACAGAACCAGAACCTTCAGAACTACCAGAACCATCCCTCTGCCTTCCCTCAGCATCCGCATGACGACCTGCAACAGAACCAGAACCTTCAGAACCATCCCTCCTGTAGTCCTACCATGGTCTTCAGACCGAACTGGATCTTCATGTGTTTGATGGCGGGAATCAGCCCGGGTAGCAGGCGGTGCGTCGCGTCCAGGAACGCCATCACCGTCTCAAAGTTCTGCACGTCCCGGTTCCTCACGATGGACAGGGCCTGGGCAGAGAGGACCCGCAGCCGCCTCGAGTCCTCCAGGTTCAGGGGCCGAAGATCCGGCTCGGTCCCGCCGGAGACTACTGCGGAGACACAAGATGTTCTGATCAGGTTCTGCTGCGGTTCGGTCAACAGGAACTAAGTCCAGTGGTGGCCAGCAGGGAACTTTGGATCAGATACTTTCACCTTCTCCAGTCAAACGTCCAGAACTTTCCAAAGTTCTTTTTTTTCCAGCTAATTTTGAATTAAACGCATCAGGATTTTCTAGCAGGTGTTTCTCCAGAAGTTTCCAGACGTTATTCAGCTTCCTCTTTTAACAGCTCGGTCCCGTCAGCTGGACCTACCTTGGTGAACCGCCATGATTCTGTAGATCAGCGGAAGAGCCTGGGTGGACCCGGCCCGGATCAGCTGCTCTCTGCGGGCAACAGGTCCTCCGGCAGCCCGGTCTCCTCCACCTCCAGCGGGACATGCAGAGACAAGTTCAGCATCCCTCACAGTCTGCTTGAATCTGGATTTAAAAACGAACTACTTCCGCTTCCAAGTCAACGCTTACCTTCAAAATAAAATCTCCTGAAGTCCAGAGTTTTAATAATCAGTGTAAATATTTAGGGAGAAAAATAATAATTTCAGTTAATTATATGATTAGTTGACACCAAAATTTCCTTTGAGAACCATGACCGGCAGGAACAGAACAGGAGCCACAGTTTGAAAACCTTGGTCCAAATATAGGCTTTTATTATGAAGTGAATCGTGCTGCGCATGCGTGGTAGACCAGGAAGTGATCACAGGGAGCGCCTCTCCTCTGTCCTGGCTTCTCCTTCCAGAACTGAGATATTTGTAGCTCAGGTAGCTTCAGCATCAGCGGACCTGCAGGTAACAGGAAGTCTATTAACCACTGACACGGAAATACGTCATTTATTTCAGACTAAAACCGCGGCAGCGGTAATACTCAATAATACTTGGTGGAGTTGCTGGATAGGAGAGCATGTTTTAATGTACCAGACAGACCGGGCGGGCGGGGTTTAATGGTGCGCTTAACTAAACTGGTGGTTTCTGATTAAATCAGAAATACATGTCTCAGGCATAACATTATGACCACCGACAAGTACAGTGGCTGATGACCCTTCATCGTGGCTGCTGTAAGTGGGTAGGAATTATTGGACTTAAGACAGGGGCAAACCCTGTCCTCTGGCGTCCTGCGACTCTCAGCTGTCTCTCTGGTCCAACACAGCAGAATCTCCTCCTCAGTGCAGTCAGGTTCTCCAGAGTCCTGCTAATCACCTCGATTATGTGACTCAGGTGTGTTGAAGCAGAGGCGCATCTAAACTCTGCAGGCGTGGGCTGCCCAGCCCTGGCTTAACATTCAGGCAGGTGGTCATAATGTTATGCCCGATCTGTGTAAACAGTGAGGTGGCCTTCAGAAGGTTCTGGTTCTACTGAACATTTCCCATTTCTTCTTCGTCTGTGACTTTAACATCCCTTTTGTCCTGATCCATCCTGACCTCCAGCGTCACCATGACCTCCAGCGCCGCTCTGCTCGCCTGGTCCAGATTCGGGTTCTGTGCGTCCAGAACCGCTTCCTCCTCATGCAGAGTCCTGGTCCGATCCGCCTGCAGTCGCTCTTGGTCCAGCGGCGTTAAGGTGCGCTCCTACCTGCAGTACGTGAAGCGGAAGCTCCGCCCCCCTCCAACCCCCCCCTACAGCCACGTGTGCCAGGTGGGCGACCCGGTCCTGCGCTGCCGGGCCGCCGGCGTGGACCCTGCGGCCATAGCGGGCCCGGAGATCCAGCGGGTTCTGGTAACCATGGTGACGGTGATGAGGAGGCTGCAGTGCGTGGGTCTGAGCGCGCCGCAGGTGGGCGTGCCGCTCCGCATCCTGATGCTGGAGTATCCCTGGAACCTGTTCGAGGCGGTTCCGCCCGCGGCCCGGCGGGCCCTCGGCCTCTCCATCCAGCCGCTCCGGATCTTCCTGAACCCGGAGCTCCGGGTTCTGGACAGCAGCACGGTTCTGTCTCAGGAGGCCTGCGAGAGCGTCTCGGGCTTCTCCGCCGCCGTGCCGCGGTTCCGATCCGTGGAAGTGTCAGGTGCGTCTGTAAACCTGTCCAGAACCGGATTCTGCTGGTTCAGGAGAAAATCAACCCATGAAATGTTTCCATTTCGTCCTCTTTAATGTAGCAAAGCATCAGAACCGATCAGGTAAGGAGGCTGGTTCTGATCGGTTCTGATTGGTTGAGTTCTACTGATGGAGTAGATTTATGGTACTTCTGGCTGGTGAAATGACCTTTGAACTCTATAAACAATCGGAACTTTAAGGAAATTAATAATGGAGCATTCAGGGGTTCTGCTTCCTGTTTTCAGGCCTGAACGAGAAAGGTCAAGAGGTCACCTGGCAGGCGAGCGGCTGGCCGGCCCGGATCCTGCAGCACGAGATGGACCACCTGGACGGAGTTCTGTACCTGGACCGCATGGACTCCAGAACCTTCGTCAACATCAACTGGCAGGAGCACAACGAGTAGCGCCAGCCGGCCCCGGGCATCGCAGAGCTTGACCCTGGTTCTGGTGAACCAAACAGGTCAAATAAAATCTCTTTAAGATGAAATGAGCTGAATCTGATCTTCATCAGTCTGAGCACAAAAGATGTTCTGAACTCGACCCGGTTATGGCCCAGCTGGTACCAGAATGTTTCAGAACCAGAACTGAGAGCAGATACTGAGCAGAGGTCCAGGTTCTGGAATATAAAACCCCCTGATGGGTCCGAGGTTCTGTTGCCTTTCTTTGACAAACTGAACTTTTTCCACCAACAGGAACCAGAGTCATCAGAACCTCCAGAACCATCAGAACTGACTGTGTGGATCTATTCTCGTCACAGAAATAAAGGAACGTTTCTCTGATTTTCTGAAAAGTGAAACCAAGCAAACTCTGAAACCAGAGGTTCTTCTGGTTCTTTACCTCTGTGCTGGTAGGGTCCGGTCAACATCGGGTCCGGTCCGTCAGGTTCTGCTTGAGGCCTTGGGCCGGCCCTGCATGAAGAGCTGCTCTCTGCTGGACGCTCACCTCCAGCCCATTTAGCCCAGCTGTGGGGCAGAAAGATGAAATTGAAGCCAGACGTTTTCTCTGTATTTGGGGGCGTCGTCAGTTTTTCTGCTATTAGAGACCAATTAGCAAAATAAATAGAAACGATTTTTCTAATTTCAACATCAGATGTACGGTTTTATTCACAAACAAATGCATGTTGGAAAAAAATATATTCTTGCCCATAATTTGATAGAGGCGTAGATCCGCCCCCTCCATGGGCCCGGCCTCTGAACAGCCAGACTCATTCATTTTGCTAAATTATTTTTAGCTAAATACTGTTGTTGAGAAGCACAAGCAGGCCTCCTGACGCACAGATTTTAAAAAAAATACTCAAAAAAAGGCAGTAGGAGCATCAAGGTCCGCCCCTCTGTGGTATTCTGATTTAGTAATGTAATTTTATTAATTGTGTTACCACCCCACGCCACTAGAGGCAGTATCAGGCCCGAAAAGATGCGACTAAGGAGCAGATTTAGAAGTTCACAGAAAGCTACAGAACTTATTAGAAACTGTGAGCTGAGCTGAAGAAAATAAAAGATAGAAGTTCAAATACATGCTGAGAGTGAAAATCCTTCCCAAAAGTGAAGATATATCACAGATTTCAAAAGAAAATAAAAATGGGAGACCGTGGATAATGTAGGTAATAGCGCCCCCTTCACTTCCGGAGTGCAATGGTCCCGCTTCCAAATAAGCTATGGGACTGACAGCGGTCCGTCCCGCCCTTCCTGTTTGCTGCAACAAAGTGAACTTGCAACGTGTTGATCTCTCAGGCACTGAGGTTCGGCTCATTGAGCCCGAAGAGCAGGAAGTCCTCAGACGGAGGTGGACAGGTCGGTGGACAGGTGGAAGCTGCGTCCGCAGACGCAGGTCAGCGGGTTCTTGTACCAGCAGTCCCTGCAGAACTCGTCGCCGCAGTAGAGGCACAGGACACGCGGCGTCCCGCAGCAGGACTTCCCGCAGGAACACGTCCCCAGGCAGCGGGTCCGGTGGGCCAAGCGGCACAGCTTGCCCTCCACACAGGCGGCGCCGTGGACAGCTCTGCAGGTGAGGCACAGCAGGTGGGGGTTGGCGCTGGCCGCTTCACAGTGGTAGCTGATTGGCTGAGAGGCGGCGGTGTCACCGGAGGTGGCCGTGTCCTCGGGGACGGCGTCTCGGGGACACTCCTCCCCTGTCTCCGGCCCCGTCTCTGGGACGCCGCTCGCCGGCTCCACCTGGTGGCGCTGCAGGTTGCAGTCGGTCAGGTGGACGCAAGTGATGTCATGGAGGACACCGCAGTCCAGGCAGCGCTGGAGACTAAGCGGAGGCGCACGGAGACAGCCGCATAGGTCATGGGGTCGCCCTCTCTCAGCCTCCAGCGGCGGGGGAACGACCGGACCAAACATCCTGCTGCGGGGCGCCGCCACCGGCCCGTTGCTGCGCCGCTGGCCACCAGGGGGCGCCGTGCTGTCGTCCCGGTACAGGTCCAACTCTCCCTCTGCGTCCTCCGGGACAGACAGCAGCCGCTCAGTGTTGTCAATGGCAACCTGTCCAAAGACAAACATCCAGCTTCAATCGCTTCCAGTGGCAGAAGAAGAACCGGGCCTTTAAAACCAACTGGACCAGAACCAAACCATAGCAGAAGCTGAGCTCAGACACCTGCAGGTCAAAGGTCAGACTCCTTTGACTTGCAGTCCTCCATCATTTCCAGACTTGGAGCTCCTAAAGTATCGCTGACACAACAAAATGATTTGAAAAGACAAACTGCTGCTTTAATTTTGCAACACTAAAGATTTTAATAATAAATATTTCTCACAGATTACAGAAAGTAGAGCAGCGGCGCCATCTTGTGACATAATCAGGGTCAGTCAAAACATAGCAGTCAAACGTGTATCCGCCATGTCTACCAGCAAACAGTCGCTCCGTATTTTCATCAGTTAAAAACCTTTTGACTTTTGTGTGCGAGTCCCTGTAAAAATGAGACAAACGTATACATGGTGAGGAAGCTGAAGTTCTGTAAATAATTTCATTAGCCTAATTGTAAATAGTTAAAATATAATATATTGTTGCTTTCTTTCTACAGACAACATGAACACAGAGTGAAAATCCCTAAGAAAACAACCCTGAGATATTTACGGTTATCAGAAGGAGACAGACGTTCAGATCCAAACCTTCACCGTTTCTTCTTCCCAGAAACGTTTGAGTCATCGTCACTTCCTGGACTTTATGGATCAATAAATACTAAATATGGCTTCCGACTCCCTCCTCGTCACTCGATGTGGATCCTTCCTCCAAAACAGCAGAGAAATCGCTCTGATCAACTCCCTGCGCTTCTGTTAATCGGTCGTTTCAGGTTTGACTTACCTGATGATGTCATAAGATGGCGCCGGCGTTTGACCCAATTATTACTGAGAAAAACCACAATGCTCCGTGGAATTTATATAATTCTGTGATATTCTGTGAATATTTATTATTAAAAGCTTTTGTGTTTACAGAACAAATACAGTAGTTCATGTTTTCAATCATGGAAGCGGTTTTATCGTGTCAGCAATATTTAAAGGGCCGGTTACGGTTTAGAACCACCTGGTCAGCCCCAGGTGAGGCTCCACCTGGAGGTTCTGAGGCAAACCGGGCTGAACTGGATTAATGGTTCAGGAGAAACATCTGCTATAAATACTTTAATCGTTTTTCAGTTAAATGCTGAAATTCCTGTCTAAGAAGAAGCTCCTGGAAGGAAATCAGAGTAAATAAAGATGAGACCTGGAGACAAGGTGATGCATTAAAGTTGAGGTCAAAGTTCAGCAGCCGTACCTGCAGCCGCTGGCCTTGCCGCCGCTCCCGCACCACGCCTAGCTCCCGCACCACGCCTAGCTCCCAGCGGGCGCCGCCACGCTTTCCCAGGGCGGCCAGCAGGAGGTGACACTCGCAGCGGGCCAGGAAGAAGGCGCAGGCCAGGCACAGCAGCTCCCGCGGCGCCGCCACGCCGCCAGCAGGCTGCAGGCGCAGCAACCGGGTCTGGGCCGGGCCGGGCCGGTACCCCAGCAGGCCGAACACTTCCTCAGTCTGCGGCGCCGAAAGTACCGGAGCGACGCAGTGGGTGAAGGTACCGGAGTACATCTGGACCAAAGCAGATGAAACGCCACAACGTTAAAGGCTGAGGAGGCTTCAAGCTAACTTTATGCTAACATTGGCTCAGTTTAGAAAATTCTCCATGACGACCTGCGCCTTTAAGAACATCGGGCGCAGCTTCACAGTGCAGCTTCACAAAACACAGCTCAGATTTTAATAAAACTGAATAAATCTACTTTTAGTTAAAGTTAGTTCACATGTGGGAGAAAAATGTTAACTTAGCAGATCTGGATCATTACAGATGAAAGCAAAGGAATTGTTTTAGGAATTGCACTTTGGCTCTGAACAATAAATTATTGTTATAGACAGTAAATAATAATAATTATACTGTTCGTCAGTCGGCCGCTCCAGGGTCCGGCGGTACCTTGATCACCCGGTACTCCTCCCTCCAGGGGCCCAGGTACAGGTTCAATGCCGCCTGCTCCAGAACCTCGAAGGTCCGGGCCAGGCCACGCAGACCCGGACCGCGCCGGGCCTCCAGAACCTCCTCCATCAGCCGCAGCGGCTCCAGGCCCAGGCTGTGCAGCTCCCGGGGGTCGGAGGTCGCCAGGAGGCCCTCGACCTCTGACCTCAACACCTCGTCCTGACAGGCCCGGCACGACCCCCGACTCAGGATCTGCTGCTCCAGAACCCGGTCGTACGCCCGGACCAGGTCCACACCGCGCATCTCTGAGGGACGAGAAGAATATCAGAACCGGGACCAGGACCCGAACTCGGTACCCAGCGAGTGGACCTTCATTGTGAGGAAGAGGAGGATCGTGGCTTTAATATTCATCACTAATGAAATCTGAAAAGTGTGGAGTGTTTTTATATCCCTCCTGTCTGAGTCAGAACTCTGCAGAACCTCTGGGGTTAGGGCGTCTTCAGCCGTTTTCCCACAGATTGCAACGTATTCAGGTTTGGACTTTGACTAGGCCGTTCCAACCCATGAATGAGCTTTGAATTGAACCATAATATTTCTGGCTGCTGTAAGCTGAACTTTGACCCCAGTCTCAGCTGAGTGTTTTGATTATCTCTGCCCATCTTCCCACAGTATGATGCTGCCACAACCATAATAAATAGCTATTTAAAACATCTTAATTTATATTTTTAAGGTTTTTATTTGTGAAAATGATTAAAACTATGGGGCATTTTCCCAAACTTTTACTGTTTTAATCAGTGATGATGTCAGTTCCTGTCTTTCCAGTTCTCCATCAGCTTTCATCAGAAGTAAGAAAATAAATCCAGAATTAATAAAACCAGACAGGGACATTATGAACCGGAAGTGGAAGTTTTAATATAATCAAATAGGTCAATCTGTCTCTGTGTAAAGTTATTGGCTTTTCTGTTGTTCTTCCTGAAGCAGTTCCTTACAGAAATTATTTCTGCTGTTCTTTGAAGTAAAAATTGAATTTCAGAATCGGAAGCTAACTTCAGTGCCCTGAACTCAACGCTGAAGTTAGCTTGTGATTCAGAGGTGCAGTAAAGGGCTATTTCCTGTTGTATTTTTTTAATGTTTTTTAAAATCAGCTCTAGTTCAAAATAAGATTCTAAGAATAAAAACTTTAGTTTGTTGCATTTTTCCTTCTGTTTACTACGATGTGTGTTGTGTTGTTTCTTTATTACTTTTTATCATTATTTTATGTAACTGCCAAAATCTGCCAATAAAGTTTGAGCTCAAATGAAACTTAAGCAGGAAACCTGAAGAAGGTTCTGACCGTCTAAGGTTTGGAAGAAATGAGTTCATTTTTTGGACCGGGTCAGACAGAACCTGAAGCCGCAGTGAAACCAGCCCAAATAAGCCCAGATTATATCTGATTACATGATATAAAATAGCAGGTAACCAGTGAAATTCTGGGTATTTTTGTGTTGTCATCAGAGGTGCAGATTGGATCAGAACCAGAACTGTGCTGCTCTGGACCCACACTACAGGTCCAACCCTGATGTAATGCCACCAATCTGAAACTGTTTTGTTCCGGTTTTTGTCTTTCCTCTTTAACAGCGTCAGTCATTCAGAACCAACCGGTTGTTCTTCATTCCTTCATTCATAAACTGCCGCTATAGCCAGCAGAATCAATGCAGATCAACCCTAAGCTTAACTGGGACTGGACTGGTCCCTGTTCAACTGGTCCCAGCTCTGCGGTTTTAAAACTCAACTCCGTTTATGCTCATTTAATTGCTAAAAAATGTCTTTCCAGATAAATGAAAACGTTTCCAAACCATAAACCATGTTTTCAAGAATCTGAGGGATCAGTAGAATAATTAGGTTCGACTAAAACTCTAGATAGTCAAAAGTAGACCTGATTCCTTAAACTCGTGAAATAGCCCATTAATGAACCACCGAACCGGAAGCTAACTTCAGCGCCGTTTAAAGTTCTGAGGTTGATCCAAAGTAAAGTTCGGTCCTGTCCCGGACCCGCCCCGAATAAAAGCTCGGTTTTGGTCAACTCCAAACGCCTTAATTCTGAGGTTCGACACCAACCGGGCTTTCAGTAATTCTCAAAACAAAACACATTTCTCCTTTTTCTCAAAGAAGTCTCGGTTCTGAAGCCAGCGCTGGCTCTAACACCAAGTGGAGGCGGACGGTTCGGACATGGGTCCAAACAGAAGAAGAAGAAACAGAACCTCACCTGCAGCTGGACCTCTCAGATCTTTTTCTTCTTCTTCCTTTCTGTGTTAGAGGATCGCAAGCGACTTGTAGGTGCACAGCGCCACCTCCTGTTCATGAGTGGAACATCCTTACTTTCCACCCACCGGATCCAGTCTGAGTTTTCTGTCATGGATATAAATGAATAAAGTTGCTCTTTATTTTCTTTATTTTTTTCAGGGGTTTGGTGGTAAAAAGACATTAATTATATTTCAGTTACCCACTTTGTGTGGGAGGAAGAGGAGGATGAGGATGAGGGGGAGGAGCCTCGTCACCGATAAGGTAAACATTGTCACCTGTTTTGGGTATTTCCCAGAACCTGCTGCTGGTCCACCTGAATCCCCTGAGAGTCAACAAAGGTCAAAGGTCAGGCGAAGAGCTATGTGAGTATGAATGCCTCATGTAACACATTGGGGGGAGGGAGAATAAACGAGATTTTACTTTAATATAGATGCGTAAACAAACCTTAATGTAACATTTCAAATAAAATAACCATGTTTATTCATACAAAATAAACAGAAAGGATATAAACAGTGACATGTATAAAATGCTGAGTAATTATACTCAAATTTACACAGACATTAGCTCATATATTGCAGAAATCTAAGGTTTCCTATCTGAAGTCAATTTCTTTATGCAAAATCAGTCTAATCAAGCAAGAGTAGAAATAATATTAGTCAAGTAAAAGACTAATATCAAGTGCAGTGCATTAAAATTATTCTTATAGTTTCCCCAAAAAAGTTACTAAAGTAAATGTAACCAGCACTATCCACTTTTGAACATAGATAACGAAATTAGTAGCCTACCCTTGTTAACAAGCTTAACATGATATATTGGCATTAGCTAGTCATGTAGCTAACATTAGCTAGTCACCAGGTAGCTAACATTAGCCAGTCATGTAGCTAATATGAGCTAGTTACCATCTTCAACCAGTCCCTAGCCCTGTCTACAGTCCCATCCTGCCTGAAATCTTCCACCATAGTCCCCATACCCAAGAAACCTCACATCTCCTGCCTCAACAACTACCGGCCAGTGGCACTAACCCCTGTGGTGACGAAGTCTTTTGAAAAACTGGTCCGGGGTCACATCACAGCACTTCTCCCTCCTGGCTTTGACCACCACCAGTTTGCCTACAGAGCCAACAGATCCACAGAGGACGCTGTGATCACGGCCCTCCATGCTGCTCTGTCACATCTGGAACAGCAGGGGAGCTATGTGCAGATGCTCTTTGTAGACTACAGCTCTGCTTTTAATACCATCCTCCCTCACAGACTGGTGGACAAACTGGGGGACCTGGGCCTCCCTCACTCCACCTGCATGTGGATTCTGAGCTTCCTGACCAACCGACAGCAGAGAGTTAGGGTGGGGAAACATACATCCACTGCCCTCAGCCTTAGTACTGGCTCTCCACAGGGCTGTGTGCTGAGCCCCCTGCTCTATTGTCTGTACACATACGACTGCACCTCTGCCCACCACAGCAACACCATCATCAAGTTTGCTGATGACACCACAGTGGTGGGGCTCATCTCAGGAGGCGACGAGTCCGCCTACAGGGGTGACGTGGAGCGGCTGTTGCAGTGGTGCAGGGAGAACAATCTGCTCCTCAACAACTCAAAGACAAAAGAACTCATAATAGATTACAGGAGGAATAAAACGGACATTACACCACTAACCATTGGGGGAAAATGTGTGGAGAGGGTAGCTGATTTCCGTTTCCTGGGGGTCCACATTGAGCAGGGCCTCACATGGAACATGAACACCTTGGAGCTGATAAAAAAAGGCCCAGCAAAGACTGAACTTCCTGAGGGTTCTCAGGAGGAACAGCATCAAGGAGAAGCTGCTGGTGTCCTTCTACAAGTGCTCCATAGAGAGCATACTGACCTACTGTATCTGCGTCTGGTATAACAGCAGCACTACGGCTCAAAGGAAAGCTCTCCAAAGGGTTGTGAATACAGCCCAAAAAATCATTGGCTGCCCTCTCCCCTCACTGGAGGACCTGCACAGCGACCGCTGTCTAAGAAAAGCACAACACATCACAAAGGACACTTCTCACCCCGGACCTTCTCTGTTCACACTGCTGCCTTCAGGCAGAAGATACAGAGCAACCAGAACCAGAACCAACCGTCTCAGAGACAGTTTCTACCCGACAGCAATAACAAAACTAAATGCAATCAAAAACAAACATTAATCATCATAAATGATGTATGTGAGAATGTGGCTGTTCTTACTTATTAGTTCAGTTATTTGTTATTTATTTCTTACATTGTGTGTAAATTGTGAGACGGTTATTTTTTGTTTTTAAGCATATGCACTGACTGATGGCACTTTTTAAATTTCGTTGTTCTTGTGACAATGACAATAAAGATTTATCTACGATCTATCTATCTATTATTAAAAAGAGAGGATCATTTAATGCTAGCTTTGGACAAAACGTTTGGCTCCTTCTTCCTCTTTTAATTTTGCCCGGGATCCTCGACGAGTGACGTTCTCCGTGGGCGACGTGCAGCGACCGCGTGCTGCTAAAACGAAACAACAAAGCGTGTTGACGTCACAGATCACAGAGTTTAATTCATACAAAGCAACGCATGAATCAGTTAACAAAGCTGCAGAGATACAGAGATATACATTTTATACAGACAAGGGGAAACAGACAACACGAAACACAGAGACAGACAAAGGCGCCCACGTGGAGAAAAAGATGGAAAAAAACTCTCTCTCGGTTTGCTGACCTGGAATTTTTAAACTAAAGAGGTGTTTCCCTATTTAATATATGCAAGGAAGGCGTTCTGTTGTTCGACCACTCAGAGACCTGTTCGGCCCCCAAAGAAACTTGGAAACTCCCCTCATTACAGCTCAGATGTCTGGTTTTTATCTAAGTAAAAGGGCGGACTACTTCGCGTTCATCTCCGTCTGATACGGGGAGAGGCGCCAAGAAGTCTCTAACCCCTTTCGGACTGTAAATTTTATTGCTCTGTGTGTCAGCGGGGGAGGAAAAGGCCCTGCTTTGTCTGCTTACCGCATCTCAGACGAGACCTGTTCCAAATAAGAGTATTGTCTATGCCTTTACCCATGTCGTAAGATTAAGTATATTTTTAGCACTAAAATAATCCTTTTCCTTAACACTATGTAGTTAACATTAGGCAGTCATGTAACTAATATTAGCTATTCGACATGTAGCTAACATTAGCTAGTCACAAGTAGCTAATATTAGCTAGTCATGTAGCTAACATTAGCTAGCCACCATGTAGCTAACATTAGCTAGTCAACATGTAGCTAATATTAGCTAGTCACCATGTAGCTAACATTAGCTAGTTGCCATGTAACTAACATTAGCTAGTCACCATGTAGCTAACATGATAATGATAATGTTGATCTTTTATAGGGCAACTGTGGAGTCTATTCTGAGATATGGCATTATTGGATGGTTTGGAAATCTTACAGTTAAATTAAAAACTCAAATTCAAAGTCTGGTGAAGATGGCAAGTAAGATCATTAACACTTGGGATGTATCCTGTCTCTGTTTGATCAATCTACCATCAGCCAAACTCAGAATATCTTGTCTGATGGGTCACATCGCATCAGAATATGTTCTCATGAATTCAAGGAGAAGGTTCAGTGTCCCCTGTGCAAATATAACAGTCTTTATATTTTTGTGTTTTATAATGTAAATATCTTTCAACTGCATTGTTGCTGAAATGTGCTACACAAAAAAACTTGATTATCTGAAATGGAGCCAGCAAGAATAAAATATCTAACATCTGGGAATACTTTGAAATGATCGCTAACAATAAAGTTCTTCTTAAATAATAATAATTATTAACCCTCCACCTCCCAATCTCTCACCATCTGGAAATTCCCACTATGATTTGTAGTCTGGTCAGCAAAGATATATCAGTTTTGCTCAGCAGAAACTGATTTAATGGTGTTGCAAGACTAAAATTCTGCATGTAGTGAAATATAAGGGACCAGAGCCAGTTAGAAATCCAAGAAAAAGCGAATGCCCCAACAAGCACTGCACTCCCAAGACACTAAAACATCGAATGTCTTTATTGTCAAATCAGTCTAAAGAAAACACAACACAACCACTGATGGTCAACATATACCAGGATTAGATTGGCTACAAATCATTTTCATAACTAAAACATATCAGAATTAAATGTGATTTCAGTGACTCTTCTGTTACTAAAAATGGGTTTGGTGAAAACTTTGAGACAATGTTGCATTTACCTGTTTTTTGAAGTATGATCTAACTGAGTGACAAGGCTGTTACGGTTTCAGCAGCAGATGTCAGTAGTGAGGAATGAATGAAACATCGAGTAAGAACCTTTGGGCAAAGCAAAGGGCTGGAAAACTTCATAGCTTCATGAGGCTCCGTCTGTCCGTCACTACTGAGAGACGCTGCGCTCAGGTGGGAGAATCCCTCACTGGAAAGAAAACCAGAAGTCTGGGTAGCAGAGACTCGGGTCCTCGCGGTGGGACGTCCTGGCAGGCGTCTTCTCTGCAGGCCGACAGGATGTTTTGCCATGACGCCGTTTCCTGTCCTCTCTGCCAGACTGTTCTTCTGTGAAACTCTTTAATGGTGATTAACCATCTTCCAGTTCATAAAGGCGCTTTTCCAAGTGGTCCGATCCCGGTGTTCTGTCCCGGTTCTGTCACCACCAGATTAATTTTCCATTAACAGATCCGGCCCGGTTCTGCTCGGCTGTTTTTTCAGATTTTCAGTGAATCATGAAACTGAACAGATACTTAGTTCAGGGGTAGAACCAGAAGCACCTAGCCAGTGGACAGGAACCCTGTCTATGACCAGGGACGGCGCCGAAACGGTTTGATTGGCTGCTGGCCGCATTCACTGATTGGCTCGTGATTTACGTTTCCATGCCGACTGCTACCAGAGCTGCTCAGTCGGAGGAGCAATCAGAGTTTAACCAGCAGCAGCGCAGTAGCACATGCGCTAAGTTTAGCTGTGAGGATTTGGTTTTTCGGTGTGTTTATTTAGGTTTCTGTGTTCGGTTGTGTCTCTGTCCCGTCAACCCTTGATTGTCCTCAGCTGTCCCTCGTTTCCCTTGATTACCTTCCTTGTGTATTTAACCCCACCTGTGTTCCCTGCTCCTTGTTGCGTCTATTCTGTTTGTCATGTCATGTCTAGCCTTTATACCAGTTGCTACCGGTGTGGGAGTTATTGCTGTCGCTCACCTGTGCTGCCTGGATTGTGCAACTTATGACTCATCATTAATGTGGCTGCCATCAGCGGCAGTTCTACAGTTTGGGTTAATTTCATGGTTATAAGTTGGTGTAGATAAGTTAAAGTGATAAAGGGTAAAATATTTTATGTTTATTAAAGGTTGTACAAATGTTACCGGAGCGGAACCAATGTTTAATTTGTTATAGAATAGAATAGAATTCAACTTTATTGTCATTGCACTGTCACAAGTACAAGCAACGAGATGTAGTTTGCATCTATCCAGAAGTGCTCTACGAGATATAAATATTTATTTACATATGTATCAGACTATGTATGTATGGACTATAAGGGGTTATAGCAAGAGATATAGATATTGTGTATAAATATAAATATGGGAGCTATATGCACAGATTATACAGATTATACAAGAATGTTAGGGAATGGATTATAGATAAATAATGGCAGAAAAAATTTACAGGTTGTATGTGTGTGTGAAGAAAACAGTCCGTGATGTGTGTGTGTGTGAGGATAGTCCATGTGTTATTGTTGTATGAGAGGATAGGGGAGTACAGTCCTTATAGTTTATGTTTTATGTCAGGAGGCGTTCAAAAGCGTGACAGCTGTGGGAAAGAAGCTGTTCCGGTGCCTGGTGGTTCTGGTCCGTAGGCTTCTGTAGCGCCTCCCAGAGGGCAGGAGGGAAAAGAGTGTGTGTGCTGGGTGAGTGGAGTCCTTTGTGATTTTCCCGGCCCTTTTCAAACAACGCTTCCCGTAGATGTCCTTGATGGCAGGGAGCGTTGCCCCGGCGATATACTGGGCAGTTTTCACCACCCTCTGCAGCGCCTGCCGGTCGGAGACGGAGCAGTTCCCGTACCAAGCTGTAATACAGTTGGTGAGGATGCTCTCAATGGTGCAGCGGTAGAAGTTCGTGAGGATCTCTGAGGACAGGTGGTTCTTCCTCAGGGTCCTCATGAAGAAGAGGCGCTGATGTGCCTTCTTAATGAGTTCGGAGCAGCTGGTCGTCCAAGTCAGATCCTCGGAGATGTGGACTCCCAGGAACTTAAAGGTGTCCACACGCTCCACCACTGTCCCCTTAATGTGGATGGGTGGATGTGGGTCAGCGTTCCTCCTGAAGTCCACGATAAGCTCCTTGGTCTTCTCGGTGTTCAGCTGCAGGTTGTTTTTGTCGTACCACTCAGCCAGACGGTCTACCTCCTCCCTGTAAGCGGCCTCGTCATTATCTCTGATGAGGCCGATCACCGTGGTGTCGTCTGCGAACTTGATGATGGCGTTAGAGCCGTGGACAGGTCTGCAGTCGTAGGTGAAGAGGGAGTAGAGGAAGGGACTCATCACACAGCCTTGTGGCACTCCGGTGTTTATGATGATGGTGGATGAGAAGTGGTTGTCCAGCCAGACATGTTGAGGTCGACTGGTCAGGAAGTCGAGCAACCAGTTACACATGAGTGGACTGATGCCGAGGTCTGTGAGTTTGGTAATGAGTTGTGATGGGATGACAGTGTTGAATGCTGAACTAAAATCTAAGAACAGTCTGGCGTAAGTGTTCTTACTGTCCAGGTGAGAAAGGACAGAGTGCAGCGCTATAGAGACTGCATCCTCTGTGCTCCTGTTCTGCCTGTATGCAAATTGGTGGGGGTCTAGTGTGGGGGGGAGACAGGATCTGAGGTGTGCTAAGACCAGCCGCTCCAAGCACTTGGTAATGATGGGGGTGAGGGCTACCGGGCGGTAGTCATGGAGTCTGGTTGGGTTGGGATTCTTGGGGATTGGGACGATGGAGATAGACTTGAAGCAGGTCGGTACCACAGCGCGGGCCAGGGACAGGTTGAAGATGTCCGTCAGCACTCCTGCCAGCTCCCCAGAGCACGTTCTGAGGACACGTCCAGGTATGCCATCAGGACCCGCAGCCTTGTGGGATTTAATCCTGCTCAGAGCCGCTCCTACGTCAGTGGGGAGGAAAGTCAGTGGCTGTTGGCCTGGGGTGGTAGCTGCTTTGGTTGCAGTTGTGGTATTCCCTCTCTCAAAACGAGCATAGAAGTTGTTAAGTTCGTTGAGGAAGGAGACATCAGTAGAAGCGAGGGTGGTATTGGGGTTCTTGTAGTCTGCGAGAATCTGAAGGCCTTGCCACATACGTCGGGGGTTGGCGTTAGAAAAATGATCCTCCACCTTCCTTTTGTAGTGGTGTTTGGCCTTCTTGATTCCCTTCTTCAGCTCAGCCCTGGCTGCACTGTAAGTCTGTGCATCCCCTGACCTGAAGGCGATGTTGCAGGCCTTCAGCAGGAGACGAACGTCTCAGTTCATCCAGGGTTTCTGGTTGGGGTACATGGTAATGCGTTTGCAGGTGGTGACACGTTCTATGGTGGTGGAAATATGGTTCAGTACAGATGAGGCGTACTGATCCAAGTCTGTATGGTGGAAAATAGTCCAATCTGTATTCCTGAACCGGTCCTGGAGCACAGCGTCTGAGCCCTCTGGCCACACCTTTACTGTCCTCACGGTAGGTTTCACACGTTGGATGAGTGGTAAGTACCGAGGTGTGAGGAACAGGGAGAGATGGTCTGATTGTCCGATGTTGGGGAGGGGTGTCACATTGTAGGCTCCAGCCAGATTGGAGTAGACATGGTCCAGGGTCTTGTCTCCTCTGGTGCGGCAGGAGACATGTTGGTGGAATCTGGAAAGAACTGTCTTCAAGTTGGAGTGATTGAAATCACCTGCAACAATAAAAGCAGCCTCGGGGTATTTGGTTTGGTGTTTGCTAATAGCCGCGTAGAGTTCTTTCATGGCTAGCTTGGCATTAGCATCCGGGGAGATGTACACGGCTGTGAGGATGATCAAGGTGAATTCCCTTGGGAGGTAATCAGGTCTGCATTTGACCATTAAAAACTCCACATTCTGTGAGCAGTGGCTCTCGGTAGTAGCAGAGTCTGTGCACCAAGCTTTGTTAATATAAATGCACAAACCTCCGCCTCTGGTCTTGCCGGAGTCACCTGCTGTCCTGTTGGCTCGGTGTGTGTGGCGTCCACTTAGCTGGATAGCATTATCCGGTCAGCTGTTGTTTAGCCATGTTTCGGTGAAAAACATCACATTTGAGTCCATAATCCGTCTGTCACTCGTGATGGATAGTCATAACTCGTCCATTTTATTAGCCAGAGAACGGACATTGGCGAGGAAAATGCTGGGTAATGGGAGCCGATGTGGTGTTAGCTTTAGCCTAGCTCGCACCCCTCCACGCTTACCCCGCCTTTGTTTACGTTCTCGTCGCGGCCTGCGTACACTTCCACCCGGCCAGGAGAAGTGAGCAGCCTCCGGTGTTCTGGAGATCTCTGGGATGAGTCGGAGATCTGCGATCACAGAGTCAAAATTGTAGCTCCAAAGGTCCAGAAGTTCTGCTGTAGCGCAGCAACGCTGTGCAATTCTGAAAAAAAAGTCCAGTCATGAATAGATAAAAAACCACTAAAGAGCAGATTCTGGAGAGACGCTGAGCCTCGCGTTGTTCACGCGCCGCCATCTTGGTCATAAAGGCTCATATTTTTAGTTACACGCCGCACTCGGTAGAGGGCAGCATGCTTTATTTTCCTGGTTGGTGGAGGTTCGGTGAGGCGTTCACCGAGGCTCGTGTAGCTGGGTTGGTTTCTTTCTGAACCCTTTCAGGTTGAAGCGGTCAGTCAGGTACGCATTTTTGTATTTTAGTTTTGTGTGGAAATGTTTATTTGAAGAATTTATCGAGTTTGTTAGCCACGTCTTTTTAAAGGTGAAGTAATACATCTGTTTTTTTGTAAGTCAAGCCACATTATTGTAAATGTTTTGCTATGTAGTAGTCTATCTATGAGAATGTCTTTCTTTCTGTAAAAATGTATTTTGTGCTTTGTACAGTTCTCACGGCATCGTTATTAAATGCCAGTAACTATCAAGAACGCCTTGTGTCTGTTTTCTACCCGGAGGGAGTTATAATCATCTTTTTTCACACCACAACCTGTGTTCTCCGCCTTCATCCTCGCCACCAACTACCGCAATTCATAACGTTAGCAGCAGCGCTGCTAGCAGTTAGCAGTTAGCCGCTCTGAAGAACAGACAGCAGGAAAAACGAGAGAAACGGTGAAGCTGCTCAGCCATCTGACCTGCAGTTTAGCACAGACGGTGTGAAACTACATAATGTAAACTTGTGATGCGAGTTTTATTTATTTTTTATTCAAATATAATAAAGCTTAGGCGTGGCTACTAGTTTTTATCTTCTGACCACATTATCTAAATACGAAAGGTTGCACATTTAAAAAAATAAAGTTCTAGAATGTAATTATAGTGAAATAATCAGCTGATCTGAGTCTTTATCATTATGTTCGGGCGAGCAATGAATTTCTACAAGACTAAATGAAACAAATGGGTTTATTTTGGTCCATCAGAACCAGAACCAGGAGGTTCTCCATTGTTGAAGGACGCTCCACCAGCTGCTGCTGCTCACGGCCCGCCCAGGGAACGCAGCGGATAATACCTGGGGTAGAACCAGACCGAACCGGGCCGGACGTTAACCGGCCAGGGACTGGTCAGTGGAAAAGCGCCTCATGTTCAACAGCTGAAGTCACCAACCAGTACGAAGAACCAACTCCCTCCACCAGATGGCGCTGCTTCACTGCTCTGCATGATTCACTCATTCATAACGGGCTGATCTCTAATGATCTATTATGAGGTTTATCGGCATGTATTTATCTGAGCACCCATAATCTGATGCTACAGTAGAACCGGTATAAGAATATATAAAAATTTAATATTTATCAGAATCCTTCAGAAAATCAAGGGGAACATAGAAATAAAGCGTCATAATAATCTTTAATAATACAGATCTTTAATTGTAATAATCTACCACTAATAATAATAGCAATGGGGCAGATGCATAACATCAGATTTTGTGAGAAAAATATATTTGAGTATCTTTTTAATCAACAGCTAAAATAAAAGATTTATGCAAAGCCTGCAAACTGAATTTAATTCTACTTGAATCATAATTTAATCTCAGCTTCATCCTGACTCATCCATATTCTAAGGCATCAGGAATCTGAACAAAAACCTCCAAAGCTCCAGACCCTCCGAGGCGCCGCGGCCCGCTCAAGCTCCGCCTGCGGGCCGTGAGGGGCGGAGCTTCTCCTCCGCCTCGGTCTGCAGCTCGCTGCGGCCCAGAAGCGGTCCGCTTCAGGTCCAGTTCACACAGAACCTTCTCCTCTTGTCCATCTGCGGTCATGTCCAAGTCAGACCGGGTCGTGTTGGTTCTGGGAGGAGCGGGGACGGTGGGCTCTGGTATAGTCAAAGCCCTGCTGGATAAAGGTACATTATTATTATTATTATTATTATTTATTGTCACTCTTATTCAGCGCAGTTTTGCGCCTCGCGTATTTTAGTTTTTATGAGTTTTCCTGGCGGTTTTCAATATTTTCCAGCCATGAACTGCTGAACTATTTATAATCTATTGTGTTTTTAAGCGATTTTATGGGTAAAACCAACCGAACCGGAACCCGAAACAACCCACGTTCCTCCATTATCTATAATCTCACATCTCTAGTCAAACTGAGAGTAGACAGCATAAAGTTATTAATAGAAGCTCAACCAAACATTGGAATCAACTCCTTTACTTGAGGCGGTTCCAGATGGATGATGTTCTGAAAAGTCCAGAATGGAGCAGAACATCTTCCTGCTGAACCACAGCAATTCTCAAAGGAGAGCCTGTAGAAAGAAGACAGATTTAGGGTTTAGTTTTTTGGTTAAGTTGTGTTGTAGTTGCTGTTTTGGGGTTTAGTTGTGTTTTAGTTGCTGAGTCGGGTTGCTCCGTTTTCAGGGTTTAAGGCGGCGGTGATCTCCAGAGACGGCGGCCGACTGGAGAAACTCCGGGCCTTCGTCTCTCCCAGCAGCAAGGACAACCTCATCGCTGTAGTGGGGAACGTGGGTGAGTTGGCCCACAGCATGATGCGTCTCCTGGTGAATGGCAGTAACAGTACAAAACAAACAGTTCGGCAGAACATTATGGCCACTTGCCCAGGTGGCCCAGACGGACTGCTGGAGTCCGTCTGCTGGAGCAGCTGACAGACTCCAGCAAGTAGTCGCGTCCCAACAGATTTATAGCTTAGCTGCTAGCATGTAGAACAGGAGTTCTGCTCCACAGGTGCGGATGGGAGAGTGGGTTTCCATGGTGACCCAGAGGTCCCATTTCTTCTTCAACCATTTTCGCTGCTTAAGTTCTCAGTGCTTGAATTTACTGCTGAGTGTAAAACTGCAGATGCAAAACATCAACACGTTAGCATGCTAACGTTAAATCAACGCATTAGCATGCTAACGTTAAATCAACGCGTTAGCATGCTAACTTTAAATCAACGCGTTAACAATGCTAACGTTAAATCAACGCGTTAACAATGCTAACGTTAAATCAACATGTTACCATGCTAACATTAAATCAGGTTAGGGACCAAAAGATGGCTCATTGGAAGGCCTAAGAAGAACAGTGACACGCTGAAAAGGTTGTTGGTACCACTGAGAGAACTAAAACATGCAGGATGCCGGCCCTCGAGGACCGACTTTGGGCACCCCTTCATTAAATCAACACTTTAGCATGCTAACGTTAAATCAACGCGTTAGCATGCTAACGTTAAATCAACGCGTTAGCATGCTAACGTTAAATCAACGCGTTAACAATGCTAACGTTAAATCAACGCGTTAACAATGCTAACGTTAAATCAACGCGTTAACAATGCTAACGTTAAATCAACACGTTTGCATGCTAACGTTAAATCAATGCGTTAGCATGCTAACGTTAAATCAACATGTTAGCATGCTAACATTAAATCAGGTTAGGGATCAAAAGATGGCTCATTGGAAGGCCTAAGAAGAACAGTGACACGCTGAAAAGGTTGTTGGTACCACTGAGAGAACTAAAACATGCAGGATGCCGGCCCTCGAGGACCGACTTTGGGCACCCCTTCATTAAATCAACACTTTAGCATGCTAACGTTAAATCAACGCGTTAGCATGCTAACGTTAAATCAACGCGTTAGCATGCTAACGTTAAATCAACGCGTTAACAATGCTAACGTTAAATCAACGCGTTAACAATGCTAACGTTAAATCAACGCGTTAACAATGCTAACGTTAAATCAACACGTTTGCATGCTAACGTTAAATCAATGCGTTAGCATGCTAACGTTAAATCAACATGTTAGCATGCTAACATTAAATCAGGTTAGGGATCAAAAGATGGCTCATTGGAAGGCCTAAGAAGAACAGTGACACGCTGAAAAGGTTGTTGGTACCACTGAGAGAACTAAAACATGCAGGATGCCGGCCCTCGAGGACCGACTTTGGGCACCCCTTCATTAAATCAACACTTTAGCATGCTAACGTTAAATCAACGCGTTAGCATGCTAACGTTAAATCAATATGTTAGCATGCTAACATTAAATCAAAGCGTTAGCATGCTAACGTTAAATCAACATGTTAACATGCTAACGTTAAATCAACGCGTTAGCATGCTAACGTTAAATCAACGCGTTAGCATGCTAACGTTAAATCAACGCGTTAACAATGCTAACGTCAAATCAACGCGTTAGCATGCTAACGTTAAATCAACGCGTTAACAATGCTAACGTTAAATCAACGCGTTAACAATGCTAACGTTAAATCAACATGTTAGCATGCTAACATTAAATCAGGTTAGGGACCAAAAGATGGCTCATTGGAAGGCCTAAGAAGAACAGTGACACGCTGAAAAGGTTGTTGGTACCACTGAGAGAACTAAAACATGCAGGATGCCGGCCCTCGAGGACCGACTTTGGGCACCCCTTCATTAAATCAACACGTTAGCATGCTAACATTACATTAATAGGTTAGCATGCCAACCTTAATTCAACCTGTTAGCATGCTAATGTTAAATCAATGTGTTTACATGCTAAAGCGATGATTTAAGGTTGGGACGCCATGCGGACGCGCTCTCTGTGTGTCCAGGCTCAGAGGACGGAGCGCAGCAGGCAAAGCAGCAGCTGCTGCAGCAGGTGGGGAAGGTGACGGACGTGGTTTCTGCCCTGGGCTTCAGCTGGTGGCAGGGCGGCCCGCCACACACCCAGACCCTCCAGGACCTGCACTGGGTCAGCACACACACACCCTGCAGCACACAGTGATCGTGAATGTCCCCTGCTGTCCTTGTCCTGTTCCTTCCCGTCCCCCATGTCCCCTGCTGTCCTCATGCGTCCTGCCTGTCGTCGTCTGCAGGTTTTGGACGCGCTGCTGTTCAGCACCTTCGTCTCCTGGAAGACGTTTTTCCCCCTGGTGAGGGACGATCCGTCCTGCAGCTACACCTTCATCACAGGTAATCATGGCAAAGTATTCAAACCTCGGGATGCATCGTCATTGGCAACAAGACTCAGAAGCAATAAGCTTCTTTGACTAGGCCATTCCAGCTCATGAATCTGACCTCTGGCTGGTCGCCCTGCTGGAAGCTGAACTTTGACCCCACGTTTTCCTCCAGTATCGTCCTGATTTAGCTGCGGCCATCTTCCCACAACATGATGCTGCCACCACCATGTTCCACTGTAGAGATGCTGTTTGTTCTCTAACAAACCCCAAAGAAACATGTTGGGGAGGCGCAGCTCCCAGTAACCCCAGTCTGCTCCGTGTGGCTCTGCCTCCAGGGGGAGCCGGAGAGCAGTTGCTGATGCCGGGGACCGGCTTCCTGACGGTCGGCGCCGCCAGCGCGCTGGCCTTCTGCCAGGTGCTGCGAGAGGAATACCCGCAGGTAGACTGCAGGCTGTGCCAGGTGAGGGGGGGCTGACCCCTGGCTCTGACCTCTGACCCCTCCCAGCACTTTTAATGTTTTCATGTTTTAGTTGTTTTGCTAAATCTGCCATTTTTTATGGTTCATCTCCCACCATGCAGTTCTTCCAGCCTCCTCTTCCTCTCCAACAGGTGAAGATCAACACAGGTGTGGCGACTCCGGAGCGCCTGGCGCCCGGCTACCTGAACCATTTGGACTTGGGCGTTGCCGTGGCAACCTTGGTGGAGCGAGGAAGCTCCTCCCACCGCGTTTTCACCGTCAGCAGCCCTGCGGACCTGCAGACCCAGCTGCTGGACGGGAACCTCTAAAACCCAACAGAACCTGTTCTGGTTCCGTCCAGATTCAGGCTAAAAGAATTCCTGTAAACAGAACCGAAAATTTTCTGTCCAAAACATTAAAACATGTTGAAAAGAAAAACCCGAGGAATTCTGGGAGATTTTTTTTAGCAAACAGAGTTCTGGAGAAAAGTTCTGTCCGCAGATCCAAGTTTTGACCAGTCTGGTTCTGGTTCTGGTTGCTCCTGCTGACTGATTGCCTGTGGCAGGTTGCTGTGTTGACCCAGGCTGACGAGTTTCCGGCTGACAGCCTACCGGACGCAGCAAAGCGGCAGGAAATTGTGTCACATCGGGTCGCGGCGAGTCGCTTCTGACAAGTCCTCGGCTGACCCGGCCTGTGGAGGACGAGGCGACTCGGCTGCAGATTCTTGGACTAGAGACTTTTAGGAAGGGACTCGTTAACCCGCCTGGTTATGGGTTCGAGTTTCCATCTGCAGTCGGCTGCGGCCTCAGGGGGTTTAGCTCCAGACGGAGGGGACGGCCAGAACCAGGAACTGCTCCTGCAGCAGAACGGGTCTCTGCTTCTTGCTGCTGGGAAGGAATCCGGTCCGGTCCGGTTCTGGTTGGATGACCCACTTTGAGTCAAGGTCTTTATAAAATGTTTCCATCACAAAGAGTTGCTCTGATCCACCTCTGCATGTCAGAGATCAACCAAGCTGTAGATGTTTCCTCCAGAAACCGCTCACATGCGATGACATCATGACATAAATGCGATGACATCGTGAGGCAACATCAGGGAGGCAGGAGAGAAATCCTTTTGTGCCTTCAGCACCTATTAGTTTTATTATTAATATATTAATTATATTATATTAATATCATTTTATTATTATTTTTTATTTTGTCTACAACTGCTACTCAGTGGTGGTTGTTGTTGTGTCTTGTCTCTATGCTGTAACTGCGAAGTAATTTCCCTGCTGGGATGAATAAAGTAATTCTATTCTATTCTATTAACCCTTTGCAGTTACGTCACTAAATCATGACGGTCGGTAGTTCGGATCGGCAGGACTGAACAGAGCAACGGAAATTCTTTTCCCCAAGTTGTTTCTGTCAGTTTCTTCATGACTTCTTGTTCCAGTTAGTTCATTTTTCGTTAGCTCACCTGGTTGGGCTCACAGATGGCGGGATTTACAGAAGCTAGCTAGTAAACCACTGCGGTAAAGCTAGCCGCCTCTTCGAAAGGCCGGTCCGAACACAATATTCACGTGCGCAACAGCTCAAGACATTACGGTTCTCCCCCTTTTAAGTACTGTTTTCACAATAAAAGCGCACATCCAGTTCATGTTTGATTTACTACAAGTAGATTTCCAGCAGCTTCATGTTTAGACTTTGTATTTATACATTTGCACAAAGAAATAATGTCTAGGAAATAATTGGGGACATGCTGAAAAACTCTCTGTTTCCAGTGACTGCTCTCACTTGTGGGTGGCAGGGACACCTCTGGAAGAAAACCAGCAAATGTGAGAAGGAACTCGCAAGTACACCTCGCTGCAGCAAACAGAATGGGGCGGGGACGGACCACTGTCAGTCTCATACCTTATATGGAAATGGGACTATTTCATTCCGGAAATGAAGGGGGCGCTAGTGACACTATTTCCTGTACCGATCGTATTATAATAATTATACTAATAATAACGTATTTTATTTGACAACGCCTTTTAAAACACCCAAGAACACTTTCAACATTAAAAATACAAATTAAATAGTAAAGAAATGGCTACAAAACGTGATATGTCACGTGGTATGTCTGTCACGTGGTAAGTCACTTTTTTATTTCCAAATCTTTATTTAAAATTATATTAGTAACAAACAATCTAGAATAAGCAACAATAAGGAAACATTATGGAGATGTATTTATCTATCCTTACACCCAATCTATCTCAAACAAAAGTAATAAAACATGAATCAAATCAATATTTTGGAGACAAATGTACATTACATTAAGAGCACATTTATCCATCCATTAATTATCATGAATTATCCCTATAGTCGGGTCATGAGGGCTGCTGACCCTGGACAGATCGCCTGTCCATCGCAGATTAAGAAAACAGATATAAACAAATGAAGTTCAAATAATATATTTTGATGTTGTGAATGGTACTCTTAAAATAAATAAGTTACAATCTAAAATATAACAGCCTCTGGCTTATTAAATAAGAACTAGATGGAAAAGAGGTTTGGTCTGTAAAACATTTAGTCAACAATTTTGGCCAACTTAGTACGTCCATTCACAGAGCACTTTTGTTTATTTGCCAAATATTTTTCTTATTATTCACATTGTGAATATAATTTACAAACAAACCAAAGGACGTCTGAACTTCTAACAAATGCCATTCAGAAAACTAGAATATTTTTGGTTGATTCTATAAACCATAGCCATATAAACTAATAGCTGACCTGGCTCAGCTATTATCATTGTTTACCATAATGTCTCATTGGAAACTTTTGCTATAAGGACTCCAGTTCAACCAGTAAACTGATTGGTGTCCCACTATTCCATTTAGAAATTCCATATCAATTCTACCAATTGCAATCAATTCATAAAATAAAAACCTTAAATATCCAATTGTTGCAAAACCCAAAGAGATTAATTAAAACTTTAAATGTAGCTTCAACCTGGAAAGACTCACACAGAGAGAAAGTTTTAGAAAGTTTATTTGACAAGAAATAATCTTTGGGGCTCGGACCCCGGCAGTAGACTCTGCGCTGGTAACTGCCAGAGAGAATGATCTTTTTTCTATATCAGGGGTGGCGAACACGCGGCTCTCGAGCCGCATGCGGCTCTCGACCAATAAGAATGCGGCTCTTTGCCTGTTACCATATTTGGGGCCTGCCATGCAAAGCAATGGCAGGAACCTATTACTATTGCCGGAGAGAAGCGTCTCTTTAATATTTGGGGCCTGCCATGCAAAGCAATGGCAGGAACCTATGAGAGAAGCGTCTCTTTAATATTCTTTATTCTTCCGTAACCGTTAATGCGGCTCATACCGCTGGGTGCACACCTACAAATGAGGTATCAAAACGTGCAGAAAATTCACGCCATTGGAGCTATTACTTGTGGTGGGATTTGGGCTTAACGTGGCGACATAATTCGCAAAAAACTACGAAAAAAACCCCATTATAACTCAATGGGAAAAATCCTAGAAATACCCTATTTTTGAGGATTTGCTGTGTCGTCACAAATTCACGTAGAAATGCCATTCAAATTTCATTTTGTAGATACGTCTGTGATCTCTTCGAAAGTGAAGACGGCTCGTCGATACCAGTTACGGTTTGTCCACAATTTGCCTCTAAGCGACCCAAACTTTCTCATTTTTGCTGAAATTACAGTGACAGCCCATCTCGGTTCATATCTGGGCACAACATTTCTTTCTCTCATCGCTGTAAATGTTCTGAGTGAGGTACAGATATGAATCTCGGGACTATCGCAGAAGACACATTGAACTGTCATACGCTCGAAACGCTTTTCGAATATGTATTACGGTTCCCGAACAAGAAGGATTTGTTTCCAATGCTTTTTTTCAGTAAAGTGTGTTTGCTCAAACACACTTGTGTGTTTGAGAGCTCACAGCTCAGAGCTCACACCTGCTGAGACCATTATTTGCCATAGCAACGGAACTCAAGAGGCTATTGGCTGCTGATTTGGACTACGAATACGCATCACTGTAGTTCTATCTATCCTCAGTTGAAACAGATCAGGACTGAGAACTGGCCTTTAGAACTACTGCTGCTATGGGCTGTATATAACTGATTTAACTCAGTAACTGTTACACATGGGATTAGTTTGGAACTTTAAAATGGAGCATAATAATAATTTCAAAATAAAAGCCTTGAATAGTTTTACATCAGGTAATTGCTGTTTTTGGCTTTATTTGACGTTTTCATCCAAAGCACTGTTACACATGGGATTACTTTGGAACTTTAAAATGGAGAATAATAATAATTTCAAAATAAAAGCCTTGAATATTTTTACATCAGGTAATTGCTTTTTTTGGCCGTATATGACTTTTTCATCCAAAGCAATGTTACACATGGGATTAGTTTGGAACTTTAAAATGGAGAATAATAATTTCAAAATAAAAGCCTTGAATATTTTTACATCATGTAATTGCTGTTTTTGGCTTTATGTGACTTTTTTATCCAAAGCACTGTTACACATGGGATTAGTTCGGAATTTAAAATGGAGCATAATAATAATTTCAAAATAAAAGCCTTGAATATTTTTACATCATGTAATTGCGGTTTTTGGCTTTATGTGACTTTTTCATCCAAAGCAATGTTACACATGGGATTAGTTTGGAACTTTGAAATTAAGCATACTGAAAATTTCAAAATAAAAGCCTTGAATATTTTACATGACGTAATTGCTCTTTTTGGCCGTATATGACTTTTTCATCCAAAGCAATGTTACACATGGGATTAGTTCGGAACTTTAAAATGGAGCATAATAATAATTTCAAAATAAAAGCCTTGAATATTTTTACATCAGGTAATTGCTGTTTTTGGCCGTATATGACTTTTTCATCCAAAGCACTGTTACACATGGGATTAGTTTGGAACTTTAAAATGGAGCATAATAATAATTTCAAAATAAAAGCCCTGAATATTTTTACATCATGTATTTGCTCTTTTTGGCTTTATCTGACTTTTCCATCCAAAGCACTGTTACACATGGGATTAGTTTGGAACTTTAAAATTAAGCATACTGAAAATTTCAAAATAAAAGCCTTGAATATTTTACATGACGTAATTGCTCTTTTTGGCCGTATATGACTTTTTCATCCAAAGCACTGTTACACGTGGTATTAGTTTGGCCCTCTGAAATGAAGCATACTGAAAATTTCAAAATAAAAGCCTTGAATATTTTTACATCATGTAATTGCTTTTTTTGGCCGTATATGACTTTTTCATCCAAAGCACTGTTACACATGGGATTAGTTTGGAACTTTAAAATGGAGCATAATAATAATTTCAAAATAAAAGCCTTGAATATTTTTACATGAGGTAATAGCTCTTTTTGGCTTTTTTTGACTTTTTCATCCAAAGCACTCTTACACGTGGTATTAGTTCGGAGCTTAAAAATGAAGCATACTGAAAATTTCAAAATAAAAGCCTTGCATTTTTTTACATCAGCTACTTGTGTTTTGAGCATTATATAACTATTTTAACCCAAGGACTATTACGCATGGGATTAGTTTGGCCCTTTGAAATGAAGTTTAACAAAACTTCCAAAATAAAAGCCTTGACAACATTTTAAATCGTACCGAATGGTGCACGTCCGCCTCACTTAACGTTCTTGCGGTTCTCCGCGTGCCACTGATTACGTCACGGCGTTCTTTAGCGTCGACGACGATTTGTGGCGTGACGACACCGGGCCCAAACCCCACGGCCGCGCCTTGGCAGGCCCCGGCTAAATTTCTTCCGAAATTTTCTAGTTGGGGCCTGCCATGCAAAGCAATGGCAGGAACCTATTACTATTGTCGGAGAGAAGCGTCTCTTTAAGTTTCTTCTTTATTTTTCTTCCGTCACCGTTAATGCGGCTCATACCGCTGGGTGCACACCTACAAATGAGGTATCAAAACGTGCAGAAAATTCACGCCATTGGAGCTATTATTTTTGGTGGGATTTGGGCTTAACGTGGCGACATAATTCGCAAAAAACTGCGAAAAAAACCCCCATTATAAGTCAATGGGAAAAATCCTGGAAATACCCTATTTTTGAGGATTTGCTGTGTCGTCACAAATTCACCTAGAAATGCCATTCAAATTTCATTTTGTAGATACGTCTGTGATCTCTTCGAAAGTGAAGACGGCTCGTCGATACCAGTTACGGTTTGTCCACAATTTGCCTCTAAGCGACCCAAACTTTCTCATTTTTCTTCAAATTAGAGTGACAGCCCATCTCGGTTCATATCTGGGCACAACATTTCTTTCTCTCATCGCTGTAAATGCTCTGAGTGAGGTACAGATATGAATCTCGGGACTATCGCAGAAGACACATTGAACTGTCATACGCTTAAAACGCTTTTCGAATATGTATTACGGTTCCCGAACAAGAAGGATTTGTTTCCAATGCTTTTTTTCAGTAAAGTGTGTTTGCTCAAACACACTTGTGTGTTTCAGAGCTCAGAGCTCAGAGCTCACACCTGCTGAGACCATTATTTGCCATAGCAACGGAACTCAAGAGGCTATTGGCTGCTCATTAGGACTACAAAAACGCATCACTGTAGTTCTATCTACCCTCAGTTGAAACAGATCAGGACTGAGAACTGGCCTTTAGAACTACCTGCTGCTATCGGCTGTATATAACTGATTTAACTCAGTAACTGTTACACATGGGATTAGTTTTAAACTTTAAAATTAAGCATACTGAAAATTTCAAAATAAAAGCCTTGAATATTTTACATGACGTAATTGCTCTTTTTGGCCGTATATGACTTTTTCATCCAAAGCAATGTTACACATGGGATTAGTTTGGAACTTTAAAATGGAGCATAATAATAATTTCAAAATAAAAGCCTTGAATATTTTTACATCAGGTAATTGCTGTTTTTGGCTTTATGTGACTTTTTCATCCAAAGCAATGTTACACATGGGATTAGTTCGGAACTTTAAAATTAAGCATACTGAAAATTTCAAAATAAAAGCCTTGAATATTTTTACATCATGTAATTGCGGTTTTTGGCTTTATGTGACTTTTTTATCCAAAGCACTGTTACACAATGGAATAGTTTGGCCCTCTGAAATGAAGCATACTGAAAATTTCAAAATAAAAGCCTTGAATATTTTTACATCATGTAATTGCTCTTTTTGGCCGTATATGACTTTTTCATCCAAAGCACTGTTACACATGGGATTAGTTCGGAACTTTGAAATGGAGCATAATAATAATTTCAAAATAAAAGCCTTGAATATTTTTACATCAGCTACTTGTGTTTTGAGCCTTATATAACTATTTTAACCCAAGGACTATTACGCATGGGATTAGTTTGGCCCTTTGAAATGAAGCATACTGAAACTTCCAAAATAAAAGCCTCGACAACATTTTAAATCGTACCGAACGGTGCACGTCCGCCTCGCTTAACGTTCTTGCGGTTCTCCGCGTGCCACTGATTACGTCGCGGCATTCTTTAGCGTCGACGCCGATTTGTGGCGTGACGACGCCGGGCCCATGCCCGACGGGCGCGCCTCGGCAGGCCCCGGCTAAATTTCTTCCGAAATTTTCTAGTTGGGGCCTGCCATGCAAAGCAATGGCAGGAACCTATTACTATTGTCGGAGAGAAGCGTCTCTTTAATATTCTTTATTCTTCCGTAACCGTTAATGCGGCTCGTACCGCTGGGTGCACACCTACAAATGAGGTATCAAAACGTGCAGAAAATTCACGCCATTGGAGCTATTACTTCTGGTGGGATTTGGGCTTAACGTGGCGACATAATTCGCAAAAAACTACGAAAAAAACCCCATTATAACTCAATGGGAAAAATCCTAGAAATACCCTATTTTTGAGGATTTGCTGTGTCGTCACAAATTCACCTAGAAATGCCATTCAAATTTCATTTTGTAGATACGTCTGTGATCTCTTCGAAAGTGAAGACGGCTCGTCGATACCAGTTACGGTTTGTCCACAATTTGCCTCTAAGCGACCCAAACTTTCTCATTTTTGCTGAAATTACAGTGACAGCCGATCTCGGTTCATATCTGGGCACAACATTTCTTTCTCTCATCACTGTAAATGCTCTGAGTGAGGTACAGATATGAATCTCGGGACTATCGCAGAAGACACATTGAACTGTCATACGCTCGAAACGCTTTTCGAATATGTATTACGGTTCCCGAAAAAGAAGGATTTGTTTCCAATGCTTTTTTTCAGTAAAGTGTGTTTGCTCAAACACACTTGTGTGTTTGAGAGCTCACAGCTCAGAGCTCACACCTGCTGAGACCATTATTTGCCATAGCAACGGACCTCAAGAGGCTATTGGCTGCTGGTTAGGACTACGAATACGCATCGCTGTAGTTCTATCTATAGTGGAATACTCAGTTGAAACAGATCAGGACTGAACTGGCCTTTAGAACTACCTGCTGCTATGGGCTGTATATAACTGATTGAACTCAGTAACTGTTACACATGGGATTAGTTTGGAACTTTAAAATTAAGCATACTGAAAATTTCAAAATAAAAGCCTTGAATATTTTACATGACGTAATTGCTCTTTTTGGCCGTATATGACTTTTTCATCCAAAGCAATGTTACACATGGGATTAGTTTGGAACTTTAAAATGGAGCATAATAATAATTTCAAAATAAAAGCCTTGAATATTTTACATGACGTAATTGCTCTTATTGGCCGTATATGACTTTTTCATCCAAAGCAATGTTACACATGGGATTAGTTCGGAACTTTAAAATGGAGAATAATAATAATTTCAAAATAAAAGCCTTGAATATTTTTACATCAGGTAATTGCTGTTTTTGGCTTTATATGACTTTTTCATCCAAAGCACTGTTACACATGGGATTACTTTGGAACTTTAAAATGGAGAATAATAATAATTTCAAAATAAAAGCCTTGAATATTTTTACATCAGGTAATTGCTGTTTTTGGCTTTATATGACTTTTTCATCCAAAGCACTGTTACACATGGGATTAGTTTGGAACTTTAAAATGGAGCATAATAATAATTTCAAAATAAAAGCCTTGAATATTTTTACATCAGGTAATTGCTCTTTTTGGCTTTATTTGACTTTTTCATCCAAAGCAATGTTACACATGGGATTAGTTCGGAACTTTAAAATGGAGCATAATAATAATTTCAAAATAAAAGCCTTGAATATTTTTACATCAGGTAATTGCGCTTTTTGGCTTTATGTGACTTTTTTATCCAAAGCACTGTTACACAATGGAATAGTTTGGCCCTCTGAAATGAAGCATACTGAAAATTTCAAAATAAAAGCCTTGAATATTTTTACGTCATGTAATTGCTCTTTTTGGCCGTATATGACTTTTTCATCCAAAGCACTGTTACACATGGGATTTGTTCGGAACTTTAAAATGGAGCATAATAATAATTTCAAAATAAAAGCCTTGAATATTTTTACATCAGGTAATTGCGCTTTTTGGCTTTATGTGACTTTTTCATCCAAAGCACTGTTACACATGGGATTAGTTCGGAACTTTAAAATGGAGCATAATAATAATTTCAAAATAAAAGCCTTGCATATTTTTACATCATGTAATTGCTCTTTTTGGCCGTATATGACTTTTTCATCCAAAGCACTGTTACACATGGGATTAGTTTGGAACTTTGAAATGGAGCATAATAATAATTTCAAAATAAAAGCCTTGAATATTTTTACATCAGCTACTTGTGTTTTGAGCATTATATAACTATTTTAACCCAAGGACTATTACGCATGGGATTAGTTTGGCCCTTTGAAATGAAGCATACTGAAACTTCCAAAATAAAAGCCTTGACAACATTTTAAATCGTACCGAATGGTGCACGTCCGCCTCGCTTAACGTTCTTGCGGTTCTCCGCGTGCCACTGGTCACGTCGCGGCGTCCTTTGGCGCCGACGCCGATTTGTGGCGCGACGACGCCGGGCCCATGCCCCACGGGCGCGCCTCGGCAGGCCCCGGCTAAATTTCTTCCGAAATTTTCTAGTTGGGGCCTGCCATGCAAAGCAATGGCAGGAACCTATTACTATTGTCGGAGAGAAGCGTCTCTTTAAGTTTCTTCTTTATTTTTCTTCCGTCACCGTTAATGCGGCTCATACCGCTGGGTGCACACCTACAAATGAGGTATCGAAACGTGCAGAAAATTCACGCCATTGGAGCTATTATTTTTGGTGGGATTTGGGCTTAACGTGGCGACATAATTCGCAAAAAACTGCGAAAAAAAACCCATTATAAGTCAATGGGAAAAATCCTGGAAATACCCTATTTTTGAGGATTTTCTGTGTCGTCACAAATTCACCTAGAAATGCCATTCAAATTTCATTTTGTAGATACGTCTGTGATCTCTTCGAAAGTGAAGACGGCTTGTCGATACCAGTTACGGTTTGTCCACAATTTGCCTCTAAGCGACCCAAAGTTTCTCATTTTTCCTAAAGTTAGAGTGCTTCTCTCGCTGATTAGAGTGAGAGATCAAGACAACTTTTTCCACCCAAATCATTTTTGAAATCGCCATCACGGCCACAAATATCGCACGATTAGTATCAAAATCGGTCCTGACATTGATACGCCTGTCTGCTCCGGTAAAATGTTTTCGAAATTTATCTAGACCGTACGGTTTTCTGTCACGGTGCTTCAGAGCAAAGTCATGCGACAGGATTTTCTGAGGCTCTCAGGCTCTTTCACTAACACTTCACACCTTGGTGTGAAACTTATTTAACATAGCAACGGAGCTCAAGAGGCTATTGGCTGCTGGTTTGGACTACAAATACGCATCATTGTAGTTCTATCTATCCTCAGTTGAAACAGATCAGGACTGAACTGGCCTTTATAACTAATTGCTGCTATGGGCTGTATATAACTGATTTAACTCAGTAACTGTTACACATGGGATTAGTTTGGAACTTTAAAATGAAGCTTAACAAAAATTTCACAATAAAAGCCTTGAATATTTTTACATCAGAAAATTGCTCTTTTGAGCTGTATATAACTGATTTAACCCAGCAATTGTTACACATGGGATTAGTGTGGCAATTTAAAATTAAGCTTGATGAAAATTTCAAAATAAAAGCCTTGAATATTTTTACATCAGGTAATTGCTGTTTTTGGCTTTATTTCACTTTTTCATCCAAAGCACTGTTACACATGGTATTAGTTTGGCCCTTTGAAATGAAGCCTAACAAAAATTTCAAAATAAAAGCCTTGAATATTTTTACATCATGTAATTGCTCTTTTTGGCTTTATTTGACTTTTTCATCCAAAGCACTGTTACACATGGTATTAGTTTGGCCCTTTGAAATGAAGCATACTGAAAATTTCAAAATAAAAGCCTTGAATATTTTTACATTATGTAATTGCTCTTTTTGGCTTTATTTGACTTTTTCATCCAAAGCACTGTTACACATGGTATTAGTTTGGCCCTTTGAAATGAAGCATACTGAAAATTTCAAAATAAAAGCCTTGAATATTTTTACATCAACTACTTGCGTTTTCAGCATTATATAACTGATTTAACCCAATGACTATTACACATGGGATTAAAATAGACTGTTTTGCATGAGCAGCAGATAGATCCTCTATTGCACATGTGTCAAACTCAAGGCCCGCGGGCCACATGTGGCCCGCTACGTCATTTTATGTGGCCCTCTCCCCCCTACCACCGTTTTACAGCCCCATTGATTGACTTAAAATAGGTTTTGAGCACGAATTGACTACAAACTACATATCCCATAATGCCTTCCGATTCTTACCAACCAACATTACGGCTTCTCGCCACTAGAGTGCAGCAGAGTCACCTCAAGCTGATTATTAATTTTCCCAGCGAATAAAACTGAAACATCGACAAGCTAACAAGCTAAAGAGCGAAGTCCCGTGATGTTTCAATCGAGGACTTTTACCGTCTACTGCCCCCTGATTTGATGCCACAGCTTCGACTCCATGCAGCTCCTGTGTTTTGTCCACGTTTGGAAGCACCTATCTGTGCGAACAGATGTTTTCAATAATGACTTTAAACAAGACCAAGCACAGATCGCGCATTACTGACGAAAACCTACACGCCGTTTTGCGGATTGCCACAGAATAGAACTAAAACCAGACATGGACGAACTGACCAGGGGAAAACGGTGCCTGACATCCGGCCAGAAAACATTGGTAAGCACAAACAAACTACATTTAAATAGAATGAATGTAAAACCAAAACTCAGTATACTGGAATATGCATATAGTTTATTGATTTTGCTTGTGTTTTGTGTTTATTTACAGAACACAACACAATGAGGATGTGTGTGAGTTGGTGACAGGGTGAAGAGGGATCAGCGTTGTGTTCAAGGACAGGCAACGTCACCTCATTGTTTTGTTCTTATGTGAAATGCATGTTCGTTGTGTAATAAATAACGAAAAAGTTTTGTGAATGAAGTTGAGAGTTAATATCAAAACTTGTTTTTTATTATTTGTCTGCTTATCTTCAAAGCAGACAAAGAATAATTTTCCCAGCGAATAAAACTGAAACATCGACAAGCTAACGAGCTAAAGAGCGAAGTTTAGCTGAGCAGTTTAAAAATACTGAGCATATTTTTAAACTGCTCAGTTTAAAAGTACTGTAATTTTTAAACTGAGCAGTAATTTTACATCCATGCAAACTCAAATGTAATATTTAAAACTTGAATACATAAAATCAGTTATTTAACAATATGAGGTGTTGTTTAAAAATAAAAAAGATAGCAATTTCTTTTTATTGCAGAGACATTAGATTCTTAAATTTATGGTATTCTTTAAATGTTGTAATTTTGGTTCATTGTAAACTTTACCTGTAAAAAGTTTGTAGAAATCTTTAACATAAGGTCAATATATATTTTTAAACTGTGATATGTTGTGTGTGTGCGTTATTGAAAATTTATATTTGTGACAATCATTAGGTAAATGCTAATGAACTGCCTTCCTGCAGTTTGTGAGCATTGAACTGTTACTAAACAGTTCAATGCAAGGTTCATTAGCGTTAGCATTTTAGCTTCAATAAGCTATTAGCTATTTATTTTACTTTTTAGCAATGTTTAGTATACTGAATGGAGTAAATCAATTACAGAAAATATCCTAGTGATTTCCCACATACTGATGAAAGCAATGACGCTAACATTAGCGTTTCTGCTGATTTTAGCTGATATACTTACTTTATAATACTGAATGGTGCACGTCCGCCTTACTTAACGTTCTTGCGATTCTCTGCGTGCCACTGATTACGTCGCGGCGTTCTTTGGCGTCGATGACGATTTGTAGCGTGACGACGCCGGGCCCAGACCCACGGGCGCGCCTTGGCAGGCCCCGGCTAAATTTCTTCCGAAATTTTCTAGTTGGGGCCTGCCATGCAAAGCAATGGCAGGAACCTATTGTTATTGTCGGAGAAAGTGTTTCTTTATTGGGGCCTGCCAGCAATGGCAGGAACCTATTACTATTGTCGGAGAGAAGCGTCTCTTTAATATTATTGGGGCCTGCCATGCAAAGCAATGGCAGGAACCTATTACTATTGTCGGAGAGAAGCGTCTCTTTAATATTATTATTATTATTGGGGCCTGCCATGCAAAGCAATGGCAGGAACCTATTACTCTACACCCAACAAAGTGTCTCTTTATTGGGGCCTGCCATGCAAAGCAATGGCAGGAACCTATTACTATTGTCGGAGAGAAGCGTCTCTTTAATCTTTATTTTTCTTCCGTAACCGTTAATGCGGCTCGTACCGCTGGGTGCACACCTACAAATGAGGTATCAAAACGTGCAGAAAATTCACGCCATTGGAGCTATTACTTCTGGTGGGATTTGGGCTTAATGTGGCGACATAATTCGCAAAAAACTACGAAAAAAACCCCATTATAACTCAATGGGAAAAATCCTAGAAATACCCTATTTTTGAGGATTTGCTGTGTCGTCACAAATTCACCTAGAAATGCCATTCAAATTTCATTTTGTAGATACGTCTGTGATCTCTTCGAAAGTGAAGACGGCTCGTCGATACCAGTTACGGTTTGTCCACAATTTGTCTCTAAGCGACCCAAAGTTTCTCATTTTTCCTAAAGTTAGAGTGCTTCTCTCGCTGCTTAGAGTGAGAGATGAAGACAACTTTTTCAGCCCAAATCATTTTTGAAATCGCCATCACGCCCACAAATATCGCACGATTAGTATCAAAATCGGTCCTCACATTGATACGCCTGTCTGCTCCGGTAAAATGTTTTCGAAATTTATCTAGACCGTACGGTTTTCTGTCACGGTGCTTCAGAGCAAAGTCATGCGACAGGATTTTCTGAGGCTCTCAGGCTGTTTCACTAACACTTCACACCTTGGTGTGAAACTTATTTAACATAGCAACGGATCTCAAGAGGCTATTGGCTGCTGATTTGGACTACAAATACGCATCGTTGTAGTTCTAACTATCCTCAGTTGAAACAGATCAGGACTGAGAACTGGCCTTTAGAACTACGTGCTGCTATGGGCTGTATATAACTGATTTAACTCAGTAACTGTTACACATTGGATTAGTTTTGAACTTTAAAATGAAGCTTAACAAAAATTTCACAATAAAAGCCTTGAATATTTTTACATCATGTAATTGCTCTTTTTGGCTTTATTTGACTTTTTCATCCAAAGCACTGTTACACATGGTATTAGTTTGGCCCTTTGAAATGAAGCTTAACAAAAATTTCAAAATAAAAGCCTTGAATATTTTTACATCAGAAAATTGCTCTTTTGAGCTTTATATAACTGATTTAACCCAGCAATTGTTACACATGGGATTAGTGTGGCAATTTAAAATTAAGCTTGATGAAAATTTCAAAATAAAAGCCTTGAATATTTTTACATCAGGTAATTGCTGTTTTTGGCTTTATTTGACTTTTTCATCCAAAGCACTGTTACACATGGTATTAGTTTGGCCCTTTGAAATGAAGCTTAACAAAAATTTCAAAATAAAAGCCTTGAATATTTTTACATCATGTAATTGCTCTTTTTGGCTTTATTTGACTTTTTCATCCAAAGCACTGTTACACATGGTATTAGTTTGGCCCTTTGAAATGAAGCATACTGAAAATTTCAAAATAAAAGCCTTGAATATTTTTACATCAACTACTTGCGTTTTCAGCATTATATAACTGATTTAACCCAATGACTATTACACATGGGATTAAAATAGACTGTTTTGCATGAGCAGCAGATAGATCCTCTATTGCACATGTGTCAAACTCAAGGCCCGCGGGCCACATGTGGCCCGCTACGTCATTTTATGTGGCCCTCTCCCCCCTACCACCGTTTTACAGCCCCATTGATTGACTTAAAATAGGTTTTGAGCACGAATTGACTACAAACTACATATCCCATAATGCCTTCCGATTCTTACCAACCAACATTACGGCTTCTCGCCACTAGAGTGCAGCAGAGTCACCTCAAGCTGATTATTAATTTTCCCAGCGAATAAAACTGAAACATCGACAAGCTAAGAAGCTAAAGAGCGAAGTTCCGTGATGTTTCAATCGAGGACTTTTACTTTTACCGTCTACTGCCCCCTGATTTGATGCCACAGCTTCGACTCCATGCAGCTCGTGTTTTGTCCACGTTTGGAAGCACCTATCTGTGCGAAGAGATGTTTTCAATAATGACTTTAAACAAGACCAAGCACAGATCGCGCATTACTGACGAAAACCTACACGCTGTTTTGCGGATTGCCACAGAATAGAACTAAAACCAGACATCGACGAACTGACCAGGGGAAAACGGTGCCTGACATCCGGCCAGAAAACATTGGTAAGCACGAACAAACTACATTTAAATAGAATGAATGTAAAACCAAAACTCAGTATACTGGAATATGCATATAGTTTATTGATTTTGCTTGTGTTTTGTTTATTTACAGAACACAACACAATGAGGATGTGTGTGAGTTGGTGACAGGGTGAAGAGGGATCAGCGTTGTGTTCAAGGACAGGCAACGTCACCTCATTGTTTTGTTCTTATGTGAAATGCATGTTCGTTGCGTAATAAATAACGAAAAAGTTTTGTGAATGAAGTTGAGAGTTAATATCAAAACTTGTTTTTTATTATTTGTCTGCTTATCTTCAAAGCAGACAAAGAATAATTTTCCCAGCGAATAAAACTGAAACATCGACAAGCTAACGAGCTAAACAGCAAAGTTTAGCTGAGCAGTTTAAAAATACTGAGCATATTTTTAAACTGCTCAGTTTAAAAATACTGTAATTTTTAAACTGAGCAGTAATTTTACATCCATGCAAACTCAAATGTAATATTTAAAACTTGAATACATAAAATCAGTTATTTAACAATATGAGGTGTTGTTTAAAAATAAAAAAGATAGCAATTTCTTTTTATTGCAGAGACATTAGATTCTTAAATTTATGGTATTCTTTAAATGTTGTAATTTTGGTTCATTGTAAACTTTACCTGTAAAACGTTTGTAGAAATCTTTAGCATAAGGTCAATATATATTTTTAAACTGTAATATGTTGTGTGTGTGCGTTATTGAAAATTTATATTTGTGACAATCATTAGGTAAATGCTAATGAACTGCCTTCCTGCAAGGTTCATTAGCGTTAGCATTTTAGCTTCAATAAGCTATTAGCTATTTATTTTACTTTTTAGCAATGTTTAGTATACTGAATGGAGTAAATCAATTACAGAAAATATCCTAGTGATTTCCCACATACTGATGAAAGCAATGACGCTAACATTAGCGTTTCTGCTGATTTTAGCTGATATACTTACTTTATAATACTGAACGGTGCACGTCCGCCTCGCTTAACGTTCTTGCGATTCTCCGCGTGCCACTGATTACGTCGCGGCGTTCTTTAGCGTCGACGCCGATTTGTAGCGTGACGACGCCGGGCCCATGCCCGACGGGTGCGCCTTGGCAGGCCCCGGCTAAATTTCTTCCGAAATTTTCTAGTTGGGGCCTGCCATGCAAAGCAATGGCAGGAACCTATTACTATTGTCGGAGAGAAGCGTCTCTTTAATATTCTTTATTCTTCCGTAACCGTTAATGCGGCTCATACCGCTGGGTGCACACCTACAAATGAGGTATCAAAACGTGCAGAAAATTCACGCCATTGGAGCTATTACTTGTGGTGGGATTTGGGCTTAACGTGGCGACATAATTCGCAAAAAACTACGAAAAAAACCCCATTAAAAGTCAATGGGAAAAATCCTAGAAATACCCTATTTTTGAGGATTTTCTGTGTCGTCACAAATTCACCTAGAAATGCCATTCAAATTTCATTTTGTAGATACGTCTGTGATCTCTTCGAAAGTGAAGACGGCTCGTCGATACCAGTTACGGTTTGTCCACAATTTGCCTCTAAGCGACCCAAAGTTTCTCATATTTCCTAAAGTTAGAGTGCTTCTCTCGCTGATTAGAGTGAGAGACGAAGACAACTTTTTCAGCCCAAATCATTTTTGAAATCGCCATCACGCCCACAAATATCGCACGATTAGTATCAAAATCGGTCCTGACATTGATACGCCTGTCTGCTCCGGTAAAATGTTTTCGAAATTTATCTAGACCGTACGGTTTTCTGTCACGGTGCTTCAGAGCAAAGTCATGCGACAGGATTTTCTGAGGCTCTCAGGCTCTTTCACTAACACTTCACACCTTGGTGTGAAACTTATTTAACATAGCAACGGATCTCAAGAGGCTATTGGCTGCTGGTTTGGACTACAAATACGCATCATTGTAGTTCTATCTATCCTCAGTTGAAACAGATCAGGACTGAGAACTGGCCTTTAGAACTACGTGCTGCTTTGGGCTGTATATAACTGATTTAACTCAGTAACTGTTACACATGGGATTAGTTTGGAACTTTAAAATTAAGCATACTGAAAATTTCAAAATAAAAGCCCTGAATATTTTGACATGACGTAATTGCTCTTTTTGGCTTTATTTGACTTTTCCATCCAAAGCACTGTTACACATGGGATTAGTTTGGAACTTTAAAATTAAGCATACTGAAAATTTCAAAATAAAAGCCTTGAATATTTTACATGACGTAATTGCTCTTTTTGGCCGTATATGACTTTTTCATCCAAAGCAATGTTACACATGGGATTAGTTCGGAACTTTAAAATGGAGCATAATAATAATTTCAAAATAAAAGCCTTGAATATTTTTACATCATGTAATTGCTGTTTTTGGCTTTGTATGACTTTTTCATCCAAAGCAATGTTACACATGGGATTAGTTCGGAACTTTAAAATGGAGCATAATAATAATTTCAAAATAAAAGCCTTGAATATTTTTACATCATGTAATTGCTGTTTTTGGCTTTGTATGACTTTTTCATCCAAAGCACTGTTACACATGGGATTAGTTTGGAACTTTAAAATGGAGCATAATAATAATTTCAAAATAAAAGCCTTGAATATTTTTACATCATGTAATTGCTCTTTTTGGCCGTATATGACTTTTTCATCCAAAGCACTGTTACACATGGGATTAGTTTGGCCCTTTGAAATGAAGCATACTGAAATTTTCAAAATAAAAGCCTTGAATATTTTTACATGACGTAATTGCTCTTTTTGGCTTTATTTGACTTTTTCATCCAAAGCACTCTTACACGTGGTATTAGTTCAGAACTTTAAAATGAAGCATACTGAAAATTTCAAAATAAAAGCCTTGAATATTTTTACATCAGGTAATTGCTGTTTTTGGCTTTATTTGACTTTTTCATCCAAAGCACTGTTACACATGGTATTAGTTTGGCCCTTTGAAATGAAGCATACTGAAAATTTCAAAATAAAAGCCTTGAATATTTTTACATCAACTACTTGCGTTTTCAGCATTATATAACTGATTTAACCCAATGACTATTACACATGGGATTAAAATAGACTGTTTTGCATGAGCAGCAGATAGATCCTCTATTGCACATGTGTCAAACTCAAGGCCCGCGGGCCACATGTGGCCCGCTACGTCATTTTATGTGGCCCTCTCCCCCCTACCACCGTTTTACAGCCCCATTGATTGACTTAAAATAGGTTTTGAGCACGAATTGACTACAAACTACATATCCCATAATGCCTTCCGATTCTTACCAACCAACATTACGGCTTCTCGCCACTAGAGTGCAGCAGAGTCACCTCAAGCTGATTATTAATTTTCCCAGCGAATAAAACTGAAACATCGACAAGCTAACAAGCTAAAGAGCGAAGTCCCGTGATGTTTCAATCGAGGACTTTTACCGTCTACTGCCCCCTGATTTGATGCCACAGCTTCGACTCCACGCAGCTCGTGTTTTGTCCACGTTTGGAAGCACCTATCTGTGCGAACAGATGTTTTCAATAATGACTTTAAACAAGACCAAGCACAGATCGCGCATTACTGACGAAAACCTACACGCCGTTTTGCGGATTGCCACAGAATAGAACTAAAACCAGACATCGACGAACTGACCAGGGGAAAACGGTGCCTGACATCCGGCCAGAAAACATTGGTAAGCACAAACAAACTACATTTAAATAGAATGAATGTAAAACCAAAACTCAGTATACTGGAATATGCATATAGTTTATTGATTTTGCTTGTGTTTTGTTTATTTACAGAACACAACACAATGAGGATGTGTGTGAGTTGGTGACAGGGTGAAGAGGGATCAGCGTTGTGTTCAAGGACAGGCAACATCACCTCATTGTTTTGTTCTTATGTGAAATGCATGTTCGTTGTGTAATAAATAACGAAAAAGTTTTGTGAATGAAGTTGAGAGTTAATATCAAAACTTGTTTTTTATTATTTGTCTGCTTATCTTCAAAGCAGACAAAGAATAATTTTCCCAGCGAATAAAACTGAAACATCGACAAGCTAACGAGCTAAAGAGCGAAGTTTAGCTGAGCAGTTTAAAAATACTGAGCATATTTTTAAACTGCTCAGTTTAAAAATACTGTAATTTTTAAACTGAGCAGTAATTTTACATCCATGCAAACTCAAATGTAATATTTAAAACTTGAATACATAAAATCAGTTATTTAACAATATGAGGTGTTGTTTAAAAATAAAAAAGATAGCAATTTCTTTTTATTGCAGAGACATTAGATTCTTAAATTTATGGTATTCTTTAAATGTTGTAATTTTGGTTCATTGTAAACTTTACCTGTAAAAAGTTTGTAGAAATCTTTAACATAAGGTCAATATATATTTTTAAACTGTGATATGTTGTGTGTGTGCGTTATTGAAAATTTATATTTGTGACAATCATTAGGTAAATGCTAATGAACTGCCTTCCTGCAGTTTATGAGCATTGAACTGTTACTAAACAGTTCAATGCAAGGTTCATTAGCGTTAGCATTTTAGCTTCAATAAGCTATTAGCTATTTATTTTGCTTTTTAGCAATGTTTAGTATACTGAATGGAGTAAATCAATTACAGAAAATATCCTAGTGATTTCCCACATACTGATGAAAGCAATGACGCTAACATTAGCGTTTCTGCTGATTTTAGCTGATATACTTACTTTATAATACTGAATGGTGCACGTCCGCCTCGCTTAATGTTCTTGCGATTCTCCGCGTGCCACTGATTAGTTGCGGCGTTCTTTAGCGTCGACGCCGATTTGTAGCGTGACAACGCCGGGCCCAGACCGACGGGCGCGCCTTGGCAGGCCCCGGCTAAATTTCTTCCGAAATTTTCTAGTTATAATTCTTTATTTTTCTTCCGTCACCGTTAATGCGGCTCATACCGCTGGGTGCACACCTACAAATGAGGTATCAAAACGTGCAGAAAATTCACGCCATTGGAGCTATTATTTGTGGTGGGATTTGGGCTTAACGTGGCGACATAATTCGCAAAAAACTACGAAAAAAAACCCATTATAAGTCAATGGGAAAAATCCTGGAAATACCCTATTTTTGAGGATTTTCTGTGTCGTCACAAATTCACCTAGAAATGCCATTCAAATTTCATTTTGTAGATACGTCTGTGATCTCTTCGAAAGTGAAGACGGCTTGTCGATACCAGTTACGGTTTGTCCACAATTTGCCTCTAAGCGACCCAAAGTTTCTCATTTTTCCTAAAGTTAGAGTGCTTCTCTCGCTGATTAGAGTGAGAGATCAAGACAACTTTTTCCACCCAAATCATTTTTGAAATCGCCATCACGGCCACAAATATCGCACGATTAGTATCAAAATCGGTCCTGACATTGATACGCCTGTCTGCTCCGGTAAAATGTTTTCGAAATTTATCTAGACTGTACGGTTTTCTGTCACGGTGCTTCAGAGCAAAGTCATGCGACAGGATTTTCTGAGGCTCTCAGGCTCTTTCACTAACACTTCACACCTTGGTGTGAAACTTATTTAACATAGCAACGGAGCTCAAGAGGCTATTGGCTGCTGGTTTGGACTACAAATACGCATCATTGTAGTTCTATCTATCCTCAGTTGAAACAGATCAGGACTGAACTGGCCTTTATAACTAATTGCTGCTATGGGCTGTATATAACTGATTTAACTCAGTAACTGTTACACATGGGATTAGTTTGGAACTTTAAAATGAAGCTTAACAAAAATTTCACAATAAAAGCCTTGAATATTTTTACATCATGTAATTGCTCTTTTTGGCTTTATTTGACTTTTTCATCCAAAGCACTGTTACACATGGGATTAGTTTGGCCCTTTGAAATGAAGCTTAACAAAAATTTCAAAATAAAAGCCTTGAATATTTTTACATCAGAAAATTGCTCTTTTGAGCTGTATATAACTGATTTAACCCAGCAATTGTTACACATGGGATTAGTGTGGCAATTTAAAATTAAGCTTGATGAAAATTTCAAAATAAAAGCCTTGAATATTTTTACATCATGTAATTGCTCTTTTTGGCTTTATTTGACTTTTTCATCCAAAGCACTGTTACACGTGGTATTAGTTTGGCCCTTTGAAATGAAGCTTAACAAAAGTTTCAAAATAAAAGCCTTGAATATTTTTACATGACGTAATTGCTCTTTTTGGCTTTATTTGACTTTTTCATCCAAAGCACTCTTACACGTGGTATTAGTTCAGAACTTTAAAATGAAGCATACTGAAACTTTCAAAATAAAAGCCTTGAATATTTTACATGAAGTAATTGCTCTTTTTGGCCGTATATGACTTTTTCATCCAAAGCAATTTTACACATGGGATTAGTTCGGAACTTTAAAATGGAGCATAATAATAATTTCAAAATAAAAGCCTTGAATATTTTTACATCAGGTAATTGCTGTTTTTGGCTTTATGTGACTTTTTCATCCAAAGCACTGTTACACGTGGTATTAGTTTGGCCCTCTGAAATGAAGCATACTGAAAATTTCAAAATAAAAGCCTTGAATATTTTTACATCATGTAATTGCTTTTTTTGGCCGTATATGACTTTTTCATCCACAGCACTGTTACACATGGGATTAGTTTGGAACTTTAAAATGGAGCATAATAATAATTTCAAAATAAAAGCCTTGAATATTTTTACATCATGCAATTGCTGTTTTTGGCTTTGTATGACTTTTTCATCCAAAGCACTGTTACACATGGTATTAGTTTGGCCCTTTGAAATGAAGATTAACAAAAATTTCAAAATAAAAGCCTTGAATATTTTGACATCATGTAATTGCTCTTTTTGGCTTTATTTGACTTTTTCATCCAAAGCACTGTTACACATGGTATTAGTTTGGCCCTTTGAAATGAAGCATACTGAAAATTTCAAAATAAAAGCCTTGAATATTTTTACATGACGTAATTGCTCTTTTTGGCTTTATTTGACTTTTTCATCCAAAGCACTGTTACACGTGGTATTAGTTCAGAACTTTAAAATGAAGCATACTGAAAATTTCAAAATAAAAGCCTTGAATACTTTTACATCAGCTACTTGTGTTTTGAGCATTATATAACTATTTTAACCCAAGGACTATTACGCTTGGGATTAGTTTGGCCCTTTGAAATGAAGTTTAACAAAACTTCCAAAATAAAAGCCTCGACAACATTTTAAATCGTACCGAACGGTGCACGTCCGCCTCGCTTAACGTTCTTGCGGTTCTCCGCGTGCCACTGATCACGTCGCGGCGTTCTTTGGCGTCGACGCCGATTTGTGGCGCGACGACGCCGGGCCCATGCCCGACGGGCGCGCCTTGGCAGGCCCCGTCTAAATTTCTTCCGAAATTTTCTAGTTGGGGCCTGCCATGCAAAGCAATGGCAGGAACCTATTGCTATTCTCCCAAGAAAAGTTTCTTTATTATTATTGGGGCCTGCCATGCAAAGCAATGGCAGGAACCTATTGCTATTGTCGGAGAAAGTGTTTCTTTATTCTTCTTTATTTTTCTTCCGTAACCGTTAATGCGGCTCATACCGCTTGGTGCACACCTACAAATGAGGTATCAAAACCTGCAGAAAATTCACGCCATTCCAGCTATTACTTCTGGTGGGATTTGGCCTTAACGTGGCGACATAATTCGCAAAAAACTACGAAAAAAACCCCATTATAACTCAATGGGAAAAATCCTAGAAATACCCTATTTTTGAGGATTTGCTGTGTCGTCACAAATTCACCTAGAAATGCCATTCAAATTTCATTTTGTAGATACGTCTGTGATCTCTTCGAAAGTGAAGACGGCTCGTCGATACCAGTTACGGTTTGTCCACAATTTGCCTCTAAGCGACCCAAAGTTTCTCATTTTTCCTAAAGTTAGAGTGCGTCTCTGGCTGCTTAGAGTGAGAGATGAAGACAACTTTTTCAGCCCAAATCATTTTTGAAATCGCCATCACGCCCACAAATATCGCACGATTAGTATCAAAATCGGTCCTGACATTGATACGCCTGTCTGCTCCGGTAAAATGTTTTCGAAATTTATCTAGACCGTACGGTTTTCTGTCACGGTGCTTCAGAGCAAAGTCATGCGACAGGATTTTCTGAGGCTGTCTGAGGCTCTCTCCCATGTATTTGAATAGAATTTCAGATCTGGGCACAACATTTCTTTCTCTCATCACTGTAAATGCTCTGAGTGAGGTACAGATATGAATCTCGGGACTATCGCAGACGACACATAGGCCTCTCATACGCTCGAAACGCTTTTCGAATATGTATTACGGTTCCCGAACAAGAAGGATTTGTTTCCAATGCTTTTTTTCAGTAAACCGTGTTGGCTCAAACACACAATTGTGTGTTTGAGCATGTATGACTCACAGCTCACACCTGCTGAGACCATTATTTACCATGGCAACGGAACTCAAGAGGCTATTGGCTGCTGATTTGGACTACAAATTCGCATCGCTGTAGTTCTATCTATCCTCAGTTGAAACAGATCAGGACTGAGAACTGGCCTTTAGAACTACTGCTGCTATGGGCTGTATATAACTGATTTAACTCAGTAACTGTTACACATGGGATTATTTTGGAACTTTAAAATTAAGCATACTGAAAATTTCAAAATAAAAGCCTTGAATATTTTTACATCAGGTAATTGCTCTTTTTGGCTTTATTTGACTTTTTCATCCAAACCACTCTTACACGTGGTATTAGTTCAGAACTTTAAAATGAAGCATACTGAAAATTTCAAAATAAAAGCCTTGAATATTTTTACATGACGTAATTGCTCTTTTTGGCTTTATTTGACTTTTTCATCCAAAGCACTCTTACACGTGGTATTAGTTCAGAACTTTAAAATGAAGCATACTGAAAATTTCAAAATAAAAGCCTTGAATATTTTTACATCACGTAATTGCTCTTTTTGGCTTTATTTGACTTTTTCATCCAAAGCACTGTTACACGTGGTATTAGTTTGGCCCTTTGAAATGAAGCATTCTGAAAATTTCAAAATAAAAGCCTTGAATAATTTTACATGACGTAATTGCTCTTTTTGGCTTTATTTGACTTTTTCATCCAAAGCACTGTTACACGTGGTATTAGTTTGGCCCTTTTGAAATGAAGCATACTGAAAATTTCAAAATAAAAGCCTTGAATATTTTTACATCAGCTACTTGTGTTTTGAGCATTATATAACTATTTTAACCCAAGGACTATTACGCATGGGATTAGTTTGGCCCTTTGAAATGAAGTTTAACAAAACTTCCAAAATAAAAGCCTTGACAACATTTTAAATCGTACCGAACGGTGCACGTCCGCCTCGCTTAACGTTCTTGCGGTTCTCCGCGTGCCACTGCTTACGTCGCGGCGTTCTTTGGCGTCGACGCAAATTTGTGGCGCGACGACGCCGGGCCCGAACCCCACGGCCGCGCCTTGGCAGGCCCCGGCTAAATTTCTTCAGAAATTTTGTTTTTCTAGTTATTCTTTATTTTTCATCCGTAACCGTTAATGCGGCTCATACCGCTGCGTGCACACCTACAAAAGAGGTATCAAAACGTGCAGAAAATTCACGCCATTCCAGCTATTACTTTTGGTGGGATTCGGGATTAACATGGCGACATAATTCGCAAAAAACTACGGAAAAAAACCCATTATAAGTCAATGGTACAAATCCTACACCCTAATACCCTACTGGCTAAAACGGAGAATTGTCTCCCCCAGCTGGCTCAAAAAGAGAATTGTCTAACCCAGCATCTCTAAAATAGAGATTAGGTTTATGTGGATACCAGCTCATAAAGATATAGCAGGAAATGAAATGGAAGATCATTTACCTAAGGTGTCCTTAAAACAAAGTAGAATTATGGAAATAAAGTATTGTAAGTCTGGAAAAAATATAATGAATTATTAAGAGCAACATCAAAGGAAACATGATATAGAGACATTTAAACTTAATAAGATATTAATTAAACACAAAATAAATAAAGCGGTTATTACATTTTGGAAGGTAACAGGATTATATGTAAGACTTTAGATTGGGGAGCGGTTAACTGAGTAACTGTTACACATGGAATTAGTTTGGAACTTTAAAATGAAGCATAATAATAATAGGCTTCTAAAGAATAAGTTACAGTTAAAAATTCCAGATATTTTGGGTTTTTTTTTTTTTTTTTTAAGTTGCGCCCTGATCCACACTCCATACCAGTAGGTGGCGGTAATGCACGCCCTGATCCACACTCCATACCAGTAGGTGGCGGTAATGCACACCATTAAGTTGCTTGCCAACCGCCATTAAAAACAAAAAGAAGAAGAAGAGCTTTCTGCTTCCGACTCTCCTTGGTTAAGGTAAGAAGTGTTTGTGTTCTGTCCATAAAATATACTATTTAATTTCATTACTATATTATTAGAACTGCTTACAGTTGTTAAATGTAATGTGTTCTTTAAGAAATGTGATCGATTTTAAAAGTTTGACTGCTGTGGGATATTTTGTTGTGGCTCTGATAGCGTAGCTGCTAGCTTGATGGAACCGCAATTTGTTCACATGTTAGCACTTTGCTAACTGGCTTTCGTGAAACCTGTTAGGCTATAAAATCTCTGTTAACATCAATCTGATCAGCTGAAATAAGGCAATTTTGTTTTACCTCAACCTAGAGCTATTGTGACTTGCAGAAATTGTCACAAATAACCGGAACTAGCATATTAAGCTACTTCACTGACTCAGTTGCTTCGGATACAGATACTCTCAGCTGCCGTCTTGTGCCGACAGTGAAAAACAGCAGAACTACATAATATTAGCTTGGTATGATGTAAATTATAATTTTTGTTTGAATTACATAAAATAACTTCATGATCTGAGTTTTTTTCATTATGTTTGGCCTATCAATAATTTCAAATAATAAAACATAAAATATCTGGGTTTATTTTGTTCATCCGAACCAGAACCTCCAGGTTCTCCGTTGTAGAGTTTTACTGAAAATCAGCGGAGAAATATCTGTAGCACAGCAGCTGCGGTACAGTCTGCCCACTAGAGTAGAACTGAACCGAACCAAACATGAACGTATTTCATCGCCTAACGAAAGACAAGGAAGCAAAGAGATTTCGGCTAAAGAAATCTGAACTTGAAAAGAGAACACAAAATGCTTTATGTGTACTAGTGTGATTGTATGGACAAAAAGCCACCTGAAGAAAACCCGCAGCCGCAGAAACTGAGTCAGTAAAGTAGCTAACTATGCTAGCTCAGGTTATTTGCCGCCATTTCTTCAAGTTGCCATCCCTCCCCCAATAAAACAGCTTGTGGTACAGTGGTAAAACAGTATTTCCACATATTGCCACGTTTAAGCTGTGATAGCTCCCACATATTTTGTAGTGTAACACTAATAACTCCCACATATTTTCTAGTGTAACACTCTGAAGAAAGCCAGTTAGCAAGTTGTTAACATGTAAACACATGTGCGCGGAAGTAACGCCTATAAATCACACAAAGCATCATGGGAGCTAGAAATTTGCTGGAAAGAAGATAAATGTTTTAGACCCACAGGAAGCTAATTAAGTGCTGCAGTGTTTTTAAGTCTCGTAATTTTGTTCGTATCTTCACATGTAACATCTCTGTTTTTTTAAAGTATATTTTTAACCAAGTTGTAAAGTGTACTTATGTTTGCACCAGTTGTGAAAAATATATTGTCCTTGTTTAGAAACCTTAGAACAGTTTTAACTTTATTCTTGTATTTAAGAAAATAAATATTCACCTATTTTTAACATAGATATATTTTTACGGTTGTTTTTTAATTGAAATTTATTTTGCTTGTATTTACAGCTTCTCTCTTCTGCGAGACTTTGTGATTTGGAAGTTTTCCACTGCTGCCTGCTACGAATCTGACCTCTGCATCATCACACCATCTAATTAATTCACTTATACTGATACCTGTTGATCCTATAGAGATATATTTTATCTAGATATTAAGAAAAGCACATAGTAACATTGAGTTAAAAGCATTCACAAACACATATAATATTGTTTGAATAACCAGCTTTCCGCCCCCCCAGGTGTCTTCTTTTTTCATTCTGCTGTTACAGGATGCCACGTAGAGGACGACGCTCCGAGGCTGCCAAGGTGAGATGGAGAAAGCTGGAGATTGTGCCGGTCGACGCAAAGGTATAACAATTACACATTGAAGTAATTGTTTTTGTCTAACTGTAGTTCTTAATGTAGTTTAGACTTTAGGCATGATTATAATAGTTTCTGTGTTTACAGCCTGGGACACCACCGCTCGCACCCAGCGCTTGGAACCCAACTCGGTCTCCGCCAAAGAAGGTATGTCTGTCATTTTAAATTTTAGTAACTTACTGTTGGATGATAACAATTATTTTCTTTACTAATTTTACTTATCTCTTTAGATGTCCCGACTGCTGGAGGGTGAACTGCACGACCAAGTATGTTCATAAAAAGTTCAGGATCATTTATTTAGAATAACCAAAACAAGTTATGTTTGTAGTTAATCTATACATTTTTTAAATAACTCTTTTGCAGATGTCGCCTCCCGTGGTGCGTCAGGAGGAGCCCCGTGTGCCACCGACCTCTCCTGGGTTACGTATGTAGATAAAATCTTTGTTGTTTTGTTCTTACATTTTCACCTGCATAAAAGCCTAATCTTGATAACTAAACGTTTCTAAACAGGCCGTGGGACGGGGCGTCGCCATCGGGTGGAGACGTGGCCAGCCTCCCGGGTGACCAGACGGAGCTGCAAGTTGGTTCTGCCTACTGCCGGGGCTCTGGAGAAGAAGGTATTTTTTTATTTTTTTTTAACTCGTATATAAATATTGGTTTGCATGAAAAAATTCTATAAGCGAACTTTAATGTTTGTTTTTATTTTTCAGTTTGCTCTTTTGGTTGGTGATTCCCATCTGCGTGCTTTTGTGGATGGGTATTCTACCATGCCAAAGGGCGACTTCTCCTTAGGGGTGCTTGCATCCCCCGGTGCCTCTGCGGAAGAGTTGCGGCTTGAGGTGCTGGATGCAGTTCTGCCTCGGCCCCCCGAGGTGATCTGTCTTCTGGCCCCAAGTAACAACTTAACCGCCAGCAGGACTGTCGTGGAGGCCGGAGCAGCGTTTGACGCTTTGTTGAGTACCGTCTGCAACCTCTCTGCTAATGTAAGTATAACATCCACTGCATTTATCCATGATCAAATATATCAGAAAACGTGGCGTATATTAATTTTGTTCCTTTATTTGGTTTGAAATTTAAAGGTGGTCGTTGTGGACTTTCCACCGCGCCTTTGCGTGGAGGTCAGTGTGCAACAGCTGCTGCGGCAGGAGTTTCAACGTGTGGCTGGTCAGAGAAGTAAGTGACACACACAATTTGTGTTTAGACTAAAACTTCAGCAAATTTACATTTTATAGTTTTCAGGGTTCAGATCTATGAAAAAATTATTTATTTTTCCTTTCGTATCTACTATATCTCAAATTAGAACATCGTTAGTGTGACTAAAAATTAGAATGAAATTTTCTTTCTTTTCCGTATAGGTGTTCGGTACTTGCCTGTCACTGAACACTTCCCGTTGAGCTGCCTGGCATTGTGGAGCAGGGATGGCGTAAGTTGAATTGATTTTTATAATTCTATTGTAAACATTTTATTGAGGCATACTGCATTTTATAAAATGTGTTTATAACTGCAGGTTCACTTGAGCGACCATCCTGGGATGGAGGTCCTTGCTCAGTTGCTTGAGGCGGCGGTCTGCTCGCAACTTGAGTTAAGTGCATCGAAATCTCCTGCTCCTGTGATGTTGGCTGATCCCCCTCCTGGGACGGCTTCCCCCCCCCCGGTGAGACGTCCCCTGCCCCGGATGGTTGTGGTTAGCGAGGAGGCTGCTCCGCGTCGTTCGGAGTCCTTCGCCTGGACTGTGGTTGGTGGTGGTCGGAAGGTACTGGATACATGCTTATTTGATTTAATGAAAATTTTGCAACTGTATATTTCAATGTGTGTATTTCACTTTTTAACATGTTTATTTTGTGTCCGCCTCCCTGATTGTACATTTGAACTTTTCTTTAAAGTGCAGATTATAAAGTAAATGGAAGTTGATTTTACAGGGAGACCTGCTGGATTCTTCCATCCCCCCCAATCCTGTGTGCTTCAGCCCAGCGTTGCTGGAGGAGATGGACCGGATCGTTCCTGCGTCTGGCCTTGAAACTCCGCTACCTACATGTTCTCCAAAGGGGAAAAAGGTATTTTATTTAATGTTAACAAATATAATGATTTGAATTTGATGTGCAAAAGTTTGTTTTAACAATTATATAATTTCTTCTATTTTTTTAATTAGAAGGCGACTGTCAGGCGTCGTCCAATTTCCTACCCCTCCAAGCTGAATCCAGTGGAGCAGCAGGTGTGACACCGTTTCAGAAAATATATCAGACTTTAAGATAGTGAAATGTACAGTACATGTTGACTTTGCACAAAAAATGATATCTTCTGTTGATTTATAGATGGAGGGAGCGCCGAGAGAGACCAACAGCAAAGCTCGTCGCCAGGCACAGAGTCCTGTACCCCCGATGAACGTCCAGGACGAGTCCTCTTCCGTGCCACAGGAGGAACATTTTTGGGATGGGAGCTGCAAGGTAACTGTTTCCTATCATCTCAGTCACAACAAATGGGTGGAGCAGTGCAACGTGTTGTGGAGAAAGTTGGCGTACTTGGTTCTGTTCATGAGAAGGGTGCCAAAGATTATGTCACTCACATGAGCACATATGGCTGTGCAAAGTGAGTTTACATATTTAAGAAATTTGTATTTCACAGCTTTTGACTTTGTAGAGGTGCTGCTTTATTATTTGTGCATTTTTTATTTTTATAAAATTGAATATAATATCAAATTTTTTTGGTTTTCCAGGTTTGCTAAAAAAGTGCGCTAATATTGTTAAAGATTAATTTCTGAATTACAGAAAAGTAAATTTGAGATGCACAAATATGAACATATGGATTTATATTGAAATCCCACCCAATACTAGTGTAATGACAGTATTTGCCATTAGGTTAATTTATCAACATTTTATATCAATTAATCTATTTAACAACAGAATAATTGATTACTCAATTACAAAATATGTGTTTACAACAGGCCTAATTGGTGGTAGATAGTGATAAGGTGAATATTTGTATAAATACTGACTTTTAAAATTTTTTTATGTTACAGGCTTCTGCACTAGAAGTCAGGATCAGCAGTCCACCTGTCCTGTTGGTAAGTGCTACACATTCCCAGGCCGACAAGAGGTATGCTGCATTTTCCCGTAATCACCAGTGCACATGCATGGCACTCACATTTTTAGCTTACCACAATGAGGGGTTGCAGTTTGACACAGTGATGCTTGATAGAGTGATTGAAAAAGGAGACCAACTTTATGCCGGCGTTAAACAGCAACTGATCAGTGATGGAACATTTCGTGACAATCACTTGACGTTTGAACAGATGCCTGACCATGTACTGACCGATAGGAACATCTATGCAGTACACACAACTGGTTTAAGGGTAGGTCATGTTTTTGCTCGTAGCAGGAGCACTCAAGGATCTCGACAATTGGGTTTGCATCTTGCCCTGCAACTGGAATGTCTGTCGGAAAATGTAACCCATGCTTTCCTTTTGGTGACTCCAGAGTGCATTGCAGTTTTCAGGGACAGAAGCGGTCGGTTTGGAGTTTTTGATTCCCACTCAAGAAATTCAGCAGGCCTGCCCCACCCCAGTGGAACTGCAGTAATGATGACTTTCTGCAACCTGTCTGACTTGGTCAGCCATCTATTGAAGCTCTTTCGAAATCGCGGCCCCAATGCCACCTATGAGTTTGTGCCAGTAGGTTTTGACAGGGAAAATGAAGATCATTCTCAGAACTTGACTTTTGACAACATTTCACCTGTAGCAACACAGGTAAGTCCAACTGCTTTGAAATCAGAGAGTCCGTCTGATGAGGAAATGCCTCCTTGGCTTAGGGAAGTTGCAAACGTATTAGAGGAGAGACCTCCAACCATTACAAATTTGTCAAAAGTGCCAAAAACCGATAGAAGAAAAATTAAAAACAGGATCAAAACACAACAGAGACAGAATGTAGGAAGTAAAATGAAACAAAGTTCATCTGAAAAAGAAAGATATCTGACATCTCCAACATTTAGGACCAAAAAGCTACAGGCCTTAAAAGAAAACTATATTCTTCATAAAGTAGAGAGGAAGGATCAGTTAAATAACAGATATAGAACAGATGCATTTTTCCGGAAGAGACGAATAAATTACATTAAGGACAGATTCGATTTTGTCCGTAGCTTCAGAGACAGTCATAAAGCCAAGATGGCTGAGTATATGAAGAAACGATTCAGAGAGGATCCGGCCTTTAGAAGCAGAAAAAAATCAAACATCAGGAATCGATTCAGAGATGATCCGGCCTTTAGAAGCAGACAAAAAGCATACATCAGGAATCGATTCAGAGATGATCCGGCCTTTAGAAGCAGACAAAAAGCATACATCAGGAATCGATTCAGAGATGATCCGGCCTTTAGAAGCAGACAAAAATCAAATATCAGAAATCGATTCAGAAACGATCCGGTCTTCAGAAGCAAACACAAAAAAACAATGCGTGAATATATGAAGGCGAAGTATCATAGTGAGCCTGCTTATCGAGCAAAACATAAAGAAAAATGTGCTGCCAACAGAAGAGGCAGACTATCAAGAGAAGCACATTCCCAAAATTTAACACTGCAGCATGCTTTGCGAATCACAAGGAAGTATAAAAGAAACGTAAGCTTCCACCTTGAAACTCCAAGCTCTCTGATAACTGAGGAAATGAAAGCTGCAATACAAAACTTTTATAAGAACATTAAAAACGGACCCACATATGTTTGCACCGTGTGTCACAGAGCTCTTTTCCCCAATCAAGTAAAGCGCTGTAAACGAGATAAATATACCAAGAATATGCGTGTAGTAGCTGATTGTCTAACCGGTACATATGTTCATGTGTGTGGATCTGCATGCTCAACCCCATGTTCTGTACCCGAAGAAAGGATGGGGGAGTGGATCTGCTACACATGTGACAGCCATCTAACCAGAGGAAAGATGCCATCTATTGCTGCTGTTAATAACCTTCACCTAGCTTCTGTTCCACCAGAGCTTGCGGAATTGAATGTACTTGAACGGCAATTAATTGCAAAAATTCTACCTTTTGCAAAAATTGTTTCCTTGCCCAAAGGACAGCAAAGGGCAATACATGGAGCGGTTGTCTGTGTTCCTTCTGAAATGGAAACAGTCGTAAACAGTCTTCCGAGGCCCCGTGAGGAAGCCCAGCTTTTACAGGTGAAGCTGAAGAGAAAAACCAAGTATAAAGGATACCAATACTTTTACACAGTAAACATGAAAAATGTCTTAGCTGCACTGACCAAGCTTAAAGAGAGTCATCCGGATTACAAAGAAGTAAGTATAAATGAAAGTGCAACATTTGAAGATTTCCAAGAGGATCAGCCAGTTGAGGACTTGGAAACAGAAGCAGCGGAGACTGAAATGGATATAGAAGCAGACCAGCAACCTGACCACATAGGGATAGAGCATCAGGCACTTCGACCTGGTCTGATCTTGGACACCTGCATGCAGCCTCCTGACATAGCACAGGAAGTATTGTCATATGGAGAAGGGATTTTCAGCATTGCGCCGGCTCAGGGGAACAAGCCCATCTCCTTCTTCAGTGTTCCAAGACTTGAAGCAAATGCTTATCCCGTACATTTCCCAACTGGAATAAACACATTAGATGAAGCCCGCCGTGTTGCACTTTCACCGAGTATGTATTTCAATGTACGACTTTTCTCAATAGATACTCGGTTTGCCAAAGACCAGAGTTACCTTTTCTTTGCTCAGTTTGTCACGGAAACTCATATTGCCAATAGTAGTATGTCCATTCAGAGAAGAAAAGGGAAACCAAGCACCAAAGATGGGAAAAATATTTCCAGCAAAATGCTGCAGGATAAAGAGGAGTTGCAAAAACTTATCCAGAATAAAGAGGCTACCCGTTTCATGCAACCCTTAAGAGGAACTCCAGCTTATTGGGAGAAAGGGTTACGTGATTTGCACGCCATGGTGAGGCAACTTGGAAAGCCCACTTTCTTTTGCACGTTCTCTGCTGCTGAAATGAGATGGCCAGAAGTCATTGAGGCCATCAAAGGTCAACATGGCGAGCAGGTAGATTTTTCTGAGCTTGACTGGAATGCAAAATGTGACATTCTTAGAAGCAACCCTGTAACCGTCATGCGCATGTTTGAAAAGAGAGTGGATGCACTGTTTAGAGACCTCATTCTTTCCCCTGCACAGCCCCTTGGAGCAGTGGACGATTACTTTTATCGTGTAGAATTTCAGGCAAGGGGTTCACCACACATACATGCTGTGATATGGATTAAGGATGCACCTGAAATGGAAGACCCCTCATGTTGCGGTGAAGTCATAAAGTTCATCGATCGTCACATATCCTGTCAGTTGCCTGATGAAACCAGAGATCCAGAGCTTCACAAAATAGTCACAGAGGTTCAAATGCACAGCAAAAAGCACTCAAAATCATGCAAAAAAGGTAATGTTGAATGCAGATTTGGATTCCCCAAACTAGCAATGGACCGCACCAGAATCACCGTCCCAGTAATTGACTTTGATTTGGAAATTGATGATGAAACACCAAAGCAAAGTAAGCCAAAAGGTAGGAGAAAGTCCAAAAAATCGAGATCACCATTTGTCTCAAACCTACAAAGAGAGGCTAAGAAGAAACTGAAAACAGTTAGAGATTTACTGAAAGATGACAAATCATCTTTCAGGGATTTGTCAGAGTTACTCCAGGCTTGTAATATGACTAAAATAGAGTACAATGGCCATGTTGATGCTCTCACTTCTGGAATGGTGGTAATGATGAAACGGGATCCTAAAGATAGCTGGGTCAATGGGTACAACCCCGATCTCCTTCGTGCATGGAATGCTAACATGGACATTCAGTATGTGCTTGATGAGTACACCTGCATTGAGTACATGATGTCCTACATAGCCAAGCCAGAGCATGAAATGGCGCAGTTCCTCAAGTCTGTTGTTGATGATTTAAAGACGGCCAATGTTAGCCAACGCGATGAGATGAAGAAGATCATGCAGGCTTATTCAAAACAGAGAGAGGTTAGTGCTCAAGAATCCGTTGCGCGCACTTGTAGCCTACCTCTCAAAAAGTCCTCTCGTAGTGTCCTTTTTCTTCAAACAGATGAAGACGGTATAAAAATGAGTCTTCCGATGAGTAAACTCGTAAACATGTCCCCAGATGAAGAGAATGTGTGGATGAAAGGATTGCCGGAAAAATATCTCAACAGACCAGACACATTAGAATTCGAACACATGTGCCTGGCAGAATTTGCATCAGAATACCGGGTTCTATATGGTAGGCAAATTGAAGGGCCAAATGCAATTGCCCTCCTTAATGATGCAGGATACATCCAGAAAAGAACTATCGGCAAACCTGCAGTTATTAGATTTACTCGTTTCTCTGAGAAAAAAACACCCGAAAAGTTTTACAGACGGCTTCTGAAGTTGTATTTTCCTCATAGACGAGATGAGGACCTAAAAAATGAGGAATGCACAACCTACGAAGCCTTTTACAACAACGGTTTTCGTGGTAGATATCGGGTTAAACAGTATGTGGATTTCAATTGCAAAAGGTATGAAGGGCAAGGTAAGAAAATTGATAAGATTATGGAAGATCTGAATAAGCAAGGACCGGTTCGTAATGCGTGGAACACTTTTGCACCAGAGGTTGAGGTAGACAGTTTAGAATGCGCTGCTGAGCGACCACCATTGCAAGAAGATGAAGAGCAAGACCCTATTCCAGATTATGAAATTGATGTCAGCACTGTAGACATGCCAAAAATTGAAGCTCCTAAACTGAGCCCTGATTTCATCAGACAAATGTACAGGAGTTTAAATGAGACTCAAGCGTCCGTGTTTTACGCCATTCGCGATTGGTGTCTGAAGCGCGTCTGGGGTGAGAAACCAGAACCATTCTTTTATTTCTTGACGGGAGGAGCCGGATGTGGTAAATCTCATGTCATCAAATGTGTTTATCAGGAGGCAACCAAGCTCTTGCGCCAGCTTCCGAGAATTCTCGATATTGGTGACATGTCCAAGCCCACTGTGCTCCTCACAGCTTTTACTGGTACTGCAGCGTACAACATATCAGGGAAGACTTTACATTCCATCTTGAAGCTACCCAAAAGTTTAAAACCACCATACAAGGGACTTGGAAATTCATTGGATGAAGTGAGGGCAGTTCTTTCTAATGTAGAAATCTTAATCATCGATGAAATCTCCATGGTCTCCAAAGACCTACTTGCATATGTTCACTGGAGATTTCAACAAATCAAGGGGAACAACAGGTTCATGGGTGGGGTCTCTGTTTTGGCTGTGGGGGATTTCTTCCAACTTCCTCCTCTTGGACGATCAAAACCGCTTTGTGTCGCCGAGGATGGCGTGCTTGATATCTGGAATGAGAATTTCCAGATGATCAGCCTGACAGAAATCATGCGGCAGAAAGATGACCGAACGTTTGCAGAGCTCCTGAACAGGATTCGAGTTAAAGGTAAAGCCGATTCACTTAGTAAGGATGACAAGACTCTTTTGATCCAAGCTGTTACTGACTCAAAAGAGTGTCCAATGGATGTTCTGCACATTTTTGCAACAAACAAACAGGTGGACACCCATAATGCAGCAGTTGTGACCTCTTTAGGTGTAGTAACAGTTGATATCGAGGCAGAGGACTACAAAAGGGTTACAAAGACAGGAAACATGATTAATCTGGGCTGTTGCATAGCGGGCAACAAACGAGACTTGTCTAACAACATACAGGCTGGTTTGGGTTTTAGGGTAATGATTATAAGAAACTTGGATGTAGAGGATGGTCTTGTTAATGGAACATTTGGGACCATTGCGGATATTGTCACCAGTACGAAAGATGGAAAGAATAGTGTAAAGTTAATTGGACTCAAACTGGACAATCCCCTCGCTGGACACACAAAAAAGATTCAGGGTAAACCAGACAGCTTTGTTTACATTGAGAGATTTGAGGAACAGAGTAGCGTAAAGGGAGTGGTACGACGGCAATTTCCAATCAGGTTAGCCTTTGGGTGTACAGCACACAAAGTCCAAGGGATGACCATGAAGTCTGCGGTTATTTCTTTGAAGCGTATTTTTGAACCGGGAATGGCATATGTGGCACTCAGTCGCACAACTTCCCTGGAAGGACTTAAAATCATTGATTTTGATGAAAGTAAGATCTACGCTGACAAAAACATCAGAGCAGCTATGGAATCAATGAGATCAGCATCGTTTTTGCATATCAGACCACTCTTGCATTTTCAGTCTGGTCATCAAGGTGCAACATTAACAATTGTCCACCACAATGTCGAAGGTCTTGTCTGTCACTCTGAGGACATGAAACAACATCATGAACTTATGCTGGCAGATGTCTTATGCCTAACGGAGACTCATTTATTTGGATCTTCTGTTCCAGCTTCTTGCCAAATGGAGGGCTATTCTTTCTTTTCACGGAACAGACATGTCTCCTACTCAAACAGAGTCGACATTGCTACCAAAGAGGGTGGGGGAGTAGCGACTTACTGCCGGAGTCTTCTCCAACCGCAGGAACGTAGATTCTTCAACCAGGTTACAGATATTGAATTCAACGTTGTGAAAGTGGAAACCCCAATCAGAGCACTGATTGCGACAGTTTACAGGCCACCAAGTTATGATCTTGGAACATTTTTAAGAAATCTGCAGAACCTCTTGGATGGCCTGAATTCAATGGATATTCGGCCCGTTGTCATATTGGGAGACTTCAATGAGGACCTTATTCCTCCTGGGAAAAAAGCCATCAATGAGTTGTTTAGAGCAAAAGGCTTTATGCAACTCATCTCTGATGCAACCACAGAAAAACGTACCCTCCTTGATCACATTTACATCTCCAATCCAGAATACTGTATCCAATCAGGTGTCTTGCAGGCTTACTACAGCTACCACAATCCTATATACTGTGTGTTAGCTTCAGTATAAACTGCATCTACAGTGGCTTCCAAAAATAGTTATGTTCCTTGAAATTTTCCTATTCATAAGGGGTATTTTTCTTGATCTTTTATATTAAATTCCGATGAAATATATTTGTGGTTGTAATGTAACAATATGGAACAGTTCAAGGAGTATGATTACTTTGTAAGCACTGTAAATCTTAATCCTGAATTCATGACAGGATATTATTTTTGGAGAACATGTAAAGATCTTGCATCATTTTATGTGACTGTGGGTTTTTTTGTATATCCAGCAATCAGAAAGCAGTGTGGGTTGTTTTTCTCTATCATTGTTGCAGAGGGTTTGATATATATTTATTCATTGTACACATTTGTGAATTATAGTGTAGCTTGTGGATTTTGTTGTAGGAATAAAAATATTCTTGTACAGTTTGCAAATCTTTTCAATACTTATTTAGTTCCGTAGAAAGGAGGCTTCATAACCAGGGTTTGTATGTGCCCATGAAACTTTGTTTGAGGTTTGGGAATACGAAAGTGGCTGATCTTGAAACACTTATCGGTTCTCTGTCAGAGTAGTTGCTGGAAATATTGGACCAGGAAGCGGTAGATTAAAAAATCAGTTACTACACGTATATTCTGTTCTATTTTGAAATAAAAATTATTTCAAATTGGTCTTCAATCTGGCACATAGCATTTTCCTCATTTTTCTAATGCAGTTAGAGTAACTGTTACCCTTTGAGTAAGTTAATTTTTTGCAAAACTCTTTTTTTATTCTTCACAATTTGCGTCATTCAATTAAAGCTCTCCTTGTTTCATCTCTCCCCAATGATACTGCACTTTTTACTGCTGCAGCCCCCTAGGGGTTACTTCACTAGAAGGACAAAAGTTGAACTCACTTTTGTCCTGTTGGACTCCCTCCACATACTGAGAATTTGTGTTGTTTTGATGGAATTAACCTCTTTTCTCCCAGTTTTAGTCTGTTTTTGCAGGTTGTTCCACACAAACAATCCTTGGAGGCTGCTAAGAAGAGAGAGGAAACGAGACCTGGAGGTTTGGCGCATGAGAGTTAGCAAATGTATCTAAATTGTAGCAACCTTAAAAGCAGTTACATTTTTGTTGTTGTTGATAATAGATGTCTATTGATGGAATGACTTGTTTATTTTTAGTGCAGGACAACCCTTGCCTAGCTCATAGACTTGGTCCCACACCCAATCTGAGGAGAAGATGGAGTTCCTGTTTCTTTAGATAGGTAGATAACAAATTAAAGCTAATTTTGTTTATTTTAATTTGAAATTGATGATGTTGTATATGTAAGTTTGATAGGAGGAATCCAGTGGATATATGCCCTTTTTTCTTAGGTGACATTGGTGTTTATATCTATCTTAATCATTCTTAAACCTTAGTTTAAACAAAGTTTAATTTTTAGTTTATTCATTCATAAATCACATAAATGTTTAAAAATGTCATATATATTAATTTGGTTTTTGTCTGTTTTTTGTTTTTTTAATACAGTCTGTGATGTGTCACACCAGATTGGATGCCTAAGAAGAAGTTGGGAAAAATCAAAAAGCTTTGGAGAAGCGATTCTTTTTTGTTGTTGTTATTCTTTATAGTTGTAAATAGTTTTTGATGTATGTATATATTTAAGATGGTTTCATTTATTGTATAGAGACTGCAATATGTTACATTAGATTAATTTAAAATATGTTTTCATGTATGTATATAGTTATAAAGGTTTCACATTTATAACAAGTGGATCATCATGGCAAAGCCATAATGTTTCACTTGTGACAGTAAATCTGTCAGGCCTCACCTTGACACTCAGGCAACAACCCTGAGTGCCACACGGCCGGACAGGACACATGTAAAATAAAAAAGATAGCAATTTCTTTTTATTGCAGAGACATTAGATTCTTAAATTTATGGTATTCTTTAAATGTTGTAATTTTGGTTCATTGTAAACTTTACCTGTAAAAAGTTTGTAGAAATCTTTAACATAAGGTCAATATATATTTTTAAACTGTAATATGTTGTGTGTGTGTGTTATTGAAATTTTTTATTTGTCACGATCAGTAGGTAAATGCTAATGAACTGCCTTCCTGCAGTTTATGAGCATTGAACTGTTTGTGAACAGTTCAATGCAAGGTTAATTAGCGTTAGCATTTTAGCTTCAATAAGCTATTAGCTATTTATTTTACTTTTTAGCAATGTTTAGTATACTGAATGGAGTAAATCAATTACAGAAAATATCCTAGTGATTTCCCACATGCTGATGAAAGCAATGACGCTAACATTAGCGTTTCTGCTGATTTTAGCTGATATACTTGCTTTATAATACTGAACGGTGCACGTCCGCCTTACTTAACGTTCTTGCGATTCTCCGCGTGCCACTGATTACGTCGCGGCGTTCTTTAGCGTCGATGCCGATTTGTAGCGTGACAACGCCGGGCCCAGACCCACGGGCGCGCCTTGGCAGGCCCCGTCTAAATTTCTTCCGAAATTTTCTAGTTATAGAACTTTATTTTTCTTCCGTAACCGTTAATGCGGCTCATACCGCTGGGTGCACACCTACAAATGAGGTATCAAAACGTGCAGAAAATTCACGCCATTGGAGCTATTATTTTTGGTGGGATTTGGGCTTAACGTGGCGACATAATTCGCAAAAAACTGCGAAAAAAACCCCATTATAACTCAATGGGAAAAATCCTAGAAATACCCTATTTTTGAGGATTTGCTGTGTCGTCACAAATTCACCTAGAAATGCCATTCAAATTTCATTTTGTAGATACGTCTGTGATCTCTTCGAAAGTGAAGACGGCTCGTCGATACCAGTTACGGTTTGTCCACAATTTGCCTCTAAGCGACCCAAACTTTCTCATTTTTGCTGAAATTACAGTGACAGCCCATCTCGGTTCATATCTGGGCACAACATTTCTTTCTCTCATCGCTGTAAATGCTCTGAGTGAGGTACAGATATGAATCTCGGGACTATCGCAGAAGACACATTGAACTGTCATACGCTCGAAACGCTTTTCGAATATGTATTACGGTTCCCGAACAAGAAGGATTTGTTTCCAATGCTTTTTTTCAGTAAAGTGTGTTTGCTCAAACACACTTGTGTGTTTGAGAGCTCACAGCTCAGAGCTCACACCTGCTGAGACCATTATTTGCCATAGCAACGGAACTCAAGAGGCTATTGGCTGCTGGTTAGGACTACGAATACGCATCACTGTAGTTCTATCTATCCTCAGTTGAAACAGATCAGGACTGAGAACTGGCCTTTAGAACTACTGCTGCTATGGGCTGTATATAACTGATTTAACTCAGTAACTGTTACACATGGGATTAGTTTGGAACTTTAAAATGGAGCATAATAATAATTTCAAAATAAAAGCCTTGAATATTTTTACATCAGGTAATTGCTGTTTTTGCCTTTATTTGACGTTTTCATCCAAAGCACTGTTACACATGGGATTACTTTGGAACTTTAAAATGGAGAATAATAATTTCAAAATAAAAGCCTTGAATATTTTCACATCAGGTAATTGCTTTTTTTGGCCGTATATGACTTTTTCATCCAAAGCAATGTTACACATGGGATTAGTTTGGAACTTTAAAATGGAGAATAATATTTTCAAAATAAAAGCCTTGAATATTTTTACATCAGGTAATTGCTGTTTTTGGCTTTATTTGACGTTTTCATCCAAAGCACTGTTACACATGGGATTACTTTGGAACTTTAAAATGGAGAATAATAATAATTTCAAAATAAAAGCCTTGAATATTTTTACATCAGGTAATTGCTTTTTTTGGCCGTATATGACTTTTTCATCCAAAGCAATGTTACACATGGGATTAGTTTGGAACTTTAAAATGGAGAATAATAATTTCAAAATAAAAGCCTTGAATATTTTTACATCAGGTAATTGCTGTTTTTGGCTTTATTTGACGTTTTCATCCAAAGCACTGTTACACATGGGATTACTTTGGAACTTTAAAATGGAGAATAATAATAATTTCAAAATAAAAGCCTTGAATATTTTTACATCAGGTAATTGCTGTTTTTGGCTTTATATGACTTATTCATCCAAAGCACTGTTACACATGGGATTAGTTTGGAACTTTAAAATGGAGCATAATAATTTCAAAATAAAAGCCTTGAATATTTTTACATCAGGTAATTGCTGTTTTTGGCTTTATTTGACTTTTTCATCCAAAGCACTGTTACACGTGGTATTAGTTTGGCCCTTTGAAATGAAGCATACTGAAAATTTCAAAATAAAAGCCTTGAATAATTTTACATGACGTAATTGCTCTTTTTGGCTTTATTTGACTTTTTCATCCAAAGCACTGTTACACATGGTATTAGTTCAGAACTTTATAATGAAGCATACTAAAAATTTCAAAATAAAAGCCTTGAATATTTTTACATGACGTAATTGCTCTTTTTGACTTTATTTGACTTTTTCATCCAAAGCACTCTTACACGTGGTATTAGTTCAGAACTTTAAAATGAAGCATACTGAAATTTCAAAATAAAAGCCTCAACATGCCCCTGAGGTTAGTGCACCGCCGCAGGCAGTGCAATAATATTATTCTGCATTATCTGTTTCTCTCAGGTTAGGGAACTGCCTTGCACAGCAAGGCAGTTCATTAGCATTAGCATTTTAGCTTAAATAAGCTATTAGCTATTTATTGGACTTATTAGCCATGTTTAGTATACTGAATGGAGTAAGTCCATTATAGAGAACATCCTAGTGATGTCCCACATGCTAGTGACAGCAATGATGCTAACATTAGCATTTTGCTAACTACTTGCGTTTTCAGCATTATATAACTGATTTAACCCAATGACTGTTATACATGGAATTAGTTTGGACCTTTGAATTGAAGTTTAACAAAAATTCCAAAATAAAAGTCTTGACATATTTTACATCAGATAATTGCTCTTTTGAGCAATAAATAACTGATTTAACCCAATGACTATTACACATGGGATTAGTTTGGAACTTTAAAATGGAGCATAATAATAATTTCAAAATAAAAGCCTTGAATATTTTTACATCATGTAATTGCTCTTTTTGGCTTCATTTGACTTTTTCATCCAAAGCACTGTTACACATGGTATTAGTTTGGCCCTTTGAAATGAAGCATACAGAAAATTTCAAAATCAAAGCCTTGAATATTTTTACATGACGTAATTGCTCTTTTTGGCTTTATTTGACTTTTTCATCCAAAGCACTCTTACACGTGGTATTAGTTCAGAACTTTAAAATGAAGCATACTGAAAATTTCAAAATAAAAGCCTTGAATACTTTTACATCAGCTACTTGTGTTTTGAGCATTATATAACTATTTTAACCCAAGGACTATTACGCATGGGATTAGTTTGGCCCTTTGAAATGAAGCATACTGAAACTTCCAAAATAAAAGCCTCGACAACATTTTAAATCGTACCGAACGGTGCACGTCCGCCTCGCTTAACGTTCTTGCGGCTCTCCGCGTGCCACTGGTGACGTCGCGGCGTCCTTTGGCGTCGACGCCGATTTGTGGCGCGACGACGCCGGGCCCGAACCCCACGGGCGCGCCTCGGCAGGCCCCGTCTAAATTTCTTCCGAAATTTTCTAGTTATTGGGGCCTGCCATGCAAAGCAATGGCAGGAACCTATTACTATTGTCGGAGAGAAGCGTCTCTTTAATATTATTATAATTCTTTATTTTTCTTCCGTAACCGTTAATGCGGCTCGTACCGCTGGGTGCACACCTACAAATGAGGTATCAAAACGTGCAGAAAATTCACGCCATTGGAGCTATTATTTTTGGTGGGATTTGGGCTTAACGTGGCGACATAATTCGCAAAAAACTGCGAAAAAAACCCCATTATAACTCAATGGGAAAAATCCTAGAAATACCCTATTTTTGAGGATTTGCTGTGTCGTCACAAATTCACCTAGAAATGCCATTCAAATTTCATTTTGTAGATACGTCTGTGATCTCTTCGAAAGTGAAGACGGCTCGTCGATACCAGTTACGGTTTGTCCACAATTTGCCTCTAAGCGACCCAAAGTTTCTCATTTTTGCTCAAGTTAGAGTGCGTTTCTGGCTGCTTAGAGTGAGAGATGAAGACAACTTTTTCAACCCAAATCATTTTTGAAATCGCCATCACGCCCACAAATATCGCACGATTAGTATCAAAATCGGTCCTGACATTGATACGCCTGTCTGCTCCGGTAAAATGTTTTCGAAATTTATCTAGACCGTACGGTTTTCTGTCACGGTGCTTCAGAGCAAAGTCATGCGACAGGATTTTCTGAGGCTGTCTGAGGCTCTCTCCCATGTATTTGAATAGAATTTCAGATCTGGGCACAACATTTCTTTCTCTCATCGCTGTAAATGTTCTGAGTGAGGTACAGATATGAATCTCGGGACTATCGCAGAAGACACATTGAACTGTCATACGCTGCAAACGCTTTTCGAATATGTATTACGGTTCCCGAACAAGAAGGATTTGTTTCCAATGCTTTTTTGTCAGTAAAATGTGTTTGCTCAAACACACAATTGTGTGTTTGAGAGCTCAGCGCTCAGAGCTCACACCTGCTGAGACCATTATTTACCATAGCAACGGAACTCAAGAGGCTATTGGCTGCTGATTTGGACTACAGATACGCATCGCTGTAGTTCTATCTATCCTCAGTTGAAACAGATCAGGACTGAGAACTGGCCTTTAGAACTACCTGCTGCTATGGGCTGTATATAACTGATTGAACTCAGTAACTGTTACACATGGGATTAGTTTGGAACTTTAAAATTAAGCATACTGAAAATTTCAAAATAAAAGCCTTGAATATTTTACATGACGTAATTGCTCTTTTTGGCCGTATATGACTTTTTCATCCAAAGCAATGTTACACATGGGATTAGTTTGGAACTTTAAAATGGAGCATAATAATAATTTCAAAATAAAAGCCTTGAATATTTTACATGACGTAATTGCTCTTATTGGCCGTATATGACTTTTTCATCCAAAGCAATGTTACACATGGGATTAGTTCGGAACTTTAAAATGGAGCATAATAATAATTTCAAAATAAAAGCCTTGAATATTTTTACATCAGGTAATTGCGCTTTTTGGCTTTATGTGACTTTTTTATCCAAAGCACTGTTACACAATGGAATAGTTTGGCCCTCTGAAATGAAGCATACTGAAAATTTCAAAATAAAAGCCTTGAATATTTTTACGTCATGTAATTGCTCTTTTTGGCCGTATATGACTTTTTCATCCAAAGCACTGTTACACATGGGATTTGTTCGGAACTTTAAAATGGAGCATAATAATAATTTCAAAATAAAAGCCTTGAATATTTTTACATCAGGTAATTGCGCTTTTTGGCTTTATGTGACTTTTTCATCCAAAGCACTGTTACACATGGGATTAGTTCGGAACTTTAAAATGGAGCATAATAATAATTTCAAAATAAAAGCCTTGCATATTTTTACATCAGGTAATTGCGCTTTTTGGCTTTATGTGACTTTTTTATCCAAAGCACTGTTACACATGGGATTCGTTCAGAACTTTAAAATGGAGCATACTGAAAATTTCAAAATAAAAGCCTTGAATATTTTTACATCATGCAATTGCTGTTTTTGGCTTTGTATGACTTTTTCATCCAAAGCACTGTTACACATGGGATTAGTTCGGAACTTTAAAATGAAGTTTAACAAAACTTCCAAAATAAAAGCCTTGACAAAAATTTTAAATCGTACTGAATGGTGCACGTCCGCCTCGCTTAACGTTCTTGCGGTTCTCCGCGTGCCATTGATTACGTCGCGGCGTTCTTTAGCGTCGATGCCGATTTGTGGCGTGACGACGCCGGGCCCGAACCCCACGGGCGCGCCTTGGCAGGCCCCGGCTAAATTTCTTCCGAAATTTTCTAGGTATTATTCTTTATTTTTCTTCCGTAACCGTTAATGCGGCTCATACCGCTGGGTGCACACCTACAAATGAGGTATCAAAACGTGCAGAAAATTCACGCCATTGGAGCTATTATTTTTGGTGGGATTTGGGCTTAACGTGGCGACATAATTCGCAAAAAACTGCGAAAAAAACCCCATTATAACTCAATGGGAAAAATCCTAGAAATACCCTATTTTTGAGGATTTGCTGTGTCGTCACAAATTCACCTAGAAATGCCATTCAAATTTCATTTTGTAGATACGTCTGTGATCTCTTCGAAAGTGAAGACGGCTCGTCGATACCAGTTACGGTTTGTCCACAATTTTCCTCTAAGCGACCCAAAGTTTCTCATTTTTGCTCAAGTTAGAGTGCGTTTCTGGCTGCTTAGAGTGAGAGATGAAGACAACTTTTTCAACCCAAATCATTTTTGAAATCGCCATCACGCCCACAAATATCGCACGATTAGTATCAAAATCGGTCCTGACATTGATACGCCTGTCTGCTCCGGTAAAATGTTTTCGAAATTTATCTAGACCGTACGGTTTTCTGTCACGGTGCTTCAGAGCAAAGTCATGCGACAGGATTTTCTGAGGCTGTCTGAGGCTCTCTCCCATGTATTTGAATAGAATTTCAGATCTGGGCACAACATTTCTTTCTCTCATCGCTGTAAATGTTCTGAGTGAGGTACAGATATGAATCTCGGGACTATCGCAGAAGACACATTGAACTGTCATACGCTGCAAACGCTTTTCGAATATGTATTACGGTTCCCGAACAAGAAGGATTTGTTTCCAATGCTTTTTTGTCAGTAAAATGTGTTTGCTCAAACACACAATTGTGTGTTTGAGAGCTCAGCGCTCAGAGCTCACACCTGCTGAGACCATTATTTACCATAGCAACGGAACTCAAGAGGCTATTGGCTGCTGATTTGGACTACAGATACGCATCGCTGTAGTTCTATCTATCCTCAGTTGAAACAGATCAGGACTGAGAACTGGCCTTTAGAACTACCTGCTGCTATGGGCTGTATATAACTGATTGAACTCAGTAACTGTTACACATGGGATTAGTTTGGAACTTTAAAATTAAGCATACTGAAAATTTCAAAATAAAAGCCTTGAATATTTTACATGACGTAATTGCTCTTTTTGGCCGTATATGACTTTTTCATCCGAAGCAATGTTACACATGGGATTAGTTTGGAACTTTAAAATGGAGCATAATAATAATTTCAAAATAAAAGCCTTGAATATTTTACATGACGTAATTGCTCTTATTGGCCGTATATGACTTTTTCATCCAAAGCAATGTTACACATGGGATTAGTTCGGAACTTTAAAATGGAGAATAATAATAATTTCAAAATAAAAGCCTTGAATATTTTTACATCAGGTAATTGCTGTTTTTGGCTTTATATGACTTTTTCATCCAAAGCACTGTTACACATGGGATTACTTTGGAACTTTAAAATGGAGAATAATAATAATTTCAAAATAAAAGCCTTGAATATTTTTACATCAGGTAATTGCTGTTTTTGGCTTTATATGACTTTTTCATCCAAAGCACTGTTACACATGGGATTACTTTGGAACTTTAAAATGGAGAATAATAATAATTTCAAAATAAAAGCCTTGAATATTTTTACATCAGGTAATTGCTGTTTTTGGCTTTATATGACTTTTTCATCCAAAGCACTGTTACACATGGGATTAGTTTGGAACTTTAAAATGGAGCATAATAATAATTTCAAAATAAAAGCCTTGAATATTTTTACATCAGGTAATTGCTCTTTTTGGCTTTATTTGACTTTTTCATCCAAAGCAATGTTACACATGGGATTAGTTCGGAACTTTAAAATGGAGCATAATAATAATTTCAAAATAAAAGCCTTGAATATTTTTACATCAGGTAATTGCGCTTTTTGGCTTTATGTGACTTTTTTATCCAAAGCACTGTTACACAATGGAATAGTTTGGCCCTCTGAAATGAAGCATACTGAAAATTTCAAAATAAAAGCCTTGAATATTTTTACGTCATGTAATTGCTCTTTTTGGCCGTATATGACTTTTTCATCCAAAGCACTGTTACACATGGGATTACTTTGGAACTTTAAAATGGAGCATAATAATAATTTCAAAATAAAAGCCTTGAATATTTTTACATCAGGTAATTGCGCTTTTTGGCTTTATGTGACTTTTTCATCCAAAGCACTGTTACACATGGGATTAGTTCGGAACTTTAAAATGGAGCATAATAATAATTTCAAAATAAAAGCCTTGCATATTTTTACATCAGGTAATTGCGCTTTTTGGCTTTATGTGACTTTTTTATCCAAAGCACTGTTACACATGGGATTCGTTCGGAACTTTAAAATGGAGCATACTGAAAATTTCAAAATAAAAGCCTTGAGAATTTTTACATGAGATTATTGCTGTTTTGAGCACTATATAACTGATTTTATCCAATGACTGTTATTCATGGGATTAGGTTGGCCCTTTGAAATGAAGTTTAACAAAACTTCCAAAATAAAAGCCTCGACAAAAATTTTAAATCGTACCGAACGGTGCACGTCCGCCTCGCTTAACGTTCTTGCGGTTCTCCGCGTGCCACTGATTACGTTGCGGCGTTCTTTAGCGTCGATGCCGATTTGTGGCGTGACGACGCCGGGCCCGAACCCCACGGGCGCGCCTTGGCAGGCCCCGGCTAAATTTCTTCCGAAATTTTTCTAGTTATTATTATTATTGGGGCCTGCCATGCAAAGCAATGGCAGGAACCTATTACTATTGTCGGAGAGAAGCGTCTCTTTAATATTCTTTATTCTTCCGTAACCGTTAATGCGGCTCGTACCGCTGGGTGCACACCTACAAATGAGGTATCAAAACGTGCAGAAAATTCACGCCATTGGAGCTATTACTTGTGGTGGGATTTGGGCTTAACGTGGCGACATAATTCGCAAAAAACTACGAAAAAAACCCCATTATAACTCAATGGGAAAAATCCTAGAAATACCCTATTTTTGAGGATTTGCTGTGTCGTCACAAATTCACCTAGAAATGCCATTCAAATTTCATTTTGTAGATACGTCTGTGATCTCTTCGAAAGTGAAGACAGCTCGTCGATACCAGTTATGGTTTGTCCACAATTTGCCTCTAAGCGACCCAAAGTTTCTCATTTTTGCTCATATTAGAGTGACAGCCGACCTCGGTTCATATCTGGGCACAACATTTCTTTCTCTCATCACTGTAAATGCTCTGAGTGAGGTACAGATATGAATCTCGGGACTATCGCAGAAGACACATTGAACTGTCATACGCTTAAAACGCTTTTCGAATATGTATTACGGTTCCCGAACAAGAAGGATTTGTTTCCAATGCTTTTTTTCAGTAAAGTGTGTTTGCTCAAACACACTTGTGTGTTTGAGAGCTCACAGCTCAGAGCTCACACCTGCTGAGACCATTATTTGCCATAGCAACGGAACTCAAGAGGCTATTGGCTGCTGGTTAGGACTACGAATACGCATCGTTGTAGTTCTATCTATCCTCAGTTGAAACAGATCAGGACTGAGAACTGGCCTTTACAACTACTTGCTGCTTTGGGCTGTATATAACTGATTTAACTCAGTAACTGTTACACATGGGATTAGTTTTACACTTTAAAATTAAGCATATTGAAAATTTCACAATAAAAGCCCTGAATATTTTTACATGACGTAATTGCTCTTTTTTGGCTTTATTTGACTTTTTCATCCAAAGCACTGTTACACATGGTATTAGTTTGGCCCTTTAAAATGAAGCTTAACAAAAATTTCAAAATAAAAGCCTTGAATATTTTTACATCAGCTACTTGTGTTTTGAGCATTATATAACTATTTTAACCGAAGGACTATTACGCATGGGATTAGTTTGGCCCTTTGAAATGAAGCATCCTGCAAATTTCAAAATAAAAGCCTTGAATATTTTTACATGACGTAATTGCTCTTTTTGGCTTTATTTGACTTTTTCATCCAAAGCACTGTTACACATGGTATTAGTTTGGCCCTTTGAAATGAATATTAACAAAAATTTCAAAATAAAAGCCTTGAATATTTTTACATGACGTAATTGCTCTTTTTGGCTTTATTTGACTTTTTCATCCAAAGCACTGTTACACGTGGTATTAGTTTGGCCCTTTGAAATGAAGCATTCTGAAAATTTCAAAATAAAAGCCTTGAATAATTTTACATGACGTAATTGCTCTTTTTGGCTTTATTTGACTTTTTCATCCAAAGCACTGTTACACGTGGTATTAGTTTGGCCCTTTGAAATGAAGCATACTGAAAATTTCAAAATAAAAGCCTTGAATATTTTTACATCAGCTACTTGTGTTTTGAGCATTATATAACTATTTTAACCCAAGGACTATTACGCATGGGATTAGTTTGGCCCTTTGAAATGAAGGTTAACAAAACTTCCAAAATAAAAGCCTTGACAACATTTTAAATTGTACCGAACGGTGCACGTCCGCCTCGCTTAACGTTCTTGCGGTTCTCCGCGTGCCACTGATCACGTCGCGGCGTCCTTTGGCGTCGACGCCGATTTGTGGCGCGACGACGCCGGGCCCATGCCCGACGGGCGCGCCTTGGCAGGCCCCGGCTAAATTTCTTCCGAAATTTTCTAGTTATAGAACTTTATTTTTCTTCCGTAACCGTTAATGCGGCTCATACCGCTGGGTGCACACCTACAAATGAGGTATCAAAACGTGCAGAAAATTCACGCCATTGGAGCTATTACTTCTGGTGGGATTTGGGCTTAACGTGGCGACATAATTCGCAAAAAACTACGAAAAAAACCCCATTATAACTCAATGGGAAAAATCCTAGAAATACCCTATTTTTGAGGATTTGCTGTGTCGTCACAAATTCACCTAGAAATGCCATTCAAATTTCATTTTGTAGATACGTCTGTGATCTCTTCGAAAGTGAAGACGGCTCGTCGATACCAGTTATGGTTTGTCCACAATTTGCCTCTAAGCGACCCAAAGTTTCTCATTTTTGCTCATATTAGAGTGACAGCCGACCTCGGATCAGATATGGGCACAACATTTCTTTCTCTCATCGCTGTAAATGCTCTGAGTGAGGTACAGATATGAATCTCGGGACTATCGCAGAAGACACATTGAACTGTCATACGCTCGAAACGCTTTTCGAATATGTATTACGGTTCCCGAACAAGAAGGATTTGTTTCCAATGCTTTTTTTCAGTAAAGTGTGTTTGCTCAAACACACTTGTGTGTTTGAGAGCTCACAGCTCAGAGCTCACACCTGCTGAGACCATTATTTGCCATAGCAACGGAACTCAAGAGGCTATTGGCTGCTGGTTAGGACTACGAATACGCATCACTGTAGTTCTATCTATCCTCAGTTGAAACAGATCAGGACTGAGAACTGGCCTTTAGAACTACTGCTGCTATGGGCTGTATATAACTGATTTAACTCAGTAACTGTTACACATGGGATTAGTTTGGAACTTTAAAATGGAGCATAATAATAATTTCAAAATAAAAGCCTTGAATATTTTTACATCAGGTAATTGCTGTTTTTGGCTTTATTTGACGTTTTCATCCAAAGCACTGTTACACATGGGATTACTTTGGAACTTTAAAATGGAGAATAATAATAATTTCAAAATAAAAGCCTTGAATATTTTTACATCAGGTAATTGCTTTTTTTGGCCGTATATGACTTTTTCATCCAAAGCAATGTTACACATGGGATTAGTTTGGAACTTTAAAATGGAGAATAATAATAATTTCAAAATAAAAGCCTTGAATATTTTTACATCAGGTAATTGCTGTTTTTGGCTTTATATGACTTTTTCATCCAAAGCACTGTTACACATGGGATTAGTTTGGAACTTTAAAATGGAGCATAATAATAATTTCAAAATAAAAGCCTTGAATATTTTTACATCAGGTAATTGCTCTTTTTGGCTTTATTTGACTTTTTCATCCAAAGCACTGTTACACATGGGATTAGTTTGGCCCTTTGAAATGAAGCATACTGAAAATTTCAAAATAAAAGCCTTGAATAATTTTACATGACGTAATTGCTCTTTTTGGCTTTATTTGACTTTTTCATCCAAAGCACTGTTACACATGGTATTAGTTTGGCCCTTTGAAATGAATATTAACAAAAATTTCAAAATAAAAGCCTTGAATATTTTTACATCATGTAATTGCTCTTTTTGGCTTTATTTGACTTTTTCATCCAAAGCACTGTTACACGTGGTATTAGTTTGGCCCTTTGAAATGAAGCTTAACAAAAGTTTCAAAATAAAAGCCTTGAATATTTTTACATGACGTAATTGCTCTTTTTGGCTTTATTTGACTTTTTCATCCAAAGCACTCTTACACGTGGTATTAGTTCAGAACTTTAAAATGAAGCATACTGAAAATTTCAAAATAAAAGCCTTGAATATTTTACATGAAGTAATTGCTCTTTTTGGCCGTATATGACTTTTTCATCCAAAGCAATGTTACACATGGGATTAGTTCGGAACTTTAAAATGGAGCATAATAATAATTTCAAAATAAAAGCCTTGAATATTTTTACATCAGGTAATTGCTGTTTTTGGCTTTATTTGACGTTTTCATCCAAAGCACTGTTACACATGGGATTACTTTGGAACTTTAAAATGGAGAATAATAATAATTTCAAAATAAAAGCCTTGAATATTTTTACATCAGGTAATTGCTGTTTTTGGCTTTATATGACTTTTTCATCCAAAGCACTGTTACACATGGGATTAGTTCGGAACTTTAAAATGGAGCATAATAATAATTTCAAAATAAAAGCCTTGAATATTTTTACATCAGGTAATTGCTGTTTTTGGCTTTATTTGACGTTTTCATCCAAAGCACTGTTACACATGGGATTACTTTGGAACTTTAAAATGGAGAATAATAATAATTTCAAAATAAAAGCCTTGAATATTTTTACATGACGTAATTGCTCTTTTTGGCTTTATTTGACTTTTTCATCCAAAGCACTGTTACACATGGTATTAGTTTGGCCCTTTGAAATGAATATTAACAAAAATTTCAAAATAAAAGCCTTGAATATTTTTACATCATGTAATTGCTCTTTTTGGCTTTATTTGACTTTTTCATCCAAAGCACTGTTACACGTGGTATTAGTTTGGCCCTTTGAAATGAAGCTTAACAAAAGTTTCAAAATAAAAGCCTTGAATATTTTTACATGACGTAATTGCTCTTTTTGGCTTTATTTGACTTTTTCATCCAAAGCACTCTTACACGTGGTATTAGTTCAGAACTTTAAAATGAAGCATACTGAAAATTTCAAAATAAAAGCCTTGAATATTTTACATGAAGTAATTGCTCTTTTTGGCCGTATATGACTTTTTCATCCAAAGCAATGTTACACATGGGATTAGTTCGGAACTTTAAAATGGAGCATAATAATAATTTCAAAATAAAAGCCTTGAATATTTTTACATCAGGTAATTGCTGTTTTTGGCTTTATTTGACGTTTTCATCCAAAGCACTGTTACACATGGGATTACTTTGGAACTTTAAAATGGAGAATAATAATAATTTCAAAATAAAAGCCTTGAATATTTTTACATCAGGTAATTGCTGTTTTTGGCTTTATATGACTTTTTCATCCAAAGCACTGTTACACATGGGATTAGTTTGGAACTTTAAAATGGAGCATAATAATAATTTCAAAATAAAAGCCTTGAATATTTTTACATCAGGTAATTGCTCTTTTTGGCTTTATTTGACTTTTTCATCCAAAGCACTGTTACACGTGGTATTAGTTTGGCCCTTTGAAATGAAGCATTCTGAAAATTTCAAAATAAAAGCCTTGAATAATTTTACATGACGTAATTGCTCTTTTTGGCTTTATTTGACTTTTTCATCCAAAGCACTGTTACACGTGGTATTAGTTTGGCCCTTTGAAATGAAGCATACTGAAAATTTCAAAATAAAAGCCTTGAATATTTTTACATCAGCTACTTGTGTTTTGAGCATTATATAACTATTTTAACCCAAGGACTATTACGCATGGGATTAGTTTGGCCCTTTGAAATGAAGGTTAACAAAACTTCCAAAATAAAAGCCTTGACAACATTTTAAATCGTACCGAACGGTGCACGTCCGCCTCGCTTAACGTTCTTGCGGTTCTCCGCGTGCCACTGATCACGTCGCGGCGTCCTTTGGCGTCGACGCCGATTTGTGGCGCGACGACGCCGGGACCATGCCCGACGGGCGCGCCTTGGCAGGCCCCGGCTAAATTTCTTCCGAAATTTTCTAGTTATTATTATTATAGAACTTTATTTTTCTTCCGTAACCGTTAATGCGGCTCATACCGCTGGGTGCACACCTACAAATGAGGTATCAAAACGTGCAGAAAATTCACGCCATTGGAGCTATTATTTTTGGTGGGATTTGGGCTTAACGTGGCGACATAATTCGCAAAAAACTACGAAAAAAACCCCATTATAACTCAATGGGAAAAATCCTAGAAATACCCTATTTTTGAGGATTTGCTGTGTCGTCACAAATTCACCTAGAAATGCCATTCAAATTTCATTTTGTAGATACGTCTGTGATCTCTTCGAAAGTGAAGACGGCTCGTCGATACCAGTTACGGTTTGTCCACAATTTGCCTCTAAGCGACCCAAAGTTTCTCATTTTTCTTCAAATTAGAGTGACAGCCCATCTCGGTTCATATCTGGGCACAACATTTCTTTCTCTCATCGCTGTAAATGCTCTGAGTGAGGTACAGATATGAATCTCGGGACTATCGCAGAAGACACATTGAACTGTCATACGCTCGAAACGCTTTTCGAATATGTATTACGGTTTCCGAACAAGAAGGATTTGTTTCCAATGCTTTCTTTCAGTAAAGTGTGTTTGCTCAAACACACTTGTGTGTTTGAGAGCTCACAGCTCAGAGCTCACACCTGCTGAGACCATTATTTGCCATAGCAACGGAACTCAAGAGGCTATTGGCTGCTGATTTGGACTACGAATACGCATCACTGTAGTTCTATCTACCCTCAGTTGAAACAGATCAGGACTGAGAACTGGCCTTTAGAACTACTGCTGCTATGGGCTGTATATAACTGATTTAACTCAGTAACTGTTACACATGGGATTAGTTTGGAACTTTAAAATGGAGCATAATAATAATTTCAAAATAAAAGCCTTGAATAGTTTTACATCAGGTAATTGCTGTTTTTGGCTTTATTTGACGTTTTCATCCAGAGCACTGTTACACATGGGATTACTTTGGAACTTTAAAATGGAGAATAATAATAATTTCAAAATAAAAGCCTTGAATATTTTTACATCAGGTAATTGCTTTTTTTGGCCGTATATGACTTTTTCATCCAAAGCAATGTTACACATGGGATTAGTTTGGAACTTTAAAATGGAGAATAATAATTTCAAAATAAAAGCCTTGAATATTTTTACATCAGGTAATTGCTGTTTTTGGCTTTATTTGACGTTTTCATCCAAAGCACTGTTACACATGGGATTACTTTGGAACTTTAAAATGGAGAATAATAATAATTTCAAAATAAAAGCCTTGAATATTTTTACATCAGGTAATTGCTGTTTTTGGCTTTATATGACTTTTTCATCCAAAGCACTGTTACACATGGGATTAGTTTGGAACTTTAAAATGGAGCATAATAATAATTTCAAAATAAAAGCCTTGAATATTTTTACATCAGGTAATTGCTGTTTTTGGCTTTATATGACTTTTTCATCCAAAGCAATTTTACACATGGGATTAGTTCGGAACTTTAAAATGGAGCATAATAATAATTTCAAAATAAAAGCCTTGAATATTTTTACATCAGGTAATTGCTGTTTTTGGCTTTATGTGACTTTTTCATCCAAAGCACTGTTACACGTGGTATTAGTTTGGCCCTCTGAAATGAAGCATACTGAAAATTTCAAAATAAAAGCCTTGAATATTTTTACATCATGTAATTGCTTTTTTTGGCCGTATATGACTTTTTCATCCACAGCACTGTTACACATGGGATTAGTTTGGAACTTTAAAATGGAGCATAATAATAATTTCAAAATAAAAGCCTTGAATATTTTTACATCATGCAATTGCTGTTTTTGGCTTTGTATGACTTTTTCATCCAAAGCACTGTTACACATGGTATTAGTTTGGCCCTTTGAAATGAAGATTAACAAAAATTTCAAAATAAAAGCCTTGAATATTTTGACATCATGTAATTGCTCTTTTTGGCTTTATTTGACTTTTTCATCCAAAGCACTGTTACACATGGTATTAGTTTGGCCCTTTGAAATGAAGCATACTGAAAATTTCAAAATAAAAGCCTTGAATATTTTTACATGACGTAATTGCTCTTTTTGGCTTTATTTGACTTTTTCATCCAAAGCACTGTTACACGTGGTATTAGTTCAGAACTTTAAAATGAAGCATACTGAAAATTTCAAAATAAAAGCCTTGAATACTTTTACATCAGCTACTTGTGTTTTGAGCATTATGTAACTATTTTAACCCAAGGACTATTACGCTTGGGATTAGTTTGGCCCTTTGAAATGAAGTTTAACAAAACTTCCAAAATAAAAGCCTCGACAACATTTTAAATCGTACCGAACGGTGCACGTCCGCCTCGCTTAACGTTCTTGCGGTTCTCCGCGTGCCACTGATCACGTCGCGGCGTTCTTTGGCGTCGACGCCGATTTGTGGCGCGACGACGCCGGGCCCATGCCCGACGGGCGCGCCTCGGCAGGCCCCGTCTAAATTTCTTCCGAAATTTTCTAGTTGGGGCCTGCCATGCAAAGCAATGGCAGGAACCTATTACTATTGTCGGAGAGAAGTGTCTCTTTATTTATTTTTCTTCCGTAACCGTTAATGCGGCTCATACCGCTGGGTGCACACCTACAAATGAGGTATCAAAACGTGCAGAAAATTCACGCCATGATTGCTATTACTTTTGGTGGGATTTGGGCTTAACGTGGCGACATAATTCGCAAAAAACTACGAAAAAAATCCCATTATAAGTCAATGGGAAAAATCCTAGAAATACCCTATTTTACCCTATTTTTGAGGATTTTCTGTGTCGTCACAAATTCACCTAGAAATGCCATTCAAATTTCATTTTGTAGATACGTCTGTGATCTCTTCGAAAGTGAAGACGGCTCGTCGATACCAGTTACGGTTTGTCCACAATTTGCCTCTAAGCGACCCAAAGTTTCTCATTTTTCTTCAAATTAGAGTGACAGCAGACCTCGGTTCATATCTGGGCACAACATTTCTTTCTCTCATCACTGTAAATGCTCTGAGTGAGGTACAGATATGAATCTCGGGACTGTCGCAGAAGACACATTGAACTGTCATACGCTTAAAACGCTTTTCGAATATGTATTACGGTTCCCGAACAAGAAGGATTTGTTTCCAATGCTTTTTTTCAGTAAAGTGTGTTTGCTCAAACACACTTGTGTGTTTGAGCGCTCAGAGCTCAGAGCTCACACCTGCTGAGACCATTATTTGCCATAGCAACGGATCTCAAGAGGCTATTGGCTGCTGGTTAGGACTACGAATACGCATCACTGTAGTTCTATCTATAGTGGAATACTCAGTTGAAACAGAGGAGGACTGAACTGGCCTTTAGAACTAATTGCTGCTATGGGCTGTATATAACTGATTTAACTCAGTAACTGTTACACATGGGATTAGTTTGGAACTTTAAAATTAAGCATACTGAAAATTTCAAAATAAAAGCCTTGAATATTTTACATGACGTAATTGCTCTTTTTGGCCGTATATGACTTTTTCATCCAAAGCACTGTTACACATGGGATTAGTTCGGAACTTTCAAATGGAGCATAATAATAATTTCAAAATAAAAGCCTTGAATATTTTTACATCAACTACTTTTGTTTTGAGCATTATATAACTGATTTAACCCAATGACTATTACACATGGGATTAGTTTGGCCCTTTAAAATGAAGCATACTGAAAATTTCAAAATAAAAGCCTTGAATATTTTTACATCATGTAATTGCTCTTTTTGGCTTTATTTGACTTTTTCATCCAAAGCACTGTTACACGTGGTATTAGTTTGGCCCTTTGAAATGAAGCATACTGAAAATTTCAAAATAAAAGCCTTGAATATTTTTACATCATGTAATTGCTCTTTTTGGCCGTATATGACTTTTTCATCCAAAGCACTGTTACACATGGGATTAGTTCGGAACTTTAAAATGGAGCATAATAATAATTTCAAATTAAAAGCCTTGAATATTGTTACATCAACTACTTGTGTTTTGAGCATTATATAACTGATTTTATCCAATGACTGTTATTCATGGGATTAGGTTGGCCCATTGAAATGAAGCATACTGAAAATTTCAAAATAAAAGCCTTGAATATTTTTACATCATGTAATTGCTCTTTTTTGGCTTTATTTGACTTTTTCATCCAAAGCACTGTTACACATGGTATTAGTTCAGAACTTTAAAATGAAGCGTAATGAAAATTTCAAAATAAAAGCCTTGAATATTTTTAAATCATGTAATTGCTGTTTTTGGCTTTGTATGACTTTTTCATCCAAAGCACTGTTACACATGGTATTAGTTTGGCCCTTTGAAATGAAGCATACTGAAAATGTCAAAATAAAAGCCTTGAATATTTTTACATGACGTAATTGCTCTTTTTGGCTTTATTTGACTTTTTCATCCAAAGCACTGTTACACGTGGTATTAGTTCGGAACTTTAAAATGAAGCATACTGAAAATTTCAAAATAAAAGCCTTGAATATTTTTAGATTATGTAATTGCTCTTTTTGGCTTTATTTGACCTTTTCATCCAAAGCACTCTTACACGTGGTATTAGTTCAGAACTTTAAAATGAAGCATACTAAACATTTCAAAATAAAAGCCTTGAATGTTTTTACATCATGTAATTGCTCTTTTTGGCTTTATTTGACTTTTTCATCCAAAGCAGTGTTACACATGGTATTAGTTTGTCCCTTTGAAATGAAGCATACTGAACATTTCAAAATAAAAGCCTTGAATATTTTTACATCATGTAATTGCTCTTTTTGGCTTTATTTGACTTTTTCATCCAAAGCACTGTTACACGTGGTATTAGTTTGGCCCTTTGAAATGAAGCATACTGAAAATTTCAAAATAAAAGCCTTGAATATTTTTACATCATGTAATTGCTCTTTTTGGCCGTATATGACTTTTTCATCCAAAGCACTGTTACACATGGGATTAGTTCGGAACTTTAAAATGGAGCATAATAATAATTTCAAATTAAAAGCCTTGAATATTGTTACATCAACTACTTGTGTTTTGAGCATTATATAACTGATTTTATCCAATGACTGTTATTCATGGGATTAGGTTGGCCCATTGAAATGAAGCATACTGAAAATTTCAAAATAAAAGCCTTGAATATTTTTACATCATGTAATTGCTCTTTTTTGGCTTTATTTGACTTTTTCATCCAAAGCACTGTTACACATGGTATTAGTTCAGAACTTTAAAATGAAGCGTAATGAAAATTTCAAAATAAAAGCCTTGAATATTTTTAAATCATGTAATTGCTGTTTTTGGCTTTGTATGACTTTTTCATCCAAAGCACTGTTACACATGGTATTAGTTTGGCCCTTTGAAATGAAGCATACTGAAAATGTCAAAATAAAAGCCTTGAATATTTTTACATGACGTAATTGCTCTTTTTGGCTTTATTTGACTTTTTCATCCAAAGCACTGTTACACGTGGTATTAGTTCGGAACTTTAAAATGAAGCATACTGAAAATTTCAAAATAAAAGCCTTGAATATTTTTAGATTATGTAATTGCTCTTTTTGGCTTTATTTGACCTTTTCATCCAAAGCACTCTTACACGTGGTATTAGTTCAGAACTTTAAAATGAAGCATACTAAACATTTCAAAATAAAAGCCTTGAATGTTTTTACATCATGTAATTGCTCTTTTTGGCTTTATTTGACTTTTTCATCCAAAGCAGTGTTACACATGGTATTAGTTTGTCCCTTTGAAATGAAGCATACTGAACATTTCAAAATAAAAGCCTTGAATATTTTTACATCATGTAATTGCTCTTTTTGGCTTTATTTGACTTTTTCATCCAAAGCAGTGTTACGCATGGGATTAGTTTGGCCCTTTGAAATGAAGCATACTGAAAATTTCAAAATAAAAGCCTTGAATATTTTTACATCAGCTACTTGCGTTTTGAGCATTATATAACTACTTTAACCCCAGGACTATTACGCATGGGATTAGTTTGGCCCTTTGAAATGAAGTTTAACAAAACTTCCAAAATAAAAGCCTTGACAACATTTGAAATCATACCGAATGGTGCGCGTCCGCCTCGCTTAACGTTCTTGCGGTTCTCCGCGTGCCACTGATCACGTCGCGGCGTTCTTTGGCGTCGACGCCGATTTGTGGCGCGACGACGCCGGGCCCATGCCCGACGGGCGCGCCTCGGCAGGCCCCGGCTAAATTTCTTCCGAAATTTTCTAGTTAAGTATTATTCTTTATTTTTCTTCCGTAACCGTTAATGCGGCTCATACCGCTGGGTGCACACCTACAAATGAGGTATCAAAACGTGCAGAAAATTCACGCCATTGGAGCTATTACTTCTGGTGGGATTTGGGCTTAACGTGGCGACATAATTCGCAAAAAACTACGAAAAAAACCCCATTATAACTCAATGGGAAAAATCCTAGAAATACCCTATTTTTGAGGATTTGCTGTGTCGTCACAAATTCACCTAGAAATGCCATTCAAATTTCATTTTGTAGATACGTCTGTGATCTCTTCGAAAGTGAAGACGGCTCGTCGATACCAGTTACGGTTTGTCCACAATTTGCCTCTAAGCGACCCAAACTTTCTCATTTTTGCTGAAATTACAGTGACAGCCCATCTCGGTTCATATCTGGGCACAACATTTCTTTCTCTCATCGCTGTAAATGCTCTGAGTGAGGTACAGATATGAATCTCGGGACTATCGCAGAAGACACATTGAACTGTCATACGCTCGAAACGCTTTTCGAATATGTATTACGGTTCCCGAACAAGAAGGATTTGTTTCCAATGCTTTTTTTCAGTAAAGTGTGTTTGCTCAAACACACTTGTGTGTTTGAGAGCTCACAGCTCAGAGCTCACACCTGCTGAGACCATTATTTGCCATAGCAACGGAACTCAAGAGGCTATTGGCTGCTGATTTGGACTACGAATACGCATCGCTGTAGTTCTATCTATCCTCAGTTGAAACAGATCAGGACTGAGAACTGGCCTTTAGAACTACTGCTGCTATGGGCTGTATATAACTGATTTAACTCAGTAACTGTTACACATGGGATTAGTTTGGAACTTTAAAATGGAGAATAATAATAATTTCAAAATAAAAGCCTTGAATATTTTTACATCAGGTAATTGCTTTTTTTGGCCGTATATGACTTTTTCATCCGAAGCAATGTTACACATGGGATTAGTTCGGAACTTTAAAATGGAGCATAATAATAATTTCAAAATAAAAGCCTTGAATATTTTTACATCAGGTAATTGCTGTTTTTGGCTTTATGTGACTTTTTCATCCAAAGCACTGTTACACGTGGTATTAGTTTGGCCCTTTAAAATGAAGCTTAACAAAAATTTCAAAATAAAAGCCTTGAATATTTTTACATGACGTAATTGCTCTTTTTGGCTTTATTTGACTTTTTCATCCAAAGCACTCTTACACGTGGTATTAGTTCAGAACTTTAAAATGAAGCATACTGAAAATTTCAAAATAAAAGCCTTGAATATTTTACATGAAGTAATTGCTCTTTTTGGCCGTATATGACTTTTTCATCCAAAGCAATGTTACACATGGGATTAGTTCGGAACTTTAAAATGGAGCATAATAATAATTTCAAAATAAAAGCCTTGAATATTTTTACATCATGCAATTGCTGTTTTTGTCTTTGTATGACTTTTTCATCCAAAGCACTGTTACACATGTGATTAGTTCGGAACTTTAAAATTAAGCATAATAATAATTTCAAAATAAAAACCTTGAATATTTTTACATCAGGTCATTGCTCTTTTTGGCTTTGTATGACTTTTTCATCCAAAGCACTGTTACACATGGGATTCGTTCGGAACTTTAAAATGGAGCATAATAATAATTTCAAAATAAAAGCCTTGAATATTTTTACATCATGTAATTGCGGTTTTTGGCTTTATGTGACATTTTTATCCAAAGCACTGTTACACAATGGAATAGTTTGGCCCTCTGAAATGAAGCATACTGAAAATTTCAAAATAAAAGCCTTGAATATTTTTACATCATGTAATTGCTCTTTTTGGCCGTATATGACTTTTTCATCCAAAGCACTGTTACACATGGGATTAGTTTGGAACTTTGAAATGGAGCATAATAATAATTTCAAAATAAAAGCCTTGAATATTTTTACATCATGTAATTGCTGTTTTCAGCATTATATAACTATTTTTACCCAAGGACTATTACGCATGGGATTAGTTTGGCCCTTTGAAATGAAGTTTAACAAAACTTCCAAAATAAAAGCCTTGAGAAAATTTTAAATCGTACCGAATGGTGCACGTCCGCCTCGCTTAACGTTCTTGCGGTTCTCCGCGTGCCACTGATCACGTCGCGGCGTTCTTTGGCGTCGACGCCGATTTGTGGCGTGACGACGCCGGGCCCAAAACCCCACGGGCGCGCCTTGGCAGGCCCCGGCTAAATTTCTTCCGAAATTTTCTAGTTCTTCTTTATTTTTCTTCCGTAACCGTTAATGCGGCTCATACCGCTTGGTGCACACCTACAAATGAGGTATCAAAACCTGCAGAAAATTCACGCCATTCCAGCTATTACTTCTGGTGGGATTTGGGCTTAACGTGGCGACATAATTCGCAAAAAACTACGAAAAAAACCCCATTATAAGTCAATGGGAAAAATCCTAGAAATACCCTATTTTTGAGGATTTTCTGTGTCGTCACAAATTCACCTAGAAATGCCATTCAAATTTCATTTTGTAGATACGTCTGTGATCTCTTCGAAAGTGAAGACGGCTCGTCGATACCAGTTACGGTTTGTCCACAATTTGCCTCTAAGTGACCCAAAGTTTCTCATTTTTCCTAAAGTTAGAGTGCGTCTCTGGCTGCTTAGAGTGAGAGATGAAGACAACTTTTTCAGCCCCAATCATTTTTGAAATCGCCATCACGCCCACAAATATCGCACGATTAGTATCACAATCGGTCCTGACATTGATACGCCTGTCTGCTCCGGTAAAATGTTTTCGAAATTTATCTAGACCGTACGGTTTTCTGTCACGGTGCTTCAGAGCAAAGTCATGCGACAGGATTTTCTGAGGCTCTCAGGCTCTCTCACTAACAGTTCACACCTTGGTGTGAAACTTATTTACCATAGCAACGGAACTCAAGAGGCTATTGGCTGCTGATTAGGACTACAAATACGCATCGCTGTAGTTCTATCTATCCTCAGTTGAAACAGATCAGGACTGAGAACTGGGCTTTAGAACTAATTGCTGCTATGGGCTGTATATAACTGATTTAACTCAGTAACTGTTACACATGGGATTAGTTTGGAACTTTAAAATTAAGCATACTGAAAATTTCAAAATAAAAGCCTTGAATATTTTACATGACGTAATTGCTCTTTTTGGCCGTATATGACTTTTTCATCCAAAGCAATGTTACACATGGGATTAGTTCGGAACTTTAAAATGGAGCATAATAATAATTTCAAAATAAAAGCCTTGAATATTTTTACATCAGGTAATTGCTGTTTTTGGCTTTATGTGACTTTTTCATCCAAAGCACTGTTACACGTGGTATTAGTTTGGCCCTCTGAAATGAAGCATACTGAAAATTTCAAAATAAAAGCCTTGAATATTTTTACATCATGTAATTGCTTTTTTTGGCCGTATATGACTTTTTCATCCAAAGCACTGTTACACATGGGATTAGTTTGGAACTTTAAAATGGAGCATAATAATAATTTCAAAATAAAAGCCTTGAATATTTTTACATGACGTAATTGCTCTTTTTGGCTTTATTTGACTTTTTCATCCAAAGCACTGTTACACATGGTATTAGTTTGGCCCTTTGAAATGAAGCTTAACAAAAATTTCAAAATAATAGCCTTGAATATTTTTACATCATGTAATTGCTCTTTTTGGCTTTATTTGACTTTTTCATCCAAACCACTGTTACACATGGTATTAGTTTGGCCCTTTGAAATGAAGCATACTGAAAATTTCAAAATAAAAGCCTTGAATATTTTTACATCAACTACTTGTGTTTTCAGCATTATATAACTGATTTAACCCAATGACTATTACACATGGGATTAAAATAGACTGTTTTGCATGAGCAGCAGATAGATCCTCTATTGCACATGTGTCAAACTCAAGGCCCGCGGGCCACATGTGGCCCGCTACGTCATTTTATGTGGCCCTCTCCCCCCTACCACCGTTTTACAGCCCCATTGATTGACTTAAAATAGGTTTTGAGCACGAATTGACTACAAACTACATATCCCATAATGCCTTCCGATTCTTACCAACCAACATTACGGCTTCTCGCCACTAGAGTGCAGCAGAGTCACCTCAAGCTGATTATTAATTTTCCCAGCGAATAAAACTGAAACATCGACAAGCTAACAAGCTAAAGAGCGAAGTCCCGTGATGTTTCAATCGAGGACTTTTACCGTCTACTGCCCCCTGATTTGATGCCACAGCTTCGACTCCATGCAGCTCCTGTGTTTTGTCCACGTTTGGAAGCACCTATCTGTGCGAACAGATGTTTCCAATAATGAATTTAAACAAGACCAAGCACAGATCGCGCATTACTGACGAAAACCTACACGCCGTTTTGCGGATTGCCACAGAATAGAACTAAAACCAGACATGGACGAACTGACCAGGGGGAAACATTGGTAAGCACAAACAAACTAAATTTAAATAGAATGAATGTAAAACCAAAACTCAGTATACTGGAATATGCATATAGTTTATTGATTTTGCTTGTGTTTTGTTTTGTGTTTATTTACACAACACAATGAGGATGTGTGAGTTGGTGACAGGGTGAAGAGGATCAGCTTTGTGTTCAAGGACAGGAAGCGTCACCTCATTGTTTTGTTCTTATGTGAAATACATGTTCGTTGTGTAATAAATAACGAAAAAGTTTTGTGAATGAAGTTGAGAGTTAATATCAAAACTTGTTTTTTATTATTTGTCTGCTTATCTTCAAAGCAGACACAGATTAATTTTCCCTGCGAATAAAACTGAAACATCGACAAGCTAACGAGCTAAAGAGCGAAGTTTAGCTGAGCAGTTTAAAAATACTGTAATTTTTAAACTGAGCAGTAATTTTACATCCATGCAAACTCAAATGTAATATTTAAAACTTGAATACATAAAATCAGTTATTTAACAATATGAGGTGTTTAAAAATAAAAAAGATAGCAATTTCTTTTTATTGCAGAGACATTAGATTCTTAAATTTATGGTATTCTTTAAATGTTGTAATTTTGGTTCATTGTAAACTTTACCTGTAAAAAGTTTGTAGAAATCTTTAACATAAGGTCAATATATATTTTTAAACTGTAATATGTTGTGTGTGTGTGCGTTATTGAAAATTTATATTTGTGACAATCATTAGGTAAATGCTAATGAACTGCCTTCCTGCAGTTTATGAGCATTGAACTGTTACTAAACAGTTCAATGCAAGGTTCATTAGCGTTAGCATTTTAGCTTCAATAAGCTATTAGCTATTTATTTTACATTACGGTTCCCGAACAAGAAGGATTTGTTTCCAATGCTTTTTTTCAGTAAAGTGTGTTTGCTCAAACACACAATTGTGTGTTTGAGAGCTCAGAGCTCAGAGCTCAGACCCTGCTGAGACCATTATTTACCATAGCAACGGAACTCAAGAGGCTATTGGCTGGTGGTTAGGACTACAAATACGCATCGCTGTAGTTCTATCTATCCTCAGTTGAAACAGATCAGGACTGAACTGGCCTTTAGAACTAATTGCTGCTATGGGCTGTATATAACTGATTTAACTCAGTAACTGTTACACATGGGATTAGTTTGGAACTTTAAAATTAAGCATACTGAAAATTTCAAAATAAAAGCCTTGAATATTTTTACATCATGTAATTGCTCTTTTTGGCTTTATTTGACTTTTTCATCCAAAGCACTGTTACACATGGGATTAGTTTGGCCCTTTGAAATGAAGCATACTGAAAATTTCAAAATAAAAGCCTTGAATATTTTTACATCAGCTACTTGTGTTTTGAGCATTATATAACTATTTTAACCCAAGGACTATTACGCATGGGATTAGTTTGGCCCTTTGAAATGAAGTTTAACAAAACCTCCAAAATAAAAGCCTTGACAACATTTTAAATCGTAACGAACGGTGCACGTCCGCCTCGCTTAACGTTCTTGCGGTTCTCCGCGTGCCACTGATTACGTCGCGGCGTTCTTTAGCGTCGACGCAATTTGTGGCGCGACGACGCCGGGCGCGAACCCCACGGCCGCGCCTTGGCAGGCCCCGGCTAAATTTCTTCCGAAATTTTGTTTTTCTAGTTTCTATATACTGTGGCTCTTTCCTCGTTTCATGTTTCTTTTCTTCTTTTTTTTTTATATTTAAACACACTTAAATCCATCAGGGGTTATTAAAAACAAATAATAATATTTTAAAATTAATAAATTAATTTGACAGATTGGGTGTTTTTTATGAGACGTAAGACGTAAGAGACGTAAGTGACCGCCAATCATATGCGCGGATTACGTCTCATGCCGGGAAATTAGGTAAACATTTTATATGCATGCAGACCGCAGACTTACCTTCTTTGTAAAAATGGCAAAATGCAAAGCTAAACGAAAATATGACGATGAACACAGGACATTTCTGGAAGAATGGGAAGATGCTTACTTTTTTATTGAACGGAATGGCAAATCGCTCTGTTTATTATGCGATACCACGATATCACATTACAAGGCTTCAAACCTTCAGCGTCATTTTAGCACACTCCATGCTAATATTGACAAGGATTTCCCCAAAGGTACTGAACTACGGAAGCAAAAATTGAGCACATTGAAAAGCCAGGTAAAAAGACAGTCTCAAATGTTTCAGCAATTGACCAAGCGTGGAGAAGCTGTGACACTTGCATCCTATAAAGTGGCATGGAATATTGCCCGTGCTAAAAAAAAAAGAGCCGCCCTCAAACTGCTGTCGATGTTCTCCTCAACATATGTCTGCGAATCCCTGTTTTCTACCTTGAAACACGTGAAGTCCAAGCATCGGTCCGTTCTGACTGACACTCACGTAAAGGAACTGCTCCGAGTGGCTACAACTGAATACCAACCTGATTTGCAGAGGATTACTAGAAACAAGAGATGCCAGAAATCCCACTGAGATTATCACCCCATCACCTCCAGCAAGGTAAGAAACTCTGTGATGTAGTTTGAAAAAAATACCATCTGACTAAACATGCCTGTGTGAATATTTCAATATTGATCAATTTACATTATACAGGCCCTATCTATGTATCTGAAGTGTGTTCATTAGTTGCGTGTGTCAGAGCGAGGGATAGAGAGAGCAGTGCCTGTGTGTGTGTGGAGTGGGAGGTGTCTGACCTCCAGGGTAGTTGCTGTATTACCTCTGGCTAAGCTGCATTTGATGTGTGTGTTGAGGGTGGACACTTGAGGGTTATGTTGTAAGAAGAGGAGTGTGTTATTAGAAAAATATATGGTTTTAATTATGTGTGTTTGTGTGCGCATGTGTGTGTGTGTGTCTGTCTTGGCAGGTCAGCGCGTGGTGTGGCTCTTGGACTTTCACAGTTAAAGATTTCGGCTCTTTGTGTCTAACTTGTTCGCCACCCCTGTTCTATATGAAAACCTTTTTGAATAAAGTCACTGGTTACATAAATTAAACCAGTGTGTAAATTCTAACTATAACTGTCTTCATCTCACCTGCTCAGCCAATCACCTGATCAGGTGTCTCCATCCCAGTCTAACAGCGCCAGGCTCATCTCTCTTCATAAAGTCCGGCTTGATGTGTGCATCTGCTCCTCATCTGAGCTTCCATCACCTCCACCCCGACTACACCTTCGCTCTGCTCGTTTAATCTTGTTTGTAACTGAACAATATGTTTCTGTATGTGCTTGCTTTATTACAAAAAAAAACCCAAGTTGATTCTGACTGTTAAAACATAAACTTAGCTGTATGTCAGGTTCGTAAAAAAAATTTGTATTGATTCCAGTCATTGTTCAAAAAGTATAGGAAACATTGTATTTACACATATAAAATATTGAAAGTTATTAGCTTTGCTTGCATTTAAAATTTTTAAAACAAGGTTATCCTATTGTTAAATAACACTGTTACAATATATTTACAACTACTTTATTGGTTCTACTCTCTCCAACAAATTACAGCCACAATGTAACTTTGTGTGGAAACTGCACCATTTCTATGAAAACTAAATAATGCAAATCAACTGAGCTACAACAAAAGGAACATTCAAAAATGTAAATAATATTGAAAGAACACATTATTAAAAAGGATGACTGCACAAGTCAAAAGGTAAATGTGCTTTATCAGAAATTATTTAAAATGGCATGTCACAAAAAAAACTAACAATGTGTGACAACTGAAATGTGTGAAAGACAGAGGAAAGCAACTAATATTCTCCTTGCATTCAGTATTGACAGCCAGTGCAGTGTCCAGGTCGGCCATCACAGTAGTAACCAGGGTACTCTCCTCGTCTTCCATTGCCAGTGAAGCCCACAGTCTTTATATTACCGGTTGCAGGAAAAACACGTTACAACCGCAAAAGGAATCCGGTTTTCTGCCTTGAATGTTTTTGAAAATTTGCCCCAGTTGATCTCACCTGTTAATGAAAAATCGATTTCATGTAGTTGAAATCTAATTTCACATATTTTAGGTGAAAAAAGTCAAAGTGAGTCTTCTTCCTGAAAACTGGGTCAGACTCAACGGCTTCAAAGCACCTGCAGGTCGATGCCAAGGTGAGGTAAGCTGAGTCTCCCTGTGCTAGCGCCACCTCCTGGAGAACAGCTTCAAGAACATTCAGAGGCATCTGAAAATAACAAAAAAACAAACAAAATAAAAAATCACATTGCATATTATGATCAGTAAAACAGTAGTTAATAATAGCCATTTCACCAAATACTTTGTTACTCTTACTTGTGTAGTTTATTGCAGTTACTTACTAAAACTATATTGAAGTAGTGCTACTCGTCATTAGAGTATCACATCTGGGTACTACACCCAACTATAATGGCTGCTGTTAGTTTATAAAATATATTAGACTTTCCAGAAATTTAACATTGGTGTACAAAACATATTTAAAAAAGATTAACCTTTAAAAAAAAAAGAGAAACACTAGAAAACTGGTAAGTATGTAAAAAATATTTTATATTTTTCAAGTGTAGTTATACATACCGTTATGTTGAACCATAGCAGTTTGTGCTAAATGGTTCTGTAGCTTGTATTGGCAAAGGGAACATAAATATTTATGTTCATGTTGCAAATAGATACGTGGATCTGTATAATGAAAATAAAAAACAGTTTGAGCATAAAATACATTTCTAAATTATACGTGTTATCTACTTTTCTATTTTTATCTAATGGTGCCCTGCGGGATAATAATTAGCTATGCTACATGCTAAAACTAGCCTTCCCCTGTATGAATTACAAATTTCACTAGTTTACAGCTGTTAATTGTATTTTCAACCTAATCTAGAAAAGCGTATTGATTTACTATGTGAAAAAATTTAAGAAGGTAAAAATACCTTTTGTTGACTTTGTGAGTTTTGCATTGTTGATCGTGCGCCGAACACCAGTGGAAGAACCTCTAACTTCTTTCTTTCTTCTTCCTTTCCTCTTAACTCCGCGTCTTAAGGTATTTATACTAGTGATTATGAAAATAGCGCCCCCTTCATTTCCGGAATGCAATAGTCCCATTTCCAAATAAGGTATGGGACTGACGGAAAGGTCCGTCCCCGCCCCTTTCTGTTTGCTGCAGCGAGGTCCTTCTCGGAACTCGCTGCAGCAAACAGGAAGGGCGGGACGGACCGCTGTCAGTCTCAGACCTTATTTGGAAACGGGACACATTGCACTCCGGAAGTGAAGGGGGCGCTATTACCTATATTATCCGTTTCTCCCGTTTTTATTTTCTTTTGAAATCTGTGATATATCTTCACCTTTAGGAAGGATTTTCACTCTCAGCATGTATTTGAACTTCTCTCTTTTATTTACTTCAGTGCAGCTCACAGTTTCTAATAAGTTCTGTAGCTTTCTGTTTACTTCTAAATCTGCTCCTTAGTCGCATCTTTTCAGGCCTGATACTGCCTCTAGTGGCGTGGGGGCGGTAACACAACTAATAAAATTACATTACTCAGAATACCTCAGTCTTTATTATTTACTATTAATTTCGGCATTACTGGCACCATAAAAGATCAATTATCTTGTCTGGAGTCAGGTTAAGACCCCGATGAGGACGACGATCATGCAGTTGAGCTTCCCTGAGACGGTTTCTGACAGTTTGTGCAGAAATTCTTTGGTTATGCAAACCAATTGTTTCAGCAGCTGTCTGAGTGGCTGGTCTCAGACGATCTCGGAGGTGAACCTGCAGGATGTGGAGGTCCTGGGCTGGTGTGGTTACACGTGTAACACGTGTCTGCGGTTGTGAGGCCGGTTGGATGTACTGCCATATTCTCTGAAACGCCTTTGGAGACGGCTTATGGTGGAGAAATGAACATTCAATGCACGAGCAACAGATCTGGTTGACATTGCTGCTGTCAGCATGCCAATTGCACGCTCCCTCAATGCTTGCGACATCTGTGGCATTTTGCTGTGAGACAAAACTGCGCATTTCAGAGTGGCCTTTTATTGTGGGCAGTATAAGGTACACCTGTGCACTAATCATGATGTCAGATCAGCATCTTGATGTGGCACACCTGTGAGGTGGGATGGATTATCTCAGCAAAGCAGAAGTGCTCACTATCAAACATTTAGACAGATTTGTGGACAACATTTGAAAGAAATGGTAATATTGTTTATCTGGAATGAATTCTAGCTCTTTGAGTCCATCTCATGAAAAATGGGAGCAAAAACAAAAGTGTTGCGTTTATATTTTTGTTGAGTGTATTTCTAAACCCACCTCAAGCTCGATGTTAAACAAACCTCTGCAGGAATCATCAGCCTGGGATCTGATCTCCTCAGCGATCTACCTGCTTTTAAATGTAACTGCTGATTACCTGTCTCGCTAACGACCCAGCTGCGCTCTGTGACAAGAGTCTTCCAAATATGGGCAAGAGGAAGAATGCGCAGCACTATACTTCCGGGACAAGATGCCCCGGCTACAGGCACACAAAGGTTTCACTGGAGCATTTTCTTGTTCCGCAATGGAAGTTTGAACATGTGCATGTGATCTTAGTGGGGCCGCTTCCACCTTCCAGAGGTTTTACCGATCTCCTGACGATGGTGGACAGAACTACTCGGTGGCTGGAGGCAGTTCCACTGTCATCAACCACTTTGGTTCATGTGCCTCGGGCATTTATCTCCTCCTGGTTGTCCCAGTTTGGTGTGCCATTGGACTTGACCTCTGACAGAGGTCACCAGTTCACGTCAGAGTTGTGGACTGCAGTGGCAGAGAGCCTTGGGGTTAAACTCCACCGTTCTGCTGCCTACCATCCGCAGACCAACGGTCATTGTGACAGGTTCCACTGTACAATGAAGGCAGCATTACTGGCCTCGTTGGTGGATAATAGCTGGACAGATCGCCTGCCTTGGGTTCTGTTGGGCCTGCGTTCAGATCCAAAAGAGGACCTGCTGTTTTCTTCAGCTGCGTTGGTCCTGGGCCAGCCTTTGAGAGTACCAGGTGTTAAGAAAAAGGATTAATTTTAGTGCTTAATACAGTTAATCTACGACATGTGTAACAGTTATATACAATACTCCTATTTGGAACAGGTCTCGTCTGAGATGCGGTAAGCAGACAAAGCAGGGCCCTTTTTCCTTCCCCGCTGAAGACAGAGCAATAAATTTACATTCCGATGGGGGGGGGGGGGGGGGGGGGGGGAGACTCTTTGGCGACTCTGCCAGTACCAGACAGAGATGACCACGAAGTGGTCCGCCCTTTTACTTAGACAAAAACCAGACACCTTTGCCATAATGACGGGAGTTTCCAAGTTTTTCTGAGTCCCTGAGGGAGTTTCTAATTGGTCAAAGAACGGAACGCCTTGGCTGCATAAATTAAATAGGGAAACACCTATTTGGTATAAAATTACGTACACGGAGCACGCCAAGAGAGAGCGGCCGCTATTTTTTGCTTTTTTTGTCTGTGTTCTATGTTCGTTTGTCTCCCCTTGTGTGTCTTTATTCTTATGAGAAAATGCATATCTCTGTTCCTCTGCAGCTTTGTTGTGATTGCTTTGTATGGAATTAAACTCTGTGATCTGTGACGTCAACACGCTTTGTTGTTGTTTCGTTTTAGCAGAACGCGGTCGCTGCACGTCGCCCACGGAGAACGTCACTCGCCAAGGACTCGGGAGAGAAAAGAGGAAAGAGCCAAAACTTTTTGTCCAAAGCTAGCATTAACTACCTCTTTTTTTACACAGGGGAATTTCTTCCGGGTCCAGAGGGTTCGGTTGATTCCCAGGGCAGTAGAACAGTTCTAAATGGGGAATCTAGATCTTTTGCCCCTGTAACAGATGTGGAAAGGATCACACAGGAATCGTACTCTGCGTTGGTTTTTTTATTCCTATAAAACAGTGGGACACACTCAGCACCAGGTATGATACACGATCACCGTCACAGTCCTGCGGCCCAACAAACACATTTTGGAGGGAAACTTTATACAAACTTAATAAACGTAACAAATTAACTTTAACCAACACCAAAGTTGTTTTTTAAAAACTCTTGCACAGTTAACATTATATTTTTGCAGAACAAAAGCTGTGAAAACTATTTTTAACAATATAAACATTATTAAAAGTGAGAGGTAGCTTTAGCGCGCGTCTTACCAGCAGCTCCGTTAGGCAGCTTCTGCCTGGCTGCTGCAGCTACGTCACTGAACATTGCTTTGTGCAACACTAATAACGTTCCCCCCAAAACAATATTTACATTAGAAACCAAGAATAAAAGCAGTCAAAACAGAAATAGCCATGTCAGCAGACATGTTAATTCGACAAAATAGAAATAAAAATGTTTTGAGAAGGTTCATAAAATAATAAATAAATAAAATTAACTCAGCTACACCCCGTTGGCAGCACATCACTGCCTTCCTCTGGTGTTTGTGCCAAAGGACCTGATGTCTGCTGAGTATGTACATGTAACAGTGTTTAGGTTTAAGTTGTAGAATCCCACTTGCTTTATATGGATCAGTGCAATGGGGAAATAGCGCCCCCTCTCTGTGTGGCTGGTTAAATGTTGCTGGCTCCTGCACTCAGTGCCAGTCTGTGAAAGCTGCACGAGAGGTGAGTTGCGTTTTTCAGCACACAGTAGAAACGTATTAGCAACATAATTTTTATTAACTTGGACAAATAGTGTGAAATTTATTAATTACTAGATGTGTGCCTAGCACCAATTTTTGTACTTTTAGTTTAGTTAAAATTATCAAACACTTCATGTGCTAAGCTAAAGGCTAACTTAACGCTCTGTTGTAGTGTGCTGAATGAAGCGGAGCCGTTGCACTGATCTGAACTCCCCATATGTTCCCATTCAGGAAATAAACTTGATAAACCAGAAACTTCTCGTCTTCATTAAAAATCTACACAACGCAGAGTCGAGGGGTTACTGGGGCCGGCCTGGTACAGTGGAGTGAAGCAGAACCCGGTTACATTGGTGCCGTGACCCGAGCTTCTGCGATCCTGTATTCAGCGGTGCTGTCTATTTCCTGGACGGTGGTTGGAGTCACCACGTGGACTGTGGGGAAACCCCGTGGGATTTCCCTCCTTCCCACCATTTGCTGTTTTCTGTTGGAACACTGAGGTGGGATTCTGTACATCTGGTTGTAAAAAAAAAAAAAAACAACGAAGCAGATCTGCATCATGTCAGACTTTCCTGGTGTTGGCAGAGGGAGGGGGACAGTTAGTTTTAGCCCACTGCAGTCATTTGGCAGGGGTAGAGCAGGTTTACTGGCAGCCCCAGTCTCATCCACACCTAGGCCTGTCTTTGCTGAGTTACATGAGAAACCTGTTGATGGTGACTGTGATGATTCCCATCATTCTAATTCAGATACAAAACCTACCAAAGAGAGCCTTTATGCAGAGATAGCGACGCAAATTGGGGTTTCTATTGGAGAAAGCATTGCCTCTTGTATTGAGTCTCGCTTGGGCTGTGGACTGGGAAGTGTTCTTGGGTCTGCCAGTAATGTGCTCTCAGAACCGTCACTTTTGAATGTGATTGTGAAATCTGATGTTAAAGAACCTGTGTGTTTTAGAGGGGATGGTTGTGACACATGCAGTGTTCAGGAATGGGAGGAAATGATAATGACCTATTTGAAGAAAAAAGGGGTACAGACAGCTGAACAAGCTGATGAAGTGCTTAGTAAACTGGCAGGGAGGGCAAGAGAGATAGTCAGGGTGGGCATACGTAGTCAGCCATCCTTGTGTCTTAAGGAAGGCCCAGAACCTATTTTTGAGATCTTAAAACAGCACTTTAGTGACACTGCCTGTTCGAGCATGCCGTTGGCTGATTTTTATGCGACATTACCTAACTTAGGTGAGACACCTTTCGATTACTGGCTCCGGCTGAACAGAGCCATGGAACTCACAGAGGACTGTCTCAAACGACAGAATAAATCATTTGCATATCTGACAAAAGAACTGACTGCAATGTTCATTCGTCACTGCCCAGACTCAGAACTGTCTCTTATTTTCAAATGCAAGCCGTTGCAGCAGTGGACGCCTACTGATGTGCACGAGAAGTTGCTGGAGCACAGCAAAGATCAGAAGTGTGGCCCTCAGCTGAGTGCATCCTGTGCTTTAAGTTTTCAGCGACAGGAGGTGAGTCCTCATGTGCAACAGGTGACATGCAGCAGTAAATGTACCACACCATCACCGACCTCTACCTCTACTGGACTTAATGCACCGGCGCCTGCTGATCGTCTTGATCATGTGATAGCTCTGTTGGAGAGAGTTCTGGAGGGTCAGCCTCGACAAGCAAAGTCACCTGCTAAAGATGATGTCAGAGCTCATCGAAACCAAACACACAAAGTCATGCCCTGTGTAATTTGTGGTGACACAACACACTCTACCTATTACCACTGTAGAGCCAATCAGCTATGCTTCATCTGCTATGCTGCTGATCACACACGGGCTCGGTGCCCCAGGGCCGTATCTAACAAAGGGAGAGGGCCTGAATCAGCTGCCCAGCAGCTGGGAAACTAGTTGGCCTACATGTGGAGGGGGCAAGTGTTAGGCCTGAAATTGCGCCCCAAGAGACTGATTTTGATGATTTGGAGTCTGTATACCAAACTGTCTGTGAAGAACGACAGCTTGGTCATCGACCAGTACTTCAGAACACCCAAAGACTGCAACAACACGATAAACTGTTCTATGAAAATGTGACCCTTGGTGGCAAAGTGTCTGTTAAAGCAATGCTTGATAGTGGCTCCATGGCCTGCACCCTCAGTACCAATCTGATGCCCCACCTCTTAGATCATGCAGTGCTGCAGTCCCCCACCTTGCAACCCACTGATGTTGTACTGATTGGTTGTGGTGGTTCAAAGACAATCCCGTCAGGTGTGTGTGACATTACAGTGGAAATGTATGACTGCAAAGTTGTTGTACCTATGCTGGTGGTTGCAGGACAAAGTGAGGACCTTATCATAGGCAGCAACCCTATGCGGCATTTGGTCAATCACCTGAAGACAAAAGATAATTTTGGGGTGAAATGCAGCAAGAGTTTAAATGCAGAAGATATGTCTGATCACAATGTGCTAAGTTTAATGTCAGAAGTGGTGGTTCCAGAGAGTGCAGGTGATAAAATTGGAACTGTCAAGCTAAAGAAAGCCATAACCTTGGAACCTTTGACAGAGCACCTGGTCTGGGGCAGGCTGCAGCTAGGAGACAATGAGGAAGTCGACAGTGCTGTAGTGATCGAACCCACAGCAGCAAGGTCAAGGCCAAGGTCAGTTATGGTTGGAAGAACTGTGGCACATCTTAATAGTGATGGGTGGCTCCCGGTAAAGGTGTTGAACCCCTTTGACAAGCCATTGCCTTTAAAACGAAACATGAAGTTGGCTGATGTGTTTACCTGTGCAGCAGTGGAGAGCTTCAGTCCCACTGGCTCCTGCTTACAACAGAATGTTCAACTGCCAACTACTGAATCAGCACAGTGCAATGATGTGCAGAGTTTAGTCACTGATGTCTCCACCTTGCCTGATCATCCATCTTCGGAGAGAGCAATGGGTGACAATAGCTCCTTACATGCAGTGCTGCAAAATCTGGGGCTGTCTGACATTGATATCAACTCCTGTGAAGTGTCACAAGCTAGCAAAGAGAAACTAGTTGATCTCATAGCCCAGTTTGAGTCCATTTTCTCGAGAGACAAGCTAGATTGCGGCAAAGCTACAGGCTATCTTCATAGGGTTCGAGTAGTAGATGACAAGCCATTCCGGTTGCCTTGCCGACGTGTGCCACCGACTCATTATGACAAATTAAGACGAGCTCTGAATGAAATGGAGGAACGGGAAATAGTCCGAAAGTCTTGCAGTGATTTTGCATCACCTTTGGTCTTAGTTTGGAAGAAGTCTGGTGATTTAAGAATATGTAATGACTTTCGCTGGCTTAACGCTAGAACTGTCAAAGATGCCCATCCTCTTCCGCATCCAGCAGATGCGCTGGCTGCTTTAGGAGGAAATGGATTTTTCTCTACAATGGACCTGACTTCAGGCTACTATAATGTGGAGGTGCATGAACAGGACCGCAAGTACACAGCATTTACATCACCATTCGGGTTATACGAATACAATCGTATGCCACAGGGACTGTGCAACAGTCCAGCGACCTTTATGAGGATGATGTTGGGCATTTTCGGAGACCAGAACTTCCTCAGTGTGCTGTGTTATCTTGACGATGTCCTGGTTTTTGCCCCCACAGAAGAAGCAGCACTGCAGCGCTTGCATATGGTGTTCCAGAGACTGCAGGCTCACAATCTTAAGTTGGCCCCAAAGAAGTGCCACTTCTTGAGGCAGTCTGTGAAATTCCTAGGGCACATTGTTAATGCTGATGGAATAAGGTCAGATCCTGACAAAATTGCATCCATTACGTCCCTTATGGAAGCGGACCTCATGGATGATGGTTCTAAGGTTCCATCCCAGCGGCGGATCCGCTCATTCCTGGGAATGGTCATGTATTATCAACAATTTATTGAGAACTGTTCATCCATTGCAAAACCTCTGTTCCGGCTGACGTCTGGGGACAAAGGTCCACGTGGTCCAGGGAGAAGGCGCCAGAAAGCACGTGCTAAGCTGTGTGAGGAGGACTGGACAGATGACTGCAGGATGGCGTTCTTCAAGTTAAAGCAGGCTTTGTTGGATCGAGTGCTCCTGGCCCATCCAAACTTCGAGGAGCCCTTCCTTCTATCGGTTGATGCCTCCAGCAGTGGCCTTGGTGCTGTGTTGTCACAAGTTCCGGCTGGAGCTTCAACATCAAGGCCAATCGCCTTTGCCAGTAAGACACTCAGTCATGCACAGTCCAAGTATCCAGCACATAGGCTGGAGTTCTTTGCCTTGAAGTGGGCAGTGTGCGATAAGTTTCATCACTGGGTTAGGGGTCATCGGTTTACAGTATGGACCGACAATAACCCTCTGACTTACATACTGTCTAAGCCAAGATTAGATGCATGTGAGCAGAGGTGGATTGCAAAGCTGGCACCTTTTCAGTTTGACATACAATACATCCCTGGTCCTAAAAATGTGGTTGCTGATGCACTGAGCAGGGAACCCTTTGCGCAACCAACTGCCTCCCATCGTCTCATAAGAGTGCCATACAATGATCTGCTGGTTGAGGCAGAGGTAGTTGCCACAGGTGGGGTGCAGGAGGCCTTCAGATGGACGGTTCACTCACCTGAGGAGACCCAAGGCGATGACCAGCCTATTGTTTCTCAGTGCACAGCTGTTGTACAGGCCGGGGGGCTGACATCTTCTGAGGTGGGCGCTGTTTTCCAGGTTCATACAGAACATGAGTCCAAGGTGTGGCCATATGCTCTCCTTCTGCCTCAGTTCTCTCAGACTTTGCTCACACCAAACCAAACAGATTCTGAAATCTTTTCGCATGATGAACTAGTGAGGCAGCAGCGGTGTGATGATACACTGAGTAGGGCAATCTTCTATGTAGGAAGGGGGCGTAGACCATCAAGGAGAGAGCGTGCCAAAGAAGCGACTGATACAATTAGACTTCTGAAGGCATGGAACAAGTTGACTGTGAAAAATGGTGTATTGTATCGAATCTCCAAGAATCCTGTAACAAAGACAAAAACCCACCTGTATGTTGTCCCGCCTGCCCTGCGTCCTGCTGTACTGAAGGGAGTCCATGATGAAGCAGCCCACCAAGGCCAACAACGAACTCTTTACCTGGCCAGGCAAAGATTTTATTGGTCTGGCATGGCTAAACATGTGGCAGAGTATGTGAGGTGCTGCAAGCGGTGCATTGTTAGCAAGTCACCGGAACCAGAGGCTAGAGCACCTTTAGAGAACATCAAGACATCAGAGCCCCTTGAACTAGTCTGCATAGACTTCTGGTCGGCTGAGGACTCTGCAAACAAATCAGTGGATGTGCTTGTGGTCACCGACCATTTTACAAAGATGGCGCATGCCTTTTTATGCCCCAACCAGTCTGCCAAGGCAGTGGCGCACCAACTGTGGCATAACTATTTCTGTATCTACGGCTTTCCAACACGCTTACACTCTGATCAGGGAGCGAATTTTGAGAGTGCACTCATCTCTGAACTATTGAGTGTTGCTGGTGTCCAGAAGTCCCACACGACTCCATATCACCCGATGGGTAATGGTTCTTGTGAAAGGATGAACCGCACCTTGGGCAATATGATTCGTGCCTTACCTCCAAAAGCTAAGCAAAGATGGCCTGATGCGCTGAAAGCCCTCACCTTTGCATACAACTGCACTGTCCACGAGACAACTGGGTTTGCTCCATTTCTGTTGATGTTTGGCAGAGTACCAAGACTCCCAATTGATATAATCTTTGGCTCTGTCATTGACCATCATGACGTCACAGATTATGACCGATATGTCCAGACACTAAGGAAAGACCTTAAGGAGGCAATGGACATTGCACAAAGAACGGCGAGCAAACAATTGCAGCGCCACAAAGATCTCTACAATCGGAAGGTCTGGGGATCCCCAGTGGAGATTGGAGACCGTGTTCTTTTGGCCAACAAAAAGGGGCGCGGCAAGAGAAAACTTGCTGATCACTGGGAGAATGTTGTCTATACAGTTGTGGACAAGAATGACACCAGTCACACCTTTAAGCTGCAGAATGCGTCCACCGGGCAGGTGAAGGTTGTACATCGTAACCTGTTAATGCCAGTGAACTTTCTGCCTATCGAGGATTCTTCGCTGCAGGATGAAGTGGATGTGTCTTCTGAATCTGGCTCGCGGGTGGCGGATAGCGATGGAGAGGCTGTGTGTGGTGTGTCTGTGGCATCTGCTGAGTACAGGACAAGAGCTTGGGTTTCTGACTTGCCATCTGAAGTGTCCAGTGAGTTGTCGTCGACTGAGGATAATGAACCAGAAGGCACGGTTGTGGAGCATCAACTGGCCTCCACCTACGTCACCTCTATTGACGCTGATGTACATGAAAATGTGACCAGTGATGAGCAACAATCTGACTTGGTCATATCATTGGATCCAGCTACATGCTCTTCTGCTTTGGAGGCAGCAACGACTGCTGAGCATGATCCGAACTGTTTGCCTTTAGTTACGGTTCCTGTCTCACCTGAAACTGTTGTGCCCACTGGAGACCATACTGTTGTTGACAGGGTGGTAGGTATTCGCACAAGATCAAGGGTGGGAAGGTTACTTAAGCCTGTTTCCAGATTGATTGAGATGATGCACCAGAAAACGGAAACAGTTTGAGTCTTGTTAGAGTGAGGAGAGAGTTTGTTTTATTGTACTTGTAATAGACAATGGTGTTTTAGAATAAACAAGGTGCTTTTGTTTTCATTTGTCTGTATCAGGATGGCGTATGGTTATAAGATGGAAAAATATGTAATCGGCATATTTTGTTTTTTTATGCTTCCCACACGTGTGATGATGAGGTCTGGCCAACTTCTTCTTACACTGATTCTTTTGAGAATAGTCGTCTGACTGGACTTTCTTTGTAACTGTACTGCCTGGACTTTGCTGAGCAGAACTATCACATTTCAATGGCTGTGAAGATGCTATTGAAAAATTGTCTAGAATATTAATTTTGTTTTTGTTCTCTTTTTTTCTTCTGGTTGCTGTGATGTACCTGTTTTTTTTTTAGAGGGGATGTTGTTTTTGTTTGTGATGTTTGTTTATTTCAGGGTGCAAGTGGAATTCAGCAGGGGGGAATGTAACAGTGTTTAGGTTTAAGTTGTAGAATCCCACTTGCTTTATATGGATCAGTGCAATGGGGAAATAGCGCCCCCTCTCTGTGTGGCTGGTTAAATGTTGCTGGCTCCTGCACTCAGTGCCAGTCTGTGAAAGCTGCACGAGAGGTGAGTTGCGTTTTTCAGCACACAGTAGAAACGTATTAGCAACATAATTTTTATTAACTTGGACAAATAGTGTGAAATTTATTAATTACTAGATGTGTGCCTAGCACCAATTTTTGTACTTTTAGTTTAGTTAAAATTATCAAACACTTCATGTGCTAAGCTAAAGGCTAACTTAACGCTCTGTTGTAGTGTGCTGAATGAAGCGGAGCCGTTGCACTGATCTGAACTCCCCATATGTTCCCATTCAGGAAATAAACTTGATAAACCAGAAACTTCTCGTCTTCATTAAAAATCTACACAACGCAGAGTCGAGGGGTTACTGGGGCCGGCCTGGTACAGTGGAGTGAAGCAGAACCCGGTTACATACAGTATTTACCCGCCATGACTCACACCGCTCACCACTTCAGCCTCCTTACGATGGTCCATTCCGGGTTTTGGAGACCTAAGGATGTTTTGGTGGAGTTGGGGGTAATCAGGAGAGTATTTTGGTGGACCGTTTGAAGCCAGCTCATGTGTTACCAGGGACCCAGTTGGCTCAGTCGCCTCGCCGTGGTCGGCCTCCAGTTTCTTTACAAACTCTTCCGGGTCGTCCCCTTCCAGCTGGTTTGTCCCCTCAGGTGGACAGTTTGGTAGCAGTCGATCTGGAGAGTCTGTTTCAGTTTCAACCCGTTCCTGTGAAAAGAAGCCGTGGCGGCCGACTTGTTAAACTCTCTAGTCGTTACCGTTAAGTATTTCAGTTGTTTTGTTTGTTGCTGCTGTTTAGTTTTTCCTTTGTGTTTTGTTGTATGTAAAGAAACGTACAACAAACAACAATGTGACGTTGTTTCACATGTTGTGTGTTTTTGTGTTTGTGACATTCTGTGCTTGTGGCCCCCTGTGTGGCGGATACAATGTATATATTTCACCCCCGAATGTATGCTTTTATTGTGAAGGGGAGGAGGTGAGGTGAGAAGACACCAACTGTTTTACTACATTCTGTTTTTGGTTTGGATTGGAAGACGTTGAGAATAAAACTAGACTCAAATTATATTTTGGTCTTTTTCTGCTGACTTCCACTGTGCATTACATACAGTATATAAGCCAAATGATGGAAAATCAGTTCATATATTAAAACTTTTTAAGTCATTTTATTAGCGACGTACAGGCAGGAGGAACATGCTGTCAGAATGGCAGCCAGTGCAGTTAGTGAGAGGTTGATCAATCCCAGGTGAAGCTCGGCTTCCTGCTGAGCTTCTGAGCATTTGAAAGGGAAATTAAGAAAATTCAGCGATTTTCAAGAAAAAAAAAATGATCAAAATTGGTAAAGCTAAATGAAAAATAAATACTTTATAGTACAAACCACAGGGTGAAAATAGAAATATAAATTTTATTACATATTTTTCCATGATAATTTTTGAAAAGGTGGAGCCCAGTCATTTTGACCTAAATTACAAGTTTTATTAATAACTGCCCTCCGCTATGAACAGCTGGACGCGTACTCGCTGAAAAATTAACAGCTGAAGGATTTCTTCCTCCCTAAGTAAGAAAATTAGACGTCTGGCTGGACGAGACGGTTTAAACTGGAAATCACCCAGAGAGAGATAAATAAACAAGCTGTTTAACAGTTAAACAATTTATCTTGTTAACTCTTCTCACAAAGATGCATTATTTCAGAAACATTCCCAGTACAGTTTAGAGTAAAATCACAGGATCTTTAACATCTTTCCAGTTGTAACATTTTGAATGTTACAACTGGAAACAGGATTTTCTGTCTTTTGAAAACATCTTAAATAAAAACGATGCAGAAATATTCCAGCAGGTTCTCCCAGTTGCACCAGTTTACTGGTACCGGTTCTTCACTCTGGGTCCGTTCTGTATCTCGGAACCAGAAACTAAAACCGGTTTCTGCTCTTTGGACCAGAAATTATTTTTGCTTCTTAAACAATTGAGAATAAAAAATGAACTAAATGAATCTTTGGGATGTATAAACTGGTCTGATTTAAAACTAAACAATAAAATACAAAGTTACCTGATTGATTTAATGACCTCCGACCTCTGCACAGGTCCTGGTGAATTGCATAAAAACTAGAGGAGAAGAAACTAAATTCTGGGAAAAAATAAAAAACAAAACCAAGATTCCCTTCAGCTCCTCTGGACCAACGTAGGCCTCAGAGGTCATCCTGAAGGTCACCCAGAATCTGCTCTGTCATCACATCCACTGCAAGCAGATTACCCACAATGCCGTTCACCAACATGGTGACCCGGATAGATCATCAGCAGGATTATCAGACTTCCTGTAGTTTCAAACAGTAATCTGCAGCAGCGTTTAACTCCCATGTTTTGACTGAATAATCCAGTAAAGTCTGGATTACAGGCCTCAGATCTGCTGCTGCTTTAATTCCTGAATGTTTCTCTCCAGCTCAGGCTCCGCCCACCAACCAGGTGATCATGTTTGCAGAGGAATTATTGAAATGTCCTGCAGGGGGCAGAAAAACCAATTGACACCTGGAGTCTTCTGATTGGCTGGGAGGCGGAGACAAAAGCTGCAGCGTCAGAAAACGATGAAGAGTGAGGAAGATGAGGAACAACCTGGAAAAGTAGAAGAAACGCAGAAGCAGCCCCTCCCCCAGTCCAGCCCGGTCCGGTCCAGTCCGGCTGCAGTGCTTCCCGTTTCTCAGCCCCTACTGAGCATGCTCAGAACAGGCAGCAGTAAGTTCTTCCTGATATCCAGGAGCCTCCACAGCAAAGGTCATGACCTCATCTCCGTCTGGCCAATCAGAGGCCAGCTGGTACCTGTGGCGGCTCCACAGGTCGGGGGCGTTACTCGGTGTCAGCAAGGTCAGCTCTTGCTGGAAGAGACTCAACGTAGGCCAGAGCGCTCTGCAGGGAGGTGAGACAGTAACCCTCCTCACCAATCAGGAAGCTGGGAAGACAACAGGAAGTTGGTCAATAAACAAACAGGAAATGGTTTTAAACTTGATGGCGGGACACAGAAGATCTGTAGCAAAGAGTCAGAAGAAAACAAGTCAACGTTCTGATAGACTGTTAGCCGTTTCCATGACGACGACTCGCCTCTCATGGATGAACTCCTCCAGGGCGGCGCACTCCGACAGCAGCTGGGGACACTGGCAGCGCAGCGCCACGAAGGACAGGATGGGCAGTAGGTCATCGGCGCCGCTGAGGGGACAGAGGGGAGCTGAAACGGTTCGTCGTCGTTATTGAAATAACCGTCAATTAATTCATTAATCATTAACTGGAGCACAGAGGCTCTGAAGACGCTGCTGGCCAGAAGAACTGAAACAATGAAGCTGAGCTGGTCTAGCGCCCCCTGGTGCCGGGTTAGCAGCTTTTCTCTATTTCTAACGTCTAAAAAAGGATTAAATGGTTAACAGAAAAATCTATTTATTACCCGATTAATCAATACAGTAATTGATTAATAAAATAACTATAATGAAAGCTAAATCTGGTCTTAAATTACAACTCCAGAAAAGAGATTAGAAATTATTAGTTCAGATTATTAATCCCCTCTAGAAAAGTGAGGACCAAGTTCAGAGTTTGTTTGGGTTCTACTGGGTTTTATGGTTCTGCTGGGTCGCCCTCTTCTTCCCGCTCCAACGGCCTCGTTGACCTCCTGCTTCAGACGTGGCGACCCAGTTTCAGGCCGGGCCAGCGGGGGAGGGAGGCAGCTCCAGAACCGGGGCGGTTCCTGCTGGGCCGGGCCGAGTGATTCTGATGAGACCCGACAGCGGCGCTGCTGGGTCACGGAGCACCAGACGGCGCCGGCCGCCTTTCAGAACCAATTTCACGGCTGAAGGAGTCCGAAGCTCAACGAGGTCAAAGACAAGAAAGACTGTTTACTCTAACCGGGCCGGCGCTGGCCCGGCACGTTACTCACATGGCGGCGGCCCGGGAGGCTCCGCCCCCCTGCTGGTTCCGGTAATCCTCGGCGCAGCCGCAGATCAGCCGCAGCGTCCGCACTGAGACACAAACAGAACAGAACCGGTAAGTGGGTCCGATTCACGGTTCTGAAGAACCGGTTGACAGAGCAAGGAGCGGCGCTGCCGGGCCGGTGGTTCTGCCGGGCCTCCACTGACCTCATAGGAAGAACCAGTTTGGTTTCTTACTGTTCAACATCCTGGTTCTGATAGGTCGGGTTTGGGTTTCACGTTGGCCCAACAGAACCTCCACAGTGCCGGTTCCGGATCAGCAGAAGCAGCTGCAGGTTCTGAAACGGACTGACCCGACTTGCTAAGAACTTTTTGAAAAAGAACCAAACATGGAGGGAAACCGGATCAGAACCAAGAGAGTTCTGCTTCTGAGGTCAGACATTTCCAGCAGCACCTTGCGGTCCGGTTCTGTGGTTCTGGTAAACCAAACCACTCAGCTCCGACTCAGAACCAGAACAGCTGTAGACCCAAACTGGGTTGCGTTCAGGCTGTTCCTAGGATACCAGGCTTTCCCCAGACAGAACCAGAACCAGATTTAGGAGCAGCTGGACCTCCAGATTATAATCTGGTTTAATCTCACCTACGCAGTCCAGCTTCCTCTGAGGGCAGCGGTCCCGCACCAGCAGCTTCAGCTCCTGCACCGCCACCTGGTAGGGGTAGGAACCTTGGAGCGCGCCGGGGTCCTGGGGGAACAGTTTGAGGGGAACACCGACCTCTGCTGGCGAGGCGCTGCAGTACAGCGCCATGTTCCTCTGGAAGAGAAGCTCTCGCTCCCGGAGGACTCGCCTGAGGAACACAGGATGCAGGAAAACTTTTCACCCTGCAGTCAGGAGCAAAAAATAATCCCAATAAAGCTGCTAATCCCTGCAGATTAAACGGATAAATATGGAGCATAAACTCTGACTGGACAAATATTCAGCCTCTTCCTGGCAGTATTTAGTATCAGCACCTCAGTCTTCCTGGATCCGTCAGCTTTCCTCCATTTTTCCTTTTCACCTCTCCCATCAGGTTGGAGGGGCGGGCACACATACCTGATTGGCAGCGCTTAGACCCGCCTCCAGGCTCTGACAGTTTCTACTTCGCACTGAGAGAAGGCATACTGTCACCACATGCACCTAGAAGCTGCAGCACCTAAAATAAAATCGCTATTTACATGGCGTTGAAAGAAAACGTCGTCTAATATGTTGTAATTTTGAATGGTTTAAATCCACCAAAGGTCAGGGGTCACAGGCGACTCCTTAAAGGCTCACAGTGCAGCTGGAAATGGAACAAAAGCAGGAAACTTCTAGAATGCATATTTCTAAGTAGATAAGCCAGTCAGTGGTGGGGGGCGGGGCTAAAGCCTCGTTAACACCCAGAGCGCCGACATTCAAAGATGATTTTTTATTTCTACGCCATCAGGAAGCTGAGAACCGGCTGTACATACGGAGGATGTGAATACTTTTTCAAATAAAAACATCTGATGGTGATTTAGATTAGGCCTGTCGCCATAAACAATAAATCTATTAATCGCAGGATAAATTAAACTATCGACCTCATTTTAATTATCGGCTTTACCGTTTCTTCTTTTTCTCTTTCTGTTGACGACACTCAGGCGCATTTCATTTTCATTTTACAATCGTCGGCCCATTTTCAAAACCTGAGAGACCAAACAGTAACCGACAGGAAATCGTAGGTGTGTCAGGTTTGATCAGATCGGGTTTGACCGGGCCATAGGTCCAGCCACACGGCACGATCAACACACCACATTCGAACCGGTTTCTCTCACCTGCATTCAGGTTTCAGGCAGAAAACCCCATCAAAAGTCACACATGAATTAATGTAAACAAACACGGCTGATGACGAAGAAGCAACAACGATAGTTTATGAACTTATTTTAAAAGATGTAACAAAACGAAAAGGCGTTGGATAAAAGAGTGGAGGACGGGGCTTCATTTGCTGCACTATGATGTGGAGGTGAATTATTCTGTTTTTTCTTCTTTACCATTTGTGTGTTTAAGTTTCATCAGTTAATTAGTATTTTTAATGTTTAAAATTACATTGAGAACAATGGGCACAAAATAATGGCTCCAGTTAAGTCATTTGAAAACCAGCATTAATCATCGTTTACTGGACTCGACCTGCAGTGCATGTGGTCAGTGTCAGCATAAAGTCCTGAATGAATGAAAATCATTAGAACCTGTTTGTAGAAGCCATTTCTCCATTTTCAGTTAAATCTTAGAATTTAGATTATTTAGTTTATTTGTTTGTTTTTTTTGCTTATTTTCTAGCTGATTTATAATTAGAATTTTTGTTTAATTTGTTATTTAGGTTTTTGGCTAGTGATTCACTTAATTAGTTAATTAATTTCAGTTTGGGACGTGGCTGTTTCAAGGTATAAATAGGTAGCTCATTATGCACCTGGGTGGTCATATGGGTTTTTGCCAGTCCCAGTCCCAGTCCGCCAGTTTGTCATCAGTCTATCAGCTTATAACTTGTTTTGCCTGAACTGTGGAATAAAACAAAGAACTGCATTTTGACCTTTTTTGAACTTTTGGCTGCATAAGACAGAATCCACGGTGCATCAGTGATTATTTGAGTTGAATTCACCTTTTGTTTGATCACCTTTAAGTTTTAAGTTTTTTGAATTTGTGTTTTGGACAAATAGTCATTACACTATTTATGTCACTTTAATGATGAACAGCTGAAAAGTTACCGGGTTCATCAACTGCGGAACCAGTTCCGCTCCAACTCCTCTCCTTGCCATTTATGTGGATATTCTTTACACAAAATGTTGAATAAACATTAATGTTGTTTCCACATATCATCTCTGATGTCCACTGGACTTCGGGTTGCGCCTTGTCAACTGTTTGGGATTCCCCTCCGCGCTTTCTGATTGGCTACCTGTCACATTCAACAGGCTGCGTTCTCCTCCCAGTCGGAGAAAACCAGTGATAAACTGGCCAAGACAATCCAACATGTTGAATATGACTGATTTAGATCGGAGCGGTCCGATGTTCTACCGACTGGACCCGATCAGTAAGATTGTCATAAGGGGAAAATCGGGGCAAAAAACAAAATCGTGTTGTTTGACGTTGGCTTAAGAGAGGAGAGAAGTATCACATCATAGCAGTCTGATATGACCGCCTTTCTCTAAATCTATTGATTATTGAAGGGCAACATGGTGTACAGACTTCATAATCTGCACTCTTTTGGTTTAATGTAGTTTTTATTTCCACTTTTTTATGTTTAGTTTTTATTCAAGCCCATTTTTTGTTAATGGAGACTGAGAATCCATTTTATTTTTGTTTTTTTTCACCAGTTCCAGGATTTAATATTCTTTTGAAAATAAATTGCATCTATTTTTGCAGGATATTGTTTGCATTATTACGTCATTTCCATTAAATCAGTTTAAAAAGGTCTACAAACAGTATTATCGTTATTGCAATAATTTGAGACAATTAATCGCTCAGCAAAATTTGTTATTGTGACAGGCCTGCTTCCAGTCCATTTCTACCGGGAGAATTTGTCAAGATTTTAATTAGAAAACCAATTTATGAGAAAATTGGCAATCTTACAATAACCCTGAAAACGCCGCCATGCGACGCAACGTCTGCCGGCTGTCCCAGGAAGAAACTAAAACTGAGTTTAGGCTGATTTCCATAAACCAGAGAAACTTTCTGTCACTGGCTGGAGGGCAGAGCGGGGCGGAGCCGCAGGGCGCAGTGGGGCGGAGCTGCCCACCTGGCCCAGCAGAAGACAGATGTAATACCTGAAGAGAGCCAGCAGGGGGCTCCACAGCGGCGTGAAGAAGGCCTCCTCGATGCAGCCCAGACTCAGATCCTTAAAGGTCGCCGTGTTCAGGCAGTCGAAGGAGAGCAGGCAGAGCGACAGCAGCTGATCTAGAACCGAAGCTCAGGATCAATATTCAGATCCATCGATCAATAATCGGTCGATCAGCTCACCGACGGCTCCGTGGACGTCTCTGACGATGGCCTTCAGGTGTTCTTTTAGAGCTCTGAGCTCCAGCTGCTCCAGCTCAATGGAGGGGTCAAAGGTCAGCACCGCCCGCAGGTCGCCACAGTCCAGCTGGGACAGGAAGTGCTCCAGGTCCTCGAAGGAGTCGTCCCACTGCACAGGGTCCTCGCCGTCCAGAGAGCTGCCGGTTCTGGTCGGTTGTCGCTCTGTGACGGGTCGACACACAACATTCACCACCGACCCGCTGAGATGATGACCTGCTGCGACGGTCGCCGTGGCAACAATCTGCGACGCCCCACATCATCTCAGCGGGTCGACGCCCAACTTTAACCCTAACGCAACTGGATGTTTCACCTGGAGAGAGCCGGGCGTGGACGCTGCGAGAAGACCTGAGCAGCAGGGCGGGGCTCTGAGGAAGGCTCTGAGGAAGGCTCTGAGGAAGGCTCTGAGGAAGACTCTGAGGAAGGCTCTGAGGAAGACTCTGAGGAAGGCTCTGAGGAAGACTCTGAGGAAGGCTCTGAGGAAGGCTCTGAGGAAGGCTCTGAGGAAGGCTCTGGGTGACGATGGGGTAGAGCTGGTTGTAGATCCTGAACTGATGTTTCCTCAGCAGCTCCACTAGTGGATGATCAGACCTGGAAGAAACCAGGATCATCACTCCAGACTCAGATATAGATATATAGATATAGATATATCCCATAATCACCTGAGCAGGTAGGAGAGCAGATCCAGAACCAGCGAGGCGTCCGGGTTCTTCTTGATGTTGGTTCTCCACTGTTTGGGCCAGTCCTAGAACCAGAACCGCCTTTAGCCAGACCACTCTGGGCCCAGCAGAACCTCTAGCAGATGGACCCATCCCAACTAGAGCAGAACACGGTTGGTACCGAGACGTTCTGCTGAGCCAGCTGGTCATAATGATATGCCGGGTCACTCACGTGGTCCAGTTCGTACTCCAGAACCCGGGAGTAGAGGAGCCGCTGCTCCTGCTCCTCTGCAGTCAGTGCTCCAGAGGCAGCAAACCTCCTGTTGAGACCAAACAGACCAGATTAGATCAGATTATATCAGATTATCCAGGCTCCTGAGAGGCCTGAGAGATCCGCTCCTGGATCAGGTGGGCTAACGTCCGCCATTTTGATCGCTGTTTACATTCCCCCATCAGCTGATGCAGCGGTGGCCTGTGACGTCATCAGCGCTACTGCAGCCAAAATACAGACTAAAAACCCGGACGCCTTCATGGTCATCACAGGTGACTTTAACCATGCCTCATTGGACAAAACTCTAAACAACTTCCAGCTGTATGTTGTCTGTCCCACCAGGGAAAACAAAATGCTGGATCTCCTGTATGCTAATGCCAAAGATGCATACAGCACCACAGCCCTGCCCCCCCTTGGCAGGTCGGACCACATCTTGGTAAGGATGACTCCCAAGTATGTCCCTCTAGTGAGCAGGCAGCCTGTGCGCATCAGGACGGTGAGGAGGTGGACACAGGAGGCAGCTGTACAACATGTACAACCTGAGCTTGAGGCTGGAGAGAGTCTCACTGCGGTGGAAGACATCACATGTGGTTCCTGTTCCCAAGAAGCCAAGGCCATCCGACCCAGAGGACTACAGACCAGTTGCTCTCACATCTCATGTGATGAAGGTCATGGAGAGACTGGTCCTGGCCCAGCTGAGGCCTCAGGTGAGGACGTTTCTAGACCCCCTGCAATTTGCCTACCAGCCCCACTTAGGAGTTGACGATGCCGTCATCTTCCTGCTGCACCGAGCACTGTCACACCTGGATGGTGGAGGAGACACTGTGAGAATCACATTCTTTGATTTCTCCAGTGCCTCCAACACCATCCAGCCTCTGCTGCTGGGTGAGAAGCTGCGGAGGATGGGTGTCAACAACTCAGTGATCTCCTGGGTTACTGACTACTTGACAGGCAGGCCACAGTTTGTCCGTCTGGGCAGTGTCCTGTCTGATGTGGTGGTCAGTGACGTAGGAGCTCCACAGGGAACTGTGCTTTCTCCCTTTCTCTTCACCCTGTACACCACTGATTTCCAGTACAACTCTGAGTCATGTCACCTACAGAAGTTTTCTGATGACTCAGCGGTTGTCGGGTGTATAGGGGCTGGAGGGGAGGAGGAGTACAGGACACTGGTGGACAGCTTTGTGGAGTGGTCTGACCAGAATCACCTGAGGCTCAACATTAGTAAGACCAGAGAGATGGTGATTGACTTCAGAAGGAAGAAGATACCTTCACGGCCACTAAAGGTCAAAGGGGAAGTGGTGGAGGAGGTGGAGGATTACAAATACCTGGGAGTTGTAATCGGCAACAGACTGGACTGGGCATCTAACACTGACGCTGTGTGCAGGAAGGGGATGAGCAGACTCTATTTTTTAAGGAAGCTGAGATCCTTCAATGTGTGCAGCAAGATGTTGGAGACCTTTTATCACAGTGTTGTTGCCGGCGCCATCTTCTTTGCTGCTGTGTGTTGGGGAAGCAGCATCAGAGCCAGCGACTCTAATAGACTAGACAAAATCATCAGGAAAGCTGGCTCTGTACTGGGACTAAGGCTGGAGTCCCTGGAAACTGTGGTGGAGAGGAGGACACTGAAGAAGGTTCTGTCTATGATGGACAATAAACAGCAGCCTCTCCACCACATAGTGGACAGACAGCGGAGCTCCTTCTCACATAGGCTGCTCCAGCTCCGCTGTCGTAGGGACAGATACAGGAAATCCTTCCTGCCACATGCCATCTCACTGTACAATAAAAGCTAAATCATTGTTCTGCACTAATCAGTCCGATTTCACACAATGCACTGTGGCACACTGCTGTACATATATTTACATATACATTCTGTTCTGCATTTTGAATCTTTGCAAGGACTGCTCTAAGCTGCTTTTATATTGACAGCATGTTATATTTTATTCTTATTTATCTACAACTGCTACTCAGTGGTGGTTGTTATTGTGTCTTGTCTCTATGCTGCTGTAACTGCAAAATAATTTCCCTGCAGGGATGAATAAAGTACTTCTATTCTATTCTATCAACCAGCAGACCTCTCAGGTCTTCTGGTTCTGCTCTGCATCAGAACCAGAACCAAACATGGAGAAGCAGCATTCAGCTTCTATGCACCACAGATCTGGAACAAACTTCCAGCAAACTGCAAAACATCTGAAACCCTGAGATCCTTTAAGACTAGAAGCTGCTGTTGAACCATAATCAATGAAACGCTGATCAATAATCTGATGAGATTCTGTTGACGTCTCATCGACGTGTTCAGTTGCCGACTGTGTGGCTGAGCAACTTTCTATTTTGGGGTTCATTGACGTAAATCAATCTGAGCGCCTTGCTGCTGACATGTGCTAATAAGTTGATTGATTAGACCAGAACCTGTTTAATCAACTATAACCAGGTTGATTTCTTTATAGCCACAAATATGCGACTGCTAAAGTTTACAGGTGCCACTGCAGCTTCCAGTGGAACTGGGAATGTTGGGAACGCTGGGCGGACACGGAATCCCAAACTGAACCAAGAGTTACATCAGACCAAACCAACAGATAACAGAGCGATCTTTGGATCGCATCTGACCAGCCAGGCAGAAACGAGCAGCTGGACGCTCCCCCCACCCCAGGTGAGGATGATGATGTGCTGCTACCTGTTAGCTTCGTCCTGCAGCCTCTGCCTCCTCTCCTCCACCTTCCTCTGCAGCTGCTCTTCACGTTGAGGAAAGGTCAAAGTTCAGAACAACCAACTCTACTGCTCACAAACTATGGCAAGCTGCTTTAGCATAAAATCTGCTTCACTCACATCCCTGATCTCTGAAAGTGGTTTATGAATAAATGTTTTAGTTCATGAAGATTTCTCTAATTCCATTCTGACAGATTTACTATTGGAGTGTTTGGAGGCTTCAATTCAAGAAATGCACATTTCATGTATCTATTGCAATCGGACTAGTCAAAGTAAATTTATGATATCCTTTTTTCTGACCAGTCATAATTCTAAATCAAGATATCTTAAATCTTTTAGATTTATGCAGATTTTAAAATTTCAATGAAAACGCATTTCTGAAAATTTGTCTCTTCTGTTTTTAAGTGCAATGGCTGTTGGAAGAGGACAAATAGGAATCTACAGATTTCTGACTCAGTCTTCAATCACAAAGTTAGTGTTGTCATATCTAGTAACGCTGAGCTCTTTCTCCATTGTGGCATTTTCAGACTATTTTGTACCGGAAACCCAAAAATTCTGCAGGCAACAGTTTGGACGGCTCAGGGGGCTTAACATCCACAAATGTAGTTTTGATGAGTCATAAATGTGTGAAATCTTAAAGTGTAATTATGAACGCTTCAGATGACAAATCATTTGAGATACTTTGGAAATCTAATCTTTATTCTATTTAGCTCTATTTTATAAATAGGTCTAAGTTTAATTATGTGAGAATTTCTGTTTGTTCAGTCAGTATTTAATAAAACTGACAAAAAAAATGTAAAAATTTTGATGATGGTTTTTAACTCAGCATGTTATGATAAATTTAGCCTGTTCTGTTATGGAAATATGATCAGGCTCATTGATTTTTTTTTTAACTCAATCGATAACTGGCTTCCCTCATCTGGATATTAAAGCAGCTCAAGTTCTAGAAAGCAGCAGATTTTAACTCCATCTTGGCAGCGCTCGGTGAAAGGATACGGCGTCCTGTCTGGCTCTGGCGATGATCAGATTCTCCATCATCTGCCGCTGCAGAGAAAGCGTCTGCAGCAGAAAGATATTTATGATAAACATTTATATCCAAAACTCAGACATTTGAAACAAACTTTTAAAAGCAGAGAGAACCAGATTCCTAAACACGGTTCAGTGTCCAGACAGAAACCAGAGGTCCATTTTCCTTAAACAATGAAAACAGGAAACACAACATAAATATTTCTATTATCTTTATTACATTTTAATTTGTGACAAAAACACGACAAGAGAATAAGGAGCAATCAGCAGAAATCCAGCAAACAAAAGTGGAATAAAAACAGAAACTGAGTCTCCATCAGTTGATGAGTTAATGAAAGTCCAGAGAACGATCCAGACCGGTTCAAACCTAAACGTTGGCAGCAACTCTCAGAACCGGTTCTGCAACAGCAGGAGGCTTAGCCGCAGCCCAGAGTCCCAAAATAATCCGGAATAATACGCCATGATGACCAATATGAATAAATGAATTGAACATTGTTTCATATTTTCATGTCAAACAACAAAATCAAGTGTAAAACTGCAGATGAAGGTAAACAGAGCTGCAGACTCAAAGTGTGTCGATCGTTAGGAGAAGAACCCAAATATCGCAGCAGCCATCATCCACACTAAACTCCAGATAACCAGAACAAACACCATAGCGCCTGAAACGCATGCATCTGGGCCGCAAAGGTCAGAGGTCAGCAGCACTTTAGATCCACCAGGTGCTGCAGGAGTGAGGTCACTGCTCTGTTTCATCACCTGCAGCATCTGAAGATGAAAAATGCTTTTAGGTAATCAGATTACTGATCGCTTCATCAGAAAACAGAGAAAATCCATCAAGTCCTCCTAAAGCCCCCTAAAAACCCCTAAAACCCCTAAAACCCCAGACCCTCCTAAAAACGGTCTGTCACTGGCTGGAGGGCGTCACCAGGTCTGTCACCTCCCAGTGACTCGGTGTTGGAAATCGCTCACAATCTGTCATCAGCTTTTAGAAATGTATAAAATAACCGTTTATTATTTAAGGGGTGAGTATTCTCTACCGTTCCATCAGCCAAAAGGAATTCATTTTCCAGTTTGTTGCCAATAAAAAGCCCAACTTTGACAGGAATCTTGTTCTTTGATGCATTTTGTTTTGAAAGGAATAGAATAAAATATACTTTATTGATCGCCAACGGGAAATTGCTTATTTGTTGACAAGCCACTCCATCAAGGTGTTAAATATTAATAACACAAATATAACCATAAGAGATAGTTTATTTTACACACACATTTGAGTGATGTAAGTAATTCAATATGACTGAATGTAAATAAATTTAATAACAACCATGCTCATGCAAATATATTAATCCACAGGTGTAAATCCCGGGGGGTCGGGGGGGTCCGGACCCCCAATCTTATAAAAGTCAAGAATTGTCCCCCCCAAAAAAGCCATTAAAGAAACATTTGCATTTAAGTAATATCAATATGAAAAGAAAAATGAAACAAAGGACGAAATAAATCTGCCATTTATCTCAGGAAAAAATAAGAATTAATTTTTAGGTCCCCCCTCCATTACTAGAACAATGGTTCAGTCCAAAGTGTGGGAGGAGCAACAGCAGCTGAACGGTACCGACTGGCAGAACCGCTGGAGTGAGGAGCTAGCTGTTAGCTGCTAGCTGTTAGCTGTTAGCTGTGGCTCTGCAGCACAAACATAAAACCTTTCAGTAAGTAAATACTTAAAGCAAAAGACATGTAACACCTTTTATTTACTTTTACTGCTCAAAAAGAAGAAACACATTAACAATAAAAATCAGACTGCAGTAATTTCATTACTTTGAATCATGATAAGCTGCCTTATTAGCAAAACTGCTACATTGCTTTCATAAACTTTAAGCTTTTTTGTCAAAGGTAGTAAACATCTCATTCATATTTAGCTCTTTAACTTTTAGTTAATTAGAGTTTGAAACTGGAGGAGGAGCTGAGGAAGTGGACCAGCTCAGAGTGGGAGCCCAGAACGGATAGAAAAAACTAAAAGTTATAACTTTATTTCTCACTGTCTTCAACGTAGAGCCTTTAAAAACACAAAATAGGATCTGAATATTTTTCTATATAAACCCTGGTGCTTTAAGTGTTTCAGTTATAATACCTCCCAGATATTAATTTCTATCTACCTGCTGGTTCTCAGTCACCAAGGACATGGCAAAGCTAAAAAAGGCTTAAAAACAAAGCATCTTAAGTTATAATTTAAACAGCTCATAACTTGTATTGGGAGCCATTTCAATAAAATGATCAGTTAAAACTTTTTTATTTAGAGCCTTAAATGTTTGTAAAAGTGCAGCAGAGATTAGATCAGACTGAACAAATCGTATCTAAGCAACATTTGAATTTTAGTTTTATTTCTCTGCAGGCTGTTTACTGAGAATAAAACATGTTTGATGTGCATTACTAGTCATTTTTGGTCCTGCAGCTTGAATGTGGTTTAAAAATTTTCTAAACTACCTTTTACCTTACATTTCACTGTAACTTTGCCGACCCCCCAAAATTGTTCTTAAGAAATGTTCCTGTTTATGGTTCCCCCATAATGAGATGGATTTACGCCCTTGAAAAACCCGAACAGCAACTTGGATCTCTGAGAACCTCCGGACCAAGAAGCTGAGAGACGACCGCCTCAAATCACTTAAATTATGAATCACACCTGCAGAGCTTACTGTGGAAAAGCATCTCTGCTGTCTGGATGTTCAGCTGTTAGCACGAGACTGTCTTCAGTCAGAGGCCTCTTTAAACTGACTGCTACTGGAGGTCCGTACGTTCCCCAACACCATCAATACTTCGTCAATATGAGTTACGACAAGATTTAATAAAAATAAATATTATTTCAACCCATTAAATTAACACCTGAAGTTGGAGCTTAACTGGGTTAACTGGGTCAGACTGGAAGTGGAACAGGTTGAAAGATCTCCAGGAATCTGAACCAGAATTTCACCGTTTAATCTGGAAGCACTCAGACTTTATGGACCCGTAGTTCTGGTTCCGAGTGGTTCTACGTTGGTTCTATCTATATTTGGTTCCGGTTCTGTTCGGGTTCTGTGTGAGGCTCGTTACCGTGTCTGCAGCGGACCACGTGTCAGTCTGGACCGAACCGACTTGCAGTAGTTAGCCAACACTTTACCTTCATGAACATCGTCAGCTTCCTCCAATATGGCCGCAGCTCCACCTGGTTCCGAAACATTTTCCTAATCTAAACGGAAAATTTTCCTTTAATCCAAAATTTCTCTGACAACTAGAGAAATAGAATCTAAGACGGGAGGAACCGTGGTTCAAGAAAAGGTTCGGCTCACCATGGTATTTCTTCAGGCTCTGGTTCCCAACGACAGACATGAGACGAAGGAGAGGTTCTACAGGGCCACTTGGACCTTATCTGGAGTTAAATAAGCCCAGAGTCCAGATGAACCCACCCTTCCACCCCCAGCTTCATCAATGACGCCGAAACGGAACCACTACAGTTTCAAAATAAAAGCCCGGAAGTCATGTTTCGGATCTCTTGGTACATTTCAGGTCCCGGTGGAGTGTGCTTATATCTTGACCGGATCAGAATCAAAGCGTTCTAGTTCAGATATCCTGAAGTCCATCTGCTGCTGGCAGAACCATCGACTGGAACGGATCCATCAGAACCCAACATCCGTTACTGAGGCTACAGCGCCCCCTAATGCAGGGGTGTCAAACTCCAGTCCTCCAGTCGCTGTCCTGCAGGGTTTAGATGAGCCACAGGTACAAAACACTGGAATGAAACGGTTTAATGACCTCCTCCTTGTGTAGATCGGTTCTCCAGAACCTTAATGACCTAATTATTCTGTTCAGGTGCTGCAGCAGAGACTCATCTAAAAGTTTCACGGCAGCGAACCTCCAGGACTGGAGTTTGACACCTGTGCCCTAATGAATCAATAAACACACCAGAAAACACGCTGGGGCGCTAGAGAGAAGGTTCTGGTTCTGTTAGTGTCGACCATTGTCTGGAGGTTTTGGTCCTGAAACCTCAGGGTGTCATCTTGGGTTTCTGCAGATGGTTCTGTTGGTTCTTCTCTGTGCGGTTGGGTCATCGTCAATGGGTCTGAGGTTCTGGTTCCTCCGGCTCAGAGGTCTGGCTCATGTGGAGCAGTTTCTGAGTGATGGATCAGAACTGCAGTGATAAGAACGCTGCTCCAAAAGGTTCTGGTTAAGAAGGAGCTGGTCCAAAGGTCTCAAAGTTCTGGTCCCGAGATCGGGATTGTGACAAAAGAACCAGAACCTGGTCCAATCAGCTGGACTTCAGAGATCAGGAGAAGAGCTCCATCATCCACAGATGCTGCTCCTTCACGCAGAGGTTCAACAGGAGGTCAGAAACTCCTCCCAGGACCAACTGGACCAACTGGACCAATGTTCTGTGGAAAACCTTTCCACTTTGACATTAAAGGTCTTAATCCTGTCAATCCTGACTGGCTGAAGCAATAAAGGGAGGGTGTGAAAACTTTTTCCAGGAACTGTAAATTGGCCCTTGGGATTCAGACAGGAAGTGATGACAGAGATCGGCTCTGCAAGGTCCAGACTCACCAAGGAGGTTTTCTGGAACGCCTGACCCGGAGCCAGCCGGGCCACACGAGCCTCATAGGACGCCTGGAGCTTCTGGTTCTGCCGGGACGCTTCCTCCACCGGGGTCAGCGTCCTGCAGGGGACACATCCAGGACACACGAGGACAATCAGTGGACACATCGGTCTGCTATAGTCTATAGAACCAGTGGAATCAGTGGAACCAGCAGCAGATTTGGACTTACTTCCTGCTGGAGTCGTGTGAAGCTGCAGTCTGTTGTCTCTGGAAGACATCAGGAGGAGGGAAAGAGGACGGCTGTCCACCATCATCTGACAGACCAAACCGGGACGAAGCGTCAACCTGTCCCTCAGCAGCAGAGGCTGGGGACAAGATGGGACATTAAGAGACAAGATGACAATGTCAGAGCCCTAACCCAGGAGGAAGTTAGCTGTGATTGGTCTCTGAGTTTATACCAGGCCTGCTTCTGATTGGAGGAGAGGACTCACCTCTGTCTCCAGCCTTAGGACCGGCCTCAGCCTCTGATTGGTCAGCTGAAGAACAGGAGGCGTTGTGGAGGACAGGGGGGACAGGATGGACAGAGCGCTTCCCTATGAAGGTCTTGGCTCGGTCCAGACACTGCTCCGCCAGCCGCAGCATCCGCTCCACCTCCACCTGCGTCTCTGAGGACAGAGACACACGAGACGGACAAATAATCCAGGACAAAACCTATGAAAAGTTCAGCTTGTTCAGTTCTAAAAGTTAAATAATTTATTCTACAAGATTAGAGCGTCATGAAGTAAAATATTCCAGATGTTTCTTCCTGTTTCATAATTCTGACCCCCAGCTAATGAAAATGTTCAGGTTATCTGAAAATTACAGCAATTAATACAAGATTATAATCCAGAAAGATGGAGCTGAACGTCCTCACAGAGGGACAATTAAGGACATTTCTATTCTGTTCTGTTGAACAGGAGGTCCAGGTTCTGGTTCTGGTTCTTCAGGTTGACCTCAAGCTGGTCTTCTTTGTTGGTTCTGGCGTCTCTCATCTTCTTCTGACGTTTTAGTGAGCTTCAGTCACGCTGCCACAGACTGGCTGGGAAGCAGATCGACCCAACTGGGTGGCTACTGGTTGCTCCGTGGTTCCCAGTAACGTACTGGTCCGTGAAGCGGATCGACCCAACTGATCTGACTTCTAGATGTTGCTTATTGTCTGTTCTTGGTGCTGCAGCTGCTAAGTTAGTAATCTATCCTGATTTTCACCTTTCTCCACCAGGGGGCGATAAAACTCTAAAGTGAGTGAACCTGGACAGGTAAACCAGGTGAAGCCTGAGGAACTGCAGGATGTCAGAGCCAGCAAACCGCATCTCCCCTTCCTCACACTTTTCACTGAACACAGCTGCTAATCCGGGTCATCATGCTCTTCTGAGATGGGATTATATTAAATAAATGTCAGTAAATTATGACTTCAAGTCTGGAAATAATGAATATTACTGCATCTATCAATCAATAAATGGGTCTGCTTTATGTAAAATGAAGTAACTCACTGGAAACTGCTGAACATGAAACTAATGAAGCAGCTAAATATATATATTATTTAACATGCGGCGAAGCTCTGATCTTTGAGGCTCACCTTCTTGGAGAAGAACGTGTGAAATGTAGTTGATGGTTCGCAGGTATTGGCAGTAAGCTTCCTGCAGACAGAAACACATCAACTGTAACATCTGGTCATGTTGACACGAATTTCACACCAGATCAGCCTGAGGATTTCCTCCAGAAATAACCAGAACAAACATTCTCCAAACAGTTGAAGTCAAAATAAATGTTACTTTATTAAAAAAGAGATTTATCTTCATAAATATTCAGTCAGTCCAATCCCATTCCAGTTTTCAATCACTGGAACGGGATTGGACTGAATGGGATCAAAACGTTGATTGCCCATTTGGGATACAAATAAATCTGAATCTGCATTTAGTCCAGTTCTTTATTCCAACCTGTTAAACTGGTTCTATCTCAGGAAACCCAACAGAGCATTGACTCACTCCTCCTGGACCAGCAGGGGGCGACAGTGGAGAGAAAAATACCTCCCCTCAGGAAAGAAGTCCAGCAGAACCAGAACAAGAACCACGACTGAGCCAAAATAAAATAAAGATCTACGTTCATCAGGTAGCTGGAAAGAAATGTGAGCAGGTTTCAGATTTACCCCATCAAGAGACTGAGGAAGGAGAGGATTCCTCCAGAGAGGTCAGAGGGTTCAGAGGTCAGAGAGTCTGGAGGCTCCGGTGATCTGGAGGAGGATCAATATACTCTACAAATTTACCATCAGTGGGTAAACTACCACCTCTAGGGGTAAACGTAGGGAGCCTCTCCACATCTACCACCTCTGGGGGTAAACGTAGGGAGCCTCTCCACATCTACCACCTCTGGGGGTAAACGTAGGGAGCCTCTCCACATCTACCACCTCTGGGGGTAAACGTAGGGAGCCTCTCCACATCTACCACCTCTGGGGGTAAACGTAGGGAGCCTCTCCACATCTACCACCTCTGGGGGTAAACGTAGGGAGCCTCTCCAGTCCATCAGGAGCTTCCGCCCCATTTTTACCCACATTATGACCATTATAACCAGTCAAGCTCCCAGCTGGTCCGTTTACTGGCTTTCCTGGACATGACAGCTGGAATAGCCCCCGCCCCCATGTTTGTTTACATTCCATACATCGTCACTTCCGGTCGGCTTCAGCCCGGAGCTTTGATCCTGCCGTCCAGTGAGCAGCCGCCTACCTGCTGCCTGTCTCCCCCCTCCAGCTGGATCGCCTGCTTGGCCATCTTCATGGCGCTCTGCAGCGGCTTCCCTCCGTCGTCCGCCATACTCTTCCTCTTCTTCAGCTTCACGGGCTGCTCACTAAGGTGCACGGCGCCCTCCGGTGGCCATGCAGGTTGTTTCCTAGGGAAATTATTAATATCTGTCTTCTATTGTCAGATGTACGGAAGAGGATAAGGGCCACCAAAAAAAAGAAGAATTCCGAGAATTCTTTTTTTTTTTGGTGGCCCTTATCCTCTTCCGTAGATTCTGACTTTAAACTCAGAATTATTTATTTTTTATTTTTTCGGTGGCCCTTATCCTCTTCAGTACAGATGTGTTAATCCGAGGTGGTGGTTTCATTTTCAGTTGTCAAATAAATATTTATCAATGTCGCATTGTTGCATTACTGCTTATTCTGTGTCAAGTCCAGGGTTTAAAAAAGTTTGAATGATTAAAGGTGATAATTTCCTCTCTACATATTCAGAGGTTGGCGGGGCATAGCAAATAAACTGAAAAAACTACATGAAAATATGAAGACTTAAATTGTGGAAATGGGCTTCCATACATAAATAGAGCTGCAGATGAAAGAGACAGTTACACTAGAGAGATTGGATTATAAATTTATATGTTCAAGTTACAAACTTGAACATATAAAGTTTTATATGTTAGTTAAGTGATAAAAAATATAATTTATATTATGTATATAATTATAAATATCTATATATGGACTCTAATTAAAGGACCTCATATTCTGCTGAGGCCCTGGTCTCGCAGAACCGGAACGCGGAAGTTGGTTGGGTGTGAAAGGCGAACAATTGAACACAACAAACAAAGAAGGCGGTAGGAGCTGATTTGGTGGATCACATAAGCTGTGCATTGACTGTAGTAGCATGGCTTCTACATCAGGAGGAAATAGTGGAAAGGAAATGGAGTGGACGATATCGAGGTCAGCAAAAATGAAAAGAGCAATCAGAAAGAGACATGAAAGGGCAAGAAGTTGGTCGGATGAAAGTGAGCCAGGAGCGGAAGGCAGTAAAAGGACAAAAATAAATCAAAGAGTGAGTTCACGGGAACAAGATAACAGTAAATCAGAAGTGGAATACAAAGTTGTGGTAGAATTTCAGCAAGAAAGAGGTTATATTCATCCGATAAAGATAACCAAAGCAATAGAGGAAGAGATAGGGAAAATTAAAACGGCCAGAATCATGAACAACAGAAAAGTGATAATTCAAGCTATCAGTGAGGCACAACAACAGCAGATAATCAAAATGAAAACTCTGATGGGAGAAAGAATTAAATCATATATACCAGGTTATATGGCAAGGTTGAGAGGAGTAATTGCAGGAGTTCCACTTGAAATGACAATGGAGGAGGTGAAGAATGAAATCAAAGGAGGGAAGATAACAAATGCCATCAGGATTAAAAGTAGAAGAGAAGGGGAACTCAAAGATACTATGGCTGTGATATTACAGTTTGAAAACAAAATGTCAGAAAATATTCAGCTAGGATTCATGAATTATAAAGTTAGAGAGTACATCCCGAAACCGCTCAGATGTTTTACCTGTCAAAGAATGGGACACATTGCAAAAGAATGTAAGGGAAAAACTAGATGTGCAAGATGTGGAGTTCCACATGAATTTGGAAAGTGTGATTAAGATGCTAAAATCAAATGCTGTAACTGTGGAGGTGATCACAGTGCAGCCTATGGTGGATGTATAGTTCAAAGGGAAGCTAAAGAAGCCCAGAAAATCAAGATAACAGAAAAAGTTTCATATGCAGAAGCATTAAAAAGAGTAAAGAAAGATAGTACAAGAGGAATGAGGCTGGGAGAAACAGATCAAAGTTACACTTCTCGGAATAAAAATGAAGGACAGAATGATCAGAGACAAATACTAATGCCAACAACAAATACGTATAATACATGTGTGCATAAATGTAAAGTAGAGGAAAATACAATGATGGTGAAAAAAGAAAACTTTGTAGCATTTATATGTCATATTATTAATGTTGCAGTCCAAATGAAGAAGAAAAGTGATAAAATAAAAGCAATAGTAACAGCAGCAGGGAGGTTCCTAGATATGAAAGAAATTCAAGCAGATCAGATTCATAACATTTTGAGAGCCACTGAAACAACAGAAAATGGTCAGGATTAGGATACAAGATGGTTCTTCATATTCTTCAATGGAATGCCAGAAGTTTAATAGCCAATGGACAAGAATTTAAAAAGTATGTTTATGAATTAGAAATAATACCAGATATAATATGCATACAAGAAACATGGTTAAATTCAAATTTAGATTTTAAAATTCCTGGATATAACATAGAAAGACAGGATAGAAGTAATGGTAGTGGAGGAGGATGTGCCACCTTAATTAAGGAAGGAATTGCTTATAAGAAAAACTCATTAAATAAAAAATTAGAATGTGTTAATATAGAAATATTTCATTTAAGGAAATATGGAAATATTAAAATTATAAATTATTATAATCCATGTAAAAATCTTGATAGTGAAATATTTAAGGAAATAGGGAAAATACATAGAAGAGAAGTTTGGTGTGGAGATTTTAATGCTCACAATAGTCTATGGGGTAGCAAGAAGACAGATCATAATGGTGAAATAGTGGAAGAATTAATGGATGAAAGGTCATTAGTTTGTCTTAATAATGGAAAAGGTACAAGAGTAAATATACATAAAAATGCAGTTTCATGTCTGGATATCACATTAATATCTGACTGTCTTGTTAGTGCATGTGAATGGGATGTTAATTGGGAGTCTACAATAGGGAGTGATCATTTTCCAGTAAGTACAATAATTGATGACAATATAAATAGACAAGAAGAGTTAACATTAATAAGATGGTGCTTTAATAAAGCTAATTGGTTTAAATTTAAAACAAAATGTGAAGAAACAAGTCATGTAGTAACATTAAAAGGTAATATTGAAGAATGTACAAATCAAATAACAGAACATATCTTAAATGCTGCAAATTATAGTATACCAAAAATAAAAGTGAAAGGTCAGAAGAAAGTAGTTCCTTGGTGGAATAATGAATGTAGTAAAACAATTAAAGATTGTAATAAAGCTTTTAAAATATTACAGAAAAATTTAACAATCGAAAACCTTATTGATTATTAAAGGAAAAGAGCAAAGGCTCGGAAAACTATAAAGGATGCAAAAAAGAAAACATGGAGAGATTATTGTTCATCAATAGGTTCAGAAATAAATTTAAAGAATGTTTGGTTAATGTTTAGAAAAATGATGGGGAAAAAGAATAATGTTAATATTCCATCCTTAGTTAGAGGACAGGAGGTATTGGTTTTAAATAAAGATAAGGCAGATTTATTAGGTGAGACATTTGCGGCAGTTCATAGTGGTGATCAGTTGACAGATACTCATAGAAGGCAGATGATTCAAAAAATTGGAAATCATAAAAATTCACTAGAAAAATATCAAAAATATATGTCAACATTAGATATGAATATAACCATGAAAGAAATAAAAACAGTATTGAAAGGGACAGGATATTCAGCTCCAGGGGAGGATCAGTTATGTTATGCTATGTTTCGACAGATTCCGGAAGTAACATTGAAATTAATATTAAAATTATTTAATAAAATATGGAAAGAAGGATCGATACCAAATAGTTGGAAAAGGGCAATAATATTACCATTTAATAAGCCAGGTAAAGATCCTACCTGTCCAAATAATTACAGACCAATTGTTCTAACTTCTCATTTCAGTAAATGGATGGAGAAAATAATAGTAAATAGACTAGGATATTATCTTGAGAAGAATAATCTAATTAATGGATATCAATGTGGATTCAGAACAGGAAGATCAACAATGGATGCTCTAACTAGAGTCAGTAATGAAATAGAGAAAGCTTTAAAAATGAAGGAACTAATGATTATAGTATTTTTTGATATAGAAAAAGCATATGACTCACTATGGAAAGAAGGATTACTTATAAAAATGAAACAGATGGGAATAGGTGGGAGAATGTATAATTGGATAGCAAATTTTCTGCTAGATAGAAAAATAAGAGTAAAAATTGGGAATGATTATTCAAAAGAATTTAATGTTGAAAATGGAATACCTCAAGGTAGTGCAATTAGTCCAATTTTATTTAATATTATGATCAATGATATTTTCTATGATACTGATAAATGTATAAAATCTGCACTATATGCAGATGATGGGGTCATATGGATGAAGGGGAAAAATATTAAATATGTGGTAGGAAATATTAAAAAAGCAATTAGTAAAGTAGAAAAATGGTCTTATGAATGGGGTTTTAAATTATCAGCAAGCAAGTCTTGTTATATGGTTGTCACAAAGAAGAGAAATATTAATATAGAAACAATAACATTATATGGACAAACATTAGAAAGAGTAACAGAATATAAATATCTAGGTTTATGGTTGGATAGTACTTATTCATGGAAAACACATTTAGATAACTTAGAAACCAAGTATAAAAAAGTTATTAATCTATTAAAGGCTGTGGCTGGAAATAATTGGGGTGCAGATAGACAGTCATTATTAAGCATATACAGGGCTCTCATGAGATCAATAATAGATTATGGCAGTATAATATATGGAGCAGCAGCTAAAACATCCTTACAAAAAATAGACAGATTACAGTGTAGGGCTTTACGTATATGTACAGGAGCAGCAAAAACAACACCTATTAATGCTCTTTTAATTGAAACTGGGGAAACTCCACTGGAAATGAGGAGAATTAAATTAGCTTTAGCATATTGGATGAAAATTAAAAGTAATAAAGATGATAATGTGAATTCAATTATTTTACAGAATTGTTGGGAATATTTGAAGTTCCAAAGTAATGGATTTGGATGGATGGTTAGGAAATGGATTAAAATGTATAGATTAGATGACAAGGAAATAGCTCATTTTAATCCAATTAGCGTTATTCCTCCATGGTTAGTACCAGAGGTTAATGTAGATTTGAAAATTAATACAATGAAAAATGACTGGAATTTAAATGAAATAGGGATCAAGACTGATATTTATTTAAGAAATACATATAACAATTATCTTAAAATTTATACAGATGGTTCTAAGAATTTAAAAGGATATGTGGGAATAGGAATATATATATCAGAGTTTAAAAAATTTATTTCTAAAAGAATATCAGATCAATTGTCGGTTTTTACAGCAGAAATGGTGGCAGTTATATTAAGCTTGCAATGGGTGGAGGAGGTCCGACCAGACAGGGTGGTGGTGTGCACAGATTCCAAAGCAGTAGTAGAAAGTATTAAGGGAGAAGGAAACGATAGAAAAGATTTAGTATTAGAAATTCCTCATATTTTATTTAGATTATATAGGGGTGGCATTGATGTTTGGTTTTGTTGGGTACCAGCACATGAAGGAGTAAAAGGCAATGAAAAGGCAGATAAATTAGCTAAAAGGGCTTTAGAGGGGGAAATAACAATTTCAATTCCTTTTGGGAAAGGGGAAGGGAAATCACTTATTAAAAGTAAAGAAATGGCAAAAAATGTGGAATGAAGATAAGAAAGGAAGATTATATGAAGTACAAAAGTCAGTTCGAACTCGAAGCATTAATGAAAGAAACAGAAGAGAAGAAATAATAATTAGTAGATTAAGAGTAGGTCATACCTACTTAAATGACATGCTTTATACAATAGGGAGGAAAAATAATGATAAATGTGAGAGATGTGGAGAGAAAGAAAATGTAGAACACATATTGATGAACTGTAAGTCATATGAACTCGAAAGGGAAGAATTAAAGAGAATAGTTAGAAATATAGGGCATGAATGGAATCTTAAAGGTATATTAGGAAATGAAGGAAACATAACAGATATTCACAAATTAAGGAAAGCCTTGTTTATTTATCTTAAGAATACAAAATTAAAAAATAGAATTTAATAGATGTGAAGTAATGCTTCTACACACTAATGTACAGTAGGTGGCGGTATGCACCTTAAAGTTGCTTGTGATCCGCCATAATAGAAAAGAAGAAGAAGAAGAAGAAGAAGAAGAAGAAGAAGAAGAAGATTTTTTTGATTTTTCACAAAACATTTATTATACAATAAACCTATTTTTGTCACATTATTCCCTTAAATCAAGGCACTAATCAATACATAAAAAATAAATATACATATTCACAATAACAATTTGTTATAAAATAAATCCTTCTGGTCTGAAATGGTGCACAATACATTTTTAAAACCCCACAAGCTTAAAAACCCCGACAAATTCCCAGTGGCTCTGTGGAAACAAAACTCCAACCTCAACCTGGCTTTGACGTTGACCTTCCACAGAGTCACAGCATCAAATTGAGGTCCAGCCTGCATTCTGTCCCGTCGAGTAATATAAATAGCCATTTTGGCTTCGGAAATTAAATAATTTAAAATCCGGGATTTAAAACTAGTGGTTTTACTATGATGTACTCCATTGATAAAGACAGCATTAGAAAAAACCATATGAAAAAAACTAAAAAAAGTCGATAAAAGATTAAAAAAACTAGTTAACCGTGCACAATCTATAAAAACATGAAAAACACTCTCGGACATCTTGCAAAAAGGACACTCGTTTAAAACCCCAGGACTGATGACAGATAAAAAAGAATTGGTGGCAATGGCTCCGTGAAGGATCCTCCACTGAAGGTCACCAGTCCTTTTCTTGATTGGAGGCTTATACAAGGTTCTCCAGTGAGTTTTCTGTCCTCCGAACTTGCTGTCCCACACACTCACTTCTCTTTTTTGGAGGGTCCTTTTGTTTAAGAGTTTTGTACAGTATCTATACAGTATTTTTGGACCTGTTTTACACAGGTCCATCTTCGAGTCTGTGCTCTGCAGTAGGGGACCACTGTCCTCCTCAAAATCCGGGTCCAGAAACATTTCTGGGAACGGGTCAGTGGAATCCGGCAGGCACTCCTCCTTCTCGTACCATTGTAGGAGCCTCCTCTCCTCGGCGGTCAACCGATTTTTCACCCTCTCCAAGAAGCGCCTCGTCAATCTGACGGACCGTATTCCAATGACCGAGGCAACCTCCTGGGCATTATCAAAGTCCGGTCCGGACGCCTGGATCAGTTGCCGTAGAGTTACCGTTCTGGACTCAGACAACACTTCAGAAAAACCCGGAACGGCATTATCGCTGACATCCAATCTTGCTCCACAGATCAAAGGTTCTTCTAAAAGCCAATACAGAGAGTTATTCTTATCTGGTCTGTGCAATTTAAAAAATGCACACGATCTAAAAACGCTTTGATAAAATTGAGGAATTCCCTTTAACTTTAAAAGGCTAAAATTTGTTAAAAACAGAGCAGCATCCAGCCCTAGAAAATTTACACGTCTCAGAATGCAGCTGGCCACATCCCTCCACACAGGGGATCCTGTTAGATACTTTTGCAGAAACTGCAACCGGAAAACAGCGGCTCTACTGGCCAGGTGGACAAGGCCCTGGCCCCCCTCCTCTCTGGATAAAAACAAAACGGACTGCGGCACCCAGTGATGGTTGTTCCAGAAGAAATTGACCATCTCTGACTGTATTTTTACTAGTAGTCCTGATGGAGGATCTAAAACAGCAAGCTTGTGCCACAATTGTGACGCCACCAAATTATTCAGAACCAGCACTCTTCCTCGATATGACATTTGTTTATGCAACCATTTCCATTTTGCCAGTTTATTCTGTATTTTTTGTTCCAAGTCTTCCCAGTTTCTTTTTACAGTATCCTTTCCACCTAAAAAAACACCAAGATATTTAAAACCGTCTCTCTTCCACTGGAGTCTTTGAGGGAGAACTGGTAGCCCACCGGGCCACTCGCCCACGGCCAAAGCTACGGTCTTTCCCCAGTTCACCTTCGCAGCAGACAAGACGGAGAATTTTTCTATTATCTCGATTAAAATGTTGACATCATGTTGATCTTTAATAAAAACAACAACATCGTCAGCATAGGCGGATAAAATCAACTTGTTGTTAAAACCAGGTAAAACCAGACCATGAATTTCTGAGCGTATTTTCAAGAGAAGGGGTTCCAGGGAGAGTGCGTAGAGCATCCCCGAGAGCGCACAGCCCTGTCGGACGCCTCTACACACTCTAAAAGGGGCACACAGGCTACCGTTGATCTTCAGCACACTCTCAATGTCACTGTACATCACCTGGATCTTGGCGATAAAACCCTCGCCGAACCCAAACCTCCTCATTACTTTCCAGAGGAAGTCGTGTTCGACGCGGTCAAACGCCTTTTCTTGATCTAATGAAATCAAGCCTGTCTGTAAACCCAATGAACTGGAGACTTCCAAAATGTCCCGAATTAGATAGACATTGTCCACCATGGACCTGCCGGGGACGCAGTAGGTCTGGTCCCGGTGGATGACTTGCTCCATGGCTTTCCCTAGTCTCGTGGCCAGAGCCTTCGAAAGGATTTTGTAATCCGTGCAGAGGAGGGACACGGGGCGCCAGTTTTTTATTTCCTGCAGGTCGCCCTTCTTTGGCAGCAGGGTGATGACCGCCCTGCGACAGGATGTGGGGAGCGAACCGGTGGCTAGACTCTCGTTGTACATTTCGAGCATGTCTTGGGCCAGAAGGTCCCAGTAGGCCTTGAAAAACTCGACTGTTAGCCCATCAACGCCCGGGGACTTCTGGCCCTGCATGCTCTGGAGGGCTGTGTGGAGCTCTTGTATGCCCAGCGGGCGCTCCAGATCGGTACTGGTCTCCTTATAGATCTGAGGTAGTTCTTCGCAGAACTCCTCCATCATTCTCTCACTCTCATCATATTCGCTCCGGAACAGAGAATGATAAAACTCCACAGCCCTCCTCCTGATCTGCCCCGGTTCGCTCAGGTGCTGCCCCGTGTCCGACAGCAATGAGTGGATCATCTTCCTCTGACCTTGTTTCCTCTCTAGACCAAAGAAAAAGCCAGAGGGAGCATCCATCTCTGTGATGTTCTGCATCCGGGACCTGACCAACGCGCCTTGTACCTTACTCTCCAGCAGGTTGGCTAAAGTTAGCCTTTTTGATTTGAGAGCTTCAAAATACTCTCGATTTCCTGTGGTGTCACTAAGTCGCTCCAAATCCACTATACTCATCTCCAGATCTCTGATAGATTCAGTGATGTCACGAGTGACATTGACAGTGTGCTGCTGACTCAGCAGTCTAATCTGGACCTTCCCATAGTCCCACCACTGTTTGATTGAACTAAAATCAGCCTTTGTTTCTCTAAAACCGGTCCAAAAATAAGTTAAAACCTCTTTAAAACTCTGATCGTATATCAATGCAGAATTAAAATGCCAATACGCACTTCTCGGTAAAATGTTTCTAATAAAAACACTTCCTAAAAGTAACGAATGGTCTGTGAAGGGTACAGGTACGATCTGGCATGTTTTAAACACATTAAAATGATGCTTAAAACAATAAAAACGATCTAAACGAGCTAAAGAGATTTTACCTTCCTTGATGTGGGACCATGTATACTGCCTGAAACCTGCATGCATCCTCCTCCATACATCCACCAGGCTATGAGACGAGACCAGCTGCTTTAAGACATGTTGGGCTGCCGGGTGCGGCTCTGCGTGATTACGATCTAAAAACTCGTTTTCTGTGCAATTAAAATCCCCACCTATAAAAACATAATCTTCAGTCTCACAATTTTCCAATCTTTCCCCAATTTTCTCATAAAAACATTTCTTCTCTGCATTGACGATTGGAGCATAGATGTTAATAAAAACCATGTTAAAAAAATCAAACTTCATCTTTACTAAGAGACACCTCCCTTGTATAACGTGCTCAGTTTCAATAGAAAGCGGGATAAAAGCTTTAGAAAAAACAAAGCCCACTCCTGCATTCTTGGAGGTGCCGTGACTCAGAATCACCTCCCCCCTCCACTCTCTTCTCCAGTCTGCTTCGATCAAAAGATCGCTGTGCGTTTCTTGCAAGAAAATGACATCTATTCTTTTTTGATTCAACATTTGATACACTAATGCCCTTTTTTTTGCCTCCCGCGCCCCGTTAAGATTCAAAGATGCTATCTTAAAAGAATCCATGATGGGTAAAAGGCTAAAGACAACATGCCAAAAACAATTTAAAAAAATTAAAAATATTAAAAAGTTACTGTGCATCATTAAAACTGTTTTCTGGCTTTGGTCATTATTTTCTTTAACCTAAAAACCTCTGTATTTGTAAAACCTGACACCTCTTTGTTTTTTACATAATGCCTCGCAGAGAAATAAAATATTTTTAGATCAGGGAAATAGCTTTCAAGTTTTATTCCTTTTAATCCTTTTGTTTGTTTTAAAAAGGTCTTGAATAATTCTACCGGGTACCTTGGTTCTTTGCTTGCTTGTGACATTGAAACCTCACTGGTGTCGGAAAACCAGCTCTCTTCATCACTGCTCTCCGACACCTCTTTCCTTTCTACAGCTAACTTACTAGCTTGCTTACTAGCCTGTTCAGCAGTAACCACATTTCTCCTTTTGCTTCGCCTCTTTGCTGAATAACAAACCTCTAAATCCATCTCTTTCTCCGCCCCACCCATATCCCTCTCTTCTCCACCTCCTTTAACCGACTTTTCACTATATTTTCCTTCAACCTGTTCATGCGCCTGCACTTCCCCTCTCTCCCCCTTGTCTCCACACACTAGATGTTCCACATCATCCTGCACTCCCTCCTGCTCTTCCTGTACATCACCTCCTCCCCCCTCTACACTCTCACCTGCATCACCAATTGTCCCACCTCCACACACCACCGTGCTCTCATCTTTTTCCGCATACACACTCCTACTACTATCCTCTATTGACCCCTCAACAGTGGCTTCCACCACCACCTCCTCCGCTGCCCCCAAATCCCCCACCGCGGCGTCGGGTTCCCCCGCCGCTTCAGCAGCAGCTGGCTTCTCCGCTGCTGCAGCAGCAGCAAGTTCTCCCTCCACAACAACCTCGCTGCCTGTTCCCCCACTCTGCTCAGCAGCAGCGGGTTGCTGCTTTTCTGAATCCGGCCTGGCCGACTCTGCCTTATCCGGGCACATTTTTATTACGTGGCCCTCCTGTCCACATCCAAAGCATTTCATCTGACCTGATGTTGCAAACAGCACATAATCAAAATCATCCACTCTAACGTGAAACCGCAAATTCATTTCCTCATCTTTTTTATTCAAAATCATGAATAATTGTCTCCGATGAGAAACAACATGTTTCAGTAGCGGTGATTTACACCCGGAAGGGATTTTTTTGATCGGTGACACCACTTTGCCGTGCCTCGACAATTCTTTTATCAAGAACTCGTCGCTGATAAAAGGGGGTATATTTGACAACATTATCTTAGTGGCTGGTAGCGTGAGCGGTGTAACTTGTAAAAATAACCCATTCACCGACACACCTTTTTCCACCACCTGTTGTGCATGTTCCACTTTTGCAACAAACAATACCACCGCTCCATTCATTCGTGCCGCCGACCTTATATTCCCGTGTCCAATCATTTCCCCTACAGCCAAACAAACTTCCTCCACGCTGCACGGAGAACCAGCACCCACCTTGATACCGTTCTTCCGTGTCAGCGTGGAGAAAAACCCACCACCGACAACACCCACCATTGTTGCCGTCAGACGCCGGCAAGCCAGGCACGCCCGACGGCCACACCTAAACTAAACGAAAAACCCCCCTAAAACGTGACCAACTAACACAAAAACACAATTAAACAAATGAAAAACAAAACACCTAGTGAAAAACAGTAAGACAAACAAAGATAGAAAAGTACACACTCGCTCTCTCTCTCACTCTTCTTCCGCTCTCCACTCACCCTCCTCTCACACGAAGAAGAAGAAGAAGAAGAAGAAGAAGAAGAAGAAGAAGAAGAAGAAGAAGAAGAAGAAGAAGAAGAAGAAGAAGAAGAAGAAGAAGAAGAAGAAGAAGAAGACCTCATATTCTTATTATTATGCCGGTGAAGTAACGGTATTGCAGGTAGGTGGCGCTCTGAGCTGTTTGTCCTTCCCTCTCTCTCTGGTAGTACTTCCGGGTCCTGATGTTTACAGCAGCTTAGCAGCCGCGGACTTTGTTTGTTTATTTGCTTGTTTAAGTGGCTCAGAAAGTCACGTGGTACAGTTAAACATGTTCAGCTGCTGCTGGTCTCTGCGCATGACAACTGCAGGCTCTAATTTCTAACTCTGGTGTTGCGCAGACTCACTGAAGCTAAGCTAACGAGGCTAACGAAGCTAAGCTACGACGTCAGGTCGGTATGTTTTGATGAAAATCAGCAACCTTCAGAAATCTGGAGATATAATCAGAGGCTGTTTTATGATCTTTCCAATCCACCAGCCTCCATTTACTGCAATACAGGACTACAGTCTCTGAATAAACCTCCAGGTCAAATCCAGAAACGGGAATAATTTCCAATTTTCTCCAGATGTTTCATGTCAGTGGCTCACGGACACGTTTTCTCCACAGGCTGCAGAAGATTCGGATCTGAAGGTCCAATAACGCAGAAACCATGAAGAAGAAACCTCGGCGTCTAAAGATCTCATCGCCTCAGACAGCAGCCGATGGATGTGAGGGGAGGAAGACTGGAGACAGAGAGACTCTGCTGAACACCGTCCCCTCAACCACAGACGGCTTGTCTCCTGAAAGGACGGCGATGGACACAAACTCACACTTCAGTGTGATAAAAGATGATGAAGAGAAAGATCCAGAGAGCAAGTCCAGATGTTCAGGTGAGTTCAACCTGACCTCAGACCTGCAGAGGTTTTATCTGGAATAACGGTTCGGTATGACATGAATGACCTGAGTCTGGATGTAAATATTGGCTCATTTTGGAAAAGCTGCATCCATCATCTATCACCTGTCCATCAGAGAGACACAGGACAGTTCAGAGACTGACTAACCCAACAGCTGTGAGTCTGGATAGGGGGAGGAAGCTGGAGTACCCAGAGAGAACACAGGGAGTTGAACGCAAAACTTTCTCGCTACCAGTTGTAGAATAGATTAGGATTAACGCAACAAACGATCTTTTCCTTCAGCGGTCAGACGTCCCAGCTCCAATCCAACAGGAAACAACCTGCGTCTGATTTTCACTGTTTTGTCTCCCTGCAGGAAGGACGTCCAGCGCCGTCTGTCGTCTCTGCCACGGAAAGTTCTCCCCACGCAGTCTGAGGCATGCCTTCAGCAGGTGGCCTCCAGGGCCGCTGCGGGCCCTGGACCTGGCTGCCCCGTCGCCCCTTTTGGACCCGGCCGCCCCGTCTCCCCTCCCGTTCCATTCGGACTTCCAGCGTCTGGTCGGAGTGCGGTTGGACCGGGATCCACGGCTCTCAGACTTCATCTGCAAAAGGTGCCACACCAAGTTCTACAAGTGCCACAGCATCCTGCGGCGGTTCCTGCAGAGGGTCAACCTGCCGGCGCTCAGAACCGGGAACCGGTGAGGCGGCTAGCGCGTCTCTAGAGGTCCGATTCACAGAGAGAAGTTCCGAACCTGAAGCGGGTTTGTTTCTTTCCAGGAGGAACCTGAAGGGTCCGAACGCGCCGGCAAATGAGTCGCCAGGAAGTAAAGAGACCCGTCCCTCAGAGGTTCTGGTTCTGGTCCAGCTGCTGCCTGGTGTCGTCACCGTTGTCTCTCTTCCTCCAGAACCACCGTGCTTCCCGTCTTCAGAACCGCCATGCTTCGCCTCTGACCCAAAGTGCCTTCACAGCCTGGTGGGTTGGGCACACCGCCACGGCGAGGCTTGCACTTCCTGCCCCGACCTGAAGGAGGTGCTGGAGGGGCGGTGCGGGGGCTCCCTGAGGGCCGTGTGGGGATGCGCCGACGGCCACCGTTACATCATGGACACTCAGAATGCCGCCGCCGGTTACCTGGGAGACCAGGTGGGCTACTTGTGGAGGCGGAGCAACGAGGAGGATGGAGTCGAGAAAGTTCTGGATGGACGGATGGACCCAGGAACCCAACAGAACCAGGACGACTGGGCCAAAGGTGAGAACCTCATCAGACCTGCAGGAGGCCGGGCTGAGCGGTTCTGACCCGCTGGGCTCACTGGGAACTGAGTCCGGTCCGGTTGGTTCTTCCAGGCTTTCCTGAGGAGGCGACATCGCCGGCACCCGGCCCGCTCCAAGACCGGACCGCTGACAGCGACCTGTCGGACAGGTGAGTCTCTTTGGTCCTGTCTAGGTCTACCGGACCAAACTCTTTGGACCGGTCAGACTGATGTGGTTCTGTGGTTTCAGGGCAATCTCTGAGGAGGAGCTCCAGGAGAACCGGGCCCGGTCCGATGAGGAGATGTTTGACCCAGTCCAGAACCAGAGGTACGCTGGCGCTATCTGCCCTGCAGAACTTTTCCCGATTCATAAAAACATGTTTTAGAAACTGGACCAGAGTTCTGGACTCCTGGTTCTGGTCCACAGTAGAAATCAGGTTCTGACCCGATGTTCTGACCGTCCTCTCCTCCTCCAGAACCTCGAGGCTCAGCAGAACCCGGAGGAGGCAGAACCCAAAAACCTTGGAGGAACCCCGAGTCCGAAAGAAACCCGGACCCAAACCGGGTTGGAAGAACCAGTTCCGGCCCAAAGGGTGCGTAGAGGTTCCAGAAACCATCATCGGTTTTGACCGGTTTGGTTCTGACCCATTTGGTTCTGCTGTTTTTAAGGGAGGAACTTCCCAACATCTACAAGTGTCCGTACCAGGGCTGCACCGCCGTCTACCGAGCACCTGACGGGTTAAAGGTCAGAACCGTTGGTCTGGTTCCGGTCCAGAGCCTCAGTCTGTTCGGACTTGGTTCTTATTCTGGTTCCGACCCGCTGCTCTTGTTCCCCTCAGAAACACATTAAGGAGCATCATGAGGACATGAGGGAGCGGCCGTGCCCCCATCCCGGCTGCAACAAGGTGTTCATGATCGACCGCTACCTGCAGAGGCACATCAAGCTCATCCACACAGGTGAGGCAGCGCAGCCACAACTTTCTGCTGCTAGTGGTTCTGGAGCGCAGCTGGTATCAGCTGTCGTCATGGTGACGGCTCCATTAGGTTGCTGTACTTTAATTGGCAGGACTTTTCCAGGCCTTAATAATTCAGATCTAATATTTTTAGATTTTCCACTTTGTTGTTTTCGGTTAGAATCAGATTTCTGTCCTGTTGACGTTTTTCCTGCTGATTGAAACGGTTTCTTCCAGAGGAGAGGAACTACATCTGTGATCAGTGCGGTCAGACCTTCAAGCAGCGGAAACACCTGTCGGTTCATCAGATGAGACATTCAGGAGCCAAACCGCTGCAGTGAGTCCTGGTGGTGGCACTATAACACACCTTAGGAATAGAATGTTTGGACTTTACCTGTCGCATCCCCCATCCTCATGTTTTAGGGACCTCTGTAGAAATATGGCACATACACTGCCTGGCCAAAATAAAAGTCGGCACCAAAAACTGGTCACACTCTCTAATATTTTGTTGGCCCGCCTTTAGCTTTGATTACAGCCCACATTCGCTGTGGCATTGTTTCAATAAGCTTCTGCACTGTCACAAGATTTATTTCCATCCAGTGTTACATTAATCTTTCACCAAGATCTTGTATTGATGGTGGGAGAGTCTGACCACTGCGCAAAGCCTTCTCCAGCACATCCCAAAGATTCTCAATGGGGTTAAGGTCTGGACTCTGTGGTGGCCAATCCATGTGTGAACAAGATGTCTCATGCTCCCTGAACCACTCTTTCACAATGTGAGCCCCATGAATCCTGGCATTGTCATCTTGGAATATGCCCGTTCCATTTGGGAAGACAAAATCCATTGATGGAATAACCTGGTCATTCAGTATATTCAGGTAGTCAGCTGACCTCATTCTTTGGGCCACAATGTTGCTGAACCTTGACCTGACCAACTGCAGCAACCCCAGATCATAGCACTGCCCCCACAGGCTGGTACAGTAGGCACTAGGCATGATGGGTGCATCACTTCACCTGCCTCTCTTCTTACCCTGATGCGCCCATCACTCTGGAACAGGGTAAATCTGGACTCATCAGACCACATGACCCTCTTCCATTCCTCCAGAGTCCAATCTTTATGCTCCTTAGCAAACTGAAGCCTTTTTTTCTGGTTAGCCTTACTGATTAGAGGTTTTCTTATGGCTACACAGCTGTTCAGTCCCAACCCCTTGAGTTCCCTTCGCATTGTGCGTGTGGAAATGCTTTTGCGTTCACAATTAAACATACTCCTGAGTTCTGCTGCTGTTTTTCTTTGATTTGATTTGACCAAACGTTTAAGTAATCGCCGATCACCATCATTCAGGATTTTTTTCCGACCACATTTCTTCCAGGAAGACCATGGTTCCCCACCATCCTTCCAGTTTTTAATGATGCGTTGGACAGTTCTTAACCCAATTCTAGTAGTTTCTGCAATCTCCTTAGATGTTTTCTCTGCTTGATGCATGCCAATGATTTGATCCTTCTTAAACAGACTAACGTCTTTTCCACGACCACAGGATGTGTCTTTTGCCATGGTTGTTTAAGAAATGAGGAGTTACTCATTGCATCAGCTGGGGTTAAATAACTTGTTGCCAGCTGAAAGATAATGGCCTATGCAGAACTTATCCAATAGGAGGCTTGTACCTATTTGCTTAGTTAAATCCAGGTGGCGACTTTTTTTTGGCCAGGCAGTGTAGATTTATGATGAACTTTTATTTTAAAAAAAAAGTCTAAAATTTTAAAATGAAAACCATGTAAAAAATAAAAAGTTAAATTATTAAATTTCTAAAACAATCAGGAAATAAGGAGGTAATTAACATTGTTTAATTTATTGGTAAGAAGCATTTAGATTAAAATTGATTTTCCTGCTGCTGATGAAACAGATTCATAGCTACAAATATAGATTTATTTTCTGTTATTTTAATTGGACTTAATAAAATAACAGGATAAAATAATAAGTAAAATAATAAACAGGAACAATTTAATTGTAGTTTCCAAGAGTTTATCAAGCTGATGTCAGCTGCTCAACACTGCATTACCTTAATCAGACTGATGGTGGCGCTCCTTTAGTCTCCCCACCACCAGTCTCGATGTCTGAAACATTGGACCCAGTACCGACCAGAACCAGAAGCTGACCCTGTCCCTGTCCTGCAGGTGCGAGGTTTGCGGCTTCCAGTGCCGCCAGCGGGCGTCCCTCAAGTATCACATGACCAAGCACAAAGCCGAGTCCGACCTGGCCTTCGAGTGCCGGACCTGCCGCAAGCGCTTTGAGAAGCCTCACAACCTCAACGTCCACATGTCCATGGTCCATCCGCCGGTTCTGGCCGAGGCCCGGCAAGCCGGCCCGGTTCGCCTGCAGACCATTGGCCTCACCGGAGAGCTGGTCCTGCAGGACCAGGACAGATGACGGGCGGGGGTCCGGTCCGCTCCGTCCGGAGGAGTCTGCAGCTGGACGCAGTTTTTCACAAGGTTCTTCAGACGGGCTACAACAGAACCAGGAAGCAGAACTCAGCCGGGTTCGTCTGAATCTTACTGTAGAAGCAACTGATCAATATTTAATCCCATCGATTATGATGGGATTAACAGAGAAGCGACTTTCTGGATTACGGCTCCATCGTTTAGAAATACAGCTGCAGCCCTTATTACCATTTCATAACTATGCTTTATTTTGAAGGTCTCTGTGTTTTTTCAGTTCTGTGCAACATTTCTGTGGAGGATCAGTTAATCCAGATTTCTAAATCCTGACAGTTTTCTATTTATTCATTACACTCCATGACTGATGAAGTCGCCTGTTCAGATTTCTCTGGATTATTTAGGTTTAAAAGCCCAGAACTCAGTTCAGTTTGATCAGATATTAATGTTCAGATGAACAGGTTGTGGAGTTCCTGTTTCGTCCACCAGAGGGCGCTGAAGTTCAGTAATGTGAAGCTACAGCAGCACTGAAGTCTTTGGTTCTGGAACCGCTCCTGTTATTCCAGAACCAAGTTTCTAACAATTGGGCTGCTGGTCAGACAATGAAATATTTAAAAGCTGATGTTTGCAGTTGATGCACCAGGTGGCGCTGTACTTCCTGTCAGCAGCAGGAAGGAGAAGAAGAAGAAGGAGGAACTGGTTTTATTTTATTTAGGATTCATGTTACTGCAGAAAAAACAGAAAATAAAAAGTTTTCATGAAACCGAGTCGACTGTCTGGCATTCAGTATCAGATCAGCTGGTTCTGGTTCCGGTCCGCTAGAGGAAGCCCACCCTAGGATGGTCCAGGTGAATTGAAAGAGTTGCAGCCAGTTCTGGGTCCAGGTCCGCACAGCGAGTCTCCAACTGGACCAGAACCGAGACATGAAGAGGAAAAGCAGGTCAGTAGGGCCGGGCCGGGCCAGGCCGAGCCGAGCCGGGTCAGGGGGTTACCTGTCTCCACTGGCTGCAGCTCAGGGCCGCTGCCGGCGCCTGCCGGATCAAACTCAGGACAAACTGCTTGGTGCGGTCCAGAACCCGGGTCGGTTCCACCTGCAGAACAGGACCACAGTTAGAGTTGGTTGTGAAGGTTCTGTGTCCGGACAGAACCTCGCTCACCTGGCGCGCCGAGGCCGGCGCCTCTCCGTCCAGGAAGAGCCGCAGCACCGCCAGGTACCACAGGGTGGCGCTGTGGAGGAACCCGGGGCAACGCAGCGCCCTCTGGTGGAAGGCGGCGCTTTGCTGCTGCAGCAAACTGAGAACATGGAGGAAAAATGTTCAGACACTGAGAAAAGTAAGTACACCCTTACAATCAGTTTGCATGTCGAAACGTTTCAAAGTTTAATTTTTTACGACGATTCAGGAGGAAGGAAAGGAGATAAAGAGCCCGGTTCCCCAGCAGAACCGAACCGCAGCAGGAACCGGGTTGGTTTACCTGCAGACTGCCCAGGGCATCAACCGGCTGCAATCATCCGAGACCGTCAGGGTGACTGGGTCCGGTTCCGGGTCCAGTTCTGGAGAACATCAACAGCACAGATCTTTAGGCTACAGAACATCCAGAACACTAGATCCGGAGCAGCCGGAGTAAACGGTACCGTTGGACCTGAAGAGCAGCAGCCAATCAGCTGAGTTCACCAGAACCGCCAGAAGTTCTGAGCATAACCATTTGGACCTTCCAGAATTTTTCTCCTGCAGAGAGAAACCAACGAGTCAGAATGATTCAACAGAGCACGTCGGTTCTGTTGGTCTGGACCCACCTGAGGATCCAGAAGTTCTGACAGGAAGTCCGTCACGAAAAGAAAGAGCAGAGAAACCAGAACCTGGAGGGGAAAGCAGAACCTTCAGAACCGACCCAATGGACCTTACCAAGCTCCGCCCACAACCTGGCGGCGCCCTGTTTCTAGGTAACATGACTGATTAGTGCGTCATTTCTAGCGGATTTTCACAATAAATCAGCTGCTAAATGGACAGAGGAACTAACAAGTTCATGTCATCAACTGGGAGGAGGTTACTGGTTTCTCAGTCACAAGCTGGTTGCAAACCTGAGGCCAGCAGGTGTCAGTCAGTTATGGTAGATCTGAACTTTGACCTCAATATGAGAAGCTACAGTCTGATAGGATGAACCAAAGAGCTCTGTAAAGGTAAAGGCAAATCTTCTGAAGTTGGGATATAATTCATTTAATTTCACATAATTACCGCGGTAGAAGCCATTTGTTTGTTAAAATTTTATGAAATACATTTGTTCTATTTGATGTTTGTTGTGAATGACGTAAACTCACAAACGAACGAGGTAATTAGTCCAACGTTTAGAAACTACAGCGGCTGTAATGAGCCACAGCAAAGGGAAACAAAGGTAAAATAACCTGAACAGGTGATCAACTCAGAACCACTCCTACCTTTTTACTCTCTCTCTCTCTGTAGTTTAAGCACACCTGTTACCGTGGCAACCGCCTGCGCCCCGCAAGTCGAGCAAAGATTACGTTAAAAACACAACATTCAGTCCGTTACGATATCCAGTTTCCAGGCTTGATATTTATTTATCGATTATTAATCAGCGCTTCCCTGAACACAGCGATGGTTGATTGACTAGCTGTACTTGGTGCTAACGTGGCTAACAGAGTAACAGTTTAGTCCAAAGCCTTTTCTGCTAAAATAAAATCTTTAGTGTATGTCAGATACAGACACATTGCATATTGATCAGTTTAGCTAACGTCAGACTGTGTAGCAGACAGGCTGCAAGGTGTAGAAGTTGTATCAGTTCTGCCATTATGCTGCACTTAGCTCCTCCTGACTACCAGTAGTTCAAATTTGGCCTCTGTAGAGGACATTTGTAAACTTGAATATCTCCCACCCACTGCATACTACTGAATTAATTCATTTTGCTATCTACAGAGGACATTTAGGGCTTTTCAATGATACCAAATGTGAAGGGGTGGAGCTTTTGAACCTTCCTTTTCCTCATTCAGAAAAACGGCGTCCGTCAGTACAAGCACATTTTATGGGAAGAGAAAAAGTAAGTGCATAATACTTCTTATTGTGCAAATTTTGGTTTAAAATTTTGTTGGCATATTCTAAATAAGTCTCTTAGCAACATATTAAAACATTCTATCAAGTATTTTGACTGTATTTTATCGTAGTATTTAAAAGTTGAAAAATTGTCCTCTGTAGTGGACATTTGTAGTTATCTCCTCTGTTTTTTGTTGATTTTTTTAAATGACAAGAAAGGGAGACGTTCTCAGATGCAGAGAGAATTTTACTGCAGATTATTGATGGAGACTCAGATATTGAGTTGTCTGATGAAGAAGGTGAAGATGCAATGTTTCAGGCAGAAGCAGAGGAAGTTGATTCAGAGAGATCTGTGGATGAAATTCAGGCAGGGCAAGCAGATGCAGAGTCAGATGAAGCAAGACAGTCCAAATCTCAGTCCAGTAGGCGTCCTCTGTGGAGCCAGAATACGAAGTACACATTGAGTTTGTATTCTAAAAAAAACTTATTTTTTCTCTAAAAATTGAGACTCATTCTAATTTTGTTTCTTTTCCTTTATTGTTTTTGTTTTAAGATTCCAATTCCAACAAAGTGATTCTCCCATCATTCAGAGCAATGATGCCATGACACGCCAAAACTGGACCCCAATGGATTATTTTAAGCAGTACATTGATGACTCTGTGTTTGAAGTGATGGCCCTGTGCACAAATCAGCGTGAAGTCCTTGTGTCTGGAGCAACATTAAATACCACTCCTGATGAACTGGAGACATTCTTTGGGAATTCTATTTACAAGGGCTGTCTAGGATACCCAAACATTCAAATGTATTGGGCCTCAAATACCAGAGTTCCAATTGTGGCAGAATCGATGACCAGAAATCGGTTTTACAAGCTTAGAAACTCCATCAAGATCGTCAATGATCTTGATGTCTCACATGATGAAAAAAGAAGTGATCTCTTGTGGAGAATCAGGCCCCTCTTGACCAAAGTAAGGCAAGGATGTTTGAGTCTGCCTAGAACAGGGAAATTGTGCATTGATGAACAAATGGTTCCATTTACTGGTCGATGCCCAGTGCGCCAGTATGTACCAGGCAAACCACATCCAACTGGATTGAAAGTGTTTGTCTTTGCTGCACCAACTGGTCTGGTCTTGGACTTTGTAGTCTACCAAGGTAAGACTACCGTCCAAGTTACAGGAGGAAATGGCATTGGAGAACAAGCTGTTCTTCATTTGGCAGAGTCTGTTCCTCAAGGAACCCACCTGTTCTTTGACAGGTTCTTTACAACAATCAACCTCCTTGATACCCTGATGACAAAAGGGTTAACAGGAACTGGAACGCTCATGAGTAACAGGATTCCAAAGAACTGTAAGATCATAGAGGACAAGACCTTCAAAAAGAAAGGAAGAGGTGAATCAGAGATGGTTGTCAGATGAAGCCCTTCTGAAGTTGCTGTCATAAAATGGTTGGACAACAAGTCAGTTGTCATGGCATCCTCTGCCTATGGCATTGAACCTCAGGACACACGCAGAAGATGGTCCAAGAAAGACAAAAGATTTGTCCAGGTGTCAAGGTCACTAGCGATTGCTGAGTACAACACCAACATGGGTGGCGTGGACTTGGTTGACCGAATGTTGAGTTTCTACAGGATGGCTTCTCGCACTCAGAAATGGACAGTGCGTGCAGTTTTCCACTTTTTTGACCTGGCAATTACCAACTCATGGCTTCAGTATAAGAGTGACTGCCAGTTTCTGGGGAAGAAACCACTGAAGTTGCTTAACTTCAAACTGCTCCTTGGTGATGAGTTGATTACTCGGGCCCAAGCAGGAATTGGAAGTGACAGTGAAGATGACTACACTCCTCCACGTCAAAAGTGGAAACCACACCCAAATGCAGCTCTGAGACACTACGGTGCCATCCATCTTCCAGAGATGGTGGACGAAACACATGCGTCAAGATCTGGATGCACAAGCAAAACATATGTGATGTGCACAAAGTGCAAAGTGTTCCTTTGTGTTTCCAAGAAGGGGAATTACTTTTTGAAGTATCATAGCAATTAAGCACAGGAAATGCTATGATACTCACACTAATATTTATGTTAGTGTGATGATGGACAGTTTTGTCAATGTGAAATTCATTCTTATGTTGATGTTTGGATATTTTCTTTGGGACAAACTGGTTGCCATCAAGGTTCAATTTCAAATGTATGGAGTTCAGATGTCCACTGTAGTGGACACATGATATTTCAAAAATAAAAACTTTTTTTCCAAAATTCTTTTTTCAGTATTCTATTTACCTTACAAAGATTGTGGAATAAAAAAAAATTGTGATTGGACAATATTTTTTTCCCTGGTAGTCAGCTGTACTTAGCTAACGGGAAGCTAAGTGTGTTTGTGAGACAGCCACGCACGTGACCACGTAGAATGGGCATCAGCCAATGAAAAGCGGCCCCTCTGGTAAGGTCCATTACAACAAACCGATCAGAACCTGGTTGGACTCTCACCTGCTGGTTCTCAGCCTCTCTCAGTCCGTCCAGAACCTCTCTGAAGTTCTGCTGGGGTTCCGCCCCGCCTCTGAAGGAGCCATGCAGGCTGGCGGCTTGGACCAGAACCGGACCTGGAGGGATCTGGACCAGAACCGGACCTGCTCTCAGACTGCAAAACACAACAGAACAACGCTGACCCCGGTCCGTTTAGACCAGTCTTTCTCAAACTGTGGACCGCAGGCGCCCCTACTGGCCAACAAGGTACTGCATGTAAACGACCATTAATTTGCCGTGACGCTACAGCTAGTTTACCGATGACTGCAGTTAAAAACAATAATGGATAAGTGGCTTAAGACCGGCTGACTCAAAACAAAAGCTGAAGATATGCTGGGAAGAAAACAAGTCCAGGAGTATTTCTGATCAGAAGAAGCCTCCGATCAGTTTTAATGTTTCATTCATCAGCGATTCCATTCTTTTGAACGGCTCTATTCTGTGAAATATAGGACTCAAGTCTGTTAGTGAGAAATGTTCTTTATTTTTCTTACGACCTTGCTACTATTATGTTAATTATTACTTTTTATTCAATTAAAATTAACATTAATTAAAAACAATCGATAAATAAGTGGGTGTATATTTTTATGTTTAATGGTGCAGAAGAGGATTTTTGTTTCTGCCAAAGCAAATCAAGTCTATTTTTCTTTAATTCTGCTTCTAAATTACAAAAAGACCTAAATGTTATGCACACAACACTTGGGATTATAGAACTTGTTTTTTACTTTCCATGTGTTTGACAAAATTTGAAAGCTTAGAAACTTACACGTTTCACAATAAAAATAACTCAAAACGTCCTGAGAATTGTTCCTGACAATAAGTGAGCTACTGTCCTGAACAAACATTTCAGGTCGTATAAATTAGATGTTATTGTGGTTAATTTAGGGTTAGGCGTTTGTTAAACGGGTTAAGTGATCCTTTGCCTGAAAAAGTTTGAGAAATTCTGGTTTAGAGGGTTCAGGAAACGTTCCTGCATGGTTCTGGGATATCTGTGGTCTTGGCGAGTCAGGGGGGAACCGGGTTCTGGGTCGGGTTGGGTTCTACCTGCAGGCCCAGAGTCGGCAGGCTGAGAGAAGCTGCAGCTGCTCTGGAAAAGGTTCTGCATCCTGGAGGCGAATCCAGAGTGAAACCAGAACCGGAGAAATCTGCTGCCACCAACGCTAGAGAGAGAGAGAGAAAGATATTGATTTTTAATAATTCATTTATTTTTCAATAAGTAAGCAACATAGTATCACAGCCTGTGTAACAGAAAATAGAACAGAAATCAAAGAAACATAATATTACATAGAATAAATTACAAATTACTTCTCCATAACTCCAGAGGTGACCAAATGAATTCAAGTTTGAGACTGAGCTATAAAATTTTTATTCAAGCAATAGCCTAGAATTCACCATGTTAACAAATAAAGAAACCACATCAATATTCAACTCTTTCTCTTTCTGCTTATGTACACGGCCATTTTAGCCTGTCCTAACAAAAAATTAATTAACTGACATTTATTCTCACGTGTAAATTTAAAACCACAAATAAATCCATGTTTAGTCAAAGCTTCCCCACATCTGTTGAAGATTGTTTAAAAAGCACAAAGAGCTGAAAGACAAACAGCCAGAAAAATAATGAAACCGTTTCTCTCTGTTCCCAGGATGGATTAATAACAGAAACAAGAGATTTACAGCTATAATACCATGAAGGATTCTCCATTGTAAATATGTATGTTTTATACAAAGATTTCCATTCAGGTTTGATTTCAGGTGTTAAGGAGAGATGACTTCTCCATACTGTGTCACTGCATCCATTCAGTTTGTTTTGATTGAGAGTTTTTACAATCAGCCTATAGATAATTTTTCCAGAAGCTCCTTCTAGGGAGATTCCTTTACTGTCCACCGAATCCAACAAAGGGCCAGAGCAGTTCTCTATTCCAGGAAACAGTCTGAAGGATGGAAATGGGTCCAGGTGATTTGGTAACGCAGTACCTTCATAATAATCAGTCAAAAGGGACATTCATGTTCACTTCACTTGTTCCAGTAGCTCAAAAGCTGAACCAACAACTGAAACAGATTTTATTCCCAAACAAGCAGCGAGTTTAACAGGATCATCCAGCCGAGGTCCAGCCAGCTCCACCGCCCTCCCAAGGCAATAAACTTTTGTGCAGCAGTCTGGACCAGGTTGTTGTTCCCCAAACAGGACAATCCAACAAACTCCCAAACAGAACCGGTTCCTGGAGCAGCCAGTGCAGAGACTCAGCCTGCTGCTGCCTACACAGAAAACGCTCTTATAAAAAACTGGAAGGAGAGAAGAGTTCACTTTGCTGGAGTCCATCAGAAAGAGAGGATCCAGACCCATGCCACCAAATCTCTGAAGAAAGCAGCATGATATTCTCCTCCACAGCAGATCTGCGGGTCCAGTCAGCTGTCTCTGAATAAACTGAAAATGAAAAGCAGCGCCTCTGCTGGCCGGATGGACCAGGCCTCGTCCACCTTCTTCTCTTAGCGGAAAGAGAATACTTTGAGGAATCCAGTGAAGTTTATCCCATAAAAATCCACCAGAATCCTTTGAACATTTGATAAAAGAGAAACTGGAGGATCAATAGACATCAGAGGTCTTGGGTCTGCACACACACAAACTAACTCATCCAAAACAGTCCTAGTAAAATCCAAAATGTCTCTGCGCTCCGTCTCCAAAACTCTCTCCAGAGCCTCTCTCTTACAGTAGACTTTTAAATGCGTCACGTCAAGCCTGCTAAGGGCATCGACCTTAGAGAGTTAAAGAGACATTACACCCAGGAATAGAAGCGCCACACAAATCTTTCCTCAACTTATGAAGCAAAGGTTAGGGTTAGGGTTAACCCAACACAACCAGCTGATCCGTTTCTCAGTCCAGATTAGGCCCATTCGAGGAGTCTTTAGGAACATTAGTCCCAGTTTTCCCAGTATCCTCCCGTACAGGGTGCTTATTCAGACCACTGCTTCCCTCCCCGCCATCAGAGCCAGCTGACGGAGGAAACAGCCCCACCCTCTGCAGGCGGAGGAGCTCCAACCGTAGGCGACGCCTCTGCACTTCCACTCACCTCAACCTGCGCTTCCGGATTTTTGTGCGGGCGAGAATCCCGTTTACGTCCAACATCCCCAGTCAAAACATTTCATGTTCCCAGTGCTCATATAAGATCCTTCTTCACATTTAACTCTGAAAGAAACTTCCAGCGTCTGTGTGGCAGAGATTAAGATCATAAAAACCTGAACATGTCTCAGTTTATCATGTTTACATCCCAAACCAACAGTTTTAAAACCACTGGAGCTCTTTCTCCAACAAAACATTAGGAATGAACGGCGGGACACCGAGACAATAACCCGGGTGGAGGGCGACACCTGCAGGTGTGTCCACCTGTTGTCACCCACTGACAATCAGATGATTCACAAAACGCTCCTCTTTTATAAATATCACTACTCCCTTATTCATTCTGGAAGCATAAATTAAATTGATGTGACCAACTAGATCACCAACTGCCAACAGAACCGTTTCAACTGGGATTGTCGGATCAGGTTGGACCCGAGTCCCATTCCTCAAAGAGAGGGGTGGTGGCCCTGAAGATGCAAACTAACAGCGCCGTAAGCGCTAAAACTGAAAAATAAACCTCAAGATTTAGAACCAATGCAAGTAAAGAATATTAGAAAACAAATGCTTAAGAGAAAGAAAAGATCAGAAAACGTTAGAGACACTTTCACTCTATCAGACTCACCGTCACCAACACTGAGAGGGAGAGAGAGAGAAACTCGTTTTCTCCGATGTTCTCGGCTCCCTCCCTGCAGCTGATCAGAACTTATAATCACAACATTTTCTTGTTTCATGTCTGAACTAAAATATTGTTTTGGTTCTAAAATCTCAGCTGCAGTTTGTAACTTTTGTAAAAATGTTTTTTACATATTTGTTCAAACAGTTTAATATGAGAGATAATCTGTGAAACGTCCAGGGTTAACTACAGAAAGCTCTGTTAGAAACACCCAATCAGAGCCAGTGGGAGGGTCTTAGCGCTGTAAGTCATTCCTGTGTCTACGCTGCTCTTGCTGTCCCCTTGCTCTCTGCAGCGCTGCAGCTTTTTCTGCCAGCAGAGCCTGCCATAAATGCTTGGCTAGTTAGCATAGCCACCCATGACGACTTGCTGTTCCAATAAATAATTGGAAATTGTTTTCCACCATTAACACATGGTGTATACGAGGATGACTAATAGTGGTAAGCTCCGCCTCCTGGCTCTGATTGGTTCAGACGGTAATAGCAGCTCATGGAGGAGTAGATCGAATTCTTCACAGATTATCTCTCAAACGTGGGGTTTGTTGAAAGGAGACACTTTTAACAAATATGTAAAAAACATTTTAGAAAAGTTATGTATTGCAGCTTTAAGAGTTTTCCTCTCCACTCTGCCTCCTGCTGGTCAGGAGGAATCACTACAATCTGATAGAAGAGGCATGAAAAGCAAAGAGTACCACTGCAGAGATGAGGAGGAGAGGACAGGAGGTGCTCATCAAGGACCAGACACGGTCCACTTCTGCTGCTGGACGTCCACACTGTCCCACAGCAAAGAGCAGGCCCTGCAGAGATGGAGCAGGTTCTGGTTCTGGTTCTTGCAGGACCTTCAGGTTTGGAGCAATTACTCACCTTCAAGAGATGTACTGTCACCGCGCAGGGCAGCACGCCGGCTGGAGGACACGCCTTCCTCTGGGGAAATTGGAGACGGAAGCTGAAGCAGTGGCAGCTAACTATCAGCTACCCTGCAGCTAAATGGCAGCTAGCCTGTAGCTAACCTGAAGCTGTGTGATGTGCTGCAGCAGCTGGCTACAGTCTACAATGCTCCGCCCTGCTTCAGCCTTTATTTTGAAGAACATCGCGGGTGGCAGTGTCAGGAGCACCCTGACACACACACACACAGAGCCAGCATTGAGTCTCAGACCAGTATCACCTGTCCGCAGGTGTCACCTGAGTGGAGCAGCACCTGTTCCAGGCCTCCATGGTTCTCTGCAGGCTGAGCCTGGAGGAGATGCTGCCAGAGGAGGCGGAGCATTTCTCAGACACGACCCGGAGCAGGAAGTCCCCCAGATGCCCCCGGCGACCCGAGAGTTCACCGACCTCTGCCTCGTAGACCAGCTCCTGAGGGCGGACCAGCAGAACCAGGAAGTAACTGGTGGTGACTGTTTCTTTATAACGTGAAAATCCTGCATGTCAGCGTTTTGTGAAAGATTAACGGTTTAGTAATTTTTCTGATGCGAGATGATTTGGAGTTATGTACTGTTATTCATTGACTGGAGTTGTTTTCTGTCACATCTTCAGTGAAATGAATAACAGAAACATGTATAGAAGAAGAAACCTGCTATTAAGCGTGAAAATGTGTAATCTTTGTTTTCCAGAGTAAACTCTCCTTTGCTGCAAAGAATAAATTCAGTTTGTCTTTTCAGCATTTTCTTTATGTTAGAACTCCTTAAAGAGTCTACTGGCAGACATTACTGATGGAGGTTCTGATCCTGTGGGAACCGACTGCAGCGCTTCGTCTTCAGAGACATAGATATTTATCATGTAGACAGACACACAGGATAGAAATATTTTTCAGACCAGAAACTTTGCTAAATTAACATTATTTCAGTTTTTCACAATTGAAGCTGCTCTGAGCAGCATGGAGTTCTCCTATGTGATGCTAACTGTGAGCATCGTTAGCCGAGTTGCTAACCTGTAATCTGGACAGCAGGTCCGGCAAACAGGTTCCAGTTCCAGACGATCCTGGAGAAAAGTCCAGGTTTTCCAGGTTCATCTCCCTACTAACATCAAACAAATTAATGGCAACTAGAACAATCAAATTACTGAAGAAACATTATAAAATATGCACTTCTTTCATTTTGAGCGTTGCAACATCTTAAACAAACGAAACCAATAAGCTGCCGATATTCATGATAATGTAGAAATTTTATCGCAGATGTTTCAGACTCAAACTGGAAGCTTCAGGAACTCCAATAATTCATTGCTGCTTTGTTTTAATCTCAGAATGATGTCCAGATGTTTCATCTCTAAGTTTATCTTTATTCACCTGGAGCTTCAGGTCCGTTTCTGATTCCAAAAAACAATAAAAAATATTCTGCAACCTTTAAAAAACACAGCAGGTCATTAACTATTTCAGGTTCAGGTTTGTGACGAGTCGTGAGAGAAGGTTATCAGAGTGTGGCTGGCACCTGGGTGGCGGCTCCATGACGGCGGTCAGCAGACGGGAGCAGAGCACCCTGGGGTCGCCACCACAGCCTCCCTGCTCCTCTGGCCGGGGCAGATAAAGCTCCCAGCAGGCCCACTGCTGGTACTCCTGCCTGCAGGTAGACGGACAGCAGAGCTGCACTCAGACGCCTCAGTGGTGACCTGTGGTTTCCGTGGCGATTACGTGTGAAGCTGCAGCGCCGCGCATTCAGAGGTTTCTGAAGCATTCCAGGAAATTATCAGAAATTACTGATGCAACTAATTTAAAGACAGAAATAAAACTTTACAATAATAAAAAAAACTCTGTTATAGCCATGAACCTGACGGTTTATCAGGTTTATTGTTGTGGATGATATTGATTATTTCTGGGTATAAAGAATTAATCGATATTAATCAATAATTGGGAAACAAACTAAATATTGTAAACAGAAACATTTGTGTGTTTATCAAATAGAAATAGTTTAGTTAATAAAGCTTCAAAAGTGAGAATGGAAAAGTTATTTTTTAACCGAAGCTGTTTGCATGGAGTTCAGACCAGTACGGAGCCCTCTAGACCAGTGGTTCTCAAATGGGGGTACGTGTACCCCTGGGGGTACGTGGAGGTACTGCAGGGGGTACGTGAAGCTTTTCAAAATATCTTTAAAAAATCAGTAGGCTCCTCATAATAAGTCTTGGGAAAAATTATTTTGTAAAAAGTTCGATAAAATATAAATGTGTGTTCATGCACTGAATTTTATATTCAGTATTTAGTTTCAATATCCTTTAAAATAAAACGGACCCCCCCACCAAGTTAGTTTGACCCACGGACCCAGGGCACTCGTCAACGACTTGTTGTTATCATGATTACACTGTAACCATGGAGACGTGGCTAAAGCGTAGCAGCAATGCTGCTGAAAGTACAGATAAAGTGAAAAAGAAGGCAGTGTACCTCTTTTTTGTTCCAAAAATGTTTTACCAGTGTCAGGGGGTACTTGACTAAAAATATATTTTTAAGGGGGTACATCACTGAAAAAAGTTTGAGAACCACTGCTCTAGACCAGTGGTCCCCAACCATTTTAGTCCCGTGGACCGGTCAGCCCTTCGCAATTTTGCTGCGGACCGGGGTGTTGGGGCCAACCCCCTGGTGTTTTGCGGCGGTTACGTTCCAAAAAGAACCGCGACAGGCGAAACCCGCGAAGTAGGAACCTTTAATATTTTTTACAATAATTATACAATAAAATACTCCATAATACACTGAAACCAAAGAACAAAACCTTTTTACAGGCCCAAACATTTGTTTAACAAATAAAAAGTACTGTATAAACTTTTTTTTTTTTTTTTTTACAAATAACTACTGTACTGTAAAATAATAATTTTAATATGAACTGAAGGCGGATTCCCGTGCCCGAATTGCGGAGATCAGCGCCGCCCCACCGCGACCTGAGTTATTGGATTAGAAAGGGAGAAAATAAAAAATGATTATGAAAAATCAAAGAAAACAAAGTACAGTAGGACAAATAGTGACTATCATGTATTTCACTCCTCTCTGACTGAGCCGCTGCATCCTGACTTCGCTCTGTAGCGGTTTTTTCTTATAAAGCCCGAGTTGCAGGTGGGTTTCTTAGAGAGAAGAACATAGTTATCGGTAGCTGCTGTCGCTCTTTGTTCTTCTGGGCAAAAAGATTCTTATAAACCGACATGCCACCATCGATTATGTTAAATCTGGCAAGCTGTTTTACGTAGGTGTACATATTAAACCGCAACGTTGTTGACACACAGGTAGAGAAGAAGCGGAGAGACTGTTTAGCCAATCAGAATGCAGAACACAATGCACGATGCAAATCCGCGAAGCAGCGAGACCGTGAAAGGTGAACCGGGAAATAGCGAGGGTTCACTGTACTCTGATGTTTTGTTACTCATTCTGCTGCAAGTTGGCTCAATTTTGACACGCAAGACGTAACCGGTAAAATCCGGTTTAGGATTTTCAAAATAAAAGATCCAGAAGTAGTTCATTATTTCTTGCGTGGCCCGGTACCAATTGGTAGGGTAAGCCCGGTGGTTGGGGACCACTGCTCTAGGGGACATGGGGAATTTTTTTTCTTTTGCGTTCCCTCGCAAAACCTTTTGCGTTCCCTCGCAATACTGTACTGGTCAGTTATGCAGCATTACTGAATCCTGTAGCCTTTCTTACGGTGGGCGCCGTATTTATGCTTTAATATAAGGTTATGTGAGGTTTTTCCATGAATGTTAATATCTCTTTGTGAAATATCTGAAGTTTTATATCTTTCTTTAGGATAGAAAGGCACCACAAACCTGTGATATAAACAGAAACTTTACGTAAGTAGGAAAGAAATAAAAATACATCCTAATTTGGACTATTTCTGAGTTATTATAGCGGGTAATAAATCATCTGACAGTTTTGATTGTGTCTCTGTTGTGTTCATAGTCTGAATGGTTTAAAGAGCTGCTTTCAGTGTCGCTCCATCTCAGCCTTAACAGACATAAACATGCAGGAAAAAATAAATCGATTTTCAATCAGTGTTTTGCACCAAACAGTTAATAATAATAGACAAGTTTTCACTGAGGCTCTGTAAGAGCCATATGAATGAAATAAGTAATTATTGATATGACAGGAGCAGGAGGCTTTGACACTTAGGTGTGTCGATGTGGGCGTGACGTCACCAGGTGTGAATGGGAAGGATACTGACCTGCTGGCTTTGTGTGTATGAGGAAGCGGTGAGCGGGGCGGTCAGTCCTGGCAAAGTTTGGAGCCTGATCATCAAAATGGAATAAATCGATAATTGTGACAGAACAAAGAAAAGGTTTGGACTTGATTGATAAACGAACAGGTTAGATTCCCCGAGTTAACCCAGTGCGGCCCTTTACCATCATTAGTTTGTCGTGTTTTTAATAATAAAAACTTGTTAATAATAAAAACTGTTTGGTGTAAAAACACTGATTGAAAATCGATTTATTTTTTCCTGCATGTTTATGTCTGTTAAGGCTAAGATGGAGCGGCACTGAAAGCAGCTCTTTAAACCATTCAGACTAGAACACAACAGAGACACAATCAAAACTGTCAGATGAATTATTACCCACGATAATAACTCAGAAATAATCCAAATTATAATGTGTTTTTATTTCTTTCCTACTTATGGAAAGTTTCTGTTTATATCGTAGGTTTGTGGTGCCTTTCTATCCTAAAGAAAGATATAAAACTTCAGATATTTCACAAAGAGATACTAACATTCATGGAAAAACCTCACATAACCTTATATTAAAGCATAAAGTACGGCGCCCACCGTAAGAAAGGCTACAGGATTCAATTATGCTGCATAACTGACCAGTACAGTATTGCGAGGGAACGCAAAAGAAAAAAAATTCCCCATGTCCCCTACAGGGATCCGTAGACCAGAGATATTCAAGTATAAAGTCATTTTTAAAAGGAATATTAATGCTGTGGAGCGGTCCAGTTCAAGTCCAGACCTGGTTCTGGTGGAGGTCGCTACAGATTAGGGTGATGGTAAGGAGGCCTTCCATCAGGAACCAGGAATCTTTTCTGAAGAAAATTTTTAACGTGATTACCGAGATCAAAATAATTTCCAACATTTTTTAGTTGAAATGTGAATAAAAACGGGATTTAATTGTTTCCAATAGAGGTCACTGTTCTCTGATTTCTCATTTTATTATTTGTGATGAACAAACTTGTGGATGATTTTAAGGAGTTTCTAATCTCACCGCTCTGCGTCCGACAAAACATCTGAGTTTCTCTGGACTCTCAGCTCTTCATGCAGCCACTCTGAAAAACACAACTACACACAAACAGCAGATATTAAACATAATTAAACATTAATAAATCCTTAATAAAGTAATTAATATAACATTTCTAAGACCATTAATAAAACATTAATAAACATTATCCAGTCACAATCAGCAGATTTAAAACTTCATCTTCAGATGAATAACCAGTTAAAAAATTCCCATGAATAAAGTGGGTGGACCAGCTGGTTCCGACGGCTCCAAACGTTCAGCTGGTTCCGACGGGTCCATGACTGCCAGGAAAATGTCCCCCACATCATGATACCACCTATTTAGTTTCACCTGGTTCTGACCCAATCCAGCTTGATTGGACCAGATCATGTCTCTCCAACCTGGTCTGGTTCTGGTGCTGCATGCTCCAAGGGTCTACAGGTTCCGCAGAACCCGGTCGGAACCAGTGGGTCTCTGAACTTCTGGACCCAGTCGCCCGTTCTACTTTGACCTCTGACCTGAGCAAGACATTCTCCTCCAATCAGCTCATTTGTTCCTTCACCACATGAACAGAGATTATAATCCAGGAGATTAACTGATTCACAGTTCATCAGTTCACAGCCCGGCTGAGCCTTCATCATCCTCATCATCGTGTCTGAAACATTGAACCTGCTGGTTGGATCCAAACACTGAAGGTAGGGAATCTCTCCAGCTGAGCAAAAAGAACCTGATCCAGATTGATCTCACCTGGTACAGCTGCAGTTGCTGCAGCTGCTGGAAGGCAGCGTGTCTCCACAGATGCAGCACCGTCTTCGTCCAGCTGGTTCCATCAGTGAAGCTCCACAGCAGAGACAGACCGTCCCCAAGATGGCCGCCTGTTGGACCGTCTCCCCCCTGTCCCTCTGGACGTATCCTGGCCTCAGGGAACAGCCTTGGGACCAGGAACAGGAGCTGGACAGAGAAACGACCACTGATGAAGAACGAGGGAGAGACAGAGAGAGGTGGAGAGAGAGAAACAGAGAGAGAGAAACAGAGAGAGAGAAACAGAGAGAGAAACAGAGAGAGAGAAGCAGAGAGAGAGAAACAGAGAGAGAGAAACAGAGAGAGAGAAACAGAGAGAGAGAAACAGAGAGAGAGAAGCAGAGAGAGAGAAGCAGAGAGAGAGAAACAGAGAGAGAGAAACAGAGAGAGAGAAACAGAGAGAGAGAAACAGAGAGAGAGAAACAGAGAGAGAAACAGAGAGAGAACCTTTTTATAAAGGCTCCTGGGGACAAAGTCCTGCAGTCGCTGTGGAGACGCAGACTGTCCTCTGCAGAGTCCATAGGACACAGCAGCCACAGCCAGCCTGGGGACAGAGAGAGCTGCTTTAATACCCAGGATGTAAACTGGGAGGTTTATTGGTTTCACTGGTTTTCAGTTTTCACCTGACAGAGAACAGCATGCTGCTCCGACTGCCGCTCAACACGGCCGAACCCAGAGCCTCTTCTACCGAAACCGGACCCGGCTGGGCCGGACCCGGCTGAGCCGCCTGCAGGTGGACGATGAAGGCTGCCAGGCCCAGGATGTGAGCCGGTTTCAGAGAAGCTGCCTGAGGACAGAAGACGGGGTTAACCCTTTAACAGTGACCATGACAACGTTCCCAAAGCAACCGTCGAGGACGCCGGCGTCATCATGGCAACTGAGGGGTTAATCTTTGCAACTGGTTCAATAGAAAACTATTACTAGATTAAGGTGAACCTGATGAAGCCAATCTGTTTTTGCAGCTCAGCTGATTCGACTATTTTTCATGAAACGTATTCAGACGATATTTGTTGTGAATTGCTTTTGTCTAAATGAATTGTGTAAGACATCCATTTATTGGCGGCGGCCTGGCTGAGCTGTAATCTGGATTACGGTACCTGTCGGTTAAACAGATCCTTCAGTCTGTGGATTACACTGGAGAGAAGCTGCCGGTTATCGAGCAGCACGCAGACGAACCTGCTGCCCCACAAACTCTGTCTGAAAACAGAAACAAATCAGAAAAAATAAGGAATTTCTGATCAGAAATTGAACATTTCTGATCGAAGTTGCTTTTCCACGTTAACAGAAACGATTCTTATTAAATATGATTAACCCCATGTAGTTTCTGAAACATCGACAGAAAACTATTAGTACGATATCACTGCAGATCGATCATCTGCCAATAATCACTTCAAGCAGCAATTTGCAGTAAATAAAGCTTTTAATGTGAAAGTCGCAGGAAGTCACCTGTTGGGAGGATTTCCTCTGGAAGCGACCAGCAGACTCTGACAGAAACTTTGCAGAATTAAATCAGCCACCTGAAGATCACAACACAAACGCTTCAGAACCGCAGACCCAACATGGTCCAGAACCAGAACCAGGTTTACCTTCAGGAGGAGCTCGGGCAGCAAGGGGGCGGCGGCCGGTCCAACCGGGTCATCAGAACCGGGACACACGACACTCAGGGTGTGAGAAATCCTGGACAGCTGGGCCAACGACTCTGAGGGACCAGAAGCGGGTTAAAGGAACAGAACCAGAACCGGGTTAAAGGAACAGAACCAGGTTAAAGAACCAGAACCTGGGTCCCGTCCTGCTGCCAGCAGTTCGGTGAATTCCTGCAGTTGCTCCTGCAGAACGGCCAGCGGGACTCCGGGGCGCTGAGGGCTTCCTGAAACATCACAGCAGATCTATGAGCCGCAGATCTAGTCAGCGCTGAAAGCCGATTAATTAATAAACTGTTGGGAAAATCAAATCCAAACTAAGAAACTCAAATCAAACATCAAATCATCTCTGAACATTTAAAAAAAACCATTTCATCCAAATTTACTGAACTGAATTTATGATTTAATATTTATTACTTCTAATCCTAAATATTTACACCCGAATTGATGCCGCAGTCAGAATGAAGCTTTAAAGAATAAATTTTATTGTTTACCGCTCTGCTGTCTTCGCTTCTGACAGGACTCCACATACTGGGAATACTGGGCAGCTGGGATCTTCTCTGCTCTGCACACAACAAACCAGTTTGACTGATGGGAATCTTCAACTCCCAGTGAACCACGAGGAGAAACGCTGGATCATCAGTCAGTGAAGAAAAAGCAGAACTAACTGTTTCAGAGCTTCAATGAAGTTCATCTGAGCATCGGCTTCGAGAGGAAGCTGGAAGGACGAGAAAAATCTGCTCAACACACCAAAGGTTCTCACCGCTCTGACAAACACACTGAAGGTTCTCACCGCTCTGGGCTTCAGCAACGCAGGAAGGAACCTGGTTAGAAAGTACGGCCTCCGGAAAATGCTGTGGAGGGAAAAACTGCAGTCAGTGTTCTGGGATGTTAGCTTTAGGTGGAAGGAGATTTTAGTCACTTTGTCTAGAATCGTTTGATGTTAACTCTTCGTAACTTTATTATGTTTTAGTCTGGCTGTGCTGGTCAGGTCAAAGGTCACATCAAAGGTCAGAATGACACCGAGGGTTTTAAATCGCTCCATGAAAGCTTTGAGGATCCGACTGCATCGAGTTCAGCTCAGATTTCTAACCAGGAAGATTAGACCATTCCATGAACTGCTGCGTTTTCATTCTGTGAACATAAATACTTTAATAATAAATATTTATCTGTAGTGTCGCCGTTATCGTCTGTAGTAACTGGGTCAAACAGATCTATGAATAGAAATAATCCATCTTTAATTCTAGTTGATGGGAATAATCCAGTTACTTTACAGGGGCTGGTTCTGTGCGATCCAACGTTTCTGATCATGGCGTTCTCTCATTTCCAGTTCAGTTTTTCTACGTCTGGCTGCGACGTTTCCATGTTCTAATCAGTCGAGTTTATTTGTCCCACATTTCAGCAACAAGGTAGTTCAAAGTTCATTACATGTACTTTGTAGAACTGGATGATGTAAAACTGGGTGGTGTCTCTATCCTCCTGGTTCTAGTCAGAACTCCAGCAGCAGCGTTCTGGACCGTTGGTTTGTCAGTCAGACCTGTGAAGGTGCTGCTGCATGAATCATGGCTGCAGCTGATCAGGTGATTGTTATGACCAACTGGAATCTATCCGTATTTTGCCAGCCGGTAAATTTGATCTCGAACGGCGTGACACTCCCTGCAGTCAGAGTGAACGCTAACACCGACTAAACAGGCAGAAATGTCCATTCGTCTTACGTACATTAAATTCTGTTTTCCATTCAAATTTACAGTTTTAGGAAAACCTTATTACGGTTTTAGACCTGCGCCTTTTAGAGGGACTCGGTGCAAAAGCAGTGATGTTCCCATGGTTACGGTGGGTAACCATGGGAACCGGTGACAGTTTAAAGGCAGGCCTTCTGCAGGCGGACTGCGGTTGAATCCACCATGTCGATAAATACTCTGTATTTTTATTACTATGGTTAATCATGTTTTTTAAAATATTGTAACTGGGACTAAAACAAATTGAATTAATGATTTTTTTTTACCATTAAGGAAACAATCTAAAACAACTTTACTGATATTTGTGCTATTCTGAATGTTCACTAATTCCAATCCGCCGTCGATAATAATAAATTAGTATGGAAAAGTGGCTTTATGTTTCCTACAGTTTTAGGACACAAGGAATTGCGAGCCAGGTCAAATCGACCCTCTTTGGCGCCAGATTTCCTTGGTGAAAAACAACCTTATAAGGAGTATTTTCGCTCTTACAACCTCTGACAATGAGGTCTGCTCAAATAAAATACTCAATAATAAATAGTATAATATCTATAACACAGGTGACTCACCTGGCCTCCATGACTGTTGCAGGGATCCTGCCGCTGCTCTCAAACAGACACACAGCTTTCTCCACGTCCTGCGCAGCCTGGCTCTGAGTGGGAAAACATTAACATAAAATTTATTTCACCAAAGTCTTTGTTGCAGATCTGATGTTGCTCTTTAGAGTTTTTACTACAAGGAAACTATTTGTTAGCTTCTCATGTAAAAAAAACCCCACAATATAGTTAAATGTGTTGCATCTCTGTTTTCTAAGTTTACATAAAATTATTGGATTTTCGACAAATTGGTGGTAGATCTGAGGAGAAGGACCAGGATGCCGGTGACCCCTGAACCATCCCGGGGGTCAGAGTGGACATGGTGGAGAATTACAAGTATCTGCGACTCCACATTGACACAACTGTCAATCACTCATATATACACACATATACATATGTAAAATAAACTATCTCTTATGGTTATATTTGTGTTATTAATATTTAACACCTTGATGGAGTGGCTTGTCAACAAATAAGCAATTTCCCGTTGGCGATCAATAAAGTATATTTTATTCTATTCCTTTCAAAACAAAATGCATCAAAGAACAAGATTCCTGTCAAAGTTGGGCTTTTTATTGGCAACAAACTGGAAAATGAATTCCTTTTGGCTGATGGAACGGTAGAGAATACTCACCCCTTAAATAATAAACGGTTATTTTATACATTTCTAAAAGCTGATGACAGATTGTGAGCGATTTCCAACACCGAGTCACTGGGAGGTGACAGACCATCTAGACCAGTGTTTCTAGCTCTAGAGACACCTGATCTAGATGTTTTCTGCTTTAACCTGATGGAGATGCTTGCAAAGCAGCAGCCTGTTAATCAGCCATCAGACAGAAAACAGGATTCAGTTCCTGTAAATAAACCTACGCCACTCTGATCAGAACAAGAAGTAACTGAACTCTGAGTCAACTTAGCTCTGAGTTATGTGATCATATAAAAGCCTTCATCAATAGAAGGCAGACAACGCAATTCAGAGAAACAGCAGGACAAAATTACAAATGATGGGATATAGAAAACATCATAAAATATAAATAACGCAATACTGTCACTGTGAAGTAGCCAGAGCTAGCAAGTTAAAGTGTGAATGTGATGTGACAGAATTAAAGTTTGAAAAAAGGTAGGTGATTTTATTTGAACAAAATATTAATGCTCTGCATTTTCACTTGCAGGCAATAAAGAACGACGACATTTAATGTCTTTAAGGGAAAAACATTTCAGAGAAGTTATGCAAGTTTTGCAAAACATATGTAATGTCAATAAATGTACAATCTCCTGTTCAGGGCCCAACCAGTGTGAGATATTTCATTTTCTAGTTCCTGATGCCGCCCTAGGAAACTGCCCACATTAAGCCCATGTTCAAAAAAATGCTTTAATGTCTGAAACCAGACATGTCTGAAGATTCTCAGGTTTTAACTTTCAGTAAGGTTCAAAAGAAGCCATTTTGTTCTAAACATTAATTTAGAAAAGTTTCTCTCCGTTCATTTCCTGAAATGGACCTTTTGCTGTGGCAGCTGAAGGAGCAACAGCTTGTCTTGCTCTCTCCCGTCTTTACTGATAACTTTGCCTGAGCTATTTTTAAAGTGACAGTTTTTATAGTTATATTTACATTTTCGACATCATAACTGGATTACTACAAACCGAAGGACTGCGGGATTTTCTTACTTTTATTTTTACCTTACTTTTCTTCATCTCCAAGTTGAACCAGGACAAAATGCCTCTGGCAGACCCCAAGGACATTAGCAGTATTATACAATGACTTCAGTCTATAGAAATGAAGATCAAACAGCTGGAGGTGAACTTTGAAATCAACGCTAACTGTGGAAATCAGACAACTCTTCCTCAAATCAACGGAGAGGTTGTACGCCTCGCATCAAGCAGCTCACCCTGGAACGCTCTGGGTGCCAAGCCGAAGCAAAAGTCTCACACCGCAGATCCGATGATGCGACTGACGGGGAGAACCCCTCACCTGGATGAATCAGCGTGGCCGGCTCTGAGCCGAAACCCACCTTCAACCTCAACACCTGCTCCACCAAAGAAAAACAAACAAGCAGCTGCAACCAAAACGGTTCCACCGACCGCGCTCCCAAGGACAGCGTGACCAGCCCGGGCCTCAAAACATTCTGACTCTGTGGGAACCCCACTGAAAAACAGATTTTCTGTACTATAGCCTGAGCCTCTGAGTGAAACCTCACTTTCAAACATCAACAATGAGGCAAGACCAACACATCCACCCCCCAAAGCCTCAAAGGACACAGCGGCCACCAGGAAAACGAAAGGTATGCCAAGAGTCCTTATTGTTGGAGATGAGGCAGTAAATGGAATCAGTCCCGTTTGCAATCCCAAGAAAACGAGTGATTTCTTTTCCTGGTGACACTGTATCTGATTTAACACAAAAAGTTATCTCTCTAACCACTGATCAGCCAGATATTGAGACTTTTGTTTTGTTGCTGTCGCAGAAAATGCTCACCTTTCGCTGCCGTTCGTCGAATCGTAACGCTGATAACTCGGCAGCCTAAAAGAGGCTTTTAAGCTGAAATAGTCGATTAATCTGAATGACGTGATATTAACTCGGTAAAATGTTCAGATTAATCGCATGCGACAGCGCGTTAAAGTTGACAACCCTAGTACAGACATATTAAATACAAAGTGTGACAGAACGGTGGACTTCTTTTACCAGTCGTGTGTGTCTGACTTTGCAGCAGGGCTGGCCACACTTTTCAGAAAAGTTCAAGTCACAAAGATCTACAGAAGGACAGCAGGGAGGCTAAATAAAATTGACCTAAAACTAACCTTTTTGTGCTTGATGACAACAACATCAAATATAAAGGGAGTAAGTTTAATAAGAAACACCAGCTGGGGATTGATGGAGACGGCGCTCTGCTAATTAGAAGCTCATGGTGTTAATGTGAGCGATTCACATCAACAGTTCAGGGTCCTGCTGGCTGGAAGTACCTGAAGTGAAGCACCGGCAGCAGAAACATCTTCATACAAACCCATGTCCTCCACCGACTCCTGCAACAACACAGAATAATTGTTCTGTTTATTAAAATCACCTTCAGATAAAACATTTCAGCTCAAACTCATCCTGCCACCTGCAGGTCGGCCAGCCGGGTCTTCGCCAGCGTGACGTACTCCATCAGGAGGCTGCGGTGTTTTGGAGGCACAAATGGAGGGTGAAGAATATGAACCTGATATAAAAAGATAACTGTCAGCTGTGGAAGGTCAAAGGTCACCCTAGTACATGAGCAAACTCCACAATTAGGTTAAAATGAATTTTTCACTAATTACTGCTACAGTTGGTGCATTTACAACTCTAAGGCAGTGGTCCCCAACCACCGGGCCGCGGACCGGTACCGGGCCGTAGACCAATTGGTACCGGGCTGCGCAAGAAATAATGAACTACTTCCAGATGTTTTATTTTGAAAATCCTAAAAAGGTTGGGGACCGCTGCTCTAAGGGACTCAGACTTCAGTCATTTTATTGTTTTAATATTTAAAACATTTTAAATTATAAAAATGTGGAATTTGTTATAACTGCTTCAAATTTGAATGGCTTCAGATCTGAAACATGACAACATTTTCTGTCATTGCTTAGAAACAAACTTTAGCCTGTGTAAAGTTTTTATTTACAAGAGAATTGATATAAAATCCTGATCTTGATTTTCCTGAAAAATGACATTTTGTGATTTATTCCCAAAAATATTAAACAGCCTTAAATGGAGGCTGTTTAATATTTAATGATGGGAAAATAATGCCTGGTTTTAATTACCTCAATATGTTAAAAAATCAACTGACATTAAATGTGAGGGTGACTCCCACTTCCTGCTGCCTCCAAATAAATAAAATAACTAATGTGAATAAATGTGCTCTGTTCATTCAACCTGTAGCTAAAGGATTTCACCTTTAAGTACTGAGGAGGTTCAAAGGGCACGAGGTCAGAGAGGAACTTCAGCAGGAACACCAGAGACTTCTTACTGCCGGCGTGGAAACCGGAGCGTCCGCCAAACGACATCTGAAAGCAAAGCAGATAAATTTAATAAACATTACTCTTTAAAGAAATGTTCATATCAAATTCATGGAGTGAAATATAGTGAGCTTTGTTCTAAAAGCAATGGGGAAATGTTCATTCACAAGTTGTTGTTAAAACCAGATAAAACCTTGAACCAGTCAGTGTAGGATGGAAACACGCCGGCGCCCTCTAGCGCCCCCTGCCGGGCCAGCAGGAAGGCGGTGATCAGCTTCTCCAGATCGTAGCCTCTGAACGCCGAGCTCAGCAGGTGGCACAACAACTCTGACAGAAACAGACGCAGCACGCCGTTAGCTTCGCGGCTGGCCGTGTGATCATGTGGCAGTGACGCAGCAAAGGATTATGGGATGTTAAACTGGAGCAGAGAAGTGAAGAAAGCGGTAAATATCGCTTATCGACATAGCAGCAGCATAACCGATTCTCGATTCATTTGTTAATGGCATCGTGACTTACCCTAACCCAGACCAGCTGAAAGTTTACAAAATATTTCAATCTGAGCAACAAGGTTTTACCAAAAATGTTTGTGCCGTTTTAACAAAGCAGCAACTTCACTATAGTTTAGTGATTTTAAAATTTCAATGCTTCTCTAAACACAAGTCAGCAAATATATTCTGGCCAAAGAGCCTGAAAGAAGACAAGCTGCAGTTCTTTCAGCATGAAGGTTATTTTATTACTGGGATAGGTTTTCAGTATATTGAGCAGAACCAACAGTCAGGAAATTATTTGTTTAAATTTAGTTAAATAATTGTTTATGGTTTGGAATATTTTGAATGAGATCCTGGTCAGTGTAGCTTTCATAGAAACTGGGTTTACCGCTGAGGCTGGGCTGGGCCAACTGGTCGTAAACCAGCAGGGTGGAGACAAAGACCAAGACGTGTTTCCAGTTGACCTCGTGCGTTTCCAGAACCTGCTGCAGGTGATGCAGCAGCTGCTCCACGCTGAAGATCGCAGCCAGCTGCCACAGACAGGAAACATCCATAATGCATGCATCCTCCGTAAATCATCAGGAAAATCATGGCAGCGAACGGCGGAGATGGCTCCAGATATGATGCCACATTTAACGTTTCTTCTTCCTTTCAGCACCAGACACAGAGCTGCAATGCTTACATGCCAGGCCTGATGAAGTGACAAACTTTTACAGATTCAAACACAACGTCATCCCAGAGTTTTCCAGACAACTGAGTTGGTAGAAATCATTTACCTTGCAGCAAAGCGAGGTCAGACGGCGGCCGGCTTTAGCAACCGTCCAGTCGTTCTGCGAAGTCACAGCGTCCGACACTGACGACAAACAACTATTTATTCCAACAAGTTTCAGGCCGGATCAGAGGAATTCACCCCGTCATTGTATCAGACACCAGACTACGGTTAACTCCACTGTCACTGCTAATGCTAATGCTACCTGTCAGTTGAGGATTCCAGGTGAAAATCTGAGTCAGGCAGTGAGCAAAGAACCGCTGAAGAGCTTCTGGTGACACTGAACCTCCACACAGTGAAGCATCAAGAGTCTGAATCCTGCAGGAAACACAAAACAGAAGAGCATAGAACCAAACCTGGACAAACACAGAATCAAACCTCAACAAACACAGAACCAAATCTGGACAAACACAGAACCAAATCTGGACAAACACAGAACCAAATCTGGACAAACATAGAAATAGGGGTGCACCAATTTATTGGCACTGATTTATTTACTTTTGAGAGCTCGGTGGTGATTGGTCGATGCTTACATGTTAAGCCAATCTCATCCACCGATCTTATCTATGTTGGCAAAGGTCTAAAACTCAACCACTGTCCTCTTCTGCTCTGCAGTGAGAGGTTGGACTGTTAGTCCTACCCACCAGGTCAGGTCTGCAGTAACAATAGTTGCCCCACTCTTACCAACTCAATAACTTTCTTGCTATATTTAGCAACATTTCAGACAAAATCTTGGTATGAACAAAATTGGAATTTGCAGGTCAGGCTTTTTGACAATCTGTAATCTACGATCGGCCAAAAAACTGCATTTGGTACAGCCCTACATAGAACCAAACCTGGAAAACATAGAATGCCTCCAGGACATCTCCAGGTTTTCCAGGGACGTCCCAGTGGGAGGGTACCAGGGCCCTCGTGTGTAAAGCGGCGTACGCACAAAAAATGTGCAGCGTCATCATATTTTACGCACAAGCCAGCATATATAAAAATGAATGTGGTGGGGCGCTGTGGTGGCGCAGGGGCAAAGCATGACCCACATATGGAGGCCTTAGTCCTCGTGCCGGTAGTCACAGGTTCGATTCCTGGCCTGGTTACACTTGCCGCATTGTCTTCCCCCTCTCTCATCACCCTCTTTCCTGTCGGGCTACTTTCAAATAAAGGCAACTAGAGCCAACAAAACCTTAAAAAAAGTTTGTAAATATACGCAAACTTTTGACCTGCCGTGAAAATATGCGGCTTTTTCTGTGAACAATATCAAACTACAAAGCGTCAAAACTCACATAAATACACTAAAATCTGACGACATTCAGTTATTTAGACCAGGAAGCATCAAACCGATGATTTAGCTTGTTTTTCATGATTTCAATATTTTATTGTTTAAATAAACAATGAAACTGAACCGCATTTGTCCTCAGACACCCACACAAAATAAAGAAAGCAAAAATAAAAGGATGCTAAAACCTCACTAGAATGTAAAAAATACATTTCCTCAGTTTGTGCCTCATAATCGATTTTTAATGTGAAAGCTGGACAGGACACCAGGACCCAGAACCGTCTGGTGCGACTTTTTGTCCCGTCTGCCTTGGGATGAGTGTGAATCTGGACTGAGGGCAGCGTGAACTTTGACCCTTTATGCAAGGAGCAGACAGACCTGAAGGTTAAGAAGAAGAAACCAACCATCGCTCTGCTCCTTCATCGCACTCTTCCTTGATGTCCAGAAACCCTAAAAACAACAGCCAAATCTTAACAATCAGTCAGAAAGTAAATGCACCACCAGCGGGCGCAGCAGCGGGCGCAGCAGACTCACAGTGAAGCAGCTCATCCAGTACCAAACTCCTCGGCGATGCCACCAGGACTCCAACCACGGCTGAAACACAGGAGATGCGTCTTCAGCTGCGGCTCTCTGGAACCGGCAACTGGACTCTCCTCAGGTCCAAACAGAACCACAGTACACAATCAGAACCTCAGAGCAAAACCAAAACCGTATTCAAACCTTTCTGAAGCATCACAGAGCTGATCTAGATCTAGAGCAGAGATGACCTGTCCTGAGCAGGGTTCTGGTTCTGATTCTGCTGGAGGTTTCTTCCTGTTAAAGGGAGTTTCTTTCTCTCCACTGTCGCCGTGTGCTTGCTCAGTATGAGGGAAGGCTGTAAAGTTGAACTGAGTCCTGCTGCATGTTGATGCAGGAACTAACGTTACTTATGGTTACAACAGAGAGGAATCTGGAGAAAAAAGCTCTTACTGGATAAAACTTCCTGTTGAACTCGTCTGGTCTCCTCTTCCTCCTGCGGAGGCGTCCAGCAGCAGAGAGCCTTTAACTGACCGGGCAGCCATGATGCGACGGCGTCATCACTGGAACACAAGGAGGTTCATCACTGATATGGTGAGTCTGTTCCATCAGAGCCATGACTGGAGTCTCCATAGCAACCAGTAGACTCCATCTGAGTGCTGATTGGTCGGCTAAGTTCTGCCAGAAAAACCTTAGTGTGAGGCTCAAGTTCTTCTGAGTTAAAGCGCCTCAGGCTCATTGCATGATGGAGGAGGAGTGATGCTGTGGGAGTGTTTCTCTCCCACAGGTTCTGAGAACCTTGTTTAGCTCATAATCTAATGGAAAGCTGAACATGGCTCCTGATTGGATAACAGAACCAGAACATGTTGACCATCAACATCAGTTCCTTCTGCTTCCATCGTCTCAGTCAGAATGAAACCCTGTTGAAACCCGAGGAAGTGATTTTATTGAAAATGCAGCTAAAACAAATTTATTTCTAGGCTCTAAACATCTGATCCTTTGGTACCGATAAGCGAAGAGGACATTAGATGAGTAACGGCAGCGGTTTGGGTCCACAACACCTTCTCTTTTATCTGACAACCAATCAAAAAAATAAACCTTAAACCTCTTCTCATCATGCTCAGAAATACGGCAGCATCTGACTTCAGGTTACCAAGATGCTTTCTGGTCAGGCAGCATCAGCAGCTCCTGAAACATCCAACTTTCATCATGAACCAAACCAGAAAGCAAAGCTCACCTTTCTATGATGTAGTCCAGAGTGAGGATGTTGTAAAGGTGAAGAAAGTACAGCAGCTCCAGGTGAGGATGCTTCTGAAAACACAACATGCCTGGGTTTAGTGTCCGCTTCACCAACTTGCACAAAGTTCCTGCTGGCAGAGAGTAAAAACACTCCAGATTACCAGATTCACATGACCCAAGGTTCTGTCTCCTTGGTTGTTTTAATCTCCAGTTAAGAATAAAGTTCTAAAAACATTCAGAACTGTAAAAACATGCAAGTGAAGGAGAAAAGTGTCTGAGCCGCAGGAAGTGAACCCCGGACAGGTGTGTGATCACCTGATCTCTTCGGTACTCCGCCCACAGCAGCCTGGGGCAAAAAACTCCTTGGTATAGCAGCAGTTTGCCAGCCTCCAACAGAACCTGCAACTGGACCTGCAGAGGACATGGAAGAACAGAACCTGTCAGAACATCTACAACAGAAACGTCATAAAGCTGCTGGTGGAAAACTGACCCAGAGCGACCAGAACCACAGAAAACCCAAAGAGGAACCAGAAAACGGGAAGCAGGTACAAATGGAAAAGCTCAGCAGCAGAAGCTCTGTAGCACAGTCAGATGAACTGAACATGTAAGGGTACCCTAGTGGTGACCCGGTATCGGTATCAGTGTCGTGCAGCGCTGCAGCTGTGGGTCCATCAGACTCACTCACTCTCTGAGAAGACGTGAACATCTGCCTCAGTTTGTCCTCCTGTCCCCCAACGATCTCCTCCAGTCTGTCCAACATCGTCTTCACCGACACGGCTCCGACGGAGACGCCCCGTCGCTCGGCCTGACGCCGCAGTTCGCTCCCTGCAGCAGACAACACGTTGGGGAGGGGCAAAATAATGAGAGACAAACATTTGATCTTGGTGTGGAGGCGAGTAATCTGTTAATCTGGGACTAGTTTCCTTTGGGATTGACCATCAGCAGCTGAAACCAGATGTTCCCATGATGATGTCATGGCTTTGAAAGCCTCTGATTGGTCTATTCATATAATGTGTGTAGCACTATTTGATGTTTATAATGTAGCAGTACTTAATGCACTGAAGGACTAAATAGCTTCTGACATCAGAAAACTAAATTGGTCTGCTGGAGCTGTCGTCAGCAATCAATAAAACAATACAAGAGAGCAACTGTTTTCAATACTATGTATTCTTTTAAAGAAGAAAATTAAATAAACAATACAAAACACAAAACATACATGGAAACCAAAATACAATAAATATATACACAATACTGCAGTTGATGTTCTAATGTGCACAGAGTCCTTCACTTTCCCCGCTTGGTCAACACAGTGTCTGACCGACACACATTTAAAAGTCCATAGTTTGTTTATCCAGAAACTTTAAGGGAAAATGTCCAAGCGCAATTCAGCTCTGATGGAAAGGGTGAATAATGGGAAGTGTGTCTGTGTAATGAGAAGGAGGGGAAAGTTCATGGACCATCAAACTCCTACCAGACCAGTATGGAGTGAAATTCGGTTCTCCTGGCTCCAGCCAGATCTTAGAAGCTCGCCATCCTTTAACCCCAAAAAAGGGAAATCACCTGGCCAATTCCTTTTAAAGATCAGTGCATGGCAGCTTCATGGCTCCAAGCTCACTGGATATTCAGATCTGCAGCTCCTTTGTCTCCAGCTCTCCCTCTCACAGCTGATTGGGAAAGCTGGAGCAGGCCTGAAAAACCTACTTCAGGTGCAGTGATTGGCTGATTGCACTGTGTGACTGACTGTCACTCTAACCAATGAAGTAGCAAAGGTGGGACTAAGGCAGTTTTTACCCTGGGTTACATGTGTACTTGGTTATATAACTGCATCATCAATAAATCAGTTGGTTCCCATTGGTCGATTTATCATTGATTAACGACCTGGAGAGCGAAACGAGTCCTGGACCAGCATGGACTGAAAGGCCATTCAGAGAGGAAGAATCCATCCCCGTAGAACAGCGGTGTCCAAAGTGCGGCCCGGGAGCCGTTTGTGGCACCACAGGCAGCTGGTGGAAAATATTTTCCTGGTCATATCCTGGTTGTGGAACATTGGACCAGCTCCACACCCTCACCAGGGTCCGGGAGGGTCCTGGGCGTTCACCCAACTGATCTACAGTACAGTACAGACCAAAAGTTTGGACACACCTTCTAATTCAATGGGTTTTCTTTATTTTCATGACTATTATAAGGCCACTTATTAACCTGACAGGGCAGGTTGACCCATTATGTGAAAACCATTTCAGGTGACTACCTGTTGAAGCTCATCAAGAAAATGCAGAGTGTGTCAAAGCAGTAATCACAGCAAAAGGTTGCTACTTTGAAGAAACTAGAATACAAGGGCTATTTTCAGTTGTTTTACACTTTTTTGTTTAGTGCATATTTCCACATGTTATTCATAGTTTTGATGCCTTCAGTGTGAATCTACAATGTCAATAGTCATGAAAATAAAGGAAACTCATTGAATTAAAAGGTGTGTCCAAACTTTTGGTCAGTACTGTATATGCACTGTGTGGACTTGGAGAAGACATTGGATCTTGTCCCTTGAGGAATCCTGTGGGTACCGGGCCCTTTAATACGGGCTGTCAGGTTCCTGTTTCAGTGTCAGAGTCTGGTCCGCACTGCAGGCAGGAAGTTGGGCTCGTTTGCGGTGAGAGTTGGACTCCACCAGGGCTGCCCTTTGTCACCGATTCTGTTATGGACAGAGTTTGTAGACCAACCAAGGTGTGGAGGGGATCCGTTTTGGTGACCTTAGGATCCCATCTCTGCATTTTGCAGATGATGTGGTCCTGTTGGCTTCATCGGGTCATGATCTGCAGCTCTCACTGGAGCGGTTCGCAGCCGAGTGTGAAGCAGCTGGGATGAGGATCAGTGCCTCCAAATCTGTGTGTCCTTAGCCGGAAAAGGGTAGAGTGCTTTCTCCGGGTCGGGGGGACGTCAGGGTAAGTCTAACCCTACCCTAACCCTAACCCCCAAGTGGAGGAGTTTAAGTATCTCTTGGTTCATGAAAGAGGGAAACATAGAGAGGGAGGTCGACAGGCGGATTGGTGCAATGCTTGCAGTGAAGCGGGCGCTGTATCGGCGCCCGCTTCACTGCAGTGATGTACCTACAGTACATCAGTATGTATGTTTAGCGAAGTGGGCGTCGATACAGCGCTGCTCCTTCACATTAAGAGGAGCCAGTTGAGGGGCATCTGGTTAGGATGGACGCCTCAGTGGAAGATCCAGGACTGGAGGGACGATGTTCCTCTGCTGGGAACGCCGTGGGATTCCTGGAGGAGTTGGAACAGGAGGCTGGGAGAGGGAAGTCTGGGCTTCCTACTGATTCTGCTGACCCCATGACCCGACCCCAGATAAGAGGAAGAAATGTGATGAATGGATGAAAGCAGCTGGTCTAGCCAAAGGCCAATCTAGATCTCCACTTGTATCCAGATCCATTTACCACAAGGCTCACAATACTTTCATCCTTTTTTTTAAAACACTGGATGTTAAGTTATTGTTGAACATGTAAAAAAACAATGAAAAACACAATAAAAATTTTTTTTTTGATTTTTAATTCCAAAAATGTCAAATTTTGTGGCCAGCCAGTTTTGACATCACTGATCTGAAAGCAACTAACTCACCAAAAACTGAGGAGATGGACGGAAACTTCTGACTCTGAAGGAAGATTTTAAATAATTGTTTACAATTCTGAAATTATTATTTTTGTTAAGGAAACATAAATTAATCTCCACTGACCTTCATGTCAGACAATAAAAAGGTACATTGTGTACATTCTCACCCACTAGCAGTCCTGCAACGTTCAAAGGGTCAGCATCAGACGCTGCTTGGTTCTGCTCCGGGTTTCGGTTCTGCTCCACGTTCTGGAAGCAGATCATGCGACATGGATCCGGGTTCTGGAAACATCAAACATCTAAAAGTTACTGCAGGAAGAGACTTCCTGTCTGTTAGATGGACCAGGACTCACCTGCAGCTCCTGGAACAGGCTGCACAGGTTCTGGTTCCGGTCCAGCAGCTGGACCGCGGCCTCCTGCAGCCGCTCACCATCATCAAGCTTTGGCTTCTTTAAGCCGCGGCCAGCTGAGACCGAGCAGAACAAGAAATATTAAAACATTCTCTAAACATCACAAAGCAGAAAGTTTCTGACTCTGCTGGAAAACTAGAAACCATTTCAGAGACAAACTTCCTCCATGGGGACGGGATTCTGTCCCCAGCACAGAGGAAAACAAGGAAGCTTCCAGATGTTTCCTCAATCTGCAGAAAGGTGGCAGGACGTTTACATCCGCTCACTAGAGAATTAAAAATTGTGGACAAATTGTCCTGCTCAAAAGCAGCTTTGCAGGTCTGCTGCTGGAATCTACTTTAATATTCCAGGATCTTCAAGCTGCAGTCAGCCTCTTCTCTTGTTGTCCCCGGTTCTTCTTCTGGCTTATTTTAGGTTCACTAAATGTTTCATTTGAGTTTTACGGGTTAAAGGTCATCCAGGAAGCTTATTTCCATATCATAAAACCTGGCATCCTAACAGGGCTGAGCATTTTTATTAATATTTCACCTTGTGAGGCTGAATAGAATAAACGTCAATATTTAAGCCAAGTCTAGAAAATAGTGTCACATTTAGCTCCGTTCATATTTATTCAGTTTCTTCTATATTTATAGAACGTTCAAAGCTTTAACTAGGTCCATAATCAGAACATTACTAACTTTACCCGGCCAGGTGTATTAACTCACCGAGGAGGGAGCAGAGCGGCCTTTTCTGCGACCCACAGGACGTTTGGAGGGACATGATGTCTGGAGAGAAGGTCCCGGTTCCGAGGCGATTCTGGGTCAGAGAAGGTTTTGGTTCCAGAAAACGTTCAGGTTTAACTTGTCTTGCTCCTGCTTTCTGTGTCCGCCATGTTTCCTCTTGGCGCTTTGTGCTGTCATTGGTCGGACCTGCAGCCAATCAGGTAAGAGCTTCTTCTTCTTCTTCTTCTTCTTCTTCTTCTTCTTCTTCTTCTTCTTCTTCTTCTTCTTCTTCTTCTTCTTCTTCTTCTTCTTCTTCTTCTTCTTCTTCTTCTTCTTCTTCTTCTTCTTCTTCTTCTTCTTCTTCTTCTTCTTCTTCTTCTTCTTCTTCTTCTTCTTCTTCTTCTTCTTCTTCTTCTTCTTCTTCTTCTTCTTCTTCTTCTTCTTCTTCTTCTTCTTCTTCTTCTTCTTCTTCTTCTTCTTCTTCTTCTTCTTCTTCTTCTTCTGGTAAAGTCTTGGCGCACCATCGCCACAAACTGGACCGATATATATGAACCTTATTGATCGAGGACTCGGTGCGTGACTATGGTGGTCATCTGATCCATTTCCTCTGGTTCTTAGCAAGTTGTCCTAGAATATCTTGTTGTACCAGCAGATTGCTTTGTATGTTTGTTTATGTTGCTTTGCATTGCAGAGCAGAGAATCAGGTTCCTGTTTGGCTCCTGAGGTGAAATCTGAGTAAAGCTGCAGAACAACATTATTGTGTCACTGATTAAAAAACGTTTCAGCTTCAGCTCAGCTTTGTTCCTCTAGGCGTCAGAACATGAGCACCAGTTTGCTGCTCTCTGTTCTTCCACAGATGATCCGGCACGCTCAATTTACACTGTCACTTTAGATCTGGTGTATAGATTGATCACTGCAGATTTTAGCAAGCATTTGGTCTAAATTCATTAATATGCATTTTCTGAATGAAATGTTATAAAAGATGAAGCAGGAGTGTTTTTGAATATCTAAGTGAATTGGTTAGGGTTAAATTCTCCCTTTGTATAAAACAGAACTATCAACTTGGTTCCGATCTGGGCTCAGTGACCCAAATGTCTCACAGAACAAAGTGTAGCAGCTCATGCTTCAGGACCCGCCCGATATTTCCTCACTTTCTGGTTCTCAGGTGAAACAGAACCCAGGCCCGTTAATGACCTCCTGGGTTCTAGATTTTACTCATTTGCAGCCAGTCGTCTTCTAACGTGATTTTGTTCAATACTTCTTTAAGCTTTCTGATAATCCACTTGTTCAAAACAGAAAATTATCACTAATCCGGCTGAAAATTCAAACAAACTTAGAGAAAGTTGAGTGAAGCAACCGTCCACCAGGCACTGGTTTCTGCCAGGCTTTGCTGCAGATGTTCAAGCAACAGAAGAGCTACTTATAAAAGCTGCAAAAAGAAACTCGTGAAATCTTAATTCATCCTGTCCTCTTAAATATTTAAAAGCCCATCTGCCTATTGTGCCACTAATGTACTGGATAGAGAAATAAATAGAGGGGGATGTGCAGCCAACTGTGTGCAGTTGATGCTTCCCAGGTCCTGATATCATTCAGATTGAGTCTGAAGAGATATAAACAGAACAAACAACACGGTGCCATTATTTATTACACCAATGTTCAGACCTTGGGTCGTTGTTTCAGTTGTTTTTAAGGTTTCGTTATTATTCTGTGTTTCTTTGATTAGATCAGTCTTGTTTCTGTTTTACTTTAGTTCAGTCCTTTTTAATGGTTTTAGCTGATTTCTTTTCTGTAGTTATTCCAGTTTTATTATGTTTCTTAGGTCTAGTTATTCTTTGGTATTAGATTTCTTTAGCCAGTCAGCTCAGCTCCATTGTCCCACATTCAGCCCAGTATTGAAACACTTCTGCTGCTGTTTCCTCCTGTCACTTCGCTTTAGGTCCCAGCCATGTTCCTTGTGCTTTTGTTTGTTTCTGATGTGTTTTTGTAAGTCTTTGTTCACATTTTTCATTAATCTACTCACTGCCCCTGCATTTGTGTCCTCTTTAACTAACGCATCATGACAACCTGAGACTCAAATGGACCAATCCTCTCCAAGCTTTAGCTCCCACTGTGCTGTAGAACAGTATGGGATACTGCAGGGTTCCTGGTTGGGTTCACAGAACATGTGGGTTTAAGAAAAGCCCACATCATCCACCTTCCACCACCGTGCTTGACAGTTTGTTTGAGGTGTTTGTCTTGATGTGGTTCCCTGTAAACATTATGTCCAACTACCTCTAGTTTGTCTCATCTGTCCAGAGGACATTGTCTCTGAAGTCTTGTCCTTCAGCCTGATGGATCTCTGCTAACCTATGACCGGCAGCCATCTTGTTTCTAGAAGGAAGAAATTTTATCCATTAAAACTGAAACTTCTCTTTAACCCTTCATAGCTCACACTTATGAAGATCATCAACTCGGTCTCTTTTAGGGAAGCAGTTTTTAACTTTCTGCTTCTCCACTACGAAACAGAATTGAAGTTGGTGTTTCATATCCTGACATATAAAAATCAACAACAAATCTACTTTATTGTTTATTACTTGGAATACCCATTAGCTAGTATTTACACCCAACTCTTCCTGGTGTCTACTATTAAAAACACACATCATACAATAGAAATCACTCTAATATATGACAGATGACAAATTTAGCATATCAATGCAAAGTAGCTACAGTTCATACAAAATGTTGATAAATTTATCAAGTATAAAATAATTAATCATTCCAGTTATAGGTACATTTCTTCTAAAAAAGCTTTTCATTTTCTTTTTAAAAGCCTCTTTTCAGCTTTGATTGGAGTTAATGGTAGAGAGCACCGCTCTGTCTTCGTTCTGCAGGTAAAGGTGACAAGGAGAAATTAAGTTTTTGCCTGAGGAATTTGAAAACATCCTACAACTGCATGTCTGGTCACATTTCCATATGAACTTAAATTGTTCTTTAAGGAGCAAAGAAAAATCATGACTCTGGCATCTTAAAGTTTTCCATGTTGAGATAATGAAGCTAATATCCTATCATGGACCTTTAGCCAGTTTAGACTAAAACGCATTGTGTTTATTTTTGTTCTGGAAGAACAATTCAATACTAAATGAGCAGCGTTATTCTGTCCATATTATGTGACAATATTCCATCTGAGAGATAATTCAAGTTCTGACATACAAGCCAAAGACCCGCCCATACGCTTCTGCTACTTGTTTGATGATTAAGTTTGATGATTGCTGTTGATGATCTAAAACCCATTGATCTGCAATTTCCAATTCATTGTTTAAGATTAATGTCAATGCAGATAATGATTTTGCAGATGCATAGTATCATCTGCATATATTGTTAATTTTGCATGTTTTAACATAAAAGGTAGATCATTTGTAAAAAATAACATACCAGAGTGAACCAAGACAGCTGCCTTGTGGAATTCCAATCCTCTGCACCCTTTTGTGAAAAACTACCATTAAAATGCCATTAAATACCATTAAAACTCTGTGGTCTGCTGCACAAGTAACTCTTCATCAGTGTTAGTCCAAACAGCTCCAAAACGAGCTGCGATCAGTTACATCGACCGGCGATGCAGACGCCTAATAGACACATCTTCTAGTTGTAAATAGTTCTTATTGTTGTATTTTAAATAGTTTGAAATATACGTTATATTAATGGACCCACATTAATATTTTGTATTGTTCGTTTCTTTGCAAAGACAAGTTAACTTTTTTGTAAAATGCAAATTTTCAGGGGGCTTTTCTTCAGGTTCAATTCATATATAAATGTCTTTAAATGTAATTTTCAAAAACAAAAGACATTTAAAAAGAGGGAGATTTATTTATTGTACTGATGCTCCTGTATGTCACACATGGCTCCACTATTCATGTTTACCATCCTGCACACAAAGCAGAGGAGGAGTCCACAGTGATGACTCACATGATCTTCTTCCTGTTTCTGCTGGACTTCCCCTAACCGCCATTTTAAAGCTTCTCCTGTTTGGACGATTTACAGCTGCGCCACATTCCTGAGAGCTCAAGCAACCAAACAGAGGCAAACATTTCTGTTTCCCACCATCAAAGTGTTTAGCTCCAGCCTACAGATGAAGGTTTTCTGTGTTGTTGTGAAACTTGTGAACTTCGACCCTATGAAACTGTTCAGATAAAACCTGGACCTTGTCCCATGTTGCAACAAGTTAGTAAACTCACATTTCCTCATTAGCTTTCCTTTTTATTCAACAGCTCCACATTTCAGGAACGTCGGACCAGCTCGCTTCATGTTTTTACACACTTAACACTTTTCAGAGGAAAAACTTGAAAGCACAAAAATAATTTCTTTGAAAATGATCATTTGACAATTTTCATCTTTCAGCCCTGAAAATATCTGACTGAATGGAGCTAATTTTATTTATGGGTGTTGTAAGGGGAATGAATACAAACCCAGATTTTTTATTTGTAAAACAAGTTGAAAACCCTTTTCAGATCTGTGGCAGAAAATCCTAAGAACAAACATCAGCGTTTCTGTTGGGAGCATGACAAAGTGGAAAGGTTCAGGAGTGGGAGTACTTTACGTAGCGTGGCTAGCTTTGCACCCCATTGTAACAAGCCGAGTTTAAAGAAGCAATTGGTGGTGATTCACACTGAGTTGCTGAAAGTTTCACCACCAGGAGAAAAAGCTCAACGTGGTGATAAATGCACCCTGGAAACAAAACACACAGCTGAGAAATTAAAGCTCTCACAAGGACTTTATTCTTCATTTTCAAATATTCAAGTACATGGATGTGAAATATCCAGGACACAATCAGTGGCAAATACTTTCCGAAGGAAATAATCACATCATCATGTTCCTTGAAAGGTGTTCCTCTCATGTTCCCCTCGCAGGCTAAGACACATAGATCACTTGTAAACATGATACATTTTCAGTCTGATTTTAGAAATACAAAAAGCCGTCTTGTAGAAAAATAAGTTCTGTCTTCAGAGGAATATCAGCATGAAGAAGCTCACAGTAGAATCTGATCTGAAAAGGAGCAACACACAAAACTCTCAGGGGTAAAAGGCCTTTGGTTTCCATGAAAAAAAATAAATAAATACCAAAAACGACATTAAAAGAAGCAGAAAAGATCAGTCCGCTGTACAACAGTGATGAGTGGACCGGAACCGAGCCGCCACGAAGGCAGACGGATGTCCACAGGTTTCCAAAGGTCCATTCTGCAGCTACAATCAGCCGTCACTCCTGAGGACAGCAGAGCCTCTGCCAGATGAAGGAGCCCAGGACGATGAGGAGCATCTCAGAGGTGCTGCTGAGCGCCACGATGAAGGGCGCCTGGGACGCAAAGTCCGCCTCCACTCGCCGGAAGGACAGCTGCATGACGGCCAGAGCCAGCAGGCTGTTCTGGACGCCCACCTCGATGCTCACGGTTTTCATCTGCGGCAGAGCCAAGCCAGCGCTTCTGGCGAGGCCGGCGCCGACCAGGAGGCCCAGCAAAGGCACCGTCACCCCGACCGCCACGATCTGGGGCTGCACGTTGGCCAGGATGGACGCCCCCATCTGGTAGGCCATGAAGATGCCACCGACCATCAGCACTACGCTGAAGGGCCGGATGAGCACCAGCAGGACGCGGGTGAGAGCCGGGAGCCGCAGCTTGATCAGCATGCCCAGGGAGATGGGGATGGCGATGAAGAGGAGGGTGCCCAAGATCTTCACGAAGGGGACGTGGAGGGCGGCGTGAACGCCCAGCAGCCTGCCGTACACAGCCGAGGACAGCGGCATGGCCGCCGTGGCCACCACCGTGGACACCAGCGTCATGGAGATCGCCAGTGTGACGTCGCCCCCCAGCAGCAGGCTGTAAAGGTAGCCGCCGCCGCCGCCCGGTGCGGAGCAGGTGATGACCAGGCCGAGGGACAGCGCGGTGGGCAGCGACAGCAGCCGGGACGCGCAGTAGGCGTACAGCGGCATGACCAGGAACTGGGCCAGCACCCCCAGCAGCAGCGCCATCGGGCGGCGCAGCAGAGCCCGCAGCACCTCCACCTCCACCTTGCAGCCGAAGGCACACTTGTTGACGAAGATGAGGGGCAGCAAGGCGAACAGCACCGGGTTCTCCGTGAAGTGGGACAGGCCCCCCGACTGCAGCAGCCGGGTGGCCGCGTCGGCCTCGCTGGGCTCCACTCTGATGAAGTAGTCCGTCCTCTCCTCGATCAGAACCGGAACCGAGTCCCGGTCCCGGTCCCTGTCCAGCAGCTGGATCTGCAGCGGCGCCCGGCCCGGGAACCCGGAACGGATGCTGATGATGAAGCTTCCGGCCGGTCCTTCCAGGCCGCCGGCCGTCACATTCAGGACGGAGAGGACCTCCGGGTCCAGAGACCGAACCCTCACCGTCTGCTTCCGGCTGGAGCCCCGGTACCGACTGGAGATCACGATCACTCCTTCAGTGTTTTCCGGAAACTCAAATTCCTGCGCCGATCCGTCCCCGATGGAGATGTAGCCGGTGTGGTTCGTCCGGCTGGTGTCGGTGCTGCTGTCCACGGTCAGGTTCCCGGTGGCCCAGGTCCGGTTCGGTCCGCCGATCAGGAGCAAACAGAGAGTAAAAAGCGTTCTCATCGCAGTGGCGGCCAGAGGGCGGAGGGGCGCCGCAGAGACACGCGTCGGCCCGGCCAGGGCCCTCCGCAGACGGCTACACCGCCGCCCGAACCAGCCGGCACGCCGAACTTCTCATTCCTGTCTTTGGGATAAAAGCTCCGCGTCGTCGGCCGCCTCCCCGTCTTGTCTGGTTCCCATTTTCGTACCGCCTTTATACCGGACCCGAAGCATCACCCCGCCCTGTCCGGCCCTGGCGGAGCCCAGCTGCACCGCGGCAGCTCCGGGAATCTAACCCACAACCGGCCGGTTGGTCTTCAGTCCGAAGGAAGAACCGCAGCTTCGCCTCTTTCGCTCATTTTTTTTCTCTAGAAAGATGAAAAGGGATTGAAAAAATAATGAAAACGGACGCTGCAGCCTTCTGCCGAGGCGTGACGTCAAGCTGGTTAAAGGAAGATGCAGACTTCCGCTCAGGCATGCCAAAATAAAAGTCTCATATCTCCTTAGATGAGCGAACACGATGAGCCCAATTGCGTGAATAAAAATGAAAGCTTAGGTTAGATGGAGGAATCTCGTGTTCATACTATGGGATGGTATCTTAGAGTTTTGACCTTGATTATTAGGAGTTTCCAGACTTGGACTGGATCACAATGATCCAGTTAGAAAATCAGATCAATCGTCTACAAGAAATTCAGCTTTAATGCAGCATTCATCCTGCTTATTCTGAGTGTTTTTTAGATGATAGTGACCAAAGTTTGGTTCTTTCAGCTCAGGACTGGGTGTTGTTGTTTTCAGCTGGTTGCAACCTGAGATTAAATTAGCAAGTCATTAAAATGGAGGAGTTTTTCATTACTATAGTTTAGCTACCTCATAGATATTTAAATTATATTTTTGCTATATTATTGTTGCATTGGCAAGTTACATTAAAGTATTTTGGCAATTAAATGTAAAACAGTCTCATACCTTCTTTCCTTTCCACTGATTCTTTTCATTTGACTACAAACTAACACTGTTAAAAAATTTAATATTTAAAGAACTATTTAACTATTTAAGCTATATATATATATATATATATATATATATATATATATATATATATATATATATATATATATATATATATTGAGCTATCCAGCCAGCTGATTACTGGCAGGGCATAGCTGTTTATTGCGCGGATTTTGTTCTTGCCATTGAGCTGGCTTCTCAGGACTTGCCTTATTCGTTGGAGGTATTTAGCTGTGGCTCCTTTCCTTGTGACCTCATCGAGGTTGCCATTTGCTTGTGGTATACCTGGGTACTTGTAACTGTCCTCTATGTCTGCTATTGTTCCTTCTGGGAGTGAGACCCCTTCTGTGCGGATGACCTTCCCCCTCTTTGTGATCAGCCGACCACACTTCTCTAGTCCGAATGACATCCCAATGTCCGTGCTGTAGATCCTGGTGGTGTGGATCAGTGAGTCGATGTCTCGCTCACTCTTGGCATACAGCTTGATGTCATCCATATAGAGAAGGTGGCTGATGTTGGCCCCATTTTTGAGTCGGTATCCGTAGCCAGTCTTGTTGATAATTTGGCTGAGGGGGTTCAGGCCTATGCAGAACAGTAGCGGGGACAGAGCATCTCCTTGGTATATGCCACATTTGATGGACACTTGTGCAAGTGGTTTGCAGTTGGCTTCAAGGGTGGTTTTCCACAGCTTCATCGAGTTTGCAATGAAGGCTCTCAGAGTCCTGTTGATGTTATACATCATCATGGCTGGGCGGCTCATCCTGGCCGCCCAGGAACAGGCCCTAAACACCAGAGCAATAGAGGCCCAGATCTACCACACCAGACAAGACCCAAGGTGTAGGTTGTGCAAGGAGGCCCCTGAGACAGTCCAGCACATAACAGCAGGGTGCAAGATACTGGCAGGGAAAGCGTACATGGAACGACATAACCAAGTTGCAGGCATAGTGTACAGAAACATCTGTGCAGAATATGGACTGGAAACCCCGAGATCAAAGTGGGAAACACCCCCAAAGGTGGCGGAGAACGCCAGAGCTAAGATCCTGTGGGACTTCCAGATCCAGACAGACAAAATGGTAATGGCGAACCAACCAGACATTTTCGTAGTGGATAAACAACAGAGGAAAGCCGTTGTGGTAGATGTAGCAATACCAAGCGACTGCAACATCAGGAAAAAGGAGCACGAGAAACTAGAGAAATACCAGGGCCTCAGGGAGGAACTGGAGAGGGCCTGGAAGGTGAAGACCACAGTGGTGCCTGTGGTCATCGGGGCCCTCGGGGCAGTCACCCCCAAACTGGACCAATGGCTACAACAGATCCCAGGAACAACATCAGACATCTCAGTCCAGAAATGTGCAGTCCTTGGCACAGCCAAGATACTGCGCAGAACCCTCAAGCTCCCAGGCCTCTGGTAGAGGACCCGAGCTCAGAGGATAAGAACCACCCGCGGTGGGTGAGAAGGGAATTTAATTATATATATATATATATATATATATATATATATATATATATATATATTCCTTAAGCACATTACAGTACATGCTTAAGGAGAAGGAGGTGTCATGAGGTTTGATGAACCAATCAGGGAAAAGCTTTGGTGTAACCATATGAGTTGACAGAAACACAAATATATATACTTCCTTTATCGCATAAAATGCTAATGATGTTTTTCGTCCTTCATCAGACAGAAATATTTTTACATGTTAAAGACATACTGTCAAAAACATAAATAATTACTAACAAAATAATGTTTGATTAATACCTCAGATGGAATAAATGCTCATTAATAGGCTGAATGCTTTCATTTTTTGAAGAAACTTCCTGCTCTCCCACTCTAACCATGACTGCCTTGATGGTCCATAATCCATGGAGCGGCGCTGCGTCACAGCTCGCCCCGTCAGCAGGGGCGGTCACGTGACCACGGGGGGCCGAGGGGGCATTACCTCCTTTATTTACACATGAGGAAAATAATGGAGGAAAACCCAAAGCGAAGTTCAGTCCTACACAGCAAATTCAAAAGTGTTAGATTTCCAGTGTTGGTGTTGTGTGTTAAAAATCCAGTGTTAATTCAACACTTAAACATTTTAGTCAAATTCAACAACATGAGTTAGTTGGTGTTATTCCAGAGAGTTAAATAAAAGCAATTCTGTCTGGTGTTGATTTCTAAATTAACACCAGACAGTTCCTTCCGTATTTGTGACGTCACGTGTTTGCCCGAGGGGCGGAGACAGCAGTATGGCGTCAGGTCTGGAGCTTATCATAACAAGGTAAATTACAACAGCGTTTTAACAAGAATATGGATATTATCTGCTCTTTTTTGAAGGAAATCCAGCAGATGTGTTTCATTTATTTTGGTGTTATACCCTTTCTGTTTAATTTTGGAAAAGTATTTGCACTTTGATTTGTATTTCCATTGAACCAGATTTCTCCCTTTGTCTTGAACATGTATTGGCCTCATTGACTACCCAATAACCAATATACTGTGTATATATATATATATATATATATATATATATATATATATATATATATATATATATATATATATATAAAATTTATCTTATGATATTCTTAATTTTATGATATTCTTAGCCAAATGCCACATTCACAAATGCCGTTCCGCTAATTAAAACCCATTTCTTTCCATTTTTGAAAATGAGGTCAAACAATATATCAGAACTATTGAAAATTCCACCAATACCAAAGCTATTAAAACATGCTCTTTATGTTATTTATGTAACGTTACGGTGATGTATTGTCTCAATGTTTGTAACCCCTGGCAGATATCATACCACAATGTATGCTGTGTTTGTACTGTTATGTATTCTGTATCTCAATAAAGATCTATTAAAAAAAGGTATGTTCCATGTTAAAATGATCATGTATGTGATTATATTTTATGGATGCATTACAGGCAAGTGCAGAGGGGGGGCGAAGGGGGCTTGAGTCCCTGCCCCTTTTAACCTTGATGCCCCTAGTGGCCTTTTTGAGTTTTTTTATTGTCAAATGTTTTATTTTTTTTTAATCTGTATGTCAAAAGGCCTCCCTGTACCCCTCAGCAATAATATGTAGCTAAATATAATAATTTAGCTAAATAATCTAGTCTGGCTGCCCTCTGTCTAATAATGACTCTCAGTTTCTGCCTCCATCTTGTTCAGACTCCTGGTGCATGATGAGGAGGAGGCGGATCTGGATCTGGATCTGGGTCCATCCATCCATCCATCCGTCTGTCCATCCGTCCATCCGTCCTTCCATCCATCCATCATGAGGGTCTGGGAACAGCCATTGACACTCAGAGGGTCTTGGGGATCGGAGGTGTCCTTCTCTACATCACCTCTTTTTCAGCTTCTGAATGGGGAGTAGCAACCAGTTGGGGTGGGGGGTCAGGAACGGAGCTCAGCCTCTTTTAGAGTCTGGAGCTCCTTGGTAATTGGGGTTCCTGTTTGTCCTGGAGGATGAAAGCCCGGTCCCAATCTTTTCCCTTCCTCCCTCGTTCCACCCTTTAGATGCTTGTTGAAGGTTTGAGTGCGTAGTGCAGCCCAATTTTCCACTTCTGGGTTTAGCCCCGCCCCCTTTTGACCTCTGGACAGACCACATGCCAGTTCCATATCTTATGTCAAAACGGCACCATTGCACTCCAGAACAGAAGGGGGCGCTATTTCCCGTATTAGGGCTAGGGTTACCCTTCAGTGAGGAGGAAGAGGAGGGATGAAGACGATCCTTCTGGTTTTACAGAAACATCTGGAAGCAAATGTTTGATCTGTCTCACGTTGCAGACGAAGAGGTCAAAGGTCACAGAGGAGCGACCCTGCAGCCTGGATCAGAACCAGAACGTTAACCGAATGAAGTTTTTTTTCTAAAGCTGAACATGCATGAGAAACAGAAACAGGGATAAACTTGAGTCTGATAGTAGGAAAGTTCCCAAAATAATTCAGATTTTCCTAAAAGACTGAAATCTTTTTCAGTCTTTTTATTTTATATCTGATTATTAATCCGAATAATATTCAGATTTTCCTGAATGTATTCATTCACACTGAGAATCTGGTTGAACAAAAAGCATTTTTTAAATAAACATCAAAAGGTTTTCTGACAATAGTGGGAAGATTTGTGTCTAAAATGTTTAAAGCTTGTTTAACTGTTGGTTTTAGAGTCTGATTCATAAGTGGCATAGTAATGAAATATAACATGATCTTTAGAGTTAAATAGTTTCTAATAAGGTTAAACTTCAACTTTGTTGTTTTTTCAGGCTGAGATAAATCACTGATTCTATGACTTAGTTGCATTTTAATCCTCTTATCTGTTTTTAATATAAATACTTTGATCCATTTCAGCTTTTCCCTTTTTAAAAGGTTTTATTGGCCCTAGTGGCCTTTATTTGATAGTTACTTGACAGGAAAGTGGGTAATGAGAGAAGGGGGAAGACATGCGGCAAAGGTCGCCAGGCCGGGAATCGAACCTGCGACAGCCGCAACAAGGACTAAGGCCTCCTTATGTGGGTTGTGCTTAACCCCTGCGCTACCACAGCACATCCCAGCTTTTCCCTTTTTTAAGATGTAAACAGTTTGGAGACAGATTAAAATTAACTTCAGTCTGAAACAACGAGATAAAAATCAGATTTAAAATATTTAAGAGGTTTATTTGGTGGTAGAGTAGGAATGTTTTCTTGTCTTTTCCTTTATGATGAGTGATGTCAGATTTATAGATCAAGAGATGAGAACGTTTCACTCTGATTAACTTGAAAAGCAAAATAAATGTGAATAACACTTGAAGATTTGCATAATTATGTTAATAGATCAGATTTATAATTAAAACTGTGGAGAATCCAACCAATCAGGGCCTGAAAAATGTCTGTGGCTTCTGGATTTTTATCAAACTGGGAGAAACAAACGGCTGACGGACAACAGAGGGCAGAACTTTATTTTACAAGATAAATATGGAAAACAAAAAGTGCTGAACAGTTTAAATAAAACCTAAATTATTAAAACCGATAAGCAACAAAACATCAGAAACTTCCTTCTGAATCACCGAGGAACCGGACAGGAACCAGATTGCAACCGGATCAGAACCTCGCCAGTGGAGACGCTGCAGAGGATCATCTGGAGCACATCATGGTTCTGGTTCTGATCCATAATTGGATCAGAACTCCGCCTATGATGGCTAACTATTAAAAACAAATAAAACCATTTCTGAGCGAGGAAAACTTCCCGCCTACCCGGCCGCTCTTTCTAGGCACTGAAGGAAGAAGCAGCTGCGTCCCAACATAAGGCTTTTAAAGCAGAAAATCTGAACGCAGGAAAGAAACTGAACTAAACCCCACAGAAGAGAAATGGGAGGATTGTCTGAGTCTGAGGAGGGAAGAGGAATAAACCTGTTAGTGTTTTCAGCATCTGGTCTGAGAACCACGCTGCAGATCAACAGCTGAGCTCATCACTAGAAACATATTTTACAACATTTGCATCCAGATTCCTGTGAGTGGAGTGAAGAGGAGACTGATGGAGCCAGTAAGTTAAGCTGATGCTATTCCTGGCTGCTGTGGTTTATTTTTAGGCCAGAGGAGGAAAATCAATAAACTCATTAAGTTCTCCCAGCAGGAACAGTTCAATCGAAACATTTAGCTGCTGCCGTCCTGCTCCTCCATGCAGCAGCGCCTTCAGTTCCTCAGAGACGCCAACCTGCAAACAAACATTTCACACATCAGCTGCATTTCAGCAAACTGACAGCAGAAAAACATGCAGCAAAAATCCAGACAAACTGAGCTCAGTTCAAATCATTAGAGCAGTTTAAATTAAAACTTTAATAAAAACAAACCAAATCATAACAGAAAATTTGCAATATTAATGAATCAATGTAAGAAAATCTGAAGTCTAATTGTTTTCTGCTTCTCAGCAAACATTCGTTTCTTCCTTCTGGATCACTGGTGTCAAACTCCAGTCCTGGAGTTTCTTGTAAAACGTTTAGATGAGCCTCTGCTGCAGCACCTGAATAGAATAATCAGGTCACTAAAGCTCTGGAGAACTGATCTACACAAGGAGGAGGTAATTAAACCGTTTTATTCCAGTGTTTTGTATCTGTGGCACATCTAAAACCTGCAGGACAGCGACTGGAGGACTGGAGTTTGACTCTCTGTTCTGGATGATTCTGACAGAAAAATCCATAAAAGGAGTTTTCATAGCAGGGGGCACTGAAGAGGACTGCTGACTGTTGCCCTCAGAAAGGAGGGAAAGCTACAACAGGCTGGCTGCTCACAGAATGAAGATTGCTGGAAAGTTTAGTGGAAGGAGTAGGTGTGTGAGAAAAACGTCCTGAAGTAGCAGGGCTGACTGCAGCCCATAGTAGCGGAACCAGTTGAATAGCCTGGAGGAAGTCCAGAAGGTTTGGTTCAGAACATGAGCTCCAACCTTCACAGAACCTCTCCAGAACCCAAGCGTAACAAGAAAAGGACCGGATCCAAAGTCCAGCCTTTTCATTTGAAAATATGTGTCCATGAATCTGGGGTTAAAGTTTCTAATCAGTGAAGATCTGAGGAGCCTGTTGGTTCTGTTACGATTCTATCTGGTCCAAACCCAGAGCAGCATCTGCCAGGACGTTTCAGAGCGTTTACTTTTCAGATTTTCTGGATATACATTTTTTTTTTGGTTTGATGTAAAATTTATTTGTGGTTTCTATCAACTATAAACCAAAAACATTAAAATGATCAAAAACAAGCATTTCAGATGCATCACTATGTATAATATTGCAAATAAATCACTGAAATTAATTCACTTTTCAATGATATTATACTTTATGAAACAGCTGCATAATTTCTCAGATTCCCAGAATAATTTTCTGTTTCACAGATTTGAGGAAATACTTTAAAGTTATTCTAGATGTAGTTCTTTAGTTATTCTAAATCTCGCTCAGATACTTCACTCTGTTGAACCACAGCGCCCTCTGGTGGGCTGAAATATTCAGAACCTGTGAAGCTTCAGCTCGGATCCGGAAGTTGAACCCAAACATCTGCTGGAAATTATAGCTTCTCTTCATCGGCTCCCTGTTAAACCAGATTATAATCTCAGATTCTCACAGATAAAGAATCAGATCCAGTAGAGGTCTGATTGATCCAGAGGTTCCTAGCAGAACGTTTTAGTACCAGACTGCAGTTTCTGGAGGTTCCAGCAGTAGAATGGGAGGTGGATCCTTTAGCATTCAGACGCTGAACTTTGTCGTCTCGTAATGTTTCTGATTTCTGGCCTGGATGTCCCTGCTGATCGCATAACGACACCAAAACTTCCAGAGATCAGAGGAAAGATCCAGTGGACGAAAAAGAACCAGAATGAAGACGATGGAGAATAATTGTGTTTAAAAGTGACTTTGGGATATTTTACTTAAACTCCAGGACACTCGGTACCACATTTCATTTGAGGATAGAATAAACTGGCTGTTACACTCTGTCCTCTCTTCTCTCTCATGTAATAAGAGAAGTTTGCCCTGCGGAAACGTGTCCCCAGTACAACCCGGACTGTCACCATCTGGCCTGAGGATGCCTCTGACCAACTACGGGACTGCTTCCAGAGAACTGACTGGGAGGTTTTTGCACATCAGGACCTGGAGAACTACACCTCAGCAGTCTTGGACTACATCAGGTTCTGCACGGACAATGTCACCAGGAACAGACTCATGAGGATCTATCCGAATAGGAAACCCTGGATGACTAAGGAGGTCCGGGGCCTCTTGAAAGCCAGGAACGCTGCTTTCAGGTCTGGGGACAAAGCACTCTACAGTTCTGCCAGAGCCAACCTGAGAAGAGGCATCTGCCAAGCTAAGGCATCATACAGAGGGAGAATAGAGAAGCAGCTCAGGAGCAACAACACCAGGCAGGTGTGGCAGGGTGTTCAGCACATCACAAGCTACAGATCCAGCAACCAGCCATGCACGGAGGGAACCACTTCCCTGGCAGAGGAGATGAATATCTTCTTTGCCCGCTTTGAGGTGACACCTACCACAGCTCCACCACAGCTGCCTGTCCACAGCAGCTCTGCTCTCACAGTAGAGGAGAGTGAGGTGAGGCAGGTGATGAGGAAGGTGAACCCAAGGAAGGCTGCGGGACCTGACGGTGTGTTGGGACGGGTGCTTAAAGACTGTGCAGACCAACTGGCTGGAATCTTCACAAAGATTTTTAACCAGTCCCTGTCTCAAGCCACAGTCCCTCCCTGCCTAAAGTCCTCTACCATTGTCCCCCTGCCGAAAAGAACCAACATCAACACCCTGAACGACTACCGTCCAGTGGCACTCACACCGATCATCATGAAGTGCTTGGAGAGACTGGTGCGGAGTCACATCCTCGCTGGCCTGCCTGCTGAGCTGGACCCTCTCCAATTTGCCTACAAAGCAAAGAGGTCCACAGAGGACGCTGTATCCACAGCACTTCATGCTGCCCTGACCCACTTAGAGAAGCAGGGGAGCTACGTCAGAATGCTCTTTGTGGACTTCAGCTCAGCATTTAATACCATACTTCCCCAACGTCTGGTGTCCAAGCTAGCAAACCTTGGGCTCCCATCAGCCACCTGCAGTTGGATCCTGGACTTCCTAACAGGTCGCTCCCAGAGGGTCAGACTGGGCCCCCACACCTCCACTGCTCTGAGCCTGAACACCGGATCGCCACAGGGTTGCGTGCTCAGCCCACTTCTCTACACCCTCTACACTCATGACTGTCTCCAACCACCTCAGCAACAAGACCATAAAGTTTGCAGATGACACGACTGTTGTTGGTCTCATCTCAGGCGGGAAGGGGGAGCTGGAGTTCAGGGATGAGGTGAAGCGGCTGTCAGAGTGGTGCAAAGTCAATAACCTGCTCCTCAACACCTCCAAAACAAAGGAGCTGGTGATCGACTTCAGGAAGAACAAAACAGACATCCAGCCTCTCACCATCAGTGGGACCTGTGTGGAGAGGGTCCCAGTGTTCAGGTTTCTGGGCATGGAGTTGGAGGACAAGCTAACCTGGAGCACCAACACCAAGGAGCTGTTGAAGAAGGCACAGCAGAGACTGTACTTTCTGAGAATACTCAAGAAGAACCGTCTCCCCTCAGACCTGCTGCAGGCCTTCTATCACTGCTCCATAGAGAGTGTGCTCACGTACGGTCTGTGTGTCTGGTACGGCAGCAGCACATCCGCGGCAAGAAGGCGCTCCAGAGGGTTGTTAGCTCAGCAGAGAGAACCATAGGCTGCCGCCTCCCCACTATGGAACAGATTTACACTTCCAGGCTCCACAAGAAAGTTTTGGACATTTTAAATGACTCTTCACACCCTGGCCATGGTCTCTTCCAGCTGCTGCCATCAGGCAAGAGATACAGAGCAATAAAAACCAGGACAAATCGCCTAAAAAACAGTTTTTACCCGATGGCAATCATGGCACTAAATTCAAAGGCATAAGAACTTCTGCTCTTGACACCACTTTGTTAAAAATGTCAATTCTGTTGCAACACCTCCAGGCGCTGCAACCATCTTCTGATGTCTATTTATTTCTCATTTTGTACTATTTATTTATTTATCTTTGTATATTATGTATATACACATAACCTGCATCTTAACTCGAGTCGAGCAAATCTCAATCTCGTTGTAATCTGTTGATGACAATGACAAATAAACCTTATCTATCTATCTATCTATCTATCTATCTATCTATCTATCTATCTATCTATCTATCTATCTATCTATCTATTAGATCTCATTATGCATCAGTACTGATATTTCTACACATCATACATTAGAAAAAGTTCATTGCAATTTTCAAACAATATTGAATGATGATTCTTTTGTCCAGCAGGGGGAGATCAGTCTTTAGTGTTCACATGATTTCAGCACAGGTTAGGTCTGCTGCCGCGACGTTGCCAACAAGGTAAAGTCCAAAGAATGACTGAGTCACGATAAACGTTTTGTACCGACTGTCCTGAGTCACCGCTAAACAACTCTAAATAGTTTTCTGTCCTATTTCAGTTCATCCAATCTGATAGAATTCTCTGTTTCTGACCTGGTCTGATGTTTTCTTGAGATAATCTTCACTCTGATCCTGGTTAAAACCTTCCGGGTTGCTAAGCCTGACTCAAACTGGAGAAAGACTTCTAGTCTGAGAGGTTGGTCTTTTTTAATGTATTTAAAGCCATTCTTAATCTTTATTTCTTTGTAAATGCTTTGATTAACATCAACCTGTAATTTAGACCTACCTTTACCTTAATGTGTCTGTGTTCATTGGTTGACTTCCTTTATGTGGGTTTAGATTTTTCTGTTTTTCAGGTTTGGTGTCTGCCAGGTGTTACACCTCAAACAGATCTACCTGGTCAGACAGGTGACCCTTACCGCCGAGACAGCTGGTCCTCCTTCTCCTGGCTCCGGGAAGTCTCTCCGCCCAGTGACGTTGCTCCAGCAGGAAGCTGGTTCAGCTGGTCCATCACCTCCAGGCCACCTTCTTCTGCTATTTGGTGGATGAGGTCATCCACCTGCTCCTGGGGCGTGGTCAGCGTCATGGCTGAGCTCATGGAGTCCTCCATCACCTGGTGCGGGCAGGAGCAGATGAGGTTAGGGAGAGAGTTTCTGAAGCACGAGAGCAGACGGAGACTCTGCAGCGACTCACTGAGGTGTGGACGTCAAGGTTCTGAACCTGGCTCTCAAACTTATCCATTACTGCGGAAACCTTCTGCAGATCCATGGAGTTCAGAGCCTTGTCCAGGGCTTTGGTCACCTGGCCCATGCTTTTAGTCACCTAAACCAGGAAATCCCATCAATTTAACATTTATATTATACACTTTAATCAAAAATAGAAAATGAGGTGTCAAATTCTAGACTTCTGGGTGAAACAGAAGTGGAGCTGATCCAGTTGGTGAGACTCACTCCCTTCATGGTGACGGCAGTCTGGACTTTAGAGGCCACCGCATCAACTCGGGACGCCATGCGCAGCCAGTTCACACCTTCGTTCTTTTTCCTGATGGCGTTCTCAGCATAAACTCGAGCACATTCAACATTTTTCTGTTGCAAAGCCTGTTGAGAAAAATTCTACTATTTCTGTTTTGTAATTAAATCATGTCTTTAAGAAACACACAACAGCACTGATAGCTGTTTGGTCTCTCAGGTAATTATAAGCATTTTATATGAATAAGATTCAGTGAAGTTAAGACAAAGCTATGAAAGCAAATCCATTTAATATAAAACTCTAAAGTTAGATTTTCTTTCCACCAACAAGGATTTTTTTAATGTACTTCTTTACTGTCACTGTAGATCAGAAGGTTTAGCTGTTTTCTGTGTTTTATCTTGTTACTAATGCTTAGTGAAAATTGTTACTTTACAACTGCCAGAAAACAGCTTTAAATCTAATGAGTAATATAGCAATGACTCAGACAGCAGACTTTAAAAATAGTAATCTGGGTTCCAAACAAGTCTGTTCAGAGGTGGAGCTGTGCTGCCTCCTGCTGACTAATCTGCGCCACAACAACTGTCTATAGTTCCATCTACCAACCCAGAGGTGAAGACATGCTTCAGTTCAATGAACAGAACAAAATAATGTTGCTTACTCTTAATTAAGGTAACGGATGATCGGCCATTTTGGTGCCAGCTACAAACCTTCCTCTGACTGGCATGAAGGAGCAGGTGAGACAGGTGAGGTATTTCATGAATACATGTTAGAGAAAATGCTGAGTCATCTTCTACCGATTCTATAAATACACTCTATTCATGAAGGTAGCCTGACCACTTTAAGAATGTGAGGAGAAAAAGTGCAGCACCAGATTTCCAGCTGAAGGATCATCATGTTCATCTTCAAGATATGATTATGGGTTACAGAATGATGAACAAAAAAATATATAGAAATGACTTAACAAACCTGATAGAATTCATCATCTGACTTTCCATCACAGCTGCACAGATTAAACTCTACAGCTGTGTACAGTTTAATCTGTGCAGTGCAACAATGGCTAACCCTGGACTTCTTCCATGAAGACCAGATTTATAAAGTCCAAGACTAATAGACGGTTCCACCTGAGCTGTGGATCTCTGCAGCTCCTCCAGAGCTCCCCAGGTGCTCTTGGCTGCTTCACAGAACAACTACATTTATACTAATACTAAATTACTAAGAAGTGGACTCTCTTTATTAGTTAGGTGAGGTGTAGAAGTAGTCACTTAATTTCATTTAGGGTCTTCATAGTTCAGGGGGTTCAACCCTAAATTTGGAGAACCATGAATCAGTTCTGTTCTCTGATCAACCAGAAAGCAGGTTGGGCTTTGAAAGCCACTCTGCTCCATCTTCAGTTCATCAAGGACTGAAGAGCAGAGCAGATTGTGACCCAATGTTTGCATTTGAACGCCTTAAAATACGCCAAACAAGTTGGACTTTCTGTACTCCAGTTGAAAATGTAATTGTTCACTGAACTCCAAATTCTGCCGGTTAGAAATATTCCAACCCAAAATTGGATCAAGTCATTTGGTTCTGGTCTGTTTGCTGATCCATGTCAAGCCTTCTCAGCATGTTTTATCCAACGTAGAGATGTGACAGTAGAAATGAAGAAAGAGAATAAGTAAGCAGAATAAAATCTGGACCGTCCTGAACTACACTGAGCATTAAAGCGGCTCCTAATCCTCACCTTCTTGACTTTGGCCTGCTCCTTTTCTGACTCCTTTTCTGCCTTCTTGGCCAGTCTCTCAAGCTGCTTCGATGTAAACTGTGAGAAACCAGGAAAAAGTGTCAATTATTGACACTTGAATTGTCAATAATTTAGTTTATTTGAATTGAACTTTTAGTTTGTATAGACAATACGGATCAAACATGATCTCAGGACGTACCCTCAGCTGAAAGAGTGTTTCTGGAGAAAGAGAGCAGAGTGCATTAAAATGAATGAGAGCAAACTTCACAATATGGCTGTTGAGACCATAAATACGGTTCAAATAATCCTTTTGTTAACTGAAAACATTACAAATATTAATTAATAAACAGATTCACTGCAAATACTAAAAATATTAAATTCCATTTTTATAAATCATTCATCAAGCAGCATTTCAGTATTTCAGAAAAATGCTCCCTTCCAACCAAATAAAATCCCTGGAGTTTAATTTTAAGGTTTTCATTAATATCTATATCTAAATAACCAGAAAATAATTATACTGACTAAAGTTACTGAATTTAATATTTTGTGTTTTCTTCAGTTTTTCTAAGCATGATGATTAAATTTTAATCACCATTATATACCGATTCTCATAAAACATAACATAAAAACAAATTACCTGAAAAGACAAGTAAACAATGTGATGTTATGATGGGTTATTGTTAGGGTAAGCATGTTTCATAATGCTAATAAAGTCATATTAATGTGGCTTTGAAATTGCACCAGTTCATAGCCAAAGTCCTCTTAAGGCACTTTAGAAAAAATGTCTGGTTTCTAAGGTCAATAATATTCAAATGAACATCAAATAGATTATGATTCAATATTTTGCCCAAACTTGTAAAAATGATTAAAAAAATTTTAATTGTTCTGGAAGTTTTAGTTTGTACAGGTGAAAAGTTCAGGAAGTCTCTGCTTTTTAACGTGAATTATTAGCCAGTAATTTGAATCCAGCTGGAATCTGATTTAATGATCAGATTCAGTTCAACTCGAAGCTCAACATGAAGAAAACAACAAGCCGCATCCGCGCCCAGGCTAGCAGTAGCTCCCAGTGATCAGGTTAAAAACAGGCCAATCCCATTAACACAGAGTCTTAATCTGTCAGAACAAAACCCACCTTCCATGTCGACACGAACAAGATGCCTGACAGTTACAGAGGATGAAGTTCTGACGGTTCTTTGGCGGTTCTGAGCCTGTTCTGGTTAAAATAAACCCCTTCTTCCTGGTTCCACGGCCGCCTTCTTCCGCCTCCCTTTCTTCTTCTCTGGATGTCTTTTGGCTGTTGGCAACCTGCGTGAAGGTACGTTATCGCCCCCTATTGGGCTGACGTGCAAACAGTCGACAACCAGTCGACTGGGAGAATCTGTCTCATACCACACTGTCACAACAAAGTGGTTAGAGTTAGGGTTGGTTATTTTTAAAAATAAAAGTGACATACTGCAGCTTACATGTGAAAATCACTCAACCAAGTTTATTAATATTCTGTGCAGAAAATGAGAGCTTAAAAATGATAACACTGTTGCACATGTCAGTCTGAAAAAAAATCTGCCACATTTTACCCACGTATTAAAATGTTAATGTGTTCCCCATTTGATTATGATGAAGTCCATGTTAAATAATCACAGTAAATTTTATTTATTAGTGTATCTCAAGGATATTGACAACGCATATGCATTTGTGAAGCATGATAGGAAGAAAATACTTTCTAGTAAAAATAAAACATGTAAAATGAAATGAACTAATAAAATATGTATTAAACATGATGAAAGAAAAAGGGGTAAAATTATACATTATTCTAGTCTAGTAGTTTGGGATAACAATTGGTCAGAATTAGAGTTTTAGAGGAAAGTGCTTCCATGACATGAACATTAATCACATTTCCTATCATCTGTTTAATAAGGGGAATCATACAGCAAGCCAGGATCACGAGGATGAGTACAGGTGTGAGGAACTTTACAGTCCGTTCCCAATCAAGTGTGGACTCAAAGTGCACATAATGTGTTAGGGTCATATGCAGCTTGACATTTCTTGCATTTTGTCCCTCAGACATGTCTAGCTTACATTCAAAGTCTATGTGGAGGCGCATTGGACACTTTGGACACTCTTGACTTGTCAAATGCTCCAAACGGTTCAAATCACAGGGAATTACAATTTAATGGGATACTGACTGAAGGGATACCCATAATCACTAAAAAGCTGAAACTTATTACAATATTAAGGCTGGAAAACCTTTACATAAACTAAGCATCCTCAGCCTTCTCTCTAAAGTTAAGGTATTCATTATTCAGATTTGATTGGTGGTTATGTGACATACTACCCTTGGCACCTCTTTGGCTACTGCGGTGTGGTGGTTTAAAAATAAATTATAATTCATCATGTTTTGGGTGTGCATTTCCCAAAGTGGCTCAATTCTGTGGATCACACAGCAGTTAGTTGCAATTGGGATGGGAACTTAAGTTTGCGTTTTGTGTGGGTTTCCATTTTTCTTCTACTCTCACAGTTTTCCCACCAGAGGGAGCCAGGGAGCTGCTGTTTCCACCAGATGGTGAACCTGCTGATGCACCTGCAATTCATCAAGTCTCATCAAGCAGAGCTTAAGAGGAGCCAGGTCATCCGGTGTTAGCCTCCTATGCTACTCTGAGCTCTCTGTGGCCTCAGCTTGACTGGGTTCTCTAGGTTTTTTTGTTTGTTTTTTTTTTATCATTTGTGACTCATCAAAACTGATGTTTTGGTAGTTGTACTTCTCTTTTTGCCATGTTGGTTTCTCTTCATGTTTTCTAAAGTCTGAACACCTTTGGTTAAATCTCCATGACTGGCGACATTATACTCCCCTTCCTCCAAGTCACCTGTAACCTGTCTTTCCTCCAACCATATTACCATCCAACCAGCAACTCCCACCAGATCGTTCAAAGAACTCTCTGCTTCCAGCTTCAATGGATCGCCAGATGTTTGCCCACACAAAGACTTGAAACCACAAACCCAGTCACCTCCCCCTGGTGGACTCATCTTCATCTCCATCTCCATCAGGAAGAGCTCCATTCAAATTTACATTCAATTTCTGTGCTTCTGTGACTCACCGTTGTTGAGATCGAGATATTTCTACCTGTTGCTCGTTGTTATCTCGTCTCCAGGTTTGTTAATGTCAGGTGTAAAAGTGAAACCCTAAATAAAGACAACAATCACTGTTCAACTTCCCAATCAACCAGAATTTATTCAAACAATCAAATGCATAAAACCATACCAACAGCTCAACATGACGTCACATACCAAAAGCCACTCAGAAAACATTACCTTAGAAAAATACAAAGCCATGTGTCCGGAGATGCGCTGTACGGACAGAAAAAATTGCAATCTTACCCCAGCAATCTGAATAGCTGTTTTAGCTCAATTATGTTTATATCAAAGTACATTAAGGTGGATTGTTGCTGTCTGATCTTCTCTGACGTTACTTGTTTTAGAGGTGGCCCCATCTTGTGTCCAAGCTGCACATGCGTTGTTTCTGCTGCACGAAAACGACTCCACTGAAGGTCCAGTCAATTCGCTGCCTAATCCATCCTCCCTACGCACTTTCCCAAGCTAAGAACAATGGATGTGCTATTTCACGTGGCAACATATTTCCGCCAGTTCATTCCAGTTCGAACTGCAATGAACTGGTTTCTGAATCCACAGAGAGCCTCTCCATTGACCCAGCAAACTACTACATCAAACAGTAGGTTTATGAATATTAGCACAAATCTCATTTAATATCTTCAAGCTTGTTTAAAACAGACATGATCAATCTCAATATTAAAGTATCTATTACACTCAATATTTTAGTTTTCTGCTTCTTTGGTTATAATAAACTAGAGCATTTCTCAGATCAATATATGTAAATTACACCCTTTTATTGACGTAATCTAATATAAAAACTACAAATTAGACTAATTTTAATTAAATTGAATACTACATCTAATTTAAAATACTGTACTGATTAGGCTCTACATAAAGCTAAACAAATTGAGGCCTACTAAAAACAAACTTAACAGTCTAATATTTAAACATTAGCTAAAATTAAACATCATTAAAAGCTATCATAATTAAGCTAATATTTTCAACACAGTCCATCTACTTTTTCCAACATCACAAGGCTCCTGGATAAAGAAGCACATTTATTATTCATTGTTCAATAAACTTTAACCTGTGTATTCTGCATGTGGGCCAAAAGGTTCCATGTATTTTCAGGCAGTTCGTTTTTTATTTGAAATGAAAAACTGTAAAAACAAAAATGGATTCGTTTTTTCATTTTTCCTTTATTGAACCAAAATGGGAAATTGGATAACGGCTGGCTTGTTATCCGATTTCCCATTTAGTGCGCAAAACTGTAATGGGGAAAAAAGTATAACGAGCGTTCAATTTTGATTTCCATGATTTCATGTTTGACAAGCGGTCTGACCCGGACGTTCTCTCTGCCCTGCACACTGTGTAGAGACCAGTTTTTGTATATTGGTCCAAAGCGGCATGTAATTAATTTCATCATGATACCTTCAAAGAGCTTATATTCTTCCTTTGTTTTGTATTCAAAGCAAAAGTTGGCTTCTGAATGTAGCTTCTGGTTCAGTAAATTGCTAATGAGCTAGTCCACCCAATTTTTTTTACAACCTTGAGAGTCTTTAATCTGCTCTAGTTTAAAAACTACAATTCAAGATTCTCAAACCGCAACTAGAACATTCTGCCAGTAAGTTAAACCTTATTTTACGTTTTTCCTTTCTGAATAGCATTAGCATACCAATTGCAAGAGCCATATGAGTTAAATAAGTGATTATTGATGTGACGGGTGAGCACTCGGCCTTAAGACTTGGGTGGAGGGTTTGAAATAGGACAGTCCATGAGAAATGAAAACCGTTGTCCCCTTCATGAGAGTATTTACTTATAAATTATTGGTCTCAACTGACTAAACACAATGAACAACTTTTGAGTTGATTCTTTTCATTATTCCTTAGCTCTGGATTTATAAGCAAGAAACATTAAAAGAATTATTTCATATTACATTTTTATCAACCTGTATGTAGCCAGTTGGTGCTTTATAACTGGAAGATTTTCTACAATACTTACTGGACACTTGCCAAACTCATTTTCTTTTACTATCATCAGATTGTAAACCCATATCCTACAAAATAAACAGGAATAAAATACATTCATAAAAATGTGTTAGAATAACAAACAAGCCGATATTCAGCCTATGTTCGAGGAATAAAAGATAAGGAGACGGTGAAGAAGACAATGCCAGGAGGAGGAAGAGGATCTCTGGGAGATTTTGGGAAGCTGCATCCGAACCTGGAGCTGAGGCCAATCCTCCTGAAGAGCTGCCTCTATGAAACAATAAAAGATAAGTAATCATTTGCAAAAAAGTTCCCACTGCACGTAAGAAGCCAATGGAAGGGAAGTGTATATTTCTCTCTCATACACGTCCACAAATATTTTTAATAATATGAATTTACAAAATAAAAAATCTCAGAGGAAGGGAATATTAGTAATTGGTATTGGAAGAAAACACTGTGGCAACGTGTAAAAGATACTAACATTTTCAAAAGTATCAAAATCTCCATAGAAGAATATTATATTGTTGGACCTCATTCATTTTTGTCTCTGTGCTCCACCAGGTGACACGTGGCAGTTGATTCAGTTGAAGATGAGGCGGGGCCACCTGATTGAGTTTTTTTGTTTTCCTCCTCTTACTGACCCATTTGTGTGCCACATCCAGGACCAGAGGTGAACGGGACTTGTCATTTCAGAGAGCAAGAAGACTGGCGGCAGAAGAGGTGGGTGGATGTTAAGTGCCGCTTCCTGGATCTGGAAACTGACACTTCTGTAATTAAAATAATAATAAATTCATAAATAATATTTTTTTTTCTTCCACAGGACTTTCATCAAGGGTTCTATCGTGTGTGACTACCCTGGAATATTCACTATTGCTGTGAGGGCTGCCGTCTTGCAGTGTCCCTGGAAGCGGGAGAAGATGCATACATTTACTTTTTCAAGTCTGGGGACCAAGGACGTCTGCATAAACTCTCAGGTCCACCTGTGCGACACTCATCCGCAACTCGCCATGTTCGGCTGAATGATAAACCTTTATGCCAAAAACTTCAACGCCAAAGGTCTGTTGGCAAAGTTCCCAGGCCTGGCAGACCCATTTCTTTAAGGTTTAAACTTTAAGGTTTAAACTTTAAGGTTTAAACTTTAAAACCTTAAAGAGCTGTTGCTCTTTTTGCTTCAGCGATTAAATATTCCTTTTCTTTCCTTCTTTCTGTGCAACCATGAAAGCTGTTATCCCACCCGGCTCGGCTCAGTTGTTACCTGGTACCAGGAGAAGTTGGTTCTGATGCACCATACATCTGAAATAAAGTTGCTTGTCGCAGCCTTTCGTTCCAAAAAAGCAAAAAATAAAAACTCCAATAAAGGCTGTGGGTGGTAACAGGTGGTTTGGGATTTGTACGCACTTTGACTTGATTCATTTATTGTAAAAGTAGAAATAAAGGTCTTGTAACTTAGTTGAAATGAAAAATAATCTCAATTTAATGTTTGAAGGTGTAAACAAGTGTAAATAAGTGTTCAAGTGTTCAAACCTCCCGTCCACACCAGACATCCACCAAACAATCCACCCAGCACCCAGCACCCGGTGTGTTCTTAATTACTTAAATTGGTGGGAGGGTCTAACAATTAACAACGTAAATTAAACAATTCCAAATATAAAAATTAATTACAAATTTTGATTCTAAATTAACTTAAATATATTCCAACTACCCAAAGAACAAAACAAAATTGGTAGAAATTATAAACTACAAAACCTTTGCATAAATGGCCACGACAGTTGCTCCTAAAGTCATCAGTTGGACCTGTCTGGTTCTTCATCTGGTCTCTGGTTGTTCAGGCACGATGAAGAAGTTCCAATAGGTTCTGAGGTTCTGTTCCAGGTTTTATTCCAGATTCTGCTTTGGGTTCTGTTTCAGGTTCTGCTCCTAGTTTCATGATGTTTAACCTTTCGCCAGCTCCACTCAGACTGGTTCTAATGTGTTCTCCCTGCCAGAGGTTTTTACTGGTCCATGGACCGTTGAGATGTTCTTGCAGAGCTTACATCTGTCACCATGGTAACGGAGACACCATACTGCATAGATGTTCTGATCATTTCTGTGAAAAGCTGACCCAATCAGAAGGAGCCATGTTTGCAGGACTCTGGTGTCGCCAGCAGGGGTCGCTCCATGATGAGCGACGATTGGCCAATCGGATGATCGTCATTAAGAAGAGTTCAATTTCGTCAGAGTGCAGTTTGGATCACACATAGCCTGTAATATTTATAGAAATATTCTTTATTGATTTTAAAAAATATATAAATAATATATACATACATATATACACACACACACACACTGGGCTAGGGTCCTGTTGACTGTGATATGTGGCATAGGGATATTTTCCTTTTATTGGGTTGGGGTTCAGGGGGTTCAGACTGGACCCCGACCCCCAGAGCACGGTCAGTCCTGCTAGGAATCCCCTCAGCTGTCCTGCTGCTCATTCAGGCCCACCGGTACCAGCGTTCTGAGTCTGGAGATCCAGAGTCTCTCAGCACGTCGGACTCGGCTGTGGACCTGGTGAGATTCTGCTGGAGAACAGAAGAACTCGGGTTGGTCCATCCACGATCTATGAAGTGGTGAATTAGGGGAACATGTTTGTTCTTCTGATTGATAATATTGGATCTGCTGGTGAAACGGGTCAGAATGGTTTCCCGTTTCACCAGCATATTCAATTGGGCAGGTTTTTTCATCCAATTAGGTAAACACAGGTTTTGATTTTAGGGTGTCCAGATTGTTCAGTTTTGTAAACTTACTAAATTTGTTTTTAATCCAAAATAGTGGTTGGAAAGATTCTCCCTTACCTTTGACCCCGGTTCCTTTAATGGTTTAACCCAGGCATGTACCAAATAGTCTTATAGGTTTTTATTCCTGCTGTAGGGTGCAATAATTCTTCAATTTGGTAACAGTGAGGTGTTTGATTGGAACTTGATGTTGTGAATGAGCTGGCAGACAGATGATGAAAATGTGGTAAGAAGAGGGAGAACAGGAGAGATCTCCGGTTATCTGGACTCAAGGAAAGAAGCTCTGCATCTCCTCCGGAAAGTCCTGGAGTTTCACCTCAGAAGAACTGCCTTGAAGAGGACTCCATGAAATCTGCTGAGTAAATGCAGTGGAATCTCAGTAATTGTGATTTAATTAGCCCTGCCTAGGTGTGTTTGGGTGATAACTGGTTTTATAGAGGAGAGCATGTGAGGTCAGTGGGCTCAAAATGGACTGATGTCTAATTTATGTGTGGTGTTGAATTGTGAGTCTTCGTATGTGGTGGTGTATTAAAGGTCTACAGCTTTAAAGCTAGACTTGAATGTGATGGATGGGTTGTGTGTTCAGTGCATGAGTGAAATGTTTAACATCTTCCTCTGCGTGAGTCCAGACCTCCAGATGTCATCCAGGTATCTGAAGTAGAACATGGTTTTTTAATGCATTTCCTGAATCCTCTGTTTCCTATTGTTCCATGAAGATGTTTCCATATGTGGGTTCAAACTTCTTCCCCATGTTAGTGCCATTGATCTGGAGGAAAAAATGATTCCCCTAATTGATTTGTAAAAGTTGGAGTAGCTCCTTATCTGTTCTCCTACAGATAAGGAGGAAATATTTATAGAAAATATTTTCAATGGACTTAATGCCCTCAGATATATCAATATTAGTATTGATAGAATCTTCTGGTGAACAGAAGAAATTTGTCCAGTTAGGGTCAAGTATATAGGAAGAAAACCAGAAAATGAGTTTTCTCACTTAAAGTAACTCAAACAGTATAAGTGGAAGTGATCTATGGGAGGGGCCCCACATGCCCACCAAGTTTGATGGGCGTAGCTTGTTCCCTTGATGTAGCTACCATTGATTCCCATTCATTTGAACAATTTCTCACTCAAAATATCTCAAAGATTATTTTATGGATTCTATCTTTTATCTGCTTACACACACACTGCTGCTTACATAACCATATCACATAAGACTGACAATCACACATAAACTGAAACTGAATAATTAGAGAAGGAACAGAATGAGAATAAAAGCAGAACTTGCTCTACAATCTGCTTCACTTACTGTCACCCATAGGTGAGCTATGTTACACTCAGTGCTGGACGGTGAACGTCTCTGTTTCTGTTCCATTTCTATGACTTGCATGGTTTGTAACATTTGATCATTTTTGGCATTAAAGCCCGTTTTATACTTAACCAAATCTCATTATTTCTCAAGCAAATGATGCTGAGGGGTGCTGGTCAGGTCCTGAAACTGTTAAATCAGGGGTGTCAAACTCCAGTCCTCAAGGGCCGGTGTCCTGCAACTTCTAGATGTGCCTCTGCTGCACCACACCTGAATAGAATAATTAGGTCATTAGCAAGGCTCTGGAGAACTGATCTACACAAGGAGGAGGTAATGTAGCCATTTCATTCCAGTGTTTTGTACCTGTGGCACATCTAAAAACTGTAGGACTGCGGCCCTCAAGGACTGGAGTTTGACACCTGTGTGTTAAATGGACCTGGGTGGTGCACAGAAAGGAAAATTGGTGAAGTACAAAAAGTGCTCATTTGACCAAACTTGATTCACATTCTCCCTCCAACCCTCTGCAGGTCCCCGCCATGTTTGGTGGTCCTAGCCCATTCCTTTCATGTAGCTGCCATAGACTCCCATTCATTTTTCGACCTAGTCAAAGTCTGGCTAGTAACGTCTTATCGAGCTGGGCCTTAACCCTAACTTCAGTGGCCTCTTACCTCAACTTAACCAGGTTTCAATACATTTTGATTTGTTTTTTAGCTCAATTGTTTAAAATAAATCAGCTGAGCTTTAAAAACTCGTCTGAGTTTCTGTTGAATGAAGGAGTTTTGCCTCAATGCTGCTCGGCTCACCAGGAATTAGCCTTAAAAGTACATATTTAAACAGATTTTCTCTCCTTTTACTTTTTAAGGAGTAAAAAGGAACAGATGAACTCATGTTCATTCATGTTTATTGGAATAAACATGAGTTCATTCCAATAAACTCATGTTATTGGAATGAAGTCAGCTCAGCTTTAAAAAGTCATCTCAGTGATAACTGTTGGATGCAGGAGTTTTTTTAAAAAAAAAAAAAGATTTTATTGGCTCTAGTGACCTTTATTTGACAGGAAAGAGGGTAATGAGAGAAGGGGGAAGACATGCGTCGAAGGTCGCCAGGCCGGGAATCGAACCTGCGACAGCCGTGTCGAGGACTAAGAGATATGTGGGTTGTGCTTAACCCCTGCGCCACCACAGCACATCTGGATGATGGAGTTTTATCTTAATGCTTCTCTGAAGGGGCTTGAATTTGGTTTTAAAAGTCTGATATTTTAACCAAGTTTTATTTGTCTTCAAACTCTGTTTTGAAGACAGAAATCACAGCTCAGCTTCTGATTTCATTGTTGAGCTCCTGCTAGGTGCCAGAAATGTGCATTATCACGGTTCTGAACATCAGAAATGGACTTTAAAAGAACCCAGAATGCATTGCATGGTGGAGCTTCATATTTTAGCTTCTAGTTCAGCTGTTTTTGCTGCAACCCCTAACAAACCATATACTATTTTCATCAAAATGAACTCCTCTATCAAACTATCAAACTAGATTGCTTAGAATGAATTTGGAAACTTGTAGAAAATCAGCACCATGAGTCAGAATGGGGTGTTTATTGTTGAACTGCTGCCTGCTGCAAGCTTCAAGTATCCTTACTTATTAATGTGGTCATGAACTTAAAGCTGAGCATTCTAGAGGTCTTGCGGTGTATGATGGCACTAGAATGGCTCTTTGCTCTCATTTCAGGGATGATGGTTAGAACCCCAGCAAGTGTCTAGAGATCTGGAAGGCAGCAGCTGGTCCAGGTTCTTTTTCCTTGGCAGAATGGCTGGGTGATGATTACTTTGTATGACTGCTAATGCTCATCCTCCTGGTTGGCGTTATGGCACGGGGAGCCATACCAATCTGGTGCAGAACTGCTGGTGCGCAGTTAACTTTGGCTAGCTTGACAAAGGTGAGTCAGCGCCCCACCAAGCAGACTCCCAGTACTTAACACAGACCAGCAGAGAATCTACGGAGAACTCTTCTGCTTCCTGGGCATGCTAGTTCCACCTTGCGGTGTTAACGGATAGCGTGTTTTTGAAACCAGGGGCCCGGTACGTATCAGCCTTCCCAGGTTCCGCCTATAGGAACAGCACGTGGGAAAGGTGACTCTAGGACTCGGGAGTCTTAAATGCAGTCCAGTCTTCTATGAGGAATAGCCTCTCACACACACAGCAACATACACACCAACTGGTATTCTGTCTTCAATTCTACAACTCCACTTCTTCTAACTGCAAAAGGAATGAATGTTAGGAAATCTTCAGCTTAAAGGTCTGCTAAACAGCTTTAACCTCCTAAGACCTGAGTTCTTGCATGGCATATATTATTAAATCCTCTTTGATTTTTGCAATCATTAGGTCCCAATCAGCCCAAATATATATTTTTTTACATGATTTAGTTGCTGAAACAAATTATGTCCACATATGAGGACATTCATTTTAAATGTAAAAACATGAACAATTTATTGATGAAATCCAAAACTCTTTCTTTAGCATTATTTCTGAGTTCAAAAACAAAATGCTACACAGTAGTTGTGTCTGTTTCCATCATGTGGCCCATTCAATGTACTGCTAATGGCTACGGGAAGACACATGTCCCTAAAAAGTAAAATCCCTCAAAGTAAATTCCATTGTTGCTGTTCTAAACAGTTAATTTTAAACATTTAGTTTAATATACTTCAAACTATTTTTCCCCTTATGGAATCATGCTTACACTTATGTGTAAACAGCTTTGTAACAATTGCGATCTGCCTGTAAGCAGAGCACCTTCCAAATTAAACAGCATTCAAATTTTTTCTGACATGCTTTTACTCAGCACCACATTGTATTCTTCAAGTTTGCTGCCTTTGGCATATGGGTATTAGCCCTTCCATGGACTGAGACATGGAGCAATGCCTTTACTGGGTGCTTTTTCCACTGCAGTAAGATCTCTGGGTCAAATCCCACTCTGAAAAGTCAGTTAGCAAGCTAAACCAAGACCATTTTGGCAGCTTCCATGCAGAAAAGCATGATGCTCTTCTTTGTGTGTCACACATTGGTCTTTTTTCAGTACAACAGCCAGCTATTGGCTATAGCAAGATCCTTAATTAGTACCCTCAATTTCCATTTTTTGCCACTTGTGTGGTAGCAACTCATAAGTTCAATTACACCCATCTTGGAGTTGTATATATGGACAATACTGGGTTGTGAGATGGTTACTTATTTCAGTTTGATGTCTTTGTGAGGGTTAGGTAATTATGCAAGTAGTGGCATGCTAACCCTGTGCCACTACTTTTTAAAATTTTTTTTTTACCAGAATACTGTTTGGATCAGATGCTTCCATGGGAACTTTGGTTTCTGCAATCATCCATTTTTGCTGTCCCCTGTAATGTTTTCTAGTCTACAACTAACATGTGGCAGGAAAATGACCTCATGTGGATGCCAGGTGATAGGAGATTATGTTGCAGATATATTTGTACATGGCCCCTTAAATTACAGTTCTAAAATGTGAGCTCACAGTTGTAAGACAATTGGAGTATAGGTTTATACAACGTTTCTTAAAGTTAATATCTTGTAGTTTTAACCCTCTATGGCATGGCGTTGCCCTCAGGCAACAAACCACATAGCTGTACCTCACATTGCTCCTTTATTTTATTTTTTGGGGGGCATGATTTTTGACATATTTTTGTCCAAAAAATAGTTCTTTTATGAATATAGTTTTTGTTTGATTTGTATTTCATTTCTCATAATCAGTGTAGACAATCTTGGTGTTCTAGACCAATGTTACCCTGAGGCAACAAACCCAAATCTGGTTCCAGGAGGTGTCAGAGTCCGATTTTATGATTGACATGTAATTAGGGACCACCAAGCTCCCAAAGAATGCAGGAAAATATTTCTTCCCCACAAAAATAAAAAGTCATGCCATAGAGGGTTAACATGTTTGCACATTTAAACCCTTCAATGCAGAAACTTAGGGTTTGACTTAGGGTTTGAACTTAGGGTTTGAACTTAGGGTTTGAACTTAGGGTTTGAACTTAGGGTTTGAACTTAGGGTTTGAACTTAGGGTTTGAACTTAGGGTTTGAACTTAGGGTTTGAACTTAGGGTTTGAACTTAGGGTTTGAACTTAGGGTTTGAACTTAGGGTTTGAACTTAGGGTTTGAACTTAGGGTTTGAACTTAGGGTTTGAACTTAGGGTTTGAACTTAGGGTTTGAACTTAGGGTTTGAACTTAGGGTTTGAACTTAGGGTTTGAACTTAGGGTTTGAACTTAGGGTTTGAACTTAGGGTTTGAACTTAGGGTTTGAACTTAGGGTTTGAACTTAGGGTTTGAACTTAGGGTTTGAACTTAGGGTTTGAACTTAGGGTTTGAACTTAGGGTTTGAACTTAGGGTTTGAACTTAGGGTTTGAACTTAGGGTTTGAACTTAGGGTTTGAACTTAGGGTTTGAACTTAGGGTTTGAACTTAGGGTTTGAACTTAGGGTTTGAACTTAGGGTTTGAACTTAGGGTTTGAACTTAGGGTTGAATAGGTTGAACTTAGGGTTGAACTTAGGGTTTGAACTTAGGGTTTGAACTTAGGGTTTGAACTTAGGGTTTGAACTTAGGGTTTGAACTTAGGGTTTGAACTTAGGGTTTGAACTTAGGGTTTGAACTTAGGGTTTGAACTTAGGGTTTGAACTTAGGGTTTGAACCTTAGGGTTTGAACTTAGGGTTTGAACTTAGGGTTTGAACTTAGGTTTGAACTAGGGTTTGAACTTAGGGTTTGAACTTAGGGTTTGAACTTAGGGTTTGAACTTAGGGTTTGAACTTAGGGTTTGAACTTAGGGTTTGAACTTAGGGTTTGAACTTAGGGTTTGAACTTAGGGTTTGAACTTAGGGTTTGAACTTAGGGTTTGAACTTAGGGTTTGAACTTAGGGTTTTAGGTTAACTTAGGGTTTGAACTTAGGTTTGAACTTAGGGTTTGAACTAGGGTTTTGAACTTAAGGTTTGAACTTAGGGTTTGAACTTAGGGTTTGAACTTAGGGTTTGAATTAGGGTTTGAACTAGGGTTTGAACTAGGGTTTGCACTTAGGGTTTGACTTAGGTGTTGAACTAGGGTTGAACTTAGGGTGTGAACTTAAGGGTTTGAACTTAGGGTTTGAACTTAGGGTGTTTGAACTTAGGGTTTGAACTTAGGGTTGAACTTAGGTTGAACTTAGGGTTTGAAGCTTAGGGTTTGAACGTAGGGTTTGAACTTAGGGTTTGGAACTTAGGGTTTGAACTTAGGGTTTGAACTTAGGGTTTGAACTTAGGGTTTGAACTTAGGGTTATTGAACTTAGGGTTTGACTTAGGGTTTGACTTAGGGTTTGACTTAGGGTTTGACTTAGGGTTTGACTTAGGGTTTGACTTAGGGTTTGACTTAGGGTTTGACTTAGGGTTTGACTTAGGGTTTGACTTAGGGTTTGACTTAGGGTTTGACTTAGGGTTTGACTTAGGGTTTGACTTAGGGTTTGACTTAGGGTTTGAACTTAGGGTTTGAACTTAGTGGTTTGAACCTTAGGGTTGAACTTAGGGTTTGAACTTAGGGTTTGAACTTAGGGTTTGAACTTAGGGTTTGAACTTAGGGTTGACTTAGGTTGAACTTAGGGTTTTGAAACTTAGGGGTTGTGAACTTAGGGTTTGAACTTAGGGTTTGAACTTAGGGTTGGAACTTAGTGTTTGAACTTAGGGTTTGAACTTAGGGTTTGAACTTAGGGGTTTGAACTTAGGGTTTGAACTTAGGGTTTGAACTTAGGGTTTGAACTTAGGGTTTGAACTTAGGGTTTTGAACTTAGGGTTTGAACTTAGGGTTTGAACTTAGGGTTTTGAACTTAGGGTTTGAACTTAGGGTTTGAACTTAGGGTTTGAACTTAGGGTTGAACTTAGGTTTGAACTTAGGGTTTGAACTTAGGGTTTGAACTTAGGGTTTGAACTTAGGGTTTGAACTTAGGGTTTGAACTTAGGGTTTGAACTTAGGGTTTGAACTTAGGGTTTGAACTTAGGGTTTGAACTTAGGGTTTGAACTTAGGGTTTGAACTTAGGGTTTGAACTTAGGGTTTGAACTTAGGGTTTTGAACTTAGGGTTTGAACTTAGGGTTTGAACTTAGGGTTTGAACTTAGGGTTTGAACTTAGGGTTTGAACTTAGGGTTTGAACTTAGGGTTTGAACTTAGGGTTTGAACTTAGGGTTTGAACTTAGGGTTTGAACTTAGGGTTTGAACTTAGGGTTTGAACTTAGGGTTTGAACTTAGGGTTTGAACTTAGGGTTTGAACTTAGGGTTTGAACTTAGGGTTTGAACTTAGGGTTTGAACTTAGGGTTTGAACTTAGGGTTTGAACTTAGGGTTTGAACTTAGGGTTTGAACTTAGGGTTTGAACTTAGGGTTTGAACTTAGGGTTTGAACTTAGGGTTTGAACTTAGGGTTTGAACTTAGGGTTTGAACTTAGGGTTTGAACTTAGGGTTTGAACTTAGGGTTTGAACTTAGGGTTTGAACTTAGGGTTTGAACTTAGGGTTTGAACTTAGGGTTTGAACTTAGGGTTTGAACTTAGGGTTTGAACTTAGGGTTTGAACTTAGGGTTTGAACTTAGGGTTTGAACTTAGGGTTTGAACTTAGGGTTTGAACTTAGGGTTTGAACTTAGGGTTTGAACTTAGGGTTTGAACTTAGGGTTTGAACTTAGGGTTTGAACTTAGGGTTTGAACTTAGGGTTTGAACTTAGGGTTTGAACTTAGGGTTTGAACTTAGGGTTTGAACTTAGGGTTTGAACTTAGGGTTTGAACTTAGGGTTTGAACTTAGGGTTTGAACTTAGGGTTTGAACTTAGGGTTTGAACTTAGGGTTTGAACTTAGGGTTTGAACTTAGGGTTTGAACTTAGGGTTTGAACTTAGGGTTTGAACTTAGGGTTTGAACTTAGGGTTTGAACTTAGGGTTTGAACTTAGGGTTTGAACTTAGGGTTTGAACTTAGGGTTTGAACTTAGGGTTTGAACTTAGGGTTTGAACTTAGGGTTTGAACTTAGGGTTTGAACTTAGGGTTTGAAACTTAGGGTTTGAACTTAGGGTTTGAACTTAGGGTTTGAACTTAGGGTTTGAACTTAGGGTTTGAACTTAGGGTTTGAACTTAGGGTTTGAACTTAGGGTTTGAACTTAGGGTTTGAACTTAAGGGTTTGAACTTAGGGTTTGAACTTAGGGTTTGAACTTAGGGTTTGAACTTAGGGTTTGAACTTAGGGTTTGAACTTAGGGTTTGAACTTAGGGTTTGAACTTAGGGTTTGAACTTAGGGTTTGAACTTAGGGTTTGAACTTAGGGTTTTAGGGTTGAACTTAGGGTTTGAACTTAGGGTTTGAACTTAGGGTTTGAACTTAGGGTTTGAACTTAGGGTTTGAACTTAGGGTTTGAAAAACTTAGGGTTTTAAACTTAGGGTTTGAAAACTTAGGGTTTGAACTTAGGGTTTGAACTTAGGGTTTGAACTTAGGGTTTGAACTTAGGGTTTGAACTTAGGGTTTGAACTTAGGGTTTGAACTTAGGGTTTGAACTTAGGGTTTGAACTTAGGGTATTGAACTTAGGGGTTGAACTTAGGGTTTGAACTTAGGGTGATTTGAACTTAGGGGTTTGAACTTAGGGTTGATTGACCTTAGGGTTTGAACTTAGGGTTGAACTAGGGTTTGAACTAGGGTTTGAACTTAGGGTTTGAAATTAGGGTTTGAACGTAGGGTTTTGAACTTAGGGTTTGAACTTAGGGTTTGAATGACTTAGGGTTTGAACTTAGGGTTACTAGGTTGAACTTAGGGTTGAACTTAGGGTTTGAACTAGGGTTTGAACTTAGGGTTTGAAACTTAGGGTTTGAACTTAGGGTTGAACTTAGGGTCTTGAACTTAGGTTTACTTAGGGTTTGACTTAGGGTTTGACTTAGGGTTTGACTTAGGGTTTGACTTAGGGTTTGACTTAGGGTTTGAACCTAGGGTTTGAACTTAGGGTTGAACTTAGGTGACTGGTTGAACTTAGGGTTTGAACTTAAGGGTTTGACTTAGGGTTTGACTTAGGGTTTGACTTAGGGTTTGACTTAGGGTTTGACTTAGGGTTTGACTTAGGGTTTGACTTAGGGTTTGACTTAGGGTTTGACTTAGGGTTTGACTTAGGGTTTGACTTAGGGTTTGACTTAGGGTTTGAACTTAGGTTTGAACTTAGGGTTTTGAACTTAGGGTTTGAACTTAGGTTTGAACTTAGGGTTTGAACTTAGGGTTTGAACTTAGGGTTTGAACTTAGGGTTTGAACTTAGGGTTTGAACTTAGGGTTTGAACTTAGGGTTTGAACTTAGGGTTTGAACTTAGGGTTTGAACTTAGGGTTTGAACTTAGGTTGAACTTAGGGTTTGAACTTAGGGTTTGAACTTAGGGTTTGAACTTAGGGTTTGACTAGGGTTTGAACTTAGGGGTTTGAACTTAGGGTTGAACTTAGGGTTTGAACCTTAGGGTTTGAACTTAGGGTTGAACTTAGGGTTTGAACTTAGGGTTTGAACTTAGGGTTTGAAACTTAGGGTTTGAACTTAGGGTTTGAACTTAGGGTTTGAACTTAGGGTTTGAACTTAGGGTTTGAACTTAGGGTTTGAACTTAGGGTTTGAACTTAGGGTTTGAACTTAGGGTTTGAACTTAGGGTTTGAACTTAGGGTTTGAACTTAGGGTTTGAACTTAGGGTTTGAACTTAGGGTTTGAACTTAGGGTTTGAACTTAGGGTTTGAACTTAGGGTTTGAACTTAGGGTTTGAACTTAGGGTTTGAACTTAGGGTTTGAACTTAGGGTTTGAACTTAGGGTTTGAACTTAGGGTTTGAACTTAGGGTTTGAACTTAGGGTTTGAACTTAGGGTTTGAACTTAGGGTTTGAACTTAGGGTTTGAACTTAGGGTTTGAACTTAGGGTTTGAACTTAGGGTTTGAACTTAGGGTTTGAACTTAGGGTTTGAACTTAGGGTTTGAACTTAGGGTTTGAACTTAGGGTTTGAACTTAGGGTTTGAACTTAGGGTTTGAACTTAGGGTTTGAACTTAGGGTTTGAACTTAGGGTTTGAACTTAGGGTTTGAACTTAGGGTTTGAACTTAGGGTTTGAACTTAGGGTTTGAACTTAGGGTTTGAACTTAGGGTTTGAACTTAGGGTTTGAACTTAGGGTTTGAACTTAGGGTTTGAACTTAGGGTTTGAACTTAGGGTTTGAACTTAGGGTTTGAACTTAGGGTTTGAACTTAGGGTTGAACTTAGGGTTTGAACTTAGGGTTTGAACTTAGGGTTTGAACTTAGGGTTTGAACTTAGGGTTTGAACTTAGGGTTTGAACTTAGGGTTTGAACTTAGGGTTTGAACTTAGGGTTTGAACTTAGGGTTTGAACTTAGGGTTTGAACTTAGGGTTTGAACTTAGGGTTTGAACTTAGGGTTTGAACTTAGGGTTTGAACTTAGGGTTTGAACTTAGGGTTTGAACTTAGGGTTTGAACTTAGGGTTTGAACTTAGGGTTTGAACTTAGGGTTTTGAACTTAGGGTTTGAACTTAGGGTTTGAACTTAGGGTTTGAACTTAGGGTTTGAACTTAGGGTTTGAACTTAGGGTTTGAACTTAGGGTTTGAACTTAGGGTTTGAACTTAGGGTTTGAACTTAGGGTTTGAACTTAGGGTTTGAACTTAGGGTTTGAACTTAGGGTTTGAACTTAGGGTTTGAACTTAGGGTTTGAACTTAGGGTTTGAACTTAGGGTTTGAACTTAGGGTTTGAACTTAGGGTTTGAACTTAGGGTTTGAACTTAGGGTTTGAACTTAGGGTTTGAACTTAGGGTTTGAACTTAGGGTTTGAACTTAGGGTTTGAACTTAGGGTTTGAACTTAGGTTTGAACTTAGGGTTTGAACTTAGGGTTTGAACTTAGGGTTTGACTTAGGGTTTGACTTAGGGTTTGAACTTAGGGTTTGAACTTAGGGTTTGAACTTAGGGTTTGAACTTAGGGTTTGAACTTAGGGTTTGCACTTAGGGTTTGAACTTAGGGTTTGAACTTAGGGTTTGAACTTAGGGTTTGAACTTAGGGTTTGAACTTAGGGTTTGAACTTAGGGTTTGAAACTTAGGGTTTGAACTTAGGGGTTGAACTTAGGGTTTGAAACTTAGGTTTGAACTTAGGGTTTGAACTTAGGGTTTGAAACTTATGGTTTGGAACTTAGGGTTTGAACTTAAGGGTTTGAACTTAGGGTTTTACTTAGGGTTTGACTTAGGGTTTGACTTAGGGTTTGACTTAGGGTTTGACTTAGGGTTTGACTTAGGGTTTGAACTTAGGTTTTGAACTTAGGGTTTGGACTTAGGGTTTGAACTTAGGGTTGAACTTAGGGTTTGAACTTAGGGTTTGAACTTAGGGTTGAACTTTAGGGTTTGAACTTAGGGTTTGAACTTAGGGTTTGAACTTAGGGTTTGAACTTAGGGTTTGAACTTAGGGGTTTGAACTTAGGGTTTGAAACTTAGGGTTTGAACTTAGGGTTTGAACTTAGGGGTTTGAACTTAGGGTTGAACTTAGGGTTTGAACTTAGGGTTTGAAGGCTTGAATAGGGTTTGACTTAGGGTTTGACTTAGGGTTTGACTTAGGGTTTGACTTAGGGTTTGACTTAGGGTTTGACTTAGGGTTTGACTTAGGGTTTGACTTAGGGTTTGACTTAGGGTTTGACTTAGGGTTTGACTTAGGGTTTGAACTTAGGGTTTGAACTTAGGGTTTGAACTTAGGGTTTGAACTTAGGGTTTGAACTTAGGGTTTGAACTTAGGGTTTGAACTTAGGGTTTGAACTTAGGGTTTGAACTTAGGGTTTGAACTTAGGGTTTGAACTTAGGGTTTGAACTTAGGGTTTGAACTTAGGGTTTGAACTTAGGGTTTGAACTTAGGGTTTGAACTTAGGGTTTGAACTTAGGGTTTGAACTTAGGGTTTGAACTTAGGGTTTGAACTTAGGGTTTGAACTTAGGGTTTGAACTTAGGGTTTGAACTTAGGGTTTGAACTTAGGGTTTGAACTTAGGGTTTGAACTTAGGGTTTGAACTTAGGGTTTGAACTTAGGGTTTGAACTTAGGGTTTGAACTTAGGGTTTGAACTTAGGGTTTGAACTTAGGGTTTGAACTTAGGGTTTGAACTTAGGGTTTGAACTTAGGGTTTGAACTTAGGGTTTGAACTTAGGGTTTGAACTTAGGGTTTGAACTTAGGGTTTGAACTTAGGGTTTGAACTTAGGGTTTGAACTTAGGGTTTGAACTTAGGGTTTGAACTTAGGGTTTGAACTTAGGGTTTGAACTTAGGGTTTGAACTTAGGGTTTGAACTTAGGGTTTGAACTTAGGGTTTGAACTTAGGGTTTGAACTTAGGGTTTGAACTTAGGGTTTGAACTTAGGGTTTGAACTTAGGGTTTGAACTTAGGGTTTGAACTTAGGGTTTGAACTTAGGGTTTGAACTTAGGGTTTGAACTTAGGGTTTGAACTTAGGGTTTGAACTTAGGGTTTGAACTTAGGGTTTGAACTTAGGGTTTGAACTTAGGGTTTGAACTTAGGGTTTGAACTTAGGGTTTGAACTTAGGGTTTGAACTTAGGGTTTGAACTTAGGGTTTGAACTTAGGGTTTGAACTTAGGGTTTGAACTTAGGGTTTGAACTTAGGGTTTGAACTTAGGGTTTGAACTTAGGGTTTGAACTTAGGGTTTGAACTTAGGGTTTGAACTTAGGGTTTGAACTTAGGGTTTGAACTTAGGGTTTGAACTTAGGGTTTGAACTTAGGGTTTGAACTTAGGGTTTGAACTTAGGGTTTGAACTTAGGGTTTGAACTTAGGGTTTGAACTTAGGGTTTGAACTTAGGGTTTGAACTTAGGGTTTGAACTTAGGGTTTGAACTTAGGGTTTGAACTTAGGGTTTGAACTTAGGGTTTGAACTTAGGGTTTGAACTTAGGGTTTGAACTTAGGGTTTGAACTTAGGGTTTGAACTTAGGGTTTGAACTTAGGGTTTGAACTTAGGGTTTGAACTTAGGGTTTGAACTTAGGGTTTGAACTTAGGGTTTGAACTTAGGGTTTGAACTTAGGGTTTGAACTTAGGGTTTGAACTTAGGGTTTGAACTTAGGGTTTGAACTTAGGGTTTGAACTTAGGGTTTGAACTTAGGGTTTGAACTTAGGGTTTGAACTTAGGGTTTGAACTTAGGGTTTGAACTTAGGGTTTGAACTTAGGGTTTGAACTTAGGGTTTGAACTTAGGGTTTGAACTTAGGGTTTGAACTTAGGGTTTGAACTTAGGGTTTGAACTTAGGGTTTGAACTTAGGGTTTGAACTTAGGGTTTGAACTTAGGGTTTGAACTTAGGGTTTGAACTTAGGGTTTGAACTTAGGGTTTGAACTTAGGGTTTGAACTTAGGGTTTGAACTTAGGGTTTGAACTTAGGGTTTGAACTTAGGGTTTGAACTTAGGGTTTGAACTTAGGGTTTGAACTTAGGGTTTGAACTTAGGGTTTGAACTTAGGGTTTGAACTTAGGGTTTGAACTTAGGGTTTGAACTTAGGGTTTGAACTTAGGGTTTGAACTTAGGGTTTGAACTTAGGGTTTGAACTTAGGGTTTGAACTTAGGGTTTGAACTTAGGGTTTGAAC